>NC_090845.1:52847145-53526900 GCF_028021215.1 Eschrichtius robustus | reverse complement strand
TAAATGTGTCCCCCTTATGGGAAATGGGTATGTGCCCTTCCAGCTATGTGAAAAGTAGGTTACACACTTAGCCCTTTGTGGATTTGGACTTTTGCCATGAGGTCAAGACAAGGAGCCCCTTATCATGGAGACCTGGAAAGAGCAATTTCGCAGAGATGCCTTAATGCTGCCATGAGGTCTGTGTTCCATATTCGAAATAGAATAAAAGAAGCCTTGGCCGGAGGCACGAGCAGGCTCGTCCCAGACGGGATGTGCACCTGCAACTGACGAGCTACAGGAAAACCATGTGGTACCCACAATTCTTTCGGGATTGGCCAGTTCTCATCCAGCTTGCTCCAAGCGGGTTCTGAAAGGTTTGCACACCTTTTCTCAACACGCAAAGCACAAGTGTGTGCAAACAGTGCTTCGTTCCGTGTTTCTCAAGCTGGTATGGAATGACAGCCCTGCAGACTGCACAGGAAGGGAGTTTCTCACAGGGTAAAGGGGATGTGTACCTGACAGGCTAGATGAAGAAAATTTCCTATGCAGTTGTCCATCAGTGTATTGGGAACAGGAGCGAGGTTGGGCCAGCACATAGTGTCTTTGGTCCCAGATATTGTCTGGCAGTGTGGTTCATCGGCACCCTTAAAACACTTTGCTAGCGCAGAGCCTCATAGAGAGGAGAGCAGGAGAAAACAGGTGGACACACATCACAAAGAAACCCTGCAGACTTCTGATACCAAGCCCAGTGGAGACGGATGGGTCTGCAAGCGTTTCGCCCAAGAGGGTTCCTTCAACACTGGAGGTTATAACGAGGGCAGCGTCACATGCGGTGAAGAGTGCTGTGAGTGAAAACGTATCATTTTACATGCTTCTTGGAATTGCAGTGTAGCAAAGGGTGCTCAGGGTGGACGGGACGAGAAAGGCTTGCCAAAACAAGTTGCAGGGTGCTGCTCCTACATGGAATTCCGGGGTTTGTGTATTGCTGTGTGCGAGAAAGAAATCCTGGGTTGGTATTTGTTCCTTGACTGAAGAAAGCCCTTGGAGTGAAGCTTAAAGTGACCTGTGTTCACACAGATCACTTCCGATCACAAGAGGGAACACTACAAACACTTCTTGCCACTGTGGCCTCAAGCCCACTGCAAAGGAGGCCTCTCCCCTGGTAAGGGAGACGAGTGCTCCCCTGCTCAGAAATGCTCATGACTGAGGTTGGCTGGGCGGAGGCATGGTATACCATGTGGCTCTCCCTGAAGGAACCACAAACTCCTTGGTTTGAGAACATAGTGTCATCTAGGCGAAAACTGTGGTACCCGACTTGCACAGTGGTTCAAATAACGAGCTCTAAGGGCTTGGCTCTGAAGCCCACACGGTGCAAACTCTTTTAAAGGCACTTGGCCATGTGCTGGTGGCGTACCTCTGCAAAGTATGGCAATGTCTCTCTGTAGGAGGTCGTCCCACGGGAAACAGAAGTTACGTTCACACGTTTGGCCCTGAGCCTAATTGGCAGAGGTCAAAGATTTGTCATTTCAGAGGCTTCTCCACGGAGTTTTTCTATAGGTGTCTCCCTCTGATTGTAGCTCCACAGAAGCACGGTCCTCAGGCCAAGTGCAGCTTGTGCTTTCTCCACCCTCATACCATGAAAAATTTCCTAAGGAACGGGATCCCTTTGATGTCAGCTCTCGGAACCAAGGTTTCCCCACAGTGCTCCTTTAGTGACCAGAAGCTGTCCCTCTTGTGGGACACATGAAGCGATTACTTTCGAAACTTCCATACACAGACACTCTATCTCTTTGGTCTTTAGAAGCTGAGAGAAGCTAACACAGTGGGCTCAAGTCCCACAGGCGGAACGAGGCTCATGCCTCTCCACAGAGGGCATGTAGGAACGTGTTGCTCCGAGAAGGAATGCAGAAGTCCGTTATGGGCTAGAGGATAGAAACGTGATGCACACTACTAAAAATGCCTGCAGTGGTCCCATACTGAATGTGTCATCCCCCAGGTGGTTTCAGCTACATAACCAAACCTCAAGTATTGGTTAATGGGTATGTGGCCCTGCGTCTGGCAGGGTGTGTGAAGCCACGTGTCTGGCAAAACCTTACTGATGGCATGGTAAATATATCGCCCTTATGGGAAATGGTTATGTGCCCTTCTAGCTAGGTGAAAGTTGTGTTACGCCCCTTGCCCTTTCTGGGTGTGGAGTTTTGCCACAGAGTTCAAGATAAGGAGCCAATATTTTGGAGACGTGGAAATAGCACTTTCGCAGAGCTGCCTTCATGCTGCCCCGATCTCTGTGTTCCGTATTCGAAACGGAGTAAAGAAGCTATGGGCGGAAAGCACGGCCAGGCTGGCCCCACACGGGATGTGCACGTGCAACTGACGAGCTAGAGGAGAGCAATGTGATACCCACAATTCTTGGGAACGGCCAGCTCTCATCCAGCTTCTTCCAAGCAGGTTCTGAAAGGTTTGCACCCCTTTTCTCAACTCACCAACCACGATGTCGTTCTCACAGTGCTACGCTCTGCGTTTCTCAAGGTGATTTGGAATGAGAGCCTTTCAGACTGCAGAGGAAGGGGGTTTCTAACAGGGGAAATGAGATGTGTAACTGACAGGCTAGATGAAGGAAATTTCCTATGCAGTTGTCATTTAGTGTGCTGGGAACAAGACCCAGGTCGGTAGAGTCACTAGTGTCTTTGTTCCCAGACATCTTCTGGCACTGTGGTGCACCAGATCCCTTAAAACGCTTGGCTAACATAGAGTCATATAAAAAGAATAGCAGTAGCAATCAGGTGGACGCACATCACAAGGAAGATTTTCAGATTTCCAGCACCAGCCCTGTGGAGACGGACGGGTCTGCAAGCGTTTCACCCACGAGAGTTTCTTCAACACAGGCGGTCATTCCAAGTGCAGGGACGCCTGTGGTGAAGATTGCTGTGAGTGAGAAGCGTATCATTTGTACATGATTCGTGGAAGTGGATGTGGCAAATGGTGCTCAGGTGGACGGGACGAGGAAGCTTTCCCACAACAAGTTGAAGGGTGCTGCTCCTACATGGAATTTGGGGATTTGTTCACTGCTGTGTGCAAGAAAGAAATCCTATGTTCCTGTTTGTTCCTTGAGTGTAGGAAGCCCTTACCGAGTGAGGCTTGAGGTGACCGGTGTTCACACAAACCGATTCCGATCACAGGAGGGAACATCGCAAACACTTCTTGGCACAGTGGCCGCAAGTCCATTGCAAAGGAGGCCTTTGCCGAGGCATGGGAAAAGAGTTGCCTCCCAGCTCAGAAAAGCTCATGACGAGGTGGGCTGGACTTAAGCACGGGTATACCATTTTGCTTTCCCTGCAGGAAACACATAGTCCCAGGTTCTAGAACATAGTGTAATCTATGCGAGAACTGTGGTACCCGGTTTGCTCGGGGGCTCCCATAAGGTGCGTTAAGGGCTCGGTTCTGAAGCCCATACGATGCAAGACTTTTAGGGGCGCTTGGCCACGTGCTGATTGCCCACCTCTGCAAAGCATGGTGATTTCACTCTGTAAGGGTTCGTCCTACTGTGAACACAAATTTCGTTCACACTTTCGCCCCTGAGACTAGTGGCAGAAGCAAAAGCTGGATCATTTCAGAGGATTCTCCACCGAATTTTTGGAGAGGTGCCTGCCTTTGACTTGAAGCTCCATGCAAGCTTGGACCTCAGGCCCAGGGCAGATTGTGGTGTCTCCACCCTCATACCATGAACAATCTCCTAAGGGACGGGATCCCTTTGATATCAGCTCTCGGAACCAAGGTCTCCCGAGAGTGCTCCTTTAGTAACCAGAAGCTATCCTTCATGTGGGACACATGAGGCGATTACTTTCGAACCTTCCCAACCCATACACTCTCTCTCTTTGGTCTTTGGAAGCTGAGCAAAGCTCACCAAGTGGGCCAAGTCCCATGGGCGATAAGAGGCTCATGCCTCTCCACAGAGGTCATGATGAAACGTGTTGCTCCCAGAAGGAGTGCAGAAGTCCGTTATGGGCTATAGGAGAGAAACGTGATGCATGCTGATTGAAATACCTGGAGTGCTCCCATACTGAAACTGTCATGCACTGGGTGGTTTCTACTACATAAGCGAACCGCATGTAGCGGTAACGGATATGTGCCCCTGAGCCTGGCAGTGTGTGTGAAGCCACGTGCTCAGCAGAACCTTACTGATGGCCTGGCAAATGTGTCCCCCTTATGGGAAATGGGTATGTGCCCTTCCAGCTATGTGAAAAGTAGGTTACACACTTAGCCCTTTCTGGATTTGGAGTTTTGCCATGAGGTCAAGACAAGTAGCCCCTTATCTTGGAGACCTGGAAAGAGCAATTTCGCAGAGATGCCTTAATGCTGCCATGAGGTCTGTGTTCCATATTCGAAATAGAATAAAAGAAGCCTTGGCCGGAGGCACGAGCAGGCTCGTGGCAGACGAGATCTGCACCTGCAACTGACGAGCTAGAGGAAAACAATTTGGTACCCACAATTCTTTCAGGATTGGCCAGTTCTCATCCAGCTTGCTCCAAGCAGGTTCTGAAAGGTTTGCGCACCTTTTCTCAACACGCAAAGCACAAGTGTGTGCAAACAGTGCTTCGTTCCGTGTTTCTCAAGCTGGTATGGAATGACAGCCCTGCAGACTGCACAGGAAGGGAGTTTCTCACAGGGTAAAGGGGATGTGTACCTGACAGGCTAGATGAAGAAAATTTCCTATGCAGTTGTCCTTCAGTGTATTGGGAACAGGAGCGAGGTTGGGCCAGCACATAGTGTCTTTGGTCCCAGATATTGTCTGGCACTGTGGTTCATCGGCACCCTTAAAACACTTTGCTAGCGCAGAGCCTCATAGAGAGGAGAGCAGGAGAAAACAGGTGGACACACATCACAAAGAAACCCTGCAGACTTCTGATACCAAGCCCAGTGGAGACGGATGGGTCTGCAAGCGTTTCGCCCAAGAGGGTTCCTTCAACACTGGAGGTTATAACGAGGGCAGCGTCACATGCGGTGAAGAGTGCTGTGAGTGAAAACGTATCATTTTACATGCTTCTTGGAATTGCAGTGTAGCAAAGGGTGCTCAGGTGGACGGGACGAGAAAGGCTTGCCAAAACAAGTTGCAGGGTGCTGCTCCTACATGGAATTCCGGGGTTTGTGTATTGCTGTGTGCGAGAAAGAAATCCTGGGTTGGTATTTGTTCCTTGACTGCAGAAAGCCCTTGGAGTGAAGCTTAAAGTGACCTGTGTTCACACAGATCACTTCCGATCACAAGAGGGAACACTACAAACACTTCTTGCCACTGTGGCCTCAAGCCCACTGCAAAGGAGGCCTCTCCCCTGGTAAGGGAGACGAGTTGCTCCCCTGCTCAGAAATGCTCATGACTGAGGTTGGCTGGGCGGAGGCATGGTATACCATGTGGCTCTCCCTGAAGGAACCACAAACTCCTTGGTTTGAGAACATAGTGTCATCTAGGCGAAAACTGTGGTACCCGACTTGCACAGTGGTTCAAATAACGAGCTCTAAGGGCTTGGCTCTGAAGCCCACACGGTGCAAACTCTTTTAAAGGCACTTGGCCATGTGCTGGTGGCGTACCTCTGCAAAGTATGGCAATGTCTCTCTGTAGGAGGTCGTCCCACGGGAAACAGAAGTTACGTTCACACGTTTGGCCCTGAGCCTAATGGCAGCGGTCAAAGATTTGTCATTTCAGAGGCTTCTCCACGGAGTTTTTCTATAGGTGTCTCCCTCTGATTGTAGCTCCACAGAAGCACGGTCCTCAGGCCAAGGGCAGCTTGTGCTTTCTCCACCCTCATACCATGAAAAATTTCCTAAGGAACGGGATCCCTTTGATGTCAGCTCTCGGAACCAAGGTTTCCCCACAGTGCTCCTTTAGTGACCAGAAGCTGTCCCTCTTGTGGGACACATGAAGCGATTACTTTCGAAACTTCCATACACAGACACTCTATCTCTTTGGTCTTTAGAAGCTGAGAGAAGCTAACACAGTGGGCTCAAGTCCCACAGGCGGAACGAGGCTCATGCCTCTCCACAGAGGGCATGTAGGAACGTGTTGCTCCGAGAAGGAATGCAGAAGTCCGTTATGGGCTAGAGGATAGAAACGTGATGCACACTACTAAAAATGCCTGCAGTGGTCCCATACTGAATGTGTCATCCCCCAGGTGGTTTCAGCTACATAACCAAACCTCAAGTATTGGTAATGGGTATGTGGCCCTGCGTCTGGCAGGGTGTGTGAAGCCACGTGTCTGGCAAAACCTTACTGATGGCATGGTAAATATATCGCCCTTATGGGAAATGGTTATGTGCCCTTCTAGCTAGGTGAAAGTTGTGTTACGCCCCTTGCCCTTTCTGGGTGTGGAGTTTTGCCACAGAGTTCAAGATAAGGAGCCAATTATTTTGGAGACGTGGAAATAGCACTTTCGCAGAGCTGCCTTCATGCTGCCCCGATCTCTGTGTTCCGTATTCGAAACGGAGTAAAGAAGCTATGGGCGGAAAGCACGGCCAGGCTGGCCCCACACGGGATGTGCACGTGCAACTGACGAGCTAGAGGAGAGCAATGTGATACCCACAATTCTTGGGAACGGCCAGCTCTCATCCAGCTTCTTCCAAGCAGGTTCTGAAAGGTTTGCACCCCTTTTCTCAACTCACCAACCACGATGTCGTTCTCACAGTGCTACGCTCTGCGTTTCTCAAGGTGATTTGGAATGAGAGCCTTTCAGACTGCAGAGGAAGGGGGTTTCTAACAGGGGAAATGAGATGTGTAACTGACAGGCTAGATGAAGGAAATTTCCTATGCAGTTGTCATTTAGTGTGCTGGGAACAAGACCCAGGTCGGTAGAGTCACTAGTGTCTTTGTTCCCAGACATCTTCTGGCACTGTGGTGCACCAGATCCCTTAAAACGCTTGGCTAACATAGAGTCATATAAAAAGAATAGCAGTAGCAATCAGGTGGACGCACATCACAAGGAAGATTTTCAGATTTCCAGCACCAGCCCTGTGGAGACGGACGGGTCTGCAAGCGTTTCACCCACGAGAGTTTCTTCAACACAGGCGGTCATTCCAAGTGCAGGGACGCCTGTGGTGAAGATTGCTGTGAGTGAGAAGCGTATCATTTGTACATGATTCGTGGAAGTGGATGTGGCAAATGGTGCTCAGGTGGACGGGACGAGGAAGCTTTCCCACAACAAGTTGAAGGGTGCTGCTCCTACATGGAATTTGGGGATTTGTTCACTGCTGTGTGCAAGAAAGAAATCCTGGGTTCCTGTTTGTTCCTTGAGTGTAGGAAGCCCTTACCGAGTGAGGCTTGAGGTGACCGGTGTTCACACAAACCGATTCCGATCTTAGGAGGGAACATCGCAAACACTTCTTGGCACAGTGGCCGCGAGTCGATTGCAAAGGAGGCCTTTGCCGAGGCATGGGAAAAGAGTTGCCTCCCAGCTCAGAAAAGCTCATGACGAGGTGGGCTGGACTTAAGCACGGGTATACCATGTTGCTTTCCCTGCAGGAAACACATAGTCCCAGGTTCTAGAACATAGTGTAATCTATGCGAGAACTGTGGTACCCGGTTTGCTCGGGGGCTCCCATAAGTTGCGTTAAGGGCTCGGTTCTGAAGCCCATACGATGCAAGACTTTTAGGGGCGCCTGGCCACGTGCTGGTTGCCCACCTCTGCAAAGCATGGTAATTTCACTCTGTAAGGGTTCGTCCTACTGCGAACACAAATTTCGTTCACACTTTCGCCCCTGAGACTAGTGGCAGAAGCAAAAGCTGGATCATTTCAGAGGATTCTCCACCGAATTTTTGGAGAGGTGCCTGCCTTTGACTTGAAGCTCCACGCAACCTTGGACCTCAGGCCCAGGGCAGATTGTGGTGTCTCCACCCTCATACCATGAACAATCTCCTAAGGGACGGGATCCCTTTGATATCAGCTCTCGGAACCAAGGTCTCCCGAGAGTGCTCCTTTAGTAACCAGAAGCTATCCTTCATGTGGGACACATGAGGCGATTACTTTCGAACCTTCCCAACCCATACACTCTCTCTCTTTGGTCTTTGGAAGCTGAGCAAAGCTAACCAAGTGGGCCAAGTCCCATGGGCGATAAGAGGCTCATGCCTCTCCACAGAGGTCATGATGAAACGTGTTGCTCCCAGAAGGAGTGCAGAAGTCCGTTATGGGCTATAGGAGAGAAACGTGATGCATGCTGATTGAAATCCCTGGAGTGCTCCCATACTGAAACTGTCATGCACTGGGTGGTTTCTACTACATAAGCGAACCGCATGTAGCGGTAACGGACATGTGCCCCTGAGCCTGGCAGTGTGTGTGAAGCCACGTGCTCAGCAGAACCTTACTGATGGCCTGGCAAATGTGTCCCCCTTATGGGAAATGGGTATGTGCCCTTCCAGCTATGTGAAAAGTAGGTTACACACTTAGCCCTTTGTGGATTTGGACTTTTGCCATGAGGTCAAGACAAGGAGCCCCTTATCTTGGAGACCTGGAAAGAGCAATTTCGCAGAGATGCCTTAATGCTGCCATGAGGTCTGTGTTCCATATTCGAAATAGAATAAAAGAAGCCTTGGCCGGAGGCACGAGCAGGCTCGTCCCAGACGGGATGTGCACCTGCAACTGACGAGCTACAGGAAAACCATGTGGTACCCACAATTCTTTCGGGATTGGCCAGTTCTCATCCAGCTTGCTCCAAGCGGGTTCTGAAAGGTTTGCACACCTTTTCTCAACATGCAAAGCACAAGTGTGTGCAAACAGTGCTTCGTTCCGTGTTTCTCAAGCTGGTATGGAATGACAGCCCTGCAGACTGCACAGGAAGGGAGTTTCTCACAGGGTAAAGGGGATGTGTACCTGACAGGCTAGATGAAGAAAATTTCCTATGCAGTTGTCCTTCAGTGTATTGGGAACAGGAGCGAGGTTGGGCCAGCACATAGTGTCTTTGGTCCCAGATATTGTCTGGCAGTGTGGTTCATCGGCACCCTTAAAACACTTTGCTAGTGCAGAGCCTCATACAGAGGAGAGCAGGAGAAAACAGGTGGACACACATCACAAAGAAACCCTGCAGACTTCTGATACCAAGCCCAGTGGAGACGGATGGGTCTGCAAGCGTTTCGCCCAAGAGGGTTCCTTCAACACTGGAGGTTATAACGAGGGCAGCGTCACATGCGGTGAAGAGTGCTGTGAGTGAAAACGTATCATTTTACATGCTTCTTGGAATTGCAGTGTAGCAAAGGGTGCTCAGGTGGACGGGACGAGAAAGGCTTGCCAAAACAAGTTGCAGGGTGCTGCTCCTACATGGAATTCCGGGGTTTGTGTATTGCTGTGTGCGAGAAAGAAATCCTGGGTTGGTATTTGTTCCTTGACTGCAGAAAGCCCTTGGAGTGAAGCTTAAAGTGACCTGTGTTCACACAGATCACTTCCGATCACAAGAGGGAACACTACAAACACTTCTTGCCACTGTGGCCTCAAGCCCACTGCAAAGGAGGCCTCTCCCCTGGTAAGGGAGACGAGTGCTCCCCTGCTCAGAAATGCTCATGACTGAGGTTGGCTGGGCGGAGGCATGGTATACCATGTGGCTCTCCCTGAAGGAACCACAAACTCCTTGGTTTGAGAACATAGTGTCATCTAGGCGAAAACTGTGGTACCCGACTTGCACAGTGGTTCAAATAACGAGCTCTAAGGGCTTGGCTCTGAAGCCCACACGGTGCAAACTCTTTTAAAGGCACTTGGCCATGTGCTGGTGGCGTACCTCTGCAAAGTATGGCAATGTCTCTCTGTAGGAGGTCGTCCCACGGGAAACAGAAGTTACGTTCACACGTTTGGCCCTGAGCCTAATGGCAGAGGTCAAAGATTTGTCATTTCAGAGGCTTCTCCACGGAGTTTTTCTATAGGTGTCTCCCTCTGATTGTAGCTCCACAGAAGCACGGTCCTCAGGCCAAGTGCAGCTTGTGCTTTCTCCACCCTCATACCATGAAAAATTTCCTAAGGAACGGGATCCCTTTGATGTCAGCTCTCGGAACCAAGGTTTCCCCACAGTGCTCCTTTAGTGACCAGAAGCTGTCCCTCTTGTGGGACACATGAAGCGATTACTTTCGAAACTTCCATACACAGACACTCTATCTCTTTGGTCTTTAGAAGCTGAGAGAAGCTAACACAGTGGGCTCAAGTCCCACAGGCGGAACGAGGCTCATGCCTCTCCACAGAGGGCATGTAGGAACGTGTTGCTCCGAGAAGGAATGCAGAAGTCCGTTATGGGCTAGAGGATAGAAACGTGATGCACACTACTAAAAATGCCTGCAGTGGTCCCATACTGAATGTGTCATCCCCCAGGTGGTTTCAGCTACATAACCAAACCTCAAGTATTGGTAATGGGTATGTGGCCCTGCGTCTGGCAGGGTGTGTGAAGCCACGTGTCTGGCAAAACCTTACTGATGGCATGGTAAATATATCGCCCTTATGGGAAATGGTTATGTGCCCTTCTAGCTAGGTGAAAGTTGTGTTACGCCCCTTGCCCTTTCTGGGTGTGGAGTTTTGCCACAGAGTTCAAGATAAGGAGCCAATTATTTTGGAGACGTGGAAATAGCACTTTCGCAGAGCTGCCTTCATGCTGCCCCGATCTCTGTGTTCCGTATTCGAAACGGAGTAAAGAAGCTATGGGCGGAAAGCACGGCCAGGCTGGCCCCACACGGGATGTGCACGTGCAACTGACGAGCTAGAGGAGAGCAATGTGATACCCACAATTCTTGGGAACGGCCAGCTCTCATCCAGCTTCTTCCAAGCAGGTTCTGAAAGGTTTGCACCCCTTTTCTCAACTCACCAACCACGATGTCGTTCTCACAGTGCTACGCTCTGCGTTTCTCAAGGTGATTTGGAATGAGAGCCTTTCAGACTGCAGAGGAAGGGGGTTTCTAACAGGGGAAATGAGATGTGTAACTGACAGGCTAGATGAAGGAAATTTCCTATGCAGTTGTCATTTAGTGTGCTGGGAACAAGACCCAGGTCGGTAGAGTCACTAGTGTCTTTGTTCCCAGACATCTTCTGGCACTGTGGTGCACCAGATCCCTTAAAACGCTTGGCTAACATAGAGTCATATAAAAAGAATAGCAGTAGCAATCAGGTGGACGCACATCACAAGGAAGATTTTCAGATTTCCAGCACCAGCCCTGTGGAGACGGACGGGTCTGCAAGCGTTTCACCCACGAGAGTTTCTTCAACACAGGCGGTCATTCCAAGTGCAGGGACGCCTGTGGTGAAGATTGCTGTGAGTGAGAAGCGTATCATTTGTACATGATTCGTGGAAGTGGATTTGGCAAATGGTGCTCAGGTGGACGGGACGAGGAAGCTTTCCCACAACAAGTTGAAGGGTGCTGCTCCTACATGGAATTTGGGGATTTGTTCACTGCTGTGTGCAAGAAAGAAATCCTATGTTCCTGTTTGTTCCTTGAGTGTAGGAAGCCCTTACCGAGTGAGGCTTGAGGTGACCGGTGTTCACACAAACCGATTCCGATCACAGGAGGGAACATCGCAAACACTTCTTGGCACAGTGGCCGCAAGTCCATTGCAAAGGAGGCCTTTGCCGAGGCATGGGAAAAGAGTTGCCTCCCAGCTCAGAAAAGCTCATGACGAGGTGGGCTGGACTTAAGCACGGGTATACCATTTTGCTTTCCCTGCAGGAAACACATAGTCCCAGGTTCTAGAACATAGTGTAATCTATGCGAGAACTGTGGTACCCGGTTTGCTCGGGGGCTCCCATAAGGTGCGTTAAGGGCTCGGTTCTGAAGCCCATACGATGCAAGACTTTTAGGGGCGCTTGGCCACGTGCTGATTGCCCACCTCTGCAAAGCATGGTAATTTCACTCTGTAAGGGTTCGTCCTACTGTGAACACAAATTTCGTTCACACTTTCGCCCCTGAGACTAGTGGCAGAAGCAAAAGCTGGATCATTTCAGAGGATTCTCCACCGAATTTTTGGAGAGGTGCCTGCCTTTGACTTGAAGCTCCATGCAAGCTTGGACCTCAGGCCCAGGGCAGATTGTGGTGTCTCCACCCTCATACCATGAACAATCTCCTAAGGGACGGGATCCCTTTGATATCAGCTCTCGGAACCAAGGTCTCCCGAGAGTGCTCCTTTAGTAACCAGAAGCTATCCTTCATGTGGGACACATGAGGCGATTACTTTCGAACCTTCCCAACCCATACACTCTCTCTCTTTGGTCTTTGGAAGCTGAGCAAAGCTCACCAAGTGGGCCAAGTCCCATGGGCGATAAGAGGCTCATGCCTCTCCACAGAGGTCATGATGAAACGTGTTGCTCCCAGAAGGAGTGCAGAAGTCCGTTATGGGCTATAGGAGAGAAACGTGATGCATGCTGATTGAAATACCTGGAGTGCTCCCATACTGAAACTGTCATGCACTGGGTGGTTTCTACTACATAAGCGAACCGCATGTAGCGGTAACGGATATGTGCCCCTGAGCCTGGCAGTGTGTGTGAAGCCACGTGCTCAGCAGAACCTTACTGATGGCCTGGCAAATGTGTCCCCCTTATGGGAAATGGGTATGTGCCCTTCCAGCTATGTGAAAAGTAGGTTACACACTTAGCCCTTTCTGGATTTGGAGTTTTGCCATGAGGTCAAGACAAGTAGCCCCTTATCTTGGAGACCTGGAAAGAGCAATTTCGCAGAGATGCCTTAATGCTGCCATGAGGTCTGTGTTCCATATTCGAAATAGAATAAAAGAAGCCTTGGCCGGAGGCACGAGCAGGCTCGTGGCAGACGAGATCTGCACCTGCAACTGACGAGCTAGAGGAAAACAATTTGGTACCCACAATTCTTTCAGGATTGGCCAGTTCTCATCCAGCTTGCTCCAAGCAGGTTCTGAAAGGTTTGCGCACCTTTTCTCAACACGCAAAGCACAAGTGTGTGCAAACAGTGCTTCGTTCCGTGTTTCTCAAGCTGGTATGGAATGACAGCCCTGCAGACTGCACAGGAAGGGAGTTTCTCACAGGGTAAAGGGGATGTGTACCTGACAGGCTAGATGAAGAAAATTTCCTATGCAGTTGTCCTTCAGTGTATTGGGAACAGGAGCGAGGTTGGGCCAGCACATAGTGTCTTTGGTCCCAGATATTGTCTGGCACTGTGGTTCATCGGCACCCTTAAAACACTTTGCTAGCGCAGAGCCTCATAGAGAGGAGAGCAGGAGAAAACAGGTGGACACACATCACAAAGAAACCCTGCAGACTTCTGATACCAAGCCCAGTGGAGACGGATGGGTCTGCAAGCGTTTCGCCCAAGAGGGTTCCTTCAACACTGGAGGTTATAACGAGGGCAGCGTCACATGCGGTGAAGAGTGCTGTGAGTGAAAACGTATCATTTTACATGCTTCTTGGAATTGCAGTGTAGCAAAGGGTGCTCAGGTGGACGGGACGAGAAAGGCTTGCCAAAACAAGTTGCAGGGTGCTGCTCCTACATGGAATTCCGGGGTTTGTGTATTGCTGTGTGCGAGAAAGAAATCCTGGGTTGGTATTTGTTCCTTGACTGCAGAAAGCCCTTGGAGTGAAGCTTAAAGTGACCTGTGTTCACACAGATCACTTCCGATCACAAGAGGGAACACTACAAACACTTCTTGCCACTGTGGCCTCAAGCCCACTGCAAAGGAGGCCTCTCCCCTGGTAAGGGAGACGAGTTGCTCCCCTGCTCAGAAATGCTCATGACTGAGGTTGGCTGGGCGGAGGCATGGTATACCATGTGGCTCTCCCTGAAGGAACCACAAACTCCTTGGTTTGAGAACATAGTGTCATCTAGGCGAAAACTGTGGTACCCGACTTGCACAGTGGTTCAAATAACGAGCTCTAAGGGCTTGGCTCTGAAGCCCACACGGTGCAAACTCTTTTAAAGGCACTTGGCCATGTGCTGGTGGCGTACCTCTGCAAAGTATGGCAATGTCTCTCTGTAGGAGGTCGTCCCACGGGAAACAGAAGTTACGTTCACACGTTTGGCCCTGAGCCTAATGGCAGCGGTCAAAGATTTGTCATTTCAGAGGCTTCTCCACGGAGTTTTTCTATAGGTGTCTCCCTCTGATTGTAGCTCCACAGAAGCACGGTCCTCAGGCCAAGGGCAGCTTGTGCTTTCTCCACCCTCATACCATGAAAAATTTCCTAAGGAACGGGATCCCTTTGATGTCAGCTCTCGGAACCAAGGTTTCCCCACAGTGCTCCTTTAGTGACCAGAAGCTGTCCCTCTTGTGGGACACATGAAGCGATTACTTTCGAAACTTCCATACACAGACACTCTATCTCTTTGGTCTTTAGAAGCTGAGAGAAGCTAACACAGTGGGCTCAAGTCCCACAGGCGGAACGAGGCTCATGCCTCTCCACAGAGGGCATGTAGGAACGTGTTGCTCCGAGAAGGAATGCAGAAGTCCGTTATGGGCTAGAGGATAGAAACGTGATGCACACTACTAAAAATGCCTGCAGTGGTCCCATACTGAATGTGTCATCCCCCAGGTGGTTTCAGCTACATAACCAAACCTCAAGTATTGGTAATGGGTATGTGGCCCTGCGTCTGGCAGGGTGTGTGAAGCCACGTGTCTGGCAAAACCTTACTGATGGCATGGTAAATATATCGCCCTTATGGGAAATGGTTATGTGCCCTTCTAGCTAGGTGAAAGTTGTGTTACGCCCCTTGCCCTTTCTGGGTGTGGAGTTTTGCCACAGAGTTCAAGATAAGGAGCCAATTATTTTGGAGACGTGGAAATAGCACTTTCGCAGAGCTGCCTTCATGCTGCCCCGATCTCTGTGTTCCGTATTCGAAACGGAGTAAAGAAGCTATGGGCGGAAAGCACGGCCAGGCTGGCCCCACACGGGATGTGCACGTGCAACTGACGAGCTAGAGGAGAGCAATGTGATACCCACAATTCTTGGGAACGGCCAGCTCTCATCCAGCTTCTTCCAAGCAGGTTCTGAAAGGTTTGCACCCCTTTTCTCAACTCACCAACCACGATGTCGTTCTCACAGTGCTACGCTCTGCGTTTCTCAAGGTGATTTGGAATGAGAGCCTTTCAGACTGCAGAGGAAGGGGGTTTCTAACAGGGGAAATGAGATGTGTAACTGACAGGCTAGATGAAGGAAATTTCCTATGCAGTTGTCATTTAGTGTGCTGGGAACAAGACCCAGGTCGGTAGAGTCACTAGTGTCTTTGTTCCCAGACATCTTCTGGCACTGTGGTGCACCAGATCCCTTAAAACGCTTGGCTAACATAGAGTCATATAAAAAGAATAGCAGTAGCAATCAGGTGGACGCACATCACAAGGAAGATTTTCAGATTTCCAGCACCAGCCCTGTGGAGACGGACGGGTCTGCAAGCGTTTCACCCACGAGAGTTTCTTCAACACAGGCGGTCATTCCAAGTGCAGGGACGCCTGTGGTGAAGATTGCTGTGAGTGAGAAGCGTATCATTTGTACATGATTCGTGGAAGTGGATGTGGCAAATGGTGCTCAGGTGGACGGGACGAGGAAGCTTTCCCACAACAAGTTGAAGGGTGCTGCTCCTACATGGAATTTGGGGATTTGTTCACTGCTGTGTGCAAGAAAGAAATCCTGGGTTCCTGTTTGTTCCTTGAGTGTAGGAAGCCCTTACCGAGTGAGGCTTGAGGTGACCGGTGTTCACACAAACCGATTCCGATCTTAGGAGGGAACATCGCAAACACTTCTTGGCACAGTGGCCGCGAGTCGATTGCAAAGGAGGCCTTTGCCGAGGCATGGGAAAAGAGTTGCCTCCCAGCTCAGAAAAGCTCATGACGAGGTGGGCTGGACTTAAGCACGGGTATACCATGTTGCTTTCCCTGCAGGAAACACATAGTCCCAGGTTCTAGAACATAGTGTAATCTATGCGAGAACTGTGGTACCCGGTTTGCTCGGGGGCTCCCATAAGTTGCGTTAAGGGCTCGGTTCTGAAGCCCATACGATGCAAGACTTTTAGGGGCGCCTGGCCACGTGCTGGTTGCCCACCTCTGCAAAGCATGGTAATTTCACTCTGTAAGGGTTCGTCCTACTGCGAACACAAATTTCGTTCACACTTTCGCCCCTGAGACTAGTGGCAGAAGCAAAAGCTGGATCATTTCAGAGGATTCTCCACCGAATTTTTGGAGAGGTGCCTGCCTTTGACTTGAAGCTCCACGCAACCTTGGACCTCAGGCCCAGGGCAGATTGTGGTGTCTCCACCCTCATACCATGAACAATCTCCTAAGGGACGGGATCCCTTTGATATCAGCTCTCGGAACCAAGGTCTCCCGAGAGTGCTCCTTTAGTAACCAGAAGCTATCCTTCATGTGGGACACATGAGGCGATTACTTTCGAACCTTCCCAACCCATACACTCTCTCTCTTTGGTCTTTGGAAGCTGAGCAAAGCTAACCAAGTGGGCCAAGTCCCATGGGCGATAAGAGGCTCATGCCTCTCCACAGAGGTCATGATGAAACGTGTTGCTCCCAGAAGGAGTGCAGAAGTCCGTTATGGGCTATAGGAGAGAAACGTGATGCATGCTGATTGAAATCCCTGGAGTGCTCCCATACTGAAACTGTCATGCACTGGGTGGTTTCTACTACATAAGCGAACCGCATGTAGCGGTAACGGACATGTGCCCCTGAGCCTGGCAGTGTGTGTGAAGCCACGTGCTCAGCAGAACCTTACTGATGGCCTGGCAAATGTGTCCCCCTTATGGGAAATGGGTATGTGCCCTTCCAGCTATGTGAAAAGTAGGTTACACACTTAGCCCTTTGTGGATTTGGACTTTTGCCATGAGGTCAAGACAAGGAGCCCCTTATCTTGGAGACCTGGAAAGAGCAATTTCGCAGAGATGCCTTAATGCTGCCATGAGGTCTGTGTTCCATATTCGAAATAGAATAAAAGAAGCCTTGGCCGGAGGCACGAGCAGGCTCGTCCCAGACGGGATGTGCACCTGCAACTGACGAGCTACAGGAAAACCATGTGGTACCCACAATTCTTTCGGGATTGGCCAGTTCTCATCCAGCTTGCTCCAAGCGGGTTCTGAAAGGTTTGCACACCTTTTCTCAACATGCAAAGCACAAGTGTGTGCAAACAGTGCTTCGTTCCGTGTTTCTCAAGCTGGTATGGAATGACAGCCCTGCAGACTGCACAGGAAGGGAGTTTCTCACAGGGTAAAGGGGATGTGTACCTGACAGGCTAGATGAAGAAAATTTCCTATGCAGTTGTCCTTCAGTGTATTGGGAACAGGAGCGAGGTTGGGCCAGCACATAGTGTCTTTGGTCCCAGATATTGTCTGGCAGTGTGGTTCATCGGCACCCTTAAAACACTTTGCTAGTGCAGAGCCTCATACAGAGGAGAGCAGGAGAAAACAGGTGGACACACATCACAAAGAAACCCTGCAGACTTCTGATACCAAGCCCAGTGGAGACGGATGGGTCTGCAAGCGTTTCGCCCAAGAGGGTTCCTTCAACACTGGAGGTTATAACGAGGGCAGCGTCACATGCGGTGAAGAGTGCTGTGAGTGAAAACGTATCATTTTACATGCTTCTTGGAATTGCAGTGTAGCAAAGGGTGCTCAGGTGGACGGGACGAGAAAGGCTTGCCAAAACAAGTTGCAGGGTGCTGCTCCTACATGGAATTCCGGGGTTTGTGTATTGCTGTGTGCGAGAAAGAAATCCTGGGTTGGTATTTGTTCCTTGACTGCAGAAAGCCCTTGGAGTGAAGCTTAAAGTGACCTGTGTTCACACAGATCACTTCCGATCACAAGAGGGAACACTACAAACACTTCTTGCCACTGTGGCCTCAAGCCCACTGCAAAGGAGGCCTCTCCCCTGGTAAGGGAGACGAGTGCTCCCCTGCTCAGAAATGCTCATGACTGAGGTTGGCTGGGCGGAGGCATGGTATACCATGTGGCTCTCCCTGAAGGAACCACAAACTCCTTGGTTTGAGAACATAGTGTCATCTAGGCGAAAACTGTGGTACCCGACTTGCACAGTGGTTCAAATAACGAGCTCTAAGGGCTTGGCTCTGAAGCCCACACGGTGCAAACTCTTTTAAAGGCACTTGGCCATGTGCTGGTGGCGTACCTCTGCAAAGTATGGCAATGTCTCTCTGTAGGAGGTCGTCCCACGGGAAACAGAAGTTACGTTCACACGTTTGGCCCTGAGCCTAATGGCAGAGGTCAAAGATTTGTCATTTCAGAGGCTTCTCCACGGAGTTTTTCTATAGGTGTCTCCCTCTGATTGTAGCTCCACAGAAGCACGGTCCTCAGGCCAAGTGCAGCTTGTGCTTTCTCCACCCTCATACCATGAAAAATTTCCTAAGGAACGGGATCCCTTTGATGTCAGCTCTCGGAACCAAGGTTTCCCCACAGTGCTCCTTTAGTGACCAGAAGCTGTCCCTCTTGTGGGACACATGAAGCGATTACTTTCGAAACTTCCATACACAGACACTCTATCTCTTTGGTCTTTAGAAGCTGAGAGAAGCTAACACAGTGGGCTCAAGTCCCACAGGCGGAACGAGGCTCATGCCTCTCCACAGAGGGCATGTAGGAACGTGTTGCTCCGAGAAGGAATGCAGAAGTCCGTTATGGGCTAGAGGATAGAAACGTGATGCACACTACTAAAAATGCCTGCAGTGGTCCCATACTGAATGTGTCATCCCCCAGGTGGTTTCAGCTACATAACCAAACCTCAAGTATTGGTAATGGGTATGTGGCCCTGCGTCTGGCAGGGTGTGTGAAGCCACGTGTCTGGCAAAACCTTACTGATGGCATGGTAAATATATCGCCCTTATGGGAAATGGTTATGTGCCCTTCTAGCTAGGTGAAAGTTGTGTTACGCCCCTTGCCCTTTCTGGGTGTGGAGTTTTGCCACAGAGTTCAAGATAAGGAGCCAATTATTTTGGAGACGTGGAAATAGCACTTTCGCAGAGCTGCCTTCATGCTGCCCCGATCTCTGTGTTCCGTATTCGAAACGGAGTAAAGAAGCTATGGGCGGAAAGCACGGCCAGGCTGGCCCCACACGGGATGTGCACGTGCAACTGACGAGCTAGAGGAGAGCAATGTGATACCCACAATTCTTGGGAACGGCCAGCTCTCATCCAGCTTCTTCCAAGCAGGTTCTGAAAGGTTTGCACCCCTTTTCTCAACTCACCAACCACGATGTCGTTCTCACAGTGCTACGCTCTGCGTTTCTCAAGGTGATTTGGAATGAGAGCCTTTCAGACTGCAGAGGAAGGGGGTTTCTAACAGGGGAAATGAGATGTGTAACTGACAGGCTAGATGAAGGAAATTTCCTATGCAGTTGTCATTTAGTGTGCTGGGAACAAGACCCAGGTCGGTAGAGTCACTAGTGTCTTTGTTCCCAGACATCTTCTGGCACTGTGGTGCACCAGATCCCTTAAAACGCTTGGCTAACATAGAGTCATATAAAAAGAATAGCAGTAGCAATCAGGTGGACGCACATCACAAGGAAGATTTTCAGATTTCCAGCACCAGCCCTGTGGAGACGGACGGGTCTGCAAGCGTTTCACCCACGAGAGTTTCTTCAACACAGCCGGTCATTCCAAGTGCAGGGACGCCTGTGGTGAAGATTGCTGTGAGTGAGAAGCGTATCATTTGTACATGATTCGTGGAAGTGGATTTGGCAAATGGTGCTCAGGTGGACGGGACGAGGAAGCTTTCCCACAACAAGTTGAAGGGTGCTGCTCCTACATGGAATTTGGGGATTTGTTCACTGCTGTGTGCAAGAAAGAAATCCTATGTTCCTGTTTGTTCCTTGAGTGTAGGAAGCCCTTACCGAGTGAGGCTTGAGGTGACCGGTGTTCACACAAACCGATTCCGATCACAGGAGGGAACATCGCAAACACTTCTTGGCACAGTGGCCGCAAGTCCATTGCAAAGGAGGCCTTTGCCGAGGCATGGGAAAAGAGTTGCCTCCCAGCTCAGAAAAGCTCATGACGAGGTGGGCTGGACTTAAGCACGGGTATACCATTTTGCTTTCCCTGCAGGAAACACATAGTCCCAGGTTCTAGAACATAGTGTAATCTATGCGAGAACTGTGGTACCCGGTTTGCTCGGGGGCTCCCATAAGGTGCGTTAAGGGCTCGGTTCTGAAGCCCATACGATGCAAGACTTTTAGGGGCGCTTGGCCACGTGCTGGTTGCCCACCTCTGCAAAGCATGGTAATTTCACTCTGTAAGGGTTCGTCCTACTGTGAACACAAATTTCGTTCACACTTTCGCCCCTGAGACTAGTGGCAGAAGCAAAAGCTGGATCATTTCAGAGGATTCTCCACCGAATTTTTGGAGAGGTGCCTGCCTTTGACTTGAAGCTCCATGCAAGCTTGGACCTCAGGCCCAGGGCAGATTGTGGTGTCTCCACCCTCATACCATGAACAATCTCCTAAGGGACGGGATCCCTTTGATATCAGCTCTCGGAACCAAGGTCTCCCGAGAGTGCTCCTTTAGTAACCAGAAGCTATCCTTCATGTGGGACACATGAGGCGATTACTTTCGAACCTTCCCAACCCATACACTCTCTCTCTTTGGTCTTTGGAAGCTGAGCAAAGCTCACCAAGTGGGCCAAGTCCCATGGGCGATAAGAGGCTCATGCCTCTCCACAGAGGTCATGATGAAACGTGTTGCTCCCAGAAGGAGTGCAGAAGTCCGTTATGGGCTATAGGAGAGAAACGTGATGCATGCTGATTGAAATACCTGGAGTGCTCCCATACTGAAACTGTCATGCACTGGGTGGTTTCTACTACATAAGCGAACCGCATGTAGCGGTAACGGATATGTGCCCCTGAGCCTGGCAGTGTGTGTGAAGCCACGTGCTCAGCAGAACCTTACTGATGGCCTGGCAAATGTGTCCCCCTTATGGGAAATGGGTATGTGCCCTTCCAGCTATGTGAAAAGTAGGTTACACACTTAGCCCTTTCTGGATTTGGAGTTTTGCCATGAGGTCAAGACAAGTAGCCCCTTATCTTGGAGACCTGGAAAGAGCAATTTCGCAGAGATGCCTTAATGCTGCCATGAGGTCTGTGTTCCATATTCGAAATAGAATAAAAGAAGCCTTGGCCGGAGGCACGAGCAGGCTCGTGGCAGACGAGATCTGCACCTGCAACTGACGAGCTAGAGGAAAACAATTTGGTACCCACAATTCTTTCAGGATTGGCCAGTTCTCATCCAGCTTGCTCCAAGCAGGTTCTGAAAGGTTTGCGCACCTTTTCTCAACACGCAAAGCACAAGTGTGTGCAAACAGTGCTTCGTTCCGTGTTTCTCAAGCTGGTATGGAATGACAGCCCTGCAGACTGCACAGGAAGGGAGTTTCTCACAGGGTAAAGGGGATGTGTACCTGACAGGCTAGATGAAGAAAATTTCCTATGCAGTTGTCCTTCAGTGTATTGGGAACAGGAGCGAGGTTGGGCCAGCACATAGTGTCTTTGGTCCCAGATATTGTCTGGCACTGTGGTTCATCGGCACCCTTAAAACACTTTGCTAGCGCAGAGCCTCAAAGAGAGGAGAGCAGGAGAAAACAGGTGGACACACATCACAAAGAAACCCTGCAGACTTCTGATACCAAGCCCAGTGGAGACGGATGGGTCTGCAAGCGTTTCGCCCAAGAGGGTTCCTTCAACACTGGAGGTTATAACGAGGGCAGCGTCACATGCGGTGAAGAGTGCTGTGAGTGAAAACGTATCATTTTACATGCTTCTTGGAATTGCAGTGTAGCAAAGGGTGCTCAGGTGGACGGGACGAGAAAGGCTTGCCAAAACAAGTTGCAGGGTGCTGCTCCTACATGGAATTCCGGGGTTTGTGTATTGCTGTGTGCGAGAAAGAAATCCTGGGTTGGTATTTGTTCCTTGACTGAAGAAAGCCCTTGGAGTGAAGCTTAAAGTGACCTGTGTTCACACAGATCACTTCCGATCACAAGAGGGAACACTACAAACACTTCTTGCCACTGTGGCCTCAAGCCCACTGCAAAGGAGGCCTCTCCCCTGGTAAGGGAGACGAGTTGCTCCCCTGCTCAGAAATGCTCATGACTGAGGTTGGCTGGGCGGAGGCATGGTATACCATGTGGCTCTCCCTGAAGGAACCACAAACTCCTTGGTTTGAGAACATAGTGTCATCTAGGCGAAAACTGTGGTACCCGACTTGCACAGTGGTTCAAATAACGAGCTCTAAGGGCTTGGCTCTGAAGCCCACACGGTGCAAACTCTTTTAAAGGCACTTGGCCATGTGCTGGTGGCGTACCTCTGCAAAGTATGGCAATGTCTCTCTGTAGGAGGTCGTCCCACGGGAAACAGAAGTTACGTTCACACGTTTGGCCCTGAGCCTAATGGCAGAGGTCAAAGATTTGTCATTTCAGAGGCTTCTCCACGGAGTTTTTCTATAGGTGTCTCCCTCTGATTGTAGCTCCACAGAAGCACGGTCCTCAGGCCAAGGGCAGCTTGTGCTTTCTCCACCCTCATACCATGAAAAATTTCCTAAGGAACGGGATCCCTTTGATGTCAGCTCTCGGAACGAAGGTTTCCCCACAGTGCTCCTTTAGTGACCAGAAGCTGTCCCTCTTGTGGGACACATGAAGCGATTACTTTCGAAACTTCCATACACAGACACTCTATCTCTTTGGTCTTTAGAAGCTGAGAGAAGCTAACACAGTGGGCTCAAGTCCCACAGGCGGAACGAGGCTCATGCCTCTCCACAGAGGGCATGTAGGAACGTGTTGCTCCGAGAAGGAATGCAGAAGTCCGTTATGGGCTAGAGGATAGAAACGTGATGCACACTACTAAAAATGCCTGCAGTGGTCCCATACTGAATGTGTCATCCCCCAGGTGGTTTCAGCTACATAACCAAACCTCAAGTATTGGTAATGGGTATGTGGCCCTGCGTCTGGCAGGGTGTGTGAAGCCACGTGTCTGGCAAAACCTTACTGATGGCATGGTAAATATATCGCCCTTATGGGAAATGGTTATGTGCCCTTCTAGCTAGGTGAAAGTTGTGTTACGCCCCTTGCCCTTTCTGGGTGTGGAGTTTTGCCACAGAGTTCAAGATAAGGAGCCAATTATTTTGGAGACGTGGAAATAGCACTTTCGCAGAGCTGCCTTCATGCTGCCCCGATCTCTGTGTTCCGTATTCGAAACGGAGTAAAGAAGCTATGGGCGGAAAGCACGGCCAGGCTGGCCCCACACGGGATGTGCACGTGCAACTGACGAGCTAGAGGAGAGCAATGTGATACCCACAATTCTTGGGAACGGCCAGCTCTCATCCAGCTTCTTCCAAGCAGGTTCTGAAAGGTTTGCACCCCTTTTCTCAACTCACCAACCACGATGTCGTTCTCACAGTG
Organism: Eschrichtius robustus; assembly: GCF_028021215.1. Taxonomy (NCBI): domain Eukaryota; kingdom Metazoa; phylum Chordata; class Mammalia; order Artiodactyla; family Eschrichtiidae; genus Eschrichtius; species Eschrichtius robustus. Next base: position 53,503,575 of record NC_090845.1, on the reverse strand, counting down.
CTACGCTCTGCGTTTCTCAAGGTGATTTGGAATGAGAGCCTTTCAGACTGCAGAGGAAGGGGGTTTCTAACAGGGGAAATGAGATGTGTAACTGACAGGCTAGATGAAGGAAATTTCCTATGCAGTTGTCATTTAGTGTGCTGGGAACAAGACCCAGGTCGGTAGAGTCACTAGTGTCTTTGTTCCCAGACATCTTCTGGCACTGTGGTGCACCAGATCCCTTAAAACGCTTGGCTAACATAGAGTCATATAAAAAGAATAGCAGTAGCAATCAGGTGGACGCACATCACAAGGAAGATATTAAGATTTCCAGCACCAGCCCTGTGGAGACGGACGGGTCTGCAAGCGTTTCACCCACGAGAGTTTCTTCAACACAGCCGGTCATTCCAAGTGCAGGGACGCCTGTGGTGAAGATTGCTGTGAGTGAGAAGCGTATCATTTGTACATGATTCGTGGAAGTGGATGTGGCAAATGGTGCTCAGGTGGACGGGACGAGGAAGCTTTCCCACAACAAGTTGAAGGGTGCTGCTCCTACATGGAATTTGGGGATTTGTTCACTGCTGTGTGCAAGAAAGAAATCCTATGTTCCTGTTTGTTCCTTGAGTGTAGGAAGCCCTTACCGAGTGAGGCTTGAGGTGACCGGTGTTCACACAAACCGATTCCGATCTTAGGAGGGAACATCGCAAACACTTCTTGGCACAGTGGCCGCGAGTCGATTGCAAAGGAGGCCTTTGCCGAGGCATGGGAAAAGAGTTGCCTCCCAGCTCAGAAAAGCTCATGACGAGGTGGGCTGGACTTAAGCACGGGTATACCATGTTGCTTTCCCTGCAGGAAACACATAGTCCCAGGTTCTAGAACATAGTGTAATCTATGCGAGAACTGTGGTACCCGGTTTGCTCGGGGGCTCCCATAAGTTGCGTTAAGGGCTCGGTTCTGAAGCCCATACGATGCAAGACTTTTAGGGGCGCTTGGCCACGTGCTGGTTGCCCACCTCTGCAAAGCATGGTAATTTCACTCTGTAAGGGTTCGTCCTACTGCGAACACAAATTTCGTTCACACTTTCGCCCCTGAGACTAGTGGCAGAAGCAAAAGCTGGATCATTTCAGAGGATTCTCCACCGAATTTTTGGAGAGGTGCCTGCCTTTGACTTGAAGCTCCACGCAACCTTGGACCTCAGGCCCAGGGCAGATTGTGGTGTCTCCACCCTCATACCATGAACAATCTCCTAAGGGACGGGATCCCTTTGATATCAGCTCTCGGAACCAAGGTCTCCCGAGAGTGCTCCTTTAGTAACCAGAAGCTATCCTTCATGTGGGACACATGAGGCGATTACTTTCGAACCTTCCCAACCCATACACTCTCTCTCTTTGGTCTTTGGAAGCTGAGCAAAGCTCACCAAGTGGGCCAAGTCCCATGGGCGATAAGAGGCTCATGCCTCTCCACAGAGGTCATGATGAAACGTGTTGCTCCCAGAAGGAGTGCAGAAGTCCGTTATGGGCTATAGGAGAGAAACGTGATGCATGCTGATTGAAATCCCTGGAGTGCTCCCATACTGAAACTGTCATGCACTGGGTGGTTTCTACTACATAAGCGAACCGCATGTAGCGGTAACGGACATGTGCCCCTGAGCCTGGCAGTGTGTGTGAAGCCACGTGCTCAGCAGAACCTTACTGAGGCCTGGCAAATGTGTCCCCCTTATGGGAAATGGGTATGTGCCCTTCCAGCTATGTGAAAAGTAGGTTACACACTTAGCCCTTTGTGGATTTGGACTTTTGCCATGAGGTCAAGACAAGGAGCCCCTTATCTTGGAGACCTGGAAAGAGCAATTTCGCAGAGATGCCTTAATGCTGCCATGAGGTCTGTGTTCCATATTCGAAATAGAATAAAAGAAGCCTTGGCCGGAGGCACGAGCAGGCTCGTCCCAGACGGGATGTGCACCTGCAACTGACGAGCTACAGGAAAACCATGTGGTACCCACAATTCTTTCGGGATTGGCCAGTTCTCATCCAGCTTGCTCCAAGCGGGTTCTGAAAGGTTTGCACACCTTTTCTCAACACGCAAAGCACAAGTGTGTGCAAACAGTGCTTCGTTCCGTGTTTCTCAAGCTGGTATGGAATGACAGCCCTGCAGACTGCACAGGAAGGGAGTTTCTCACAGGGTAAAGGGGATGTGTACCTGACAGGCTAGATGAAGAAAATTTCCTATGCAGTTGTCCTTCAGTGTATTGGGAACAGGAGTGAGGTTGGGCCAGCACATAGTGTCTTTGGTCCCAGATATTGTCTGGCAGTGTGGTTCATCGGCACCCTTAAAACACTTTGCTAGCGCAGAGCCTCATAGAGAGGAGAGCAGGAGAAAACAGGTGGACACACATCACAAAGAAACCCTGCAGACTTCTGATACCAAGCCCAGTGGAGACGGATGGGTCTGCAAGCGTTTCGCCCAAGAGGGTTCCTTCAACACTGGAGGTTATAACGAGGGCAGCGTCACATGCGGTGAAGAGTGCTGTGAGTGAAAACGTATCATTTTACATGCTTCTTGGAATTGCAGTGTAGCAAAGGGTGCTCAGGTGGACGGGACGAGAAAGGCTTGCCAAAACAAGTTGCAGGGTGCTGCTCCTACATGGAATTCCGGGGTTTGTGTATTGCTGTGTGCGAGAAAGAAATCCTGGGTTGGTATTTGTTCCTTGACTGCAGAAAGCCCTTGGAGTGAAGCTTAAAGTGACCTGTGTTCACACAGATCACTTCCGATCACAAGAGGGAACACTACAAACACTTCTTGCCACTGTGGCCTCAAGCCCACTGCAAAGGAGGCCTCTCCCCTGGTAAGGGAGACGAGTGCTCCCCTGCTCAGAAATGCTCATGACTGAGGTTGGCTGGGCGGAGGCATGGTATACCATGTGGCTCTCCCTGAAGGAACCACAAACTCCTTGGTTTGAGAACATAGTGTCATCTAGGCGAAAACTGTGGTACCCGACTTGCACAGTGGTTCAAATAACGAGCTCTAAGGGCTTGGCTCTGAAGCCCACACGGTGCAAACTCTTTTAAAGGCACTTGGCCATGTGCTGGTGGCGTACCTCTGCAAAGTATGGCAATGTCTCTCTGTAGGAGGTCGTCCCACGGGAAACAGAAGTTACGTTCACACGTTTGGCCCTGAGCCTAATGGCAGAGGTCAAAGATTTGTCATTTCAGAGGCTTCTCCACGGAGTTTTTCTATAGGTGTCTCCCTCTGATTGTAGCTCCACAGACTCACGGTCCTCAGGCCAAGGGCAGCTTGTGCTTTCTCCACCCTCATACCATGAAAAATTTCCTAAGGAACGGGATCCCTTTGATGTCAGCTCTCGGAACCAAGGTTTCCCCACAGTGCTCCTTTAGTGACCAGAAGCTGTCCCTCTTGTGGCACACATGAAGCGATTACTTTCGAAACTTCCATACACAGACACTCTATCTCTTTGGTCTTTAGAAGCTGAGAGAAGCTAACAAAGTGGGCTCAAGTCCCACAGGCGGAACGAGGCTCATGCCTCTCCACAGAGGGCATGTAGGAACGTGTTGCTCCGAGAAGGAATGCAGAAGTCCGTTATGGGCTAGAGGATAGAAACGTGATGCACACTACTAAAAATGCCTGCAGTGGTCCCATACTGAATGTGTCATCCCCCAGGTGGTTTCAGCTACATAACCAAACCTCAAGTATTGGTAATGGGTATGTGGCCCTGCGTCTGGCAGGGTGTGTGAAGCCACGTGTCTGGCAAAACCTTACTGGTGGCATGGTAAATATATCGCCCTTATGGGAAATGGTTATGTGCCCTTCTAGCTAGGTGAAAGTTGTGTTACGCCCCTTGCCCTTTCTGGGTGTGGATTTTTGCCACAGAGTTCAAGACAAGGAGCCAATTATTTTGGAGACGTGGAAATAGCACTTTCGCAGAGCTGCCTTCATGCTGCCCCGATCTCTGTGTTCCGTATTCGAAACGGAGTAAAGAAGCTATGGGCGGAAAGCACGGCCAGGCTGGCCCCACACGGGATGTGCACGTGCAACTGACGAGCTAGAGGAGAGCAATGTGATACCCACAATTCTTTGGGAACGGCCAGCTCTCATCCAGCTTCTTCCAAGCAGGTTCTGAAAGGTTTGCACCCCTTTTCTCAACTCACCAAGCACGATGTCGTTCTCACAGTGCTACGCTCTGCGTTTCTCAAGGTGATTTGGAATGAGAGCCTTTCAGACTGCAGAGGAAGGGGGTTTTTAAACAGGGGAAATGAGATGTGTAATTCACAGGCTAGATGAAGGAAATTTCCTATGCAGTTGTCATTTAGTGTGCTGGGAACAAGACCCAGGTCGGTAGAGTCACTAGTGTCTTTGTTCCCAGACATCTTCTGGCACTGTGGTGCACCAGATCCCTTAAAACGCTTGGCTAACATAGAGTCATATAAAAAGAATAGCAGTAGCAATCAGGTGGACGCACATCACAAGGAAGATTTTCAGATTTCCAGCACCAGCCCTGTGGAGACGGACGGGTCTGCAAGCGTTTCACCCACGAGAGTTTCTTCAACACAGGCGGTCATTCCAAGTGCAGGGACGCCTGTGGTGAAGATTGCTGTGAGTGAGAAGCGTATCATTTGTACATGATTCGTGGAAGTGGATGTGGCAAATGGTGCTCAGGTGGACGGGACGAGGAAGCTTTCCCACAACAAGTTGAAGGGTGCTGCTCCTACATGGAATTTGGGGATTTGTTCACTGCTGTGTGCAAGAAAGAAATCCTATGTTCCTGTTTGTTCCTTGAGTGTAGGAAGCCCTTACCGAGTGAGGCTTGAGGTGACCGGTGTTCACACAAACCGATTCCGATCACAGGAGGGAACATCGCAAACACTTCTTGGCACAGTGGCCGCGAGTCGATTGCAAAGGAGGCCTTTGCCGAGGCATGGGAAAAGAGTTGCCTCCCAGCTCAGAAAAGCTCATGACGAGGTGGGCTGGACTTAAGCACGGGTATACCATGTTGCTTTCCCTGCAGGAAACACATAGTCCCAGGTTCTAGAACATAGTGTAATCTATGCGAGAACTGTGGTACCCGGTTTGCTCGGGGGCTCCCATAAAGTGCGTTAAGGGCTCGGTTCTGAAGCCCATACGATGCAAGACTTTTAGGGGCGCTTGGCCACGTGCTGGTTGCCCACCTCTGCAAAGCATGGTAATTTCACTCTGTAAGGGTTCGTCCTACTGCGAACACAAATTTCGTTCACACTTTCGCCCCTGAGACTAGTGGCAGAAGCAAAAGCTGGATCATTTCAGAGGATTCTCCACCGAATTTTTGGAGAGGTGCCTGCCTTTGACTTGAAGCTCCACGCAACCTTGGACCTCAGGCCCAGGGCAGATTGTGGTGTCTCCACCCTCATACCATGAACAATCTCCTAAGGGACGGGATCCCTTTGATATCAGCTCTCGGAACCAAGGTCTCCTGAGAGTGCTCCTTTAGTAACCAGAAGCTATCCTTCATGTGGGACACATGAGGCGATTACTTTCGAACCTTCCCAACCCATACACTCTCTCTCTTTGGTCTTTGGAAGCTGAGCAAAGCTCACCAAGTGGGCCAAGTCCCATGGGCGATAAGAGGCTCATGCCTCTCCACAGAGGTCATGATGAAACGTGTTGCTCCCAGAAGGAGTGCAGAAGTCCGTTATGGGCTATAGGAGAGAAACGTGATGCATGCTGATTGAAATCCCTGGAGTGCTCCCATACTGAAACTGTCATGCACTGGGTGGTTTCTACTACATAAGCGAACCGCATGTAGCGGTAACGGATATGTGCCCCTGAGCCTGGCAGCGTGTGTGAAGCCACCTGCTCAGCAGAACCTTACTGATGGCCTGGCAAATGTGTCCCCCTTATGGGAAATGGGTATGTGCCCTTCCAGCTATGTGAAAAGTAGGTTACACACTTAGCCCTTTCTGGATTTGGAGTTTTGCCATGAGGTCAAGACAAGTAGCCCCTTATCTTGGAGACCTGGAAAGAGCAATTTCGCAGAGATGCCTTAATGCTGCCATGAGGTCTGTGTTCCATATTCGAAATAGAATAAAAGAAGCCTTGGCCGGAGGCACGAGCAGGCTCGTGGCAGACGAGATCTGCACCTGCAACTGACGAGCTAGAGGAAAACAATTTGGTACCCACAATTCTTTCAGGATTGGCCAGTTCTCATCCAGCTTGCTCCAAGCAGGTTCTGAAAGGTTTGCGCACCTTTTCTCAACACGCAAAGCACAAGTGTGTGCAAACAGTGCTTCGTTCCGTGTTTCTCAAGCTGGTATGGAATGACAGCCCTGCAGACTGCACAGGAAGGGAGTTTCTCACAGGGTAAAGGGGATGTGTACCTGACAGGCTAGATGAAGAAAATTTCCTATGCAGTTGTCCTTCAGTGTATTGGGAACAGGAGCGAGGTTGGGCCAGCACATAGTGTCTTTGGTCCCAGATATTGTCTGGCACTGTGGTTCATCGGCACCCTTAAAACACTTTGCTAGCGCAGAGCCTCATACAGAGGAGAGCAGGAGAAAACAGGTGGACACACATCACAAAGAAACCCTACAGACTTCTGATAGCAAGCCCAGTGGAGACGGATGGGTCTGCAAGCGTTTCGCCCAAGAGGGTTCCTTCAACACTGGAGGTTATAACGAGGGCAGCGTCACATGCGGTGAAGAGTGCTGTGAGTGAAAACGTATCATTTTACATGCTTCTTGGAATTGCAGTGTAGCAAAGGGTGCTCAGGTGGACGGGACGAGAAAGGCTTGCCAAAACAAGTTGCAGGGTGCTGCTCCTACATGGAATTCCGGGGTTTGTGTATTGCTGTGTGCGAGAAAGAAATCCTGGGTTGGTATTTGTTCCTTGACTGCAGAAAGCCCTTGGAGTGAGGCTTAAGGTGACCTGTGTTCACACAGATCACTTCCGATCACAGGAGGGAACACTACAAACACTTCTTGCCACTGTCGCCTCAAGCCCACTGCAAAGGAGGCCTCTCCCCTGGTAAGGGAGACGAGTTGCTCCCCTGCTCAGAAATGCTCATGACTGAGGTTGGCTGGGCGGAGGCATGGTATACCACGTGGCTCTCCCTGAAGGAACCACATACTCCTTGGTTCGAGAACATAGTGTCATCTATGCGAAAACTGTGGTACCCGAATTGCACAGTGGTTCAAATAAAGCGCTCTAAGGGCTTGGCTCTGAAGCCCACACGGTGCAAACTCTTTTAAAGACACTTGGCCATGTGCTGGTGGCGTACCTCTGCAAAGTATGGCAATGTCTCTCTGTAGAAGGTCGTCCCACGGGAAACAGAAGTTACGTTCACACGTTTGGCCCTGAGCCTAATGGCAGAGGTCAAAGATTTGTCATTTCAGAGGCTTCTCCACGGAGTTTTTCTATAGGTGTCTCCCTCTGACTTGTAGCTCCACAGAAGCACGGTCCTCAGGCCAAGGGCAGCTTGTGCTTTCTCCACCCTCATACCATGAAAAATTTCCTAAGGAACGGGATCCCTTTGATGTCAGCTCTCGGAACCAAGTTTTCCCCACAGTGCTCCTTTAGTGACCAGAAGCTGTCCCTCTTGTGGGACACATGAAGCGATTATTTTCGAAACTTCCATACACAGATACTCTATCTCTTTGGTCTTTAGAAGCTGAGAGAAGCTAACAAAGTGGGCTCAAGTCCCACAGGCGGAACGAGGCTCATGCCTCTCCACATGGGGCATGTAGGAATGTGTTGCTCCGAGAAGGAATGCAGAAGTCCGTTATGGGCTAGAGGATAGAAACGTGATGCACACTACTAAAAATGCCTGCAGTGGTCCCATATTGAATGTGTCATCCACCAGGTGGTTTCAGCTACATAACCGTACCGCACGTATCGGTAACGGGTATGTGGCCCTGCGTCTGGCAGGGTGTGTGAAGCCACATGTCTGGCAAAACCTTACTGGTGGCCTGGTAAATATATCGCCCTTATGGGAAATGGTTATGTGCCCTTCTAGCTAGGTGAAAGTTGTGTTACGCCCCTTGCCCTTTCTGGGTGTGGAGTTTTGCCACAGAGTTCAAGACAAGGAGCCAATTATTTTGGAGACGTGGAAATAGCACTTTCGCAGAGCTGCCTTCATGCTGCCCCGATCTCTGTGTTCCGTATTCGAAACGGAGTAAAGAAGCTATGGGCGGAAAGCACGGCCAGGCTGGCCCCACACGGGATGTGCACGTGCAACTGACGAGCTAGAGGAGAGCAATGTGATACCCACAATTCTTGGGAACGGCCAGCTCTCATTCAGCTTCTTCCAAGCAGGTTCTGAAAGGTTTGCACCCCTTTTCTCAACTCACCAACCACGATGTCGTTCTCACAGTGCTACGCTCTGCGTTTCTCAAGGTGATTTGGAATGACAGCCTTTCAGACTGCAGAGGAAGGGAGTTTCTAACAGGGGAAATGAGATGTGTAACTGACAGGCTAGATGAAGGAAATTTCCTATGCAGTTGTCATTCAGTGTGCTGGGAACAAGACCCAGCTCGGTAGAGTCACTAGTGTCTTTGTTCCCAGACATCTTCTGGCACTGTGGTGCACCAGATCCCTTAAAACGCTTGGCTAACATAGAGTCATATAAAAAGAATAGCAGTAGCAATCAGGTGGACGCACATCACAAGGAAGATATTAAGATTTCCAGCACCAGCCCTGTGGAGACGGACGGGTCTGCAAGCGTTTCACCCACGAGAGTTTCTTCAACACAGCCGGTCATTCCAAGTGCAGGGACGCCTGTGGTGAAGATTGCTGTGAGTGAGAAGCGTATCATTTGTACATGATTCGTGGAAGTGGATGTGGCAAATGGTGCTCAGGTGGACGGGACGAGGAAGCTTTCCCACAACAAGTTGAAGGGTGCTGCTCCTACATGGAATTTGGGGATTTGTTCACTGCTGTGTGCAAGAAAGAAATCCTATGTTCCTGTTTGTTCCTTGAGTGTAGGAAGCCCTTACCGAGTGAGGCTTGAGGTGACCGGTGTTCACACAAACCGATTCCGATCTTAGGAGGGAACATCGCAAACACTTCTTGGCACAGTGGCCGCGAGTCGATTGCAAAGGAGGCCTTTGCCGAGGCATGGGAAAAGAGTTGCCTCCCAGCTCAGAAAAGCTCATGACGAGGTGGGCTGGACTTAAGCACGGGTATACCATGTTGCTTTCCCTGCAGGAAACACATAGTCCCAGGTTCTAGAACATAGTGTAATCTATGCGAGAACTGTGGTACCCGGTTTGCTCGGGGGCTCCCATAAGTTGCGTTAAGGGCTCGGTTCTGAAGCCCATACGATGCAAGACTTTTAGGGGCGCTTGGCCACGTGCTGGTTGCCCACCTCTGCAAAGCATGGTAATTTCACTCTGTAAGGGTTCGTCCTACTGCGAACACAAATTTCGTTCACACTTTCGCCCCTGAGACTAGTGGCAGAAGCAAAAGCTGGATCATTTCAGAGGATTCTCCACCGAATTTTTGGAGAGGTGCCTGCCTTTGACTTGAAGCTCCACGCAACCTTGGACCTCAGGCCCAGGGCAGATTGTGGTGTCTCCACCCTCATACCATGAACAATCTCCTAAGGGACGGGATCCCTTTGATATCAGCTCTCGGAACCAAGGTCTCCCGAGAGTGCTCCTTTAGTAACCAGAAGCTATCCTTCATGTGGGACACATGAGGCGATTACTTTCGAACCTTCCCAACCCATACACTCTCTCTCTTTGGTCTTTGGAAGCTGAGCAAAGCTCACCAAGTGGGCCAAGTCCCATGGGCGATAAGAGGCTCATGCCTCTCCACAGAGGTCATGATGAAACGTGTTGCTCCCAGAAGGAGTGCAGAAGTCCGTTATGGGCTATAGGAGAGAAACGTGATGCATGCTGATTGAAATCCCTGGAGTGCTCCCATACTGAAACTGTCATGCACTGGGTGGTTTCTACTACATAAGCGAACCGCATGTAGCGGTAACGGACATGTGCCCCTGAGCCTGGCAGTGTGTGTGAAGCCACGTGCTCAGCAGAACCTTACTGATGGCCTGGCAAATGTGTCCCCCTTATGGGAAATGGGTATGTGCCCTTCCAGCTATGTGAAAAGTAGGTTACACACTTAGCCCTTTGTGGATTTGGACTTTTGCCATGAGGTCAAGACAAGGAGCCCCTTATCTTGGAGACCTGGAAAGAGCAATTTCGCAGAGATGCCTTAATGCTGCCATGAGGTCTGTGTTCCATATTCGAAATAGAATAAAAGAAGCCTTGGCCGGAGGCACGAGCAGGCTCGTCCCAGACGGGATGTGCACCTGCAACTGACGAGCTACAGGAAAACCATGTGGTACCCACAATTCTTTCGGGATTGGCCAGTTCTCATCCAGCTTGCTCCAAGCGGGTTCTGAAAGGTTTGCACACCTTTTCTCAACACGCAAAGCACAAGTGTGTGCAAACAGTGCTTCGTTCCGTGTTTCTCAAGCTGGTATGGAATGACAGCCCTGCAGACTGCACAGGAAGGGAGTTTCTCACAGGGTAAAGGGGATGTGTACCTGACAGGCTAGATGAAGAAAATTTCCTATGCAGTTGTCCTTCAGTGTATTGGGAACAGGAGTGAGGTTGGGCCAGCACATAGTGTCTTTGGTCCCAGATATTGTCTGGCAGTGTGGTTCATCGGCACCCTTAAAACACTTTGCTAGCGCAGAGCCTCATAGAGAGGAGAGCAGGAGAAAACAGGTGGACACACATCACAAAGAAACCCTGCAGACTTCTGATACCAAGCCCAGTGGAGACGGATGGGTCTGCAAGCGTTTCGCCCAAGAGGGTTCCTTCAACACTGGAGGTTATAACGAGGGCAGCGTCACATGCGGTGAAGAGTGCTGTGAGTGAAAACGTATCATTTTACATGCTTCTTGGAATTGCAGTGTAGCAAAGGGTGCTCAGGTGGACGGGACGAGAAAGGCTTGCCAAAACAAGTTGCAGGGTGCTGCTCCTACATGGAATTCCGGGGTTTGTGTATTGCTGTGTGCGAGAAAGAAATCCTGGGTTGGTATTTGTTCCTTGACTGCAGAAAGCCCTTGGAGTGAAGCTTAAAGTGACCTGTGTTCACACAGATCACTTCCGATCACAAGAGGGAACACTACAAACACTTCTTGCCACTGTGGCCTCAAGCCCACTGCAAAGGAGGCCTCTCCCCTGGTAAGGGAGACGAGTGCTCCCCTGCTCAGAAATGCTCATGACTGAGGTTGGCTGGGCGGAGGCATGGTATACCATGTGGCTCTCCCTGAAGGAACCACAAACTCCTTGGTTTGAGAACATAGTGTCATCTAGGCGAAAACTGTGGTACCCGACTTGCACAGTGGTTCAAATAACGAGCTCTAAGGGCTTGGCTCTGAAGCCCACACGGTGCAAACTCTTTTAAAGGCACTTGGCCATGTGCTGGTGGCGTACCTCTGCAAAGTATGGCAATGTCTCTCTGTAGGAGGTCGTCCCACGGGAAACAGAAGTTACGTTCACACGTTTGGCCCTGAGCCTAATGGCAGAGGTCAAAGATTTGTCATTTCAGAGGCTTCTCCACGGAGTTTTTCTATAGGTGTCTCCCTCTGATTGTAGCTCCACAGACTCACGGTCCTCAGGCCAAGGGCAGCTTGTGCTTTCTCCACCCTCATACCATGAAAAATTTCCTAAGGAACGGGATCCCTTTGATGTCAGCTCTCGGAACCAAGGTTTCCCCACAGTGCTCCTTTAGTGACCAGAAGCTGTCCCTCTTGTGGCACACATGAAGCGATTACTTTCGAAACTTCCATACACAGACACTCTATCTCTTTGGTCTTTAGAAGCTGAGAGAAGCTAACAAAGTGGGCTCAAGTCCCACAGGCGGAACGAGGCTCATGCCTCTCCACAGAGGGCATGTAGGAACGTGTTGCTCCGAGAAGGAATGCAGAAGTCCGTTATGGGCTAGAGGATAGAAACGTGATGCACACTACTAAAAATGCCTGCAGTGGTCCCATACTGAATGTGTCATCCCCCAGGTGGTTTCAGCTACATAACCAAACCTCAAGTATTGGTAATGGGTATGTGGCCCTGCGTCTGGCAGGGTGTGTGAAGCCACGTGTCTGGCAAAACCTTACTGGTGGCATGGTAAATATATCGCCCTTATGGGAAATGGTTATGTGCCCTTCTAGCTAGGTGAAAGTTGTGTTACGCCCCTTGCCCTTTCTGGGTGTGGATTTTTGCCACAGAGTTCAAGACAAGGAGCCAATTATTTTGGAGACGTGGAAATAGCACTTTCGCAGAGCTGCCTTCATGCTGCCCCGATCTCTGTGTTCCGTATTCGAAACGGAGTAAAGAAGCTATGGGCGGAAAGCACGGCCAGGCTGGCCCCACACGGGATGTGCACGTGCAACTGACGAGCTAGAGGAGAGCAATGTGATACCCACAATTCTTTGGGAACGGCCAGCTCTCATCCAGCTTCTTCCAAGCAGGTTCTGAAAGGTTTGCACCCCTTTTCTCAACTCACCAAGCACGATGTCGTTCTCACAGTGCTACGCTCTGCGTTTCTCAAGGTGATTTGGAATGAGAGCCTTTCAGACTGCAGAGGAAGGGGGTTTTTAAACAGGGGAAATGAGATGTGTAATTCACAGGCTAGATGAAGGAAATTTCCTATGCAGTTGTCATTTAGTGTGCTGGGAACAAGACCCAGGTCGGTAGAGTCACTAGTGTCTTTGTTCCCAGACATCTTCTGGCACTGTGGTGCACCAGATCCCTTAAAACGCTTGGCTAACATAGAGTCATATAAAAAGAATAGCAGTAGCAATCAGGTGGACGCACATCACAAGGAAGATTTTCAGATTTCCAGCACCAGCCCTGTGGAGACGGACGGGTCTGCAAGCGTTTCACCCACGAGAGTTTCTTCAACACAGGCGGTCATTCCAAGTGCAGGGACGCCTGTGGTGAAGATTGCTGTGAGTGAGAAGCGTATCATTTGTACATGATTCGTGGAAGTGGATGTGGCAAATGGTGCTCAGGTGGACGGGACGAGGAAGCTTTCCCACAACAAGTTGAAGGGTGCTGCTCCTACATGGAATTTGGGGATTTGTTCACTGCTGTGTGCAAGAAAGAAATCCTATGTTCCTGTTTGTTCCTTGAGTGTAGGAAGCCCTTACCGAGTGAGGCTTGAGGTGACCGGTGTTCACACAAACCGATTCCGATCACAGGAGGGAACATCGCAAACACTTCTTGGCACAGTGGCCGCGAGTCGATTGCAAAGGAGGCCTTTGCCGAGGCATGGGAAAAGAGTTGCCTCCCAGCTCAGAAAAGCTCATGACGAGGTGGGCTGGACTTAAGCACGGGTATACCATGTTGCTTTCCCTGCAGGAAACACATAGTCCCAGGTTCTAGAACATAGTGTAATCTATGCGAGAACTGTGGTACCCGGTTTGCTCGGGGGCTCCCATAAAGTGCGTTAAGGGCTCGGTTCTGAAGCCCATACGATGCAAGACTTTTAGGGGCGCTTGGCCACGTGCTGGTTGCCCACCTCTGCAAAGCATGGTAATTTCACTCTGTAAGGGTTCGTCCTACTGCGAACACAAATTTCGTTCACACTTTCGCCCCTGAGACTAGTGGCAGAAGCAAAAGCTGGATCATTTCAGAGGATTCTCCACCGAATTTTTGGAGAGGTGCCTGCCTTTGACTTGAAGCTCCACGCAACCTTGGACCTCAGGCCCAGGGCAGATTGTGGTGTCTCCACCCTCATACCATGAACAATCTCCTAAGGGACGGGATCCCTTTGATATCAGCTCTCGGAACCAAGGTCTCCTGAGAGTGCTCCTTTAGTAACCAGAAGCTATCCTTCATGTGGGACACATGAGGCGATTACTTTCGAACCTTCCCAACCCATACACTCTCTCTCTTTGGTCTTTGGAAGCTGAGCAAAGCTCACCAAGTGGGCCAAGTCCCATGGGCGATAAGAGGCTCATGCCTCTCCACAGAGGTCATGATGAAACGTGTTGCTCCCAGAAGGAGTGCAGAAGTCCGTTATGGGCTATAGGAGAGAAACGTGATGCATGCTGATTGAAATCCCTGGAGTGCTCCCATACTGAAACTGTCATGCACTGGGTGGTTTCTACTACATAAGCGAACCGCATGTAGCGGTAACGGATATGTGCCCCTGAGCCTGGCAGTGTGTGTGAAGCCACCTGCTCAGCAGAACCTTACTGATGGCCTGGCAAATGTGTCCCCCTTATGGGAAATGGGTATGTGCCCTTCCAGCTATGTGAAAAGTAGGTTACACACTTAGCCCTTTCTGGATTTGGAGTTTTGCCATGAGGTCAAGACAAGTAGCCCCTTATCTTGGAGACCTGGAAAGAGCAATTTCGCAGAGATGCCTTAATGCTGCCATGAGGTCTGTGTTCCATATTCGAAATAGAATAAAAGAAGCCTTGGCCGGAGGCACGAGCAGGCTCGTGGCAGACGAGATCTGCACCTGCAACTGACGAGCTAGAGGAAAACAATTTGGTACCCACAATTCTTTCAGGATTGGCCAGTTCTCATCCAGCTTGCTCCAAGCAGGTTCTGAAAGGTTTGCGCACCTTTTCTCAACACGCAAAGCACAAGTGTGTGCAAACAGTGCTTCGTTCCGTGTTTCTCAAGCTGGTATGGAATGACAGCCCTGCAGACTGCACAGGAAGGGAGTTTCTCACAGGGTAAAGGGGATGTGTACCTGACAGGCTAGATGAAGAAAATTTCCTATGCAGTTGTCCTTCAGTGTATTGGGAACAGGAGCGAGGTTGGGCCAGCACATAGTGTCTTTGGTCCCAGATATTGTCTGGCACTGTGGTTCATCGGCACCCTTAAAACACTTTGCTAGCGCAGAGCCTCATACAGAGGAGAGCAGGAGAAAACAGGTGGACACACATCACAAAGAAACCCTACAGACTTCTGATAGCAAGCCCAGTGGAGACGGATGGGTCTGCAAGCGTTTCGCCCAAGAGGGTTCCTTCAACACTGGAGGTTATAACGAGGGCAGCGTCACATGCGGTGAAGAGTGCTGTGAGTGAAAACGTATCATTTTACATGCTTCTTGGAATTGCAGTGTAGCAAAGGGTGCTCAGGTGGACGGGACGAGAAAGGCTTGCCAAAACAAGTTGCAGGGTGCTGCTCCTACATGGAATTCCGGGGTTTGTGTATTGCTGTGTGCGAGAAAGAAATCCTGGGTTGGTATTTGTTCCTTGACTGCAGAAAGCCCTTGGAGTGAGGCTTAAGGTGACCTGTGTTCACACAGATCACTTCCGATCACAGGAGGGAACACTACAAACACTTCTTGCCACTGTCGCCTCAAGCCCACTGCAAAGGAGGCCTCTCCCCTGGTAAGGGAGACGAGTTGCTCCCCTGCTCAGAAATGCTCATGACTGAGGTTGGCTGGGCGGAGGCATGGTATACCACGTGGCTCTCCCTGAAGGAACCACATACTCCTTGGTTCGAGAACATAGTGTCATCTATGCGAAAACTGTGGTACCCGAATTGCACAGTGGTTCAAATAAAGCGCTCTAAGGGCTTGGCTCTGAAGCCCACACGGTGCAAACTCTTTTAAAGACACTTGGCCATGTGCTGGTGGCGTACCTCTGCAAAGTATGGCAATGTCTCTCTGTAGAAGGTCGTCCCACGGGAAACAGAAGTTACGTTCACACGTTTGGCCCTGAGCCTAATGGCAGAGGTCAAAGATTTGTCATTTCAGAGGCTTCTCCACGGAGTTTTTCTATAGGTGTCTCCCTCTGACTTGTAGCTCCACAGAAGCACGGTCCTCAGGCCAAGGGCAGCTTGTGCTTTCTCCACCCTCATACCATGAAAAATTTCCTAAGGAACGGGATCCCTTTGATGTCAGCTCTCGGAACCAAGTTTTCCCCACAGTGCTCCTTTAGTGACCAGAAGCTGTCCCTCTTGTGGGACACATGAAGCGATTATTTTCGAAACTTCCATACACAGATACTCTATCTCTTTGGTCTTTAGAAGCTGAGAGAAGCTAACAAAGTGGGCTCAAGTCCCACAGGCGGAACGAGGCTCATGCCTCTCCACATGGGGCATGTAGGAATGTGTTGCTCCGAGAAGGAATGCAGAAGTCCGTTATGGGCTAGAGGATAGAAACGTGATGCACACTACTAAAAATGCCTGCAGTGGTCCCATATTGAATGTGTCATCCACCAGGTGGTTTCAGCTACATAACCGTACCGCACGTATCGGTAACGGGTATGTGGCCCTGCGTCTGGCAGGGTGTGTGAAGCCACATGTCTGGCAAAACCTTACTGGTGGCCTGGTAAATATATCGCCCTTATGGGAAATGGTTATGTGCCCTTCTAGCTAGGTGAAAGTTGTGTTACGCCCCTTGCCCTTTCTGGGTGTGGAGTTTTGCCACAGAGTTCAAGACAAGGAGCCAATTATTTTGGAGACGTGGAAATAGCACTTTCGCAGAGCTGCCTTCATGCTGCCCCGATCTCTGTGTTCCGTATTCGAAACGGAGTAAAGAAGCTATGGGCGGAAAGCACGGCCAGGCTGGCCCCACACGGGATGTGCACGTGCAACTGACGAGCTAGAGGAGAGCAATGTGATACCCACAATTCTTGGGAACGGCCAGCTCTCATTCAGCTTCTTCCAAGCAGGTTCTGAAAGGTTTGCACCCCTTTTCTCAACTCACCAACCACGATGTCGTTCTCACAGTGCTACGCTCTGCGTTTCTCAAGGTGATTTGGAATGACAGCCTTTCAGACTGCAGAGGAAGGGAGTTTCTAACAGGGGAAATGAGATGTGTAACTGACAGGCTAGATGAAGGAAATTTCCTATGCAGTTGTCATTCAGTGTGCTGGGAACAAGACCCAGCTCGGTAGAGTCACTAGTGTCTTTGTTCCCAGACATCATCTGGCACTGTGGTGCACCAGATCCCTTAAAACGCTTGGCTAACATAGAGTCATATAAAAAGAATAGCAGTAGCAATCAGGAGGACGCACATCACAAGGAAGATTTTCAGATTTCCAGTACCAGCCCTGTGGAGACGGACGGGTCTGCAAGCGTTTCACCCACGAGAGTTTCTTCAACACAGCCGGTCATTCCAAGTGCAGGGACGCCTGTGGTGAAGATTGCTGTGAGTGAGAAGCGTATCATTTGTACATGATTCGTGGAAGTGGATGTGGCAAATGGTGCTCAGGTGGACGGGACGGGGAAGCTTTCCCACAACAAGTTGAAGGGTGCTGCTCCTACATGGAATTTGGGGATTTGTTCACTGCTGTGTGCAAGAAAGAAATCCTGGGTTCCTGTTTGTTCCTTGAGTGTGGGAAGCCCTTACCGAGTGAGGCTTGAGGTGACCGGTGTTCACACAAACCGATTCCGATCACAGGAGGGAACATCGCAAACACTTCTTGGGACAGTGGCCGCGAGTCCATTGCAAAGGAGGCCTTTGCCGAGGCATGGGAAAAGAGTTGCCTCCCAGCTCAGAAAAGCTCATGACGAGGTGGGCTGGACTTAAGCAGGGGTATACCATGTTGCTTTCCCTGCAGGAAACACATAGTCCCAGGTTCTAGAACATAGTGTAATCTATGCGAGAACTGTGGTACCCGGTTTGCTCGGGGGCTCCCATAAGTTGCGTTAAGGGCTCGGTTCTGAAGCCCATACGATGCAAGACTTTTAGGGGCGCTTGGCCACGTGCTGGTTGCCCACCTCTGCAAAGCATGGTAATTACACTCTGTAAGGGTTCGTCCTACCGGGAACACAAATTTCGTTCACACTTTCGCCCCTGAGACTAGTGGCTGAAGCAAAAGCTGGATCATTTCAGAGGATTCTCCACCGAATTTTTGGAGTGGTGCCTGCCTTTGCCTTGCAGTTCCACACAAGCTTGGACCCCAGGCCCAGGGCAGATTGTGGTGTCTCCACCCTCATACCATGAACAATCTCCTAAGGGACGGGATCCCTTTGATATCAGCTCTCGGAACCAAGGTCTCCCGAGAGTGCTCCTTTAGTAACCAGAAGCTATCCTTCATGTGGGACACATGAGGCGATTACTTTCGAACCTTCCCAACTCATACACTCTCTCTCTTTGGTCTTTGGAAGCTGAGCAAAGCTAACCAAGTGGGCCAAGTCCCATGGGCGATAAGAGGCTCATGCCTCTCCACAGAGGTCATGATGAAACGTGTTGCTCCCAGAAGGAGTGCAGAAGTCCGTTATGGGCTATAGGAGAGAAACGTGATGCATGCTGATTGAAATCCCTGGAGTGCTCCCATACTGAAACTGTCATGCACTGGGTGGTTTCTACTACATAAGCGAACCGCATGTAGCGGTAACGGACATGTGCCCCTGCGCCTGGCAGTGTGTGTGAAGCCACGTGCTCAGCAGAACCTTACTGATGGCCTGGCAAATGTGTCCCCCTTATGGGAAATGGGTATGTGCCCTTCCAGCTATGTGAAAAGTAGGTTACACACTTAGCCCTTTGTGGATTTGGAGTTTTGTCATGAGGTCAAGACAAGGAGCCCCTTATCTTGGAGACCTGGAAAGAGCAATTTCGCAGAGATGCCTTAATGCTGCCATGAGGTCTGTGTTCCATATTCGAAATAGAATAAAAGAAGCCTTGGCCGGAGGCACGAGCAGGCTCGTCCCAGACGGGATGTGCACCTGCAACTGACGAGCTAGAGGAAAACCATGTGGTACCCACAATTCTTTCGGGATTGGCCAGTTCTCATCCAGCTTGCTCCAAGCGGGTTCTGAAAGGTTTGCGCACCTTTTCTCAACACGCAAAGCACAAGTGTGTGCAAACAGTGCTTCGTTCCGTGTTTCTCAAGCTGATATGGAATGACAGCCCTGCAGACGGCACAGGAAGGGAGTTTCTCACAGGGTAAAGGGGATGTGTACCTGACAGGCTAGATGAAGAAAATTTCCTATGCGGTTGTCCTTCTGTGTATTGGGAACAGGAGCAAGGTCGGGCCAGCACATAGTGTCTTTGGTCCCAGATATTGTCTGGCACTGTGATGCATCGGCACCCTTAAAACACTTTGCTAGCACAGAGCCTCATAGAGAGGAGAGCAGGAGAAAACAGGTGGACACACATCACAAAGAAACCCTGCAGACTTCCGATACCAAGCCCAGTGGAGACGGATGGGTCTGCAAGCGTTTCGCCCAAGAGGGTTCCTTCAACACTGGAGGTTATAACGAGGGCAGTGTCACATGCGGTGAGGAGTGCTGTGAGTGAAAACGTATCATTTTACATGCTTCTTGGAATTGCAGTGTAGCAAAGGGTGCTCAGGTGGACGGGACGAGAAAGGCTTCCCAAAACAAGTTGCAGGGTGCTGCTCCTACATGGAATTCCGGGGTTTGTGTATTGCTGTGTGCGAGAAAGAAATCCTGGGTTGGTGTTTGTTCCTTGACTGCAGAAAGTCCTTGGAGTGAGGCTTAAGGTGACCTGTGTTCACACAGATCACTTCCGATCACAGGAGGGAACACTACACACACTTCTTGCCACTGTGGCCTCAAGCCCACTGCAAAGGAGGCCTTTCCCCTAGTAAGGGAGACGAGTTGCTCCCCTGCTCAGAAATGCTCATGATTGAGGTTGGCTGGGCGGATGCATGGTATACCATGTGGCTTTCCCTGAAGGAACCACATACTCCTTGGTTCGAGAACATAGAGTCATCTATGCGAAAACTGTGGTAAGCGACTTGCACAGGGGCTCAAATACCGCGCTCTAAGGGCTTGGCTCTGAAGCCCACACGGTGCAAACTCTTTGAAAGGCACTTGGCCATGCGCTGGTGGCGTACCTCTACAAGGTATGGCAATGTTTCTCTGTAGGAGGTCGTCCGACGGGGAACAGAAGTTACGTTCACACGTTTGAACCTGAGCTTAATGGCAGAGGTAAAAGATTTGTCATTTCAGAGGCTTCTCCACGGAGTTTTTGTAGAGGTGTCTCCCTCTGACTTGTAGCTCCACAGAAGCACGGTCCTCAGGCCAAGGGCAGCTTGTGCTTTCTCCTCCCTCATACCATGAAGAATTTCCTAAGGAACGGGATCCCTTTGATGTCAGCTCTCGGAACCAAGGTTTCCCCACAGTGCTCCTTTAGTGACCAGAAGCTGTCCCTCTTGTGGCACACATGAAGCGATTACTTTCGAAACTTCCTTACACAGACACTCTATCTCTTTGGTCTTTAGAAGCTGAGAGAAGCTAACAAAGTGGGCTCAAGTCCCACGGGCGGAACGAGGCTCATGCCTCTCCAAAGAGGGCATGTAGGAACGTGTTGCTCCGAGAAGGAATGCAGAAGTCCGTTATGGGCTAGAGGATAGAAACGTGATGCACACTACTAAAAATGCCTGCAGTGGTCCCATACTGAATGTGTCATCCACCAGGTGGTTTCAGCTACATATCCGAACCGCACGTATCGGTAACGGGCATGTGGCCCTGCGTCTGGCAGGGTGTGTGAAGCCACGTGTCTGGCAAAACCTTACTGGTGGCCTGGTAAATATATCACCCTTATGGGAAATGGTTATGTGCCCTTCTAGCTAGGTGAAAGTTGTGTTACGCCCCTTGCCCTTTCTGGGTGTGGAGTTTTGCCACGGAGTTCAAGACAAGGAGCCAATTATTTTGGAGACGTGGAAATAGCACTTTCGCAGAGCTGCCTTCATGCTGCCCCGATCTCTGTGTTCCGTATTCGAAACGGAGTAAAGAAGCCATGGGCGGGAAGCACGGCCAGGCTGGCCCCACACGGGATGTGCACGTGCAACTGACGAGCTAGAGGAGAGCAATGTGATACCCACAATTCTTTGGGAACGGCCAGCTCTCATCCAGCTTCTTCCAAGCAGGTTCTGAAAGGTTTGCGCCCCTTTTCTCAACTCACCAACCACGATGTCGTTCTCACAGTGCTACGCTCTGCGTTTCTCAAGGTGATTTGGAATGAGAGCCTTTCAGACTGCAGAGGAAGGGGGTTTCTAACAGGGGAAATGAGATGTGTAACTGACAGGCTAGATGAAGGAAATTTCCTATGCAGTTGTCATTCAGTGTGCTAGGAACAAGACCCAGGTCGGTAGAGTCACTAGTGTCTTTGTTCCCAGACATCATGTGGCACTGTGGTGCACCAGATCCCTTAAAACGCTTGGCTAACACAGAGTCATATAAAAAGAATAGCAGTAGCAATCAGGTTGACGCACATCACAAGGAAGATTTTCAGATTTCCAGTACCAGCCCTGTGGAGACGGACGGGTCTGCAAGCGTTTCACCCAAGAGAGTTTCTTCAACACAGGCGGTCATTCCAAGTGCAGGGACGCCTGTGGTGAAGATTGCTGTGAGTGAGAAGCGTATCATTTGTACATAATTAGTGGAATTGGATGTGGCAAAGGGTGCTCAGGTGGACGGGACGGGGAAGCTTTCCCACAACCAGTTGAAGGGTGCTGCTCCTACATGGCATTCGGGGATTGCTGTGTGCACGAAAGAAATCCTGGGTTCCTGTTTGTTCCTTGAGTGTGGGAAGCCCTTACCGAGTGAGGCTTGAGGTGACCGGTGTTCACACAAACCGATTCCGATCACAGGAGGGAACATCGCAAACACTTCTTGGCACAGTGGCCGCGAGTCGATTGCAAAGGAGGCCTTTGCCGAGGCATGGGAAAAGAGTTGCCTCCCAGCTCAGAAAAGCTCATGACGAGGTGGGCTGGACTTAAGCAGGGGTGTACCATGTTGCTTTCCCTGCAGGAAACACATAGTCCCAGGTTCTAGAACATAGTGTAATCTATGCGAGAACTGTGGTACCCGGTTTGCTCGGGGGCTCCCATAAGTTGCGTTAAGGGCTCGGTTCTGAAGCCCATGCGATGCAAGACTTTTAGGGGCGCTTGGCCACGTGCTGGTTGCCCACCTCTGCAAAGCATGGTAATTACACTCTGTAAGGTTCGTCCTACTGGGAACACAAATTTCGTTCACACTTTCGCCCCTGAGACTAGTGGCAGAAGCAAAAGCTGGATCATTTCAGAGGATTCTCCACCGAATTTTTGGAGAGGTGCCTGCCTTTGACTTGCAGTTCCACACAAGCTTGGACCTCAGGCCCAGGGCAGATAGTGGTGTCTCCACCCTCATACCATGAACAATCTCCTAAGGGACGGGATCCCGTTGATATCAGCTCTCGGAACCAAGGTCTCCCGAGAGTGCTCCTTTAGTAACCAGAAGCTATCCTTCATGTGGGACACATGAGGCGATTACTTTCGAACCTTCCCAACCCATACACTCTCTCTCTTTCGTCGTTGGAAGCTGAGCAAAGCTAACCAAGTGGGCCAAGTCCCATGGGCGATAAGAGACTCATGCCTCTCCACAGAGGTCATGATGAAACGTGTTGCTCCCAGAAGGAGTGCAGAAGTCCGTTATGGGCTATAGGAGAGAAACGTGATGCATGCTGATTGAAATCCCTGGAGTGCTCCCATACTGAAACTGTCATGCACTGGGTGGTTTCTACTACATAAGCGAACCACATGTAGCGGTAACGGACATGTGCCCCTGCGCCTGGCAGTGTGTGTGAAGCCACGTGCTCAGCAGAACCTTACTGATGGCCTGGCAAATGTGTCCCCCTTATGGGAAATGGGTATGTGCCCTTCCAGCTATGTGAAAAGTAGGTTACACACTTAGCCCTTTCTGGATTTGGAGTTTTGCCATGAGGTCAAGACAAGGAGCCCCTTATCTTGGAGACCTGGAAAGAGCAATTTCGCAGAGATGCCTTAATGCTGCCATGAGGTCTGTGTTCCATATTCGAAATAGAATAAAAGAAGCCTTGGCCGGAGGCACGAGCAGGCTCGTCCCAGACGGGATGTGCACCTGCAACTGACGAGCTAGAGGAAAACCATGTGGTACCCACAATTCTTTCGGGATTGGCCAGTTCTCATCCAGCTTGCTCCAAGCGGGTTCTGAAAGGTTTGCACACCTTTTCTCAACACGCAAAGCACAAGTGTGTGCAAACAGTGCTTCGTTCCGTGTTTCTCAAGCTGATATGGAATGACAGCCCTGCAGACGGCACAGGAAGGGAGTTTCTCACAGGGTAAAGGGGATGTGTACCTGACAGGCTAGATGAAGAAAATTTCCTATGCGGTTGTCCTTCAGTGTATTGGGAACAGGAGCAAGGTCGGGCCAGCACATAGTGTCTTTGGTCCCAGATATTGTCTGGCACTGTGATGCATCGGCACCCTTAAAACACGTTGCTAGCACAGAGCCTCATACAGAGGAGAGCAGGAGAAAACAGGTGGACACACATCACAAAGAAACCCTGCAGACTTCCGATACCAAGCCCAGTGGAGACGGATGGGTCTGCAAGCGTTTCGCCCAAGAGGGTTCCTTCAACACTGGAGGTTATAACGAGGGCAGTGTCACATGCGGTGAAGAGTGCTGTGAGTGAAAACGTATCATTTTACATGCTTCTTGGAATTGCAGTGTAGCAAAGGGTGCTCAGGTGGACGGGACGAGAAAGGCTTGCCAAAACAAGTTGCAGGGTGCTGCTCCTACATGGAATTCCGGGGTTTGTGTATTGCTGTGTGCGAGAAAGAAATCCTGGGTTGGTGTTTGTTCCTTGACTGCAGAAAGTCCTTGGAGTGAGGCTTAAGGTGACCTGTGTTCACACAGATCACTTCTGATCACAGGAGGGAACACTACAAACACTTCTTGCCACTGTGGCCTCAAGCCCACTGCAAAGGAGGCCTTTCCCCTGGTAAGGGAGACGAGTTGCTCCCCTGCTCAGAAATGCTCATGATTGAGGTTGGCTGGGCGGATGCATGGTATACCATGTGGCTTTCCCTGTAGGAACCACATACTCCTTGGTTCGAGAACATAGAGTCATCTATGCGAAAACTGTGGTAAGCGACTTGCACAGGGGCTCAAATACCGCGCTCTAAGGGCTTGGCTCTGAAGCCCACACGGTGCAAACTCTTTTAAAGGCACTTGGCCATGCGCTGGTGGCGTACCTCTGCAAAGTATGGCTATGTCTCTCTGTAGGAGGTCGTCCCACGGGGAACAGAAGTTACGTCCACACATTTGGCCCTGAGCCTAATGGCAGAGGTAAAAGATTTGTCATTTCAGAGGCTTCTCCACGGAGTTTTTGTAGAGGTGTCTCCCTCTGACTTGTAGCTCCACAGAAGCACGGTCCTCAGGCCAAGGGCAGCTTGTGCTTTCTCCTCCCTCATACCATGAAGAATTTCCTAAGGAACGGGATCCCTTTGATGTCAGCTCTCGGAACCAAGGTTTCCCCACAGTGCTCCTTTAGTGACCAGAAGCTGTCCCTCTTGTGGCACACATAAAGCGATTACTTTCGAAACTTCCTTACACAGACACTCTATCTCTTTGGTCTTTAGAAGCTGAGAGAAGCTAACAAAGTGGGCTCAAGTCCCACGGGCGGAACGAGGCTCATGCCTCTCCACAGAGGGCATTTAGGAACGTGTTGCTCCGAGAAGGAATGCAGAAGTCCGTTATGGGCTAGAGGATAGAAACGTGATGCACACTACTAAAAATGCCTGCAGTGGTCCCATACTGAATGTGTCATCCACCAGGTGGTTTCAGCTACATATCCAAACCGCACGTATCGGTAACGGGCATGTGGCCCTGCGTCTGGCAGGGTGTGTGAAGCCACGTGTCTGGCAAAACCTTACTGGTGGCCTGGTAAATATATCACCCTTATGGGAAATGGTTATGTGCCCTTCTAGCTAGGTGAAAGTTGTGTTACGCCCCTTGCCCTTTCTGGGTGTGGAGTTTTGCCACGGAGTTCAAGACAAGGAGCCAATTATTTTGGAGACGTGGAAATAGCACTTTCGCAGAGCTGCCTTCATGCTGCCCCGATCTCTGTGTTCTGTATTCAAAACGGAGTAAAGAAGCCATGGGTGGAAAGCACGGCCAGGCTGGCCCCACACGTGATGTGCACGTGCAACTGACGAGCTAGAGGAGAGCAATGTGATACCCACAATTCTTTGGGAACGGCCAGCTCTCATCCAGCTTCTTCCAAGCAGGTTCTGAAAGGTTTGCGCCCCTTTTCTCAACTCACCAACCACGATGTCGTTCTCACAGTGCTACGCTCTGCGTTTCTCAAGGTGATTTGGAATGAGAGCCTTTCAGACTGCAGAGGAAGGGGGTTTCTAACAGGGGAAATGAGATGTGTAACTGACAGGCTAGATGAAGGAAATTTCCTATGCAGTTGTCATTCAGTGTGCTAGGAACAAGACCCAGGTCGGTAGAGTCACTAGTGTCTTTGTTCCCAGACATCATGTGGCACTGTGGTGCACCAGATCCCTTAAAACGCTTGGCTAACACAGAGTCATATAAAAAGAATAGCAGTAGTAATCAGGTTGACGCACATCACAAGGAAGATTTTCAGATTTCCAGTACCAGCCCTGTGGAGACGGACGGGTCTGCAAGCGTTTCACCCAAGAGAGTTTCTTCAACACAGGCGGTCATTCCAAGTGCAGGGACGCCTGTGGTGAAGATTGCTGTGAGTGAGAAGCGTATCATTTGTACATGATTAGTGGAAGTGGATGTGGCAAAGGGTGCTCAGGTGGACGGGACGGGGAAGCTTTCCCACAACCAGTTGAAGGGTGCTGCTCCTACATGGCATTCGGGGATTGCTGTGTGCACGAAAGAAATCCTGGGTTCCTGTTTGTTCCTTGAGTGTGGGAAGCCCTTACCGAGTGAGGCTTGAGGTGACCGGTGTTCACACAAACCGATTCCGATCACAGGAGGG
Source organism: Eschrichtius robustus (assembly GCF_028021215.1). NCBI lineage: Eukaryota > Metazoa > Chordata > Mammalia > Artiodactyla > Eschrichtiidae > Eschrichtius > Eschrichtius robustus. Next base: position 53,477,901 of record NC_090845.1, on the reverse strand, counting down.
AACATCGCAAACACTTCTTGGCACAGTGGCCGCGAGTCGATTGCAAAGGAGGCCTTTGCCGAGGCATGGGAAAAGAGTTGCCTCCCAGCTCAGAAAAGCTCATGACGAGGTGGGCTGGACTTAAGCAGGGGTGTACCATGTTGCTTTCCCTGCAGGAAACACATAGTCCCAGGTTCTAGAACATAGTGTAATCTATGCGAGAACTGTGGTACCCGGTTTGCTCGGGGGCTCCCATAAGTTGCGTTAAGGGCTCGGTTCTGAAGCCCATGCGATGCAAGACTTTTAGGGGCGCTTGGCCACGTGCTGGTTGCCCACCTCTGCAAAGCATGGTAATTACACTCTGTAAGGTTCGTCCTACTGGGAACACAAATTTCGTTCACACTTTCGCCCCTGAGACTAGTGGCAGAAGCAAAAGCTGGATCATTTCAGAGGATTCTCCACCGAATTTTTGGAGAGGTGCCTGCCTTTGACTTGCAGTTCCACACAAGCTTGGACCTCAGGCCCAGGGCAGATAGTGGTGTCTCCACCCTCATACCATGAACAATCTCCTAAGGGACGGGATCCCGTTGATATCAGCTCTCGGAACCAAGGTCTCCCGAGAGTGCTCCTTTAGTAACCAGAAGCTATCCTTCATGTGGGACACATGAGGCGATTACTTTCGAACCTTCCCAACCCATACACTCTCTCTCTTTCGTCGTTGGAAGCTGAGCAAAGCTAACCAAGTGGGCCAAGTCCCATGGGCGATAAGAGACTCATGCCTCTCCACAGAGGTCATGATGAAACGTGTTGCTCCCAGAAGGAGTGCAGAAGTCCGTTATGGGCTATAGGAGAGAAACGTGATGCATGCTGATTGAAATCCCTGGAGTGCTCCCATACTGAAACTGTCATGCACTGGGTGGTTTCTACTACATAAGCGAACCACATGTAGCGGTAACGGACATGTGCCCCTGCGCCTGGCAGTGTGTGTGAAGCCACGTGCTCAGCAGAACCTTACTGATGGCCTGGCAAATGTGTCCCCCTTATGGGAAATGGGTATGTGCCCTTCCAGCTATGTGAAAAGTAGGTTACACACTTAGCCCTTTCTGGATTTGGAGTTTTGCCATGAGGTCAAGACAAGGAGCCCCTTATCTTGGAGACCTGGAAAGAGCAATTTCGCAGAGATGCCTTAATGCTGCCATGAGGTCTGTGTTCCATATTCGAAATAGAATAAAAGAAGCCTTGGCCGGAGGCACGAGCAGGCTCGTCCCAGACGGGATGTGCACCTGCAACTGACGAGCTAGAGGAAAACCATGTGGTACCCACAATTCTTTCGGGATTGGCCAGTTCTCATCCAGCTTGCTCCAAGCGGGTTCTGAAAGGTTTGCGCACCTTTTCTCAACACGCAAAGCACAAGTGTGTGCAAACAGTGCTTCGTTCCGTGTTTCTCAAGCTGATATGGAATGACAGCCCTGCAGACGGCACAGGAAGGGAGTTTCTCACAGGGTAAAGGGGATGTGTACCTGACAGGCTAGATGAAGAAAATTTCCTATGCGGTTGTCCTTCAGTGTATTGGGAACAGGAGCAAGGTCGGGCCAGCACATAGTGTCTTTGGTCCCAGATATTGTCTGGCACTGTGATGCATCGGCACCCTTAAAACACGTTGCTAGCACAGAGCCTCATACAGAGGAGAGCAGGAGAAAACAGGTGGACACACATCACAAAGAAACCCTGCAGACTTCCGATACCAAGCCCAGTGGAGACGGATGGGTCTGCAAGCGTTTCGCCCAAGAGGGTTTCTTCAACACTGGAGGTTATAACGAGGGCAGTGTCACATGCGGTGAGGAGTGCTGTGAGTGAAAACGTATCATTTTACATGCTTCTTGGAATTGCAGTGTAGCAAAGGGTGCTCAGGTGGACGGGACGAGAAAGGCTTCCCAAAACAAGTTGCAGGGTGCTGCTCCTACATGGAATTCCGGGGTTTGTGTATTGCTGTGTGCGAGAAAGAAATCCTGGGTTGGTGTTTGTTCCTTGACTGCAGAAAGTCCTTGGAGTGAGGCTTAAGGTGACCTGTGTTCACACAGATCACTTCTGATCACAGGAGGGAACACTACACACACTTCTTGCCACTGTGGCCTCAAGCCCACTGCAAAGGAGGCCTTTCCCCTGGTAAGGGAGACGAGTTGCTCCCCTGCTCAGAAATGCTCATGACTGAGGTTGGCTGGGCGGATGCATGGTATACCATGTGGCTTTCCCTGAAGGAACCACATACTCCTTGGTTCGAGAACATAGAGTCATCTATGCGAAAACTGTGGTACCCGACTTGCACAGGGGCTCAAATACCGCGCTCTAAGGGCTTGGCTCTGAAGCCCACACGGTGCAAACTCTTTTAAAGGCACTTGGCCATGCGCTGGTGGCGTACCTCTGCAAAGTATGGCTATGTCTCTCTGTAGGAGGTCGTCCCACGGGGAACAGAAGTTACGTCCACACATTTGGCCCTGAGCCTAATGGCAGAGGTAAAAGATTTGTCATTTCAGAGGCTTCTCCACGGAGTTTTTGTAGAGGTGTCTCCCTCTGACTTGTAGCTCCACAGAAGCACGGTCCTCAGGCCAAGGGCAGCTTGTGCTTTCTCCTCCCTCATACCATGAAGAATTTCCTAAGGAACGGGATCCCTTTGATGTCAGCTCTCGGAACCAAGGTTTCCCCACAGTGCTCCTTTAGTGACCAGAAACTGTCCCTCTTGTGGCACACATGAAGCGATTACTTTCGAAACTTCCTTACACAGACACTCTATCTCTTTGGTCTTTAGAAGCTGAGAGAAGCTAACAAAGTGGGCTCAAGTCCCACGGGCGGAACGAGGCTCATGCCTCTCCACAGAGGGCATGTAGGAACGTGTTGCTCCGAGAAGGAATGCAGAAGTCCGTTATGGGCTAGAGGATAGAAACGTGATGCACACTACTAAAAATGCCTGCAGTGGTCCCATACTGAATGTGTCATCCACCAGGTGGTTTCAGCTACATATCCGAACCGCACCTATCGGTAACGGGCATGTGGCCCTGCGTCTGGCAGGCTGTGTGAAGCCACGTGTCTGGCAAAACCTTACTGGTGGCCTGGTAAATATATCACCCTTATGGGAAATGGTTATGTGCCCTTCTAGCTAGGTGAAAGTTGTGTTACGCCCCTTGCCCTTTCTGGGTGTGGAGTTTTGCCATGGAGTTCAAGACAAGGAGCCAATTATTTTGGAGACGTGGAAATAGCACTTTCACAGAGCTGCCTTCATGCTGCCCCGATCTCTGTGTTCCGTATTCGAAACGGAGTAAAGAAGCCATGGGCGGGAAGCACGGCCAGGCTGGCCCCACACGGGATGTGCACGTGCAACTGACGAGCTAGAGGAGAGCAATGTGATACCCACAATTCTTTGGGAACGGCCAGCTCTCATCCAGCTTCTTCCAAGCAGGTTCTGAAAGGTTTGCGCCCCTTTTCTCAACTCACCAACCACGATGTCGTTCTCACAGTGCTACGCTCTGCGTTTCTCAAGGTGATTTGGAATGAGAGCCTTTCAGACTGCAGAGGAAGGGGGTTTCTAACAGGGGAAATGAGATGTGTAACTGACAGGCTAGATGAAGGAAATTTCCTATGCAGTTGTCATTCAGTGTGCTAGGAACAAGACCCAGGTCGGTAGAGTCACTAGTGTCTTTGTTCCTAGACATCATGTGGCACTGTGGTGCACCAGATCCCTTAAAACGCTTGGCTAACACAGAGTCATATAAAAAGAATAGCAGTAGCAATCAGGTTGACGCACATCACAAGGAAGATTTTCAGATTTCCAGTACCAGCCCTGTGGAGACGGACGGGTCTGCAAGCGTTTCACCCAAGAGAGTTTCTTCAACACAGGCGGTCATTCCAAGTGCAGGGACGCCTGTGGTGAAGATTGCTGTGAGTGAGAAGCGTATCATTTGTACATGATTAGTGGAAGTGGATGTGGCAAAGGGTGCTCAGGTGGACGGGACGGGGAAGCTTTCCCACAACCAGTTGAAGGGTGCTGCTCCTACATGGCATTCGGGGATTGCTGTGTGCACGAAAGAAATCCTGGGTTCCTGTTTGTTCCTTGAGTGTGGGAAGCCCTTACCGAGTGAGGCTTGAGGTGACCGGTGTTCACACAAACCGATTCCGATCACAGGAGGGAACATCGCAAACACTTCTTGGCACAGTGGCCGCGAGTCGATTGCAAAGGAGGCCTTTGCCGAGGCATGGGAAAAGAGTTGCCTCCCAGCTCAGAAAAGCTCATGACGAGGTGGGCTGGACTTAAGCAGGGGTGTACCATGTTGCTTTCCCTGCAGGAAACACATAGTCCCAGGTTCTAGAACATAGTGTAATCTATGCGAGAACTGTGGTACCCGGTTTGCTCGGGGGCTCCCATAAGTTGCGTTAAGGGCTCGGTTCTGAAGCCCATGCGATGCAAGACTTTTAGGGGCGCTTGGCCACGTGCTGGTTGCCCACCTCTGCAAAGCATGGTAATTACACTCTGTAAGGGTTCGTCCTACTGGGAACACAAATTTCGTTCACACTTTCGCCCCTGAGACTAGTGGCAGAAGCAAAAGCTGGATCATTTCAGAGGATTCTCCACCGAATTTTTGGAGAGGTGCCTGCCTTTGACTTGCAGTTCCACACAAGCTTGGACCTCAGGCCCAGGGCAGATAGTGGTGTCTCCACCCTCATACCATGAACAATCTCCTAAGGGACGGGATCCCGTTGATATCAGCTCTCGCAACCAAGGTCTCCCAAGAGTGCTCCTTTAGTAACCAGAAGCTATCCTTCATGTGGGACACATGAGGCGATTACTTTCGAACCTTCCCAACCCATACACTCTCTCTCTTTCGTCGTTGGAAGCTGAGCAAAGCTAACCAAGTGGGCCAAGTCCCATGGGCGATAAGAGACTCATGCCTCTCCACAGAGGTCATGATGAAACGTGTTGCTCCCAGAAGGAGTGCAGAAGTCCGTTATGGGCTATAGGAGAGAAACGTGATGCATGCTGATTGAAATCCCTGGAGTGCTCCCATACTGAAACTGTCATGCACTGGGTGGTTTCTACTACATAAGCGAACCACATATAGCGGTAACGGACATGTGCCCCTGCGCCTGGCAGTGTGTGTGAAGCCACGTGCTCAGCAGAACCTTACTGATGGCCTGGCAAATGTGTCCCCCTTATGGGAAATGGGTATGTGCCCTTCCAGCTATGTGAAAAGTAGGTTACACACTTAGCCCTTTCTGGATTTGGAGTTTTGCCATGAGGTCAAGACAAGGAGCCCCTTATCTTGGAGACCTGGAAAGAGCAATTTCGCAGAGATGCCTTAATGCTGCCATGAGGTCTGTGTTCCATATTCGAAATAGAATAAAAGAAGCCTTGGCCGGAGGCACGAGCAGGCTCGTCCCAGACGGGATGTGCACCTGCAACTGACGAGCTAGAGGAAAACCATGTGGTACCCACAATTCTTTCGGGATTGGCCAGTTCTCATCCAGCTTGCTCCAAGCGGGTTCTGAAAGGTTTGCACACCTTTTCTCAACACGCAAAGCACAAGTGTGTGCAAACAGTGCTTCGTTCCGTGTTTCTCAAGCTGATATGGAATGACAGCCCTGCAGACGGCACAGGAAGGGAGTTTCTCACAGGGTAAAGGGGATGTGTACCTGACAGGCTAGATGAAGAAAATTTCCTATGCGGTTGTCCTTCAGTGTATTGGGAACAGGAGCAAGGTCGGGCCAGCACATAGTGTCTTTGGTCCCAGATATTGTCTGGCACTGTGATGCATCGGCACCCTTAAAACACTTTGCTAGCACAGAGCCTCATACAGAGGAGAGCAGGAGAAAACAGGTGGACACACATCACAAAGAAACCCTGCAGACTTCCGATACCAAGCCCAGTGGAGACGGATGGGTCTGCAAGCGTTTCGCCCAAGAGGGTTTCTTCAACACTGGAGGTTATAACGAGGGCAGTGTCACATGCGGTGAGGAGTGCTGTGAGTGAAAACGTATCATTTTACATGCTTCTTGGAATTGCAGTGTAGCAAAGGGTGCTCAGGTGGACGGGACGAGAAAGGCTTCCCCAAACAAGTTGCAGGGTGCTGCTCCTACATGGAATTCCGGGGTTTGTGTATTGCTGTGTGCGAGAAAGAAATCCTGGGTTGGTGTTTGTTCCTTGACTGCAGAAAGTCCTTGGAGTGAGGCTTAAGGTGACCTGTGTTCACACAGATCACTTCTGATCACAGGAGGGAACACTACACACACTTCTTGCCACTGTGGCCTCAAGCCCACTGCAAAGGAGGCCTTTCCCCTGGTAAGGGAGACGAGTTGCTCCCCTGCTCAGAAATGCTCATGACTGAGGTTGGCTGGGCGGATGCATGGTATACCATGTGGCTTTCCCTGAAGGAACCACATACTCCTTGGTTCGAGAACATAGAGTCATCTATGCGAAAACTGTGGTACCCGACTTGCACAGGGGCTCAAATACCGCGCTCTAAGGGCTTGGCTCTGAAGCCCACACGGTGCAAACTCTTTTAAAGGCACTTGGCCATGTGCTGGTGGCGTACCTCTGCAAAGTATGGCTATGTCTCTCTGTAGGAGGTCGTCCCACGGGGAACAGAAGTTACGTCCACACATTTGGCCCTGAGCCTAATGGCAGAGGTAAAAGATTTGTCATTTCAGAGGCTTCTCCACGGAGTTTTTGTAGAGGTGTCTCCCTCTGACTTGTAGCTCCACAGAAGCACGGTCCTCAGGCCAAGGGCAGCTTGTGCTTTCTCCTCCCTCATACCATGAAGAATTTCCTAAGGAACGGGATCCCTTTGATGTCAGCTCTCGGAACCAAGGTTTCCCCACAGTGCTCCTTTAGTGACCAGAAACTGTCCCTCTTGTGGCACACATGAAGCGATTACTTTCGAAACTTCCTTACACAGACACTCTATCTCTTTGGTCTTTAGAAGCTGAGAGAAGCTAACAAAGTGGGCTCAAGTCCCACGGGCGGAACGAGGCTCATGCCTCTCCACAGAGGGCATGTAGGAACGTGTTGCTCCGAGAAGGAATGCAGAAGTCCGTTATGGGCTAGAGGATAGAAACGTGATGCACACTACTAAAAATGCCTGCAGTGGTCCCATACTGAATGTGTCATCCACCAGGTGGTTTCAGCTACATATCCGAACCGCACCTATCGGTAACGGGCATGTGGCCCTGCGTCTGGCAGGGTGTGTGAAGCCACGTGTCTGGCAAAACCTTACTGGTGGCCTGGTAAATATATCACCCTTATGGGAAATGGTTATGTGCCCTTCTAGCTAGGTGAAAGTTGTGTTACGCCCCTTGCCCTTTCTGGGTGTGGAGTTTTGCCATGGAGTTCAAGACAAGGAGCCAATTATTTTGGAGACGTGGAAATAGCACTTTCACAGAGCTGCCTTCATGCTGCCCCGATCTCTGTGTTCCGTATTCGAAACGGAGTAAAGAAGCCATGGGCGGGAAGCACGGCCAGGCTGGCCCCACACGGGATGTGCACGTGCAACTGACGAGCTAGAGGAGAGCAATGTGATACCCACAATTCTTTGGGAACGGCCAGCTCTCATCCAGCTTCTTCCAAGCAGGTTCTGAAAGGTTTGCGCCCCTTTTCTCAACTCACCAACCACGATGTCGTTCTCACAGTGCTACGCTCTGCGTTTCTCAAGGTGATTTGGAATGAGAGCCTTTCAGACTGCAGAGGAAGGGGGTTTCTAACAGGGGAAATGAGATGTGTAACTGACAGGCTAGATGAAGGAAATTTCCTATGCAGTTGTCATTCAGTGTGCTAGGAACAAGACCCAGGTCGGTAGAGTCACTAGTGTCTTTGTTCCCAGACATCATGTGGCACTGTGGTGCACCAGATCCCTTAAAACGCTTGGCTAACACAGAGTCATATAAAAAGAATAGCAGTAGCAATCAGGTTGACGCACATCACAAGGAAGATTTTCAGATTTCCAGTACCAGCCCTGTGGAGACGGACGGGTCTGCAAGCGTTTCACCCAAGAGAGTTTCTTCAACACAGGCGGTCATTCCAAGTGCAGGGACGCCTGTGGTGAAGATTGCTGTGAGTGAGAAGCGTATCATTTGTACATGATTAGTGGAAGTGGATGTGGCAAAGGGTGCTCAGGTGGACGGGACGGGGAAGCTTTCCCACAACCAGTTGAAGGGTGCTGCTCCTACATGGCATTCGGGGATTGCTGTGTGCACGAAAGAAATCCTGGGTTCCTGTTTGTTCCTTGAGTGTGGGAAGCCCTTACCGAGTGAGGCTTGAGGTGACCGGTGTTCACACAAACCGATTCCGATCACAGGAGGGAACATCGCAAACACTTCTTGGCACAGTGGCCGCGAGTCGATTGCAAAGGAGGCCTTTGCCGAGGCATGGGAAAAGAGTTGCCTCCCAGCTCAGAAAAGCTCATGACGAGGTGGGCTGGACTGAAGCAGGGGTGTACCATGTTGCTTTCCCTGCAGGAAACACATAGTCCCAGGTTCTAGAACATAGTGTAATCTATGCGAGAACTGTGGTACCCGGTTTGCTCGGGGGCTCCCATAAGTTGCGTTAAGGGCTCGGTTCTGAAGCCCATGCGATGCAAGACTTTTAGGGGCGCTTGGCCACGTGCTGGTTGCCCACCTCTGCAAAGCATGGTAATTACACTCTGTAAGGGTTCGTCCTACTGGGAACACAAATTTCGTTCACACTTTCGCCCCTGAGACTAGTGGCAGAAGCAAAAGCTGGATCATTTCAGAGGATTCTCCACCGAATTTTTGGAGAGGTGCCTGCCTTTGACTTGCAGTTCCACACAAGCTTGGACCTCAGGCCCAGGGCAGATAGTGGTGTCTCCACCCTCATACCATGAACAATCTCCTAAGGGACGGGATCCCGTTGATATCAGCTCTCGCAACCAAGGTCTCCCAAGAGTGCTCCTTTAGTAACCAGAAGCTATCCTTCATGTGGGACACATGAGGCGATTACTTTCGAACCTTCCCAACCCATACACTCTCTCTCTTTGGTCTTTGGAAGCTGAGCAAAGCTAACCAAGTGGGCCAAGTCCCATGGGCGATAAGAGGCTCATGCCTCTCCACAGAGGTCATGATGAAACGTGTTGCTCCCAGAAGGAGTGCAGAAGTCCGTTATGGGCTATAGGAGAGAAACGTGATGCATGCTGCTTGAAATCCCTGGAGTGCTCCCATACTGAAACTGTCATGCACTGGGTGGTTTCTACTACATAAGCGAACCGCATGTAGCGGTAACGGACATGTGCCCCTGCGCCTGGCAGTGTGTGTGAAGCCACGTGCTCAGCAGAACCTTACTGATGGCCTGGCAAATGTGTCCCCCTTATGGGAAATGGGTATGTGCCCTTCCAGCTATGTGAAAAGTAGGTTACACACTTAGCCCTTTGTGGATTTGGAGTTTTGCCATGAGGTCAAGACAAGGAGCCCCTTATCTTGGAGACCTGGAAAGAGCAATTTCGCAGAGATGCCTTAATGCTGCCATGAGGTCTGTGTTCCATATTCGAAATAGAATAAAAGAAGCCTTGGCCGGAGGCACGAGCAGGCTCGTCCCAGACGGGATGTGCACCTGCAACTGACGAGCTAGAGGAAAACCATGTGGTACCCACAATTCTTTCGGGATTGGCCAGTTCTCATCCAGCTTGCTCCAAGCGGGTTCTGAAAGGTTTGCGCACCTTTTCTCAACACGCAAAGCACAAGTGTGTGCAAACAGTGCTTCGTTCCGTGTTTCTCAAGCTGATATGGAATGACAGCCCTGCAGACTGCACAGGAAGGGAGTTTCTCACAGGGTAAAGGGGATGTGTACCTGACAGGCTAGATGAAGAAAATTTCCTATGCGGTTGTCCTTCAGTGTATTGGGAACAGGAGCAAGGTCGGGCCAGCACATAGTGTCTTTGGTCCCAGATATTGTCTGGCACTGTGATGCATCGGCACCCTTAAAACACTTTGCTAGCACAGAGCCTCATACAGAGGAGAGCAGGAGAAAACAGGTGGACACACATCACAAAGAAACCCTGCAGACTTCCGATACCAAGCCCAGTGGAGACGGATGGGTCTGCAAGCGTTTCGCCCAAGAGGGTTCCTTCTACACTGGAGGTTATAACGAGGGCAGTGTCACAAGCGGTGAGGAGTGCTGTGAGTGAAAACGTATCATTTTACATGCTTCTTGGAATTGCAGTGTAGCAAAGGGTGCTCAGGTGGACGGGACGAGAAAGGCTTCCCAAAACAAGTTGCAGGGTGCTGCTCCTACATGGAATTCCGGGGTATGTGTATTGCTGTGTGTGAGAAAGAAATCCTGGGTTGGTGTTTGTTCCTTGACTGCAGAAAGTCCTTGGAGTGAGGCTTAAGGTGACCTGTGTTCACACAGATCACTTCCGATCACAGGAGGGAACACTACACACACTTCTTGCCACTGTGGCCTCAAGCCCACTGCAAAGGAGGCCTTTCCCCTGGTAAGGGAGACGAGTTGCTCCCCTGCTCAGAAATGCTCATGATTGAGGTTGGCTGGGCGGATGCATGGTATACCATGTGGCTTTCCCTGAAGGAACCACATACTCCTTGGTTCGAGAACATAGAGTCATCTATGCGAAAACTGTGGTAACCGACTTGCACAGGGGCTCAAATACCACGCTCTAAGGGCTTGGCTTTGAAGCCCACACGGTGCAAACTCTTTTAAAGGCACTTGGCCATGCGCTGGTGGCGTACCTCTGCAAAGTATGGCAATGTCTCTCTGTAGGAGGTCGTCCCACGGGGAACAGAAGTTACGTTCACACGTTTGGCACTGAGCCTAATGGCAGAGGTCAAAGATTTGTCATTTCAGAGGCTTCTCCACGGAGTTTTTCTATAGGTGTCTCCCTCTGATTGTAGCTCCACAGAAGCACGGTCCTCAGGCCAAGGGCAGCTTGTGCTTTCTCCACCCTCATACCATGAAAAATTTCCTAAGGAACGGGATCCCTTTGATGTCAGCTCTCGGAACCAAGGTTTCCCCACAGTGCTCCTTTAGTGACCAGAAGCTGTCTCTCTTGTGGCACACATGAAGCGATTACTTTCGAAACTTCCATACACAGACACTCTATCTCTTTGGTCTTTAGAAGCTGAGAGAAGCTAACAAAGTGGGCTCAAGTCCCACGGGCGGAACGAGGCTCATGCCTCTCCACAGAGGGCATGTAGGAACGTGTTGCTCCGAGAAGGAATGCAGAAGTCCGTTATGGGCTAGAGGATAGAAACGTGATGCACACTACTAAAAATGCCTGCAGTGGTCCCATACTGAATGTGTCATCCACCAGTTGGTTTCAGCTACATATCCGAACCGCACGTATCGGTAACGGGCATGTGGCCCTGCGTCTGGCAGGGTGTGTGAAGCCACGTGTCTGGCAAAACCTTACTGGTGGCCTGGTAAATATATCACCCTTATGGGAAATGGTTATGTGCCCTTCTAGCTAGGTGAATGTTGTGTTACGCCCCTTGCCCTTTCTGGGTGTGGAGTTTTGCCACGGAGTTCAAGACAAGGAGCCAATTATTTTGGAGACGTGGAAATAGCACTTTCGCAGAGCTGCCTTCATGCTGCCCCGATCTCTGTGTTCCGTATTCGAAACGGAGTAAAGAAGCCATGGGCGGGGAGCACGGCCAGGCTGGCCCCACACGGGATGTGCACGTGCAACTGACGAGCTAGAGGAGAGCAATGTGATACCCACAATTCTTTGGGAACGGCCAGCTCTCATCCAGCTTCTTCCAAGCAGGTTCTGAAAGGTTTGCGCCCCTTTTCTCAACTCACCAACCACGATGTCGTTCTCACAGTGCTACGCTCTGCGTTTCTCAAGGTGATTTGGAATGAGAGCCTTTCAGACTGCAGAGGAAGGGGGTTTCTAACAGGGGAAATGAGATGTGTAACTGACAGGCTAGATGAAGGAAATTTCCTATGCAGTTGTCATTCAGTGTGCTAGGAACAAGACCCAGGTCGGTAGAGTCACTAGTGTCTTTGTTCCCAGACATCATGTGGCACTGTGGTGCACCAGATCCCTTAAAACGCTTGGCTAACACAGAGTCATATAAAAAGAATAGCAGTAGCAATCAGGTTGACGCACATCACAAGGAAGATTTTCAGATTTCCAGTACCAGCCCTGTGGAGACGGACGGGTCTGCAAGCGTTTCACCCAAGAGAGTTTCTTCAACACAGGCGGTCATTCCAAGTGCAGGGACGCCTGTGGTGAAGATTGCTGTGAGTGAGAAGCGTATCATTTGTACATGATTAGTGGAAGTGGATGTGGCAAAGGGTGCTCAGGTGGACGGGACGGGGAAGCTTTCCCACAACCAGTTGAAGGGTGCTGCTCCTACATGGCATTCGGGGATTGCTGTGTGCACGAAAGAAATCCTGGGTTCCTGTTTGTTCCTTGAGTGTGGGAAGCCCTTACCGAGTGAGGCTTGAGGTGACCGGTGTTCACACAAACCGATTCCGATCACAGGAGGAAACATCGCAAACAGTTCTTGGCACAGTGGCCGCGAGTCGATTGCAAAGGAGGCCTTTGCCGAGGCATGGGAAAAGAGTTGCCTCCCAGCTCAGAAAAGCCCATGACGAGGTGGGCTGGACTTAAGCAGGGGTATACCATGTTGCTTTCCCTGCAGGAAACACATAGTCCCAGGTTCTAGAACATAGTGTAATCTATGCGAGAACTGTGGTACCCGGTTTGCTCGGGGGCTCCCATAAGTTGCGTTAAGGGCTCGGTTCTGAAGCCCATGCGATGCAAGACTTTTAGGGGCGCTTGGCCACGTGCTGGTTGCCCACCTCTGCAAAGCATGGTAATTACACTCTGTAAGGGTTCGTCCTACTGGGAACACAAATTTCGTTCACACTTTCGCCCCTGAGACTAGTGGCAGAAGCAAAAGCTGGATCATTTCAGAGGATTCTCCACCGAATTTTTGGAGAGGTGCCTGCCTTTGACTTCCAGTTCCACACAAGCTTGGACCTCAGGCCCAGGGCAGATAGTGGTGTCTCCACCCTCATACCATGAACAATCTCCTAAGGGACGGGATCCCCTTGATATCAGCTCTCGGAACCAAGGTCTCCCAAGAGTGCTCCTTTAGTAACCAGAAGCTATCCTTCATGTGGGACACATGAGGCGATTACTTTTGAAACTTCCCAACCCATACACTCTCTCTCTTTGGTCTTTGGAAGCTGAGCAAAGCTAACCAAGTGGGCCAAGTCCCATGGGCGATAAGAGGCTCATGCCTCTCCACAGAGGTCATGATGAAACGTGTTGCTCCCAGACGGAGTGCAGAAGCCCGTTATGGGCTATAGGAGAGAAACGTGATGCATGCTGATTGAAATCCCTGGAGTGCTCCCATACTGAAACTGTCATGCACTGGGTGGTTTCTACTACATAAGCGAACCGCATGTATCGGTAACGGACATGTGCCCCTGCGCCTGGCAGTGTGTGTGAAGCCACGTGCTCAGCAGAACCTTACTGATGGCCTGGCAAATGTGTCCCCCTTATGGGAAATGGGTATGTGCCCTTCCAGCTATGTGAAAAGTAGGTTACACACTTAGCCCTTTGTGGATTTGGACTTTTGCCATGAGGTCAAGACAAGGAGCCCCTTATCTTGGAGACCTGGAAAGAGCAATTTCGCAGAGATGCCTTAATGCTGCCATGAGGTCTGTGTTCCATATTCGAAATAGAATAAAAGAAGCCTTGGCCGGAGGCACGAGCAGGCTCGTCCCAGACGGGATGTGCACCTGCAACTGACGAGCTAGAGGAAAACCATGTGGTACCCACAATTCTTTCGGGATTGGCCAGTTCTCATCCAGCTTGCTCCAAGCGGGTTCTGAAAGGTTTGCGCACCTTTTCTCAACACGCAAAGCACAAGTGTGTGCAAACAGTGCTTCGTTCCGTGTTTCTCAAGCTGATATGGAATGACAGCCCTGCAGACGGCACAGGAAGGGAGTTTCTCACAGGGTAAAGGGGATGTGTACCTGACAGGCTAGATGAAGAAAATTTCCTATGCGGTTGTCCTTCAGTGTATTGGGAACAGGAGCAAGGTCGGGCCAGCACATAGTGTCTTTGGTCCCAGATATTGTCTGGCACTGTGATGCATCGGCACCCTTAAAACACTTTGCTAGCACAGAGCCTCATACAGAGGAGAGCAGGAGAAAACAGGTGGACACACATCACAAAGAAACCCTGCAGACTTCCGATACCAAGCCCAGTGGAGACGGATGGGTCTGCAAGCGTTTCGCCCAAGAGGGTTTCTTCAACACTGGAGGTTATAACGAGGGCAGTGTCACAAGCAGTGAGGAGTGCTGTGAGTGAAAACGTATCATTTTACATGCTTCTTGGAATTGCAGTGTAGCAGAGGGTGCTCAGGTGGACGGGACGAGAAAGGCTTCCCAAAACAAGTTGCAGGGTGCTGCTCCTACATGGAATTCCGGGGTTTGTGTGTTTCTGTGTGCGAGAAAGAAATCCTGGGTTGGTGTTTGTTCCTTGACTGCAGAAAGTCCTTGGAGTGAGGCTTAAGGTGACCTGTGTTCACACAGATCACTTCCGATCACAGGAGGGAACACTACACACACTTCTTGCCACTGTGGCCTCAAGCCCACTGCAAAGGAGGCCTTTCCCCTGGTAAGGGAGACGAGTTGCTCCCCTGCTCAGAAATGCTCATGATTGAGGTTGGCTGGGCGGATGCATGGTATACCATGTGGCTTTCCCTGAAGGAACCACATACTCCTTGGTTCGAGAATATAGAGTCATCTATGCGAAAACTGTGGTAACCGACTTGAACAGGGGCTCATATACCACGCTCTAAGGGCTTGGCTTTGAAGCCCACACGGTGCAAACTCTTTTAAAGGCACTTGGTCATGCGCTGGTGGCGTACCTCTGCAAAGTATGGCAATGTCTCTCTGTAGGAGGTCGTCCCACGGGGAACAGAAGTTACGTTCACACGTTTGGCCCTGAGCCTAATGGCAGAGGTAAAAGATTTGTCATTTCAGAGGCTACTCCACGGAGTTTTTGTAGAGGTGTCTCCCTCTGACTTGTAGCTCCACAGAAGCACGGTCCTCAGGCCAAAGGCAGCTTGTGCTTTCTCCTCCCTCATACCATGAAGAATTTCCTAAGGAACGGGATCCCTTTGATGTCAGCTCTCGGAACCAAGGTTTCCCCACAGTGCTCCTTTAGTGACCAGAAGCTGTCTCTCTTGTGGCACACATGAAGCGATTACTTTCGAAACTTCCATACACAGACACTCTATCTCTTTGGTCTTTAGAAGCTGAGAGAAGCTAACAAAGTGGGCTCAAGTCCCACGGGCGGAACGAGGCTCATGCCTCTCCACAGAGGGCATGTAGGAACGTGTTGCTCCGAGAAGGAATGCAGAAGTCCGTTATGGGCTAGAGGATAGAAACGTGATGCACACTACTAAAAATGCCTGCAGTGGTCCCATACTGAATGTGTCATCCACCAGTTGGTTTCAGCTACATATCCGAACCGCACGTATCGGTAACGGGCATGTGGCCCTGCGTCTGGCAGGGTGTGTGAAGCCACGTGTCTGGCAAAACCTTACTGGTGGCCTGGTAAATATATCACCCTTATGGGAAATGGTTATGTGCCCTTCTAGCTAGGTGAATGTTGTGTTACGCCCCTTGCCCTTTCTGGGTGTGGAGTTTTGCCACGGAGTTCAAGACAAGGAGCCAATTATTTTGGAGACGTGGAAATAGCACTTTCGCAGAGCTGCCTTCATGCTGCCCCGATCTCTGTGTTCCGTATTCGAAACGGAGTAAAGAAGCCATGGGCGGGGAGCACGGCCAGGCTGGCCCCACACGGGATGTGCACGTGCAACTGACGAGCTAGAGGAGAGCAATGTGATACCCACAATTCTTTGGGAACGGCCAGCTCTCATCCAGCTTCTTCCAAGCAGGTTCTGAAAGGTTTGCGCCCCTTTTCTCAACTCACCAACCACGATGTCGTTCTCACAGTGCTACGCTCTGCGTTTCTCAAGGTGATTTGGAATGAGAGCCTTTCAGACTGCAGAGGAAGGGGGTTTCTAACAGGGGAAATGAGATGTGTAACTGACAGGCTAGATGAAGGAAATTTCCTATGCAGTTGTCATTCAGTGTGCTAGGAACAAGACCCAGGTCGGTAGAGTCACTAGTGTCTTTGTTCCCAGACATCATGTGGCACTGTGGTGCACCAGATCCCTTAAAACGCTTGGCTAACACAGAGTCATATAAAAAGAATAGCAGTAGCAATCAGGTTGACGCACATCACAAGGAAGATTTTCAGATTTCCAGTACCAGCCCTGTGGAGACGGACGGGTCTGCAAGCGTTTCACCCAAGAGAGTTTCTTCAACACAGGCGGTCATTCCAAGTGCAGGGACGCCTGTGGTGAAGATTGCTGTGAGTGAGAAGCGTATCATTTGTACATGATTAGTGGAAGTGGATGTGGCAAAGGGTGCTCAGGTGGACGGGACGGGGAAGCTTTCCCACAACCAGTTGAAGGGTGCTGCTCCTACATGGCATTCGGGGATTGCTGTGTGCACGAAAGAAATCCTGGGTTCCTGTTTGTTCCTTGAGTGTGGGAAGCCCTTACCGAGTGAGGCTTGAGGTGACCGGTGTTCACACAAACCGATTCCGATCACAGGAGGAAACATCGCAAACACTTCTTGGCACAGTGGCCGCGAGTCGATTGCAAAGGAGGCCTTTGCCGAGGCATGGGAAAAGAGTTGCCTCCCAGCTCAGAAAAGCCCATGACGAGGTGGGCTGGACTTAAGCAGGGGTATACCATTTTGCTTTCCCTGCAGGAAACACATAGTCCCAGGTTCTAGAACATAGTGTAATCTATGCGAGAACTGTGGTACCCGGTTTGCTCGGGGGCTCCCATAAGTTGCGTTAAGGGCTCGGTTCTGAAGCCCATGCGATGCAAGACTTTTAGGGGCGCTTGGCCACGTGCTGGTTGCCCACCTCTGCAAAGCATGGTAATTACACTCTGTAAGGTTCGTCCTACTGGGAACACAAATTTCATTCACACTTTCGCCCCTGAGACTAGTGGCAGAAGCAAAAGCTGGATCATTTCAGAGGATTCTCCACCGAATTTTTGGAGAGGTGCCTGCCTTTGACTTGCAGTTCCACACAAGCTTGGACCTCAGGCCCAGGGCAGATAGTGGTGTCTCCACCCTCATACCATGAACAATCTCCTAAGGGACGGGATCCCCTTGATATCAGCTCTCGGAACCAAGGTCTCCCAAGAGTGCTCCTTTAGTAACCAGAAGCTATCCTTCATGTGGGACACATGAGGCGATTACTTTCGAACCTTCCCAACCCGTACACTCTCTCTCTTTGGTCTTTGGAAGCTGAGCAAAGCTAACCATGTGGGCCAAGTCCCATGGGCGATAAGAGGCTCATGCCTCTCCACAGAGGTCATGATGAAACGTGTTGCTCCCAGAAGGAGTGCAGAAGTCCGTTATGGGCTATAGGAGAGAAACGTGATGCATGCTGATTGAAATCCCTGGAGTGCTCCCATACTGAAACTGTCATGCACTGGGTGGTTTCTACTACATAAGCGAACCGCATGTAGCGGTAACGGACATGTGCCCCTGCGCCTGGCAGTGTGTGTGAAGCCACGTGCTCAGCAGAACCTTACTGATGGCCTGGCAAATGTGTCCCCCTTATGGGAAATGGGTATGTGCCCTTCCAGCTATGTGAAAAGTAGGTTACACACTTAGCCCTTTGTGGATTTGGAGTTTTGCCATGAGGTCAAGACAAGGAGCCCCTTATCTTGGAGACCTGGAAAGAGCAATTTCGCAGAGATGCCTTAATGCTGCCATGAGGTCTGTGTTCCATATTCGAAATAGAATAAAAGAAGCCTTGGCCGGAGGCACGAGCAGGCTCGTCCCAGACGGGATGTGCACCTGCAACTGACGAGCTAGAGGAAAACCATGTGGTACCCACAATTCTTTCGGGATTGGCCAGTTCTCATCCAGCTTGCTCCAAGCGGGTTCTGAAAGGTTTGCGCACCTTTTCTCAACACGCAAAGCACAAGTGTGTGCAAACAGTGCTTCGTTCCGTGTTTCTCAAGCTGATATGGAATGACAGCCCTGCAGACGGCACAGGAAGGGAGTTTCTCACAGGGTAAAGGGGATGTGTACCTGACAGGCTAGATGAAGAAAATTTCCTATGCGGTTGTCCTTCAGTGTATTGGGAACAGGAGCAAGGTCGGGCCAGCACATAGTGTCTTTGGTCCCAGATATTGTCTGGCACTGTGATGCATCGGCACCCTTAAAACACTTTGCTAGCACAGAGCCTCATACAGAGGAGAGCAGGAGAAAACAGGTGGACACACATCACAAAGAAACCCTGCAGACTTCCGATACCAAGCCCAGTGGAGACGGATGGGTCTGCAAGCGTTTCGCCCAAGAGGGTTCCTTCAACACTGGAGGTTATAACGAGGGCAGTGTCACAAGCGGTGAGGAGTGCTGTGAGTGAAAACGTATCATTTTACATGCTTCTTGGAATTGCAGTGTAGCAAAGGGTGCTCAGGTGGACGGGACGAGAAAGGCTTCCCAAAACAAGTTGCAGGGTGCTGCTCCTACATGGAATTCCGGGGTATGTGTATTGCTGTGTGCGAGAAAGAAATCCTGGGTTGGTGTTTGTTCCTTGACTGCAGAAAGTCCTTGGAGTGAGGCTTAAGGTGACCTGTGTTCACACAGATCACTTCCGATCACAGGAGGGAACACTACACACACTTCTTGCCACTGTGGCCTCAAGCCCACTGCAAAGGAGGCCTTTCCCCTGGTAAGGGAGACGAGTTGCTCCCCTGCTCAGAAATGCTCATGATTGAGGTTGGCTGGGCGGATGCATGGTATACCATGTGGCTTTCCCTGAAGGAAACACATACTCCTTGGTTCGAGAACATAGAGTCATCTATGCGAAAACTGTGGTAACCGACTTGCACAGGGGCTCAAATACCACGCTCTAAGGGCTTGGCTTTGAAGCCCACACGGTGCAAACTCTTTTAAAGGCACTTGGCCATGCGCTGGTGGCGTACCTCTGCAAAGTATGGCAATGTCTCTCTGTAGGAGGTCGTCCCACGGGGAACAGAAGTTACGTTCACACGTTTGGCACTGAGCCTAATGGCAGAGGTAAAAGATTTGTCATTTCAGAGGCTTCTCCACGGAGTTTTTGTAGAGGTGTCTCCCTCTGACTTGTAGCTCCACAGAAGCACGGTCCTCAGGCCAAGGGCAGCTTGTGCTTTCTCCTCCCTCATACCATGAAGAATTTCCTAAGGAACGGGATCCCTTTGATGTCAGCTCTCGGAACCAAGGTTTCCCCACAGTGCTCCTTTAGTGACCAGAAGCTGTCCCTCTTGTGGCACACATGAAGCGATTACTTTCGAAACTTACTTACACAGACACTCTATCTCTTTGGTCTTTAGAAGCTGAGAGAAGCTAACAAAGTGGGCTCAAGTCCCACGGGCGGAACGAGGCTCATGCCTCTCCACAGAGGGCATGTAGGAACGTGTTGCTCCGAGAAGGAATGCAGAAGTCCGTTATGGGCTAGAGGATAGAAACGTGATGCACACTACTAAAAATGCCTGCAGTGGTCCCATACTGAATGTGTCATCCACCAGGTGGTTTCAGCTACATATCCGAACCGCACGTATCGGTAACGGGCATGTGGCCCTGCGTCTGGCAGGGTGTGTGAAGCCACGTGTCTGGCAAAACCTTACTGGTGGCCTGGTAAATATATCATCCTTATGGGAAATGGTTATGTGCCCTTCTAGCTAGGTGAAAGTTGTGTTACGCCCCTTGCCCTTTCTGGGTGTGGAGTTTTGCCACGGAGTTCAAGACAAGGAGCCAATTATTTTGGAGACGTGGAAATAGCACTTTCGCAGAGCTGCCTTCATGCTGCCCCGATCTCTGTGTTCCGTATTCGAAACGGAGTAAAGAAGCAATGGGCGGGAAGCACGGCCAGGCTGGCCCCACACGGGATGTGCACGTGCAACTGACGAGCTAGAGGAGAGCAATGTGATACCCACAATTCTTTGGGAACGGCCAGCTCTCATCCAGCTTCTTCCAAGCAGGTTCTGAAAGGTTTGCGCCCCTTTTCTCAACTCACCAACCACGATGTCGTTCTCACAGTGCTACGCTCTGCGTTTCTCAAGGTGATTTGGAATGAGAGCCTTTCAGACTGCAGAGGAAGGGGGTTTCTAACAGGGGAAATGAGATGTGTAACTGACAGGCTAGATGAAGGAAATTTCCTATGCAGTTGTCATTCAGTGTGCTAGGAACAAGACCCAGGTCGGTAGAGTCACTAGTGTCTTTGTTCCCAGACATCATGTGGCACTGTGGTGCACCAGATCCCTTAAAACGCTTGGCTAACACAGAGTCATATAAAAAGAATAGCAGTAGCAATCAGGTGGACGCACATCACAAGGAAGATTTTCAGATTTCCAGTACCAGCCCTGTGGAGACGGACGGGTCTGCAAGCGTTTCACCCAAGAGAGTTTCTTCAACACAGGCGGTCATTCCAAGTGCAGGGACGCCTGTGGTGAAGATTGCTGTGAGTGAGAAGCGTATCATTTGTACATGATTAGTGGAAGTGGATGTGGCAAAGGGTGCTCAGGTGGACGGGACGGGGAAGCTTTCCCACAACCAGTTGCTGCTCCTACATGGCATTCGGGGATTGCTGTGTGCATGAAAGAAATCCTGGGTTCCTGTTTGTTCCTTGAGTGTGGGAAGCCCTTACCGAGTGAGGCTTGAGGTGACCGGTGTTCACACAAACCGATTCCGATCAGAGGAGGGAACATCGCAAACACTTCTTGGCACAGTGGCCGCGAGTCGATTGCAAAGGAGGCCTTTGCCGAGGCATGGGAAAAGAGTTGCCTCCCAGCTCAGAAAAGCTCATGACGAGGTGGGCTGGACTGAAGCAGGGGTGTACCATGTTGCTTTCCCTGCAGGAAACACATAGTCCCAGGTTCTAGAACATAGTGTAATCTATGCGAGAACTGTGGTACCCGGTTTGCTCGGGGGCTCCCATAAGTTGCGTTAAGGGCTCGGTTCTGAAGCCCATGCGATGCAAGACTTTTAGGGGCGCTTGGCCACGTGCTAGTTGCCCACCTCTGCAAAGCATGGTAATTACACTCTGTAAGGTTCGTCCTACTGGGAACACAAATTTCGTTCACACTTTCGCCCCTGAGACTAGTGGCAGAAGCAAAAGCTGGATCATTTCAGAGGATTCTCCACCGAATTTTTGGAGAGGTGCCTGCCTTTGACTTGCAGTTCCACACAAGCTTGGACCTCAGGCCCAGGGCAGATAGTGGTGTCTCCACCCTCATACCATGAACAATCTCCTAAGGGACGGGATCCCGTTGATATCAGCTCTCGGAACCAAGGTCTCCCGAGAGTGCTCCTTTAGTAACCAGAAGCTATCCTTCATGTGGGACACATGAGGCGATTACTTTCGAACCTTCCCAACCCATACACTCTCTCTCTTTGGTCGTTGGAAGCTGAGCAAAGCTAACCAAGTGGGCCAAGTCCCATGGGCGATAAGAGACTCATGCCTCTCCACAGAGGTCATGATGAAACGTGTTGCTCCCAGAAGGAATGCAGAAGTCCGTTATGGGCTATAGGAGAGAAACGTGATGCATGCTGATTGAAATCCCTGGAGTGCTCCCATACTGAAACTGTCATGCACTGGGTGGTTTCTACTACATAAGCGAACCGCATGTAGCGGTAACGGACATGTGCCCCTGCGCCTGGCAGTGTGTGTGAAGCCACGTGCTCAGCAGAACCTTACTGATGGCCTGGCAAATGTGTCCCCCTTATGGGAAATGGGTATGTGCCCTTCCAGCTATGTGAAAAGTAGGTTACACACTTAGCCCTTTCTGGATTTGGAGTTTTGCCATGAGGTCAAGACAAGGAGCCCCTTATCTTGGAGACCTGGAAAGAGCAATTTCGCAGAGATGCCTTAATGCTGCCATGAGGTCTGTGTTCCATATTCGAAATAGAATAAAAGAAGCCTTGGCCGGAGGCACGAGCAGGCTCGTCCCAGACGGGATGTGCACCTGCAACTGACGAGCTAGAGGAAAACCATGTGGTACCCACAATTCTTTCGGGATTGGCCAGTTCTCATCCAGCTTGCTCCAAGCGGGTTCTGAAAGGTTTGCGCACCTTTTCTCAACACGCAAAGCACAAGTGTGTGCAAACAGTGCTTCGTTCCGTGTTTCTCAAGCTGGTATGGAATGACAGCCCTGCAGACGGCACAGGAAGGGAGTTTCTCACAGGGTAAAGGGGATGTGTACCTGACAGGCTAGATGAAGAAAATTTCCTATGCGGTTGTCCTTCAGTGTATTGGGAACAGGAGCAAGGTCGGGCCAGCACATAGTGTCTTTGGTCCCAGATATTGTCTGGCACTGTGATGCATCGGCACCCTTAAAACACTTTGCTAGCACAGAGCCTCATACAGTGGAGAGAAGGAGAAAACAGGTGGACACACATCACAAAGAAACCCTGCAGACTTCCGATACCAAGCCCAGTGGAGACGGATGGGTCTGCAAGCGTTTCGCCCAAGAGGGTTCCTTCAACACTGGAGGTTATAACGAGGGCAGTGTCACAAGCGGTGAGGAGTGCTGTGAGTGAAAACGTATCATTTTACATGCTTCTTGGAATTGCAGTGTAGCAAAGGTTGCTCAGGTGGACGGGACGGGAAAGGCTTCCCAAAACAAGTTGCAGGGTGCTGCTCCTACATGGAATTCCGGGGTTTGTGTATTGCTGTGTGCGAGAAAGAAATCCTGGGTTGGTGTTTGTTCCTTGACTGCAGAAAGTCCTTGGAGTGAGGCTTAAGGTGACCTGTGTTCACACAGATCACTTCCGATCACAGGAGGGAACACTACACACACTTCTTGCCACTGTGGCCTCAAGCCCACTGCAAAGGAGGCCTTTCCCCTGGTAAGGGAGACGAGTTGCTCCCCTGCTCAGAAATGCTCATGATTGAGGTTGGCTGGGCGGATGCATGGTATACCATGTGGCTTTCCCTGAAGGAACCACATACTCCTTGGTTCGAGAACATAGAGTCATCTATGCGAAAACTGTGGTAACCGACTTGCACAGGGGCTCAAATACCACGCTCTAAGGGCTTGGCTTTGAAGCCCACACGGTGCAAACTCTTTTAAAGGCACTTGGCCATGCGCTGGTGGCGTACCTCTGCAAAGTATGGCAATGTCTCTCTGTAGGAGGTCGTCCCACGGGGAACAGAAGTTACGTTCACACGTTTGGCACTGAGCCTAATGGCAGAGGTAAAAGACTTGTCATTTCAGAGGCTTCTCCACGGAGTTTTTGTAGAGGTGTCTCCCTCTGACTTGTAGCTCCACAGAAGCACGGTCCTCAGGCCAAGGGCAGCTTGTGCTTTCTCCTCCCTCATACCATGAAGAATTTCCTAAGGAACGGGATCCCTTTGATATCAGCTCTCGGAACCAAGGTTTCCCCACAGTGCTCCTTTAGTGACCAGAAGCTGTCCCTCTTGTGGCACACATGAAGCGATTACTTTCGAAACTTCCTTACACAGACACTCTATCTCTTTGGTCTTTAGAAGCTGAGAGAAGCTAACAAAGTGGGCTCAAGTCCCACGGGCGGAACGAGGCTCATGCCTCTCCACAGAGGGCATGTAGGAACGTGTTGCTCCGAGAAGGAATGCAGAAGTCCGTTATGGGCTAGAGGATAGAAACGTGATGCACACTACTAAAAATGCCTGCAGTGGTCCCATACTGAATGTGTCATCCACCAGGTGGTTTCAGCTACATATCCGAACCGCACGTATCGGTAACGGGCATGTGGCCCTGCGTCTGGCAGGGTGTGTGAAGCCACGTGTCTGGCAAAACCTTACTGGTGGCCTGGTAAATATATCACCCTTATGGGAAATGGTTATGTTCCCTTCTAGCTAGGTGAAAGTTGTGTTACGCCCCTTGCCCTTTCTGGGTGTGGAGTTTTGCCACGGAGTTCAAGACAAGGAGCCAATTATTTTGGAGACGTGGAAATAGCACTTTCGCAGAGCTGCCTTCATGCTGCCCCGATCTCTGTGTTCCGTATTCGAAACGGAGTAAAGAAGCCATGGGCGGGAAGCACGGCCAGGCTGGCCCCACACGGGATGTGCACGTGCAACTGACGAGCTAGAGGAGAGCAATGTGATACCCACAATTCTTTGGGAACGGCCAGCTCTCATCCAGCTTCTTCCAAGCAGGTTCTGAAAGGTTTGCGCCCCTTTTCTCAACTCACCAACCACGATGTCGTTCTCACAGTGCTACGCTCTGCGTTTCTCAAGGTGATTTGGAATGAGAGCCTTTCAGACTGCAGAGGAAGGGGGTTTCTAACAGGGGAAATGAGATGTGTAACTGACAGGCTAGATGAAGGAAATTTCCTATGCAGTTGTCATTCAGTGTGCTAGGAACAAGACCCAGGTCGGTAGAGTCACTAGTGTCTTTGTTCCCAGACATCATGTGGCACTGTGGTGCACCAGATCCCTTAAAACGCTTGGCTAACACAGAGTCATATAAAAAGAATAGCAGTAGCAATCAGGTGGACGCACATCACAAGGAAGATTTTCAGATTTCCAGTACCAGCCCTGTGGAGACGGACGGGTCTGCAAGCGTTTCACCCAAGAGAGTTTCTTCAACACAGGCGGTCATTCCAAGTGCAGGGACGCCTGTGGTGAAGATTGCTGTGAGTGAGAAGCGTATCATTTGTACATGATTAGTGGAAGTGGATGTGGCCAAGGGTGCTCAGGTGGACGGGACGGGGAAGCTTTCCCACAACCAGTTGAAGGGTGCTGCTCCTACATGGCATTCGGGGATTGCTGTGTGCACGAAAGAAATCCTGGGTTCCTGTTTGTTCCTTGAGTGTGGGAAGCCCTTACCGAGTGAGGCTTGAGGTGACCGGTGTTCACACAAACCGATTCCGATCACAGGAGGGAGCATCGCAAACACTTCTTGGCACAGTGGCCGCGAGTCGATTGCAAAGGAGGCCTTTGCCGAGGCATGGGAAAAGAGTTGCCTCCCAGCTCAGAAAAGCTCATGACGAGGTGGGCTGGACTTAAGCAGGGGTGTACCATGTTGCTTTCCCTGCAGGAAACACATAGTCCCAGGTTCTAGAACATAGTGTAATCTATGCGAGAACTGTGGTACCCGGTTTGCTCGGGGGCTCCCATAAGTTGCGTTAAGGGCTCGGTTCTGAAGCCCATGCGATGCAAGACTTTTAGGGGCGCTTGGCCACGTGCTGGTTGCCCACCTCTGCAAAGCATGGTAATTACACTCTGTAAGGGTTCGTCCTACTGGGAACACAAATTTCGTTCACACTTTCGCCCCTGAGACTAGTGGCAGAAGCAAAAGCTGGATCATTTCAGAGGATTCTCCACCGAATTTTTGGAGAGGTGCCTGCCTTTGACTTGCAGTTCCACACAAGCTTGGACCTCAGGCCCAGGGCAGATAGTGGTGTCTCCACCCTCATACCATGAACAATCTCCTAAGGGACGGGATCCCCTTGATATCAGCTCTCGGAACCAAGGTCTAACGAGAGTGCTCCTTTAGTAACCAGAAGCTATCCTTCACGTGGGACACATGAGGCGATTACTTTCGAACCTTCCCAACCCATACACTCTCTCTCTTTGGTCTTTGGAAGCTGAGCAAAGCTAACCAAGTGGGCCAAGTCCCATGGGCGATAAGAGGCTCATGCCTCTCCACAGAGGTCATGATGAAACGTGTTGCTCCCAGAAGGAGTGCAGAAGTCCGTTATGGGCTATAGGAGAGAAACGTGATGCATGCTGATTGAAATCCCTGGAGTGCTCCCATACTGAAACTGTCATGCACTGGGTGGTTTCTACTACATAAGCGAACCGCATGTAGCGGTAACGGACATGTGCCCCTGCGCCTGGCAGTGTGTGTGAAGCCACGTGCTCAGCAGAACCTTACTGATGGCCTGGCAAATGTGTCCCCCTTATGGGAAATGGGTATGTGCCCTTCCAGCTATGTGAAAAGTAGGTTACACACTTAGCCCTTTGTGGATTTGGAGTTTTGCCATGAGGTCAAGACAAGGAGCCCCTTATCTTGGAGACCTGGAAAGAGCAATTTCGCAGAGATGCCTTAATGCTGCCATGAGGTCTGTGTTCCATATTCGAAATAGAATAAAAGAAGCCTTGGCCGGAGGCACGAGCAGGCTCGTCCCAGACGGGATGTGCACCTGCAACTGACGAGCTAGAGGAAAACCATGTGGTACCCACAATTCTTTCGGGATTGGCCAGTTCTCATCCAGCTTGCTCCAAGCGGGTTCTGAAAGGTTTGCGCACCTTATCTCAACACGCAAAGCACAAGTGTGTGCAAACAGTGCTTCGTTCCGTGTTTCTCAAGCTGATATGGAATGACAGCCCTGCAGACGGCACAGGAAGGGAGTTTCTCACAGGGTAAAGGGGATGTGTACCTGACAGGCTAGATGAAGAAAATTTCCTATGCGGTTGTCCTTCAGTGTATTGGGAACAGGAGCAAGGTCGGGCCAGCACATAGTGTCTTTGGTCCCAGATATTGTCTGGCACTGTGATGCATCGGCACCCTTAAAACACTTTGCTAGCACAGAGCCTCATACAGAGGAGAGCAGGAGAAAACAGGTGGACACACATCACAAAGAAACCCTGCAGACTTCCGATACCAAGCCCAGTGGAGACGGATGGGTCTGCAAGCGTTTCGCCCAAGAGGGTTCCTTCAACACTGGAGGTTATAACGAGGGCAGTGTCACAAGCGGTGAGGAGTGCTGTGAGTGAAAACGTATCATTTTACATGCTTCTTGGAATTGCAGTGTAGCAAAGGGTGCTCAGGTGGACGGGACGAGAAAGGCTTCCCAAAACAAGTTGCAGGGTGCTGCTCCTACATGGAATTCCGGGCTTTGTGTATTGCTGTGTGCGAGAAAGAAATCCTGGGTTGGTGTTTGTTCCTTGACTGCAGAAAGTCCTTGGAGTGAGGCTTAAGGGGACCTGTGTTCACACAGATCACTTCCGATCACAGGAGGGAACACTACACACACTTCTTGCCACTGTGGCCTCAAGCCCACTGCAAAGGAGGCCTTTCCCCTGGTAAGGGAGACGAGTTGCTCCCCTGCTCAGAAATGCTCATGATTGAGGTTGGCTGGGCGGATGCATGGTATACCATGTGGCTTTCCCTGAAGGAACCACATACTCCTTGGTTCGAGAACATAGAGTCATCTATGCGAAAACTGTGGTAACCGACTTGCACAGGGGCTCAAATACCACGCTCTAAGGGCTTGGCTTTGAAGCCCACACGGTGCAAACTCTTTTAAAGGCACTTGGCCATGCGCTGGTGGCGTACCTCTGCAAAGTATGGCAATGTCTCTCTGTAGGAGGTCGTCCCACGGGGAACAGAAGTTACGTTCACACGTTTGGCACTGAGCCTAATGGCAGAGGTAAAAGACTTGTCATTTCAGAGGCTTCTCCACGGAGTTTTTGTAGAGGTGTCTCCCTCTGACTTGTAGCTCCACAGAAGCACGGTCCTCAGGCCAAGGGCAGCTTGTGCTTTCTCCTCCCTCATACCATGAAGAATTTCCTAAGGAACGGGATCCCTTTGATATCAGCTCTCGGAACCAAGGTTTCCCCACAGTGCTCCTTTAGTGACCAGAAGCTGTCCCTCTTGTGGCACACATGAAGCGATTACTTTCGAAACTTCCTTACACAGACACTCTATCTCTTTGGTCTTTAGAAGCTGAGAGAAGCTAACAAAGTGGGCTCAAGTCCCACGGGCGGAACGAGGCTCATGCCTCTCCACAGAGGGCATGTAGGAACGTGTTGCTCCGAGAAGGAATGCAGAAGTCCGTTATGGGCTAGAGGATAGAAACGTGATGCACACTACTAAAAATGCCTGCAGTGGTCCCATACTGAATGTGTCATCCACCAGGTGGTTTCAGCTACATATCCGAACCGCACGTATCGGTAACGGGCATGTGGCCCTGCGTCTGGCAGGGTGTGTGAAGACACGTGTCTGGCAAAACCTTACTGGTGGCCTGGTAAATATATCACCCTTATGGGAAATGGTTATGTGCCCTTCTAGCTAGGTGAATGTTGTGTTACGCCCCTTGCCCTTTCTGGGTGTGGAGTTTTGCCACGGAGTTCAAGACAAGGAGCCAATTATTTTGGAGACGTGGAAATAGCACTTTCGCAGAGATGCCTTCATGCTGCCCCGATCTCTGTGTTCCGTATTCGAAACGGAGTAAAGAAGCCATGGGCGGGGAGCACGGCCAGGCTGGCCCCACACGGGATGTGCACGTGCAACTGACGAGCTAGAGGAGAGCAATGTGATACCCACAATTCTTTGGGAACGGCCAGCTCTCATCCAGCTTCTTCCAAGCAGGTTCTGAAAGGTTTGCGCCCCTTTTCTCAACTCACCAACCATGATGTCGTTCTCACAGTGCTACGCTCTGCGTTTCTCAAGGTGATTTGGAATGAGAGCCTTTCAGACTGCAGAGGAAGGGGGTTTCTAACAGGGGAAATGAGATGTGTAACTGACAGGCTAGATGAAGGAAATTTCCTATGCAGTTGTCATTCAGTGTGCTAGGAACAAGACCCAGGTCGGTAGAGTCACTAGTGTCTTTGTTCCCAGACATCATGTGGCACTGTGGTGCACCAGATCCCTTAAAACGCTTGGCTAACACAGAGTCATATAAAAAGAATAGCAGTAGCAATCAGGTTGACGCACATCACAAGGAAGATTTTCAGATTTCCAGTACCAGCCCTGTGGAGACGGACGGGTCTGCAAGCGTTTCACCCAAGAGAGTTTCTTCAACACAGGCGGTCATTCCAAGTGCAGGGACGCCTGTGGTGAAGATTGCTGTGAGTGAGAAGCGTATCATTTGTACATGATTAGTGGAAGTGGATGTGGCAAAGGGTGCTCAGGTGGACGGGACGGGGAAGCTTTCCCACAACCAGTTGAAGGGTGCTGCTCCTACATGGCATTCGGGGATTGCTGTGTGCACGAAAGAAATCCTGGGTTCCTGTTTGTTCCTTGAGTGTGGGAAGCCCTTACCGAGTGAGGCTTGAGGTGACCGGTGTTCACACAAACCGATTCCGATCACAGGAGGAAACATCGCAAACAGTTCTTGGCACAGTGGCCGCGAGTCGATTGCAAAGGAGGCCTTTGCCGAGGCATGGGAAAAGAGTTGCCTCCCAGCTCAGAAAAGCCCATGACGAGGTGGGCTGGACTTAAGCAGGGGTATACCATGTTGCTTTCCCTGCAGGAAACACATAGTCCCAGGTTCTAGAACATAGTGTAATCTATGCGAGAACTGTGGTACCCGGTTTGCTCGGGGGCTCCCATAAGTTGCGTTAAGGGCTCGGTTCTGAAGCCCATGCGATGCAAGACTTTTAGGGGCGCTTGGCCACGTGCTGGTTGCCCACCTCTGCAAAGCATGGTAATTACACTCTGTAAGGGTTCGTCCTACTGGGAACACAAATTTCGTTCACACTTTCGCCCCTGAGACTAGTGGCAGAAGCAAAAGCTGGATCATTTCAGAGGATTCTCCACCGAATTTTTGGAGAGGTGCCTGCCTTTGACTTGCAGTTCCACACAAGCTTGGACCTCAGGCCCAGGGCAGATAGTGGTGTCTCCACCCTCATACCATGAACAATCTCCTAAGGGACGGGATCCCCTTGATATCAGCTCTCGGAACCAAGGTCTCCCAAGAGTGCTCCTTTAGTAACCAGAAGCTATCCTTCACGTGGGACACATGAGGCAATTACTTTCGAACCTTCCCAACCCATACACTCTCTCTCTTTGGTCTTTGGAAGCTGAGCAAAGCTCACCAAGTGGGCCAAGTCCCATGGGCGATAAGAGGCTCATGCCTCTCCACAGAGGTCATGATGAAACGTGTTGCTCCCAGAAGGAGTGCAGAAGTCCGTTATGGGCTATAGGAGAGAAACGTGATGCATGCTGATTGAAATCCCTGGAGTGCTCCCATACTGAAACTGTCATGCACTGGGTGGTTTCTACTACATAAGCGAACCGCATGTAGCGGTAACGGACATGTGCCCCTGCGCCTGGCAGTGTGTGTGAAGCCACGTGCTCAGCAGAACCTTACTGATGGCCTGGCAAATGTGTCCCCCTTATGGGAAATGGGTATGTGCCCTTCCAGCTATGTGAAAAGTAGGTTACACACTTAGCCCTTTGTGGATTTGGAGTTTTGCCATGAGGTCAAGACAAGGAGCCCCTTATCTTGGAGACCTGGAAAGAGCAATTTCGCAGAGATGCCTTAATGCTGCCATGAGGTCTGTGTTCCATATTCGAAATAGAATAAAAGAAGCCTTGGCAGGAGGCACGAGCAGGCTCGTCCCAGACGGGATGTGCACCTGCAACTGACGAGCTAGAGGAAAACCATGTGGTACCCACAATTCTTTCGGGATTGGCCAGTTCTCATCCAGCTTGCTCCAAGCGGGTTCTGAAAGGTTTGCGCACCTTTTCTCAACACGCAAAGCACAAGTGTGTGCAAACAGTGCTTCGTTCCGTGTTTCTCAAGCTGATATGGAATGACAGCCCTGCAGACGGCACAGGAAGGGAGTTTCTCACAGGGTAAAGGGGATGTGTACCTGACAGGCTAGATGAAGAAAATTTCCTATGCGGTTGTCCTTCAGTGTATTGGGAACAGGAGCAAGGTCGGGCCAGCACATAGTGTCTTTGGTCCCAGATATTGTCTGGCACTGTGATGC
Source organism: Eschrichtius robustus (assembly GCF_028021215.1). Classification (NCBI taxonomy): domain Eukaryota; kingdom Metazoa; phylum Chordata; class Mammalia; order Artiodactyla; family Eschrichtiidae; genus Eschrichtius; species Eschrichtius robustus. The sequence goes on along the minus strand of NC_090845.1, from coordinate 53,447,158 downwards.
ATCGGCACCCTTAAAACACTTTGCTAGCACAGAGCCTCATACAGAGGAGAGCAGGAGAAAACAGGTGGACACACATCACAAAGAAACCCTGCAGACTTCCGATACCAAGCCCAGTGGAGACGGATGGGTCTGCAAGCGTTTCGCCCAAGAGGGTTCCTTCAACACTGGAGGTTATAACGAGGGCAGTGTCACAAGCGGTGAGGAGTGCTGTGAGTGAAAACGTATCATTTTACATGCTTCTTGGAATTGCAGTGTAGCAAAGGTTGCTCAGGTGGACGGGACGAGAAAGGCTTCCCAAAACAAGTTGCAGGGTGCTGCTCCTACATGGAATTCCGGGGTTTGTGTATTGCTGTGTGCGAGAAAGAAATCCTGGGTTGGTGTTTGTTCCTTGACTGCAGAAAGTCCTTGGAGTGAGGCTTAAGGTGACCTGTGTTCACACAGATCACTTCCGATCACAGGAGGGAACACTACACACACTTCTTGCCACTGTGGCCTCAAGCCCACTGCAAAGGAGGCCTTTCCCCTGGTAAGGGAGACGAGTTGCTCCCCTGCGCAGAAATGCTCATGATTGAGGTTGGCTGGGCGGATGCATGGTATACCATGTGGCTTTCCCTGAAGGAACCACATACTCCTTGGTTCGAGAACATAGAGTCATCTATGCGAAAACTGTGGTAACCGACTTGCACAGGGGCTCAAATACCACGCTCTAAGGGCTTGGCTTTGAAGCCCACACGGTGCAAACTCTTTTAAAGGCACTTGGCCATGCGCTGGTGGCGTACCTCTGCAAAGTATGGCAATGTCTCTCTGTAGGAGGTCGTCCCACGGGGAACAGAAGTTACGTTCACACGTTTGGCACTGAGCCTAATGGCAGAGGTAAAAGACTTGTCATTTCAGAGGCTTCTCCACGGAGTTTTTGTAGAGGTGTCTCCCTCTGACTTGTAGCTCCACAGAAGCACGGTCCTCAGGCCAAGGGCAGCTTGTGCTTTCTCCTCCCTCATACCATGAAGAATTTCCTAAGGAACGGGATCCCTTTGATATCAGCTCTCGGAACCAAGGTTTCCCCACAGTGCTCCTTTAGTGACCAGAAGCTGTCCCTCTTGTGGCACACATGAAGCGATTACTTTCGAAACTTCCTTACACAGACACTCTATCTCTTTGGTCTTTAGAAGCTGAGAGAAGCTAACAAAGTGGGCTCAAGTCCCACGGGCGGAACAAGGCTCATGCCTCTCCACAGAGGGCATGTAGGAACGTGTTGCTCCGAGAAGGAATGCAGAAGTCCGTTATGGGCTAGAGGATAGAAACGTGATGCACACTACTAAAAATGCCTGCAGTGGTCCCATACTGAATGTGTCATCCACCAGGTGGTTTCAGCTACATATCCGAACCGCACGTATCGGTAACGGGCATGTGGCCCTGCGTCTGGCAGGGTGTGTGAAGCCACGTGTCTGGCAAAACCTTACTGGTGGCCTGGTAAATATATCATCCTTATGGGAAATGGTTATGTGCCCTTCTAGCTAGGTGAAAGTTGTGTTACGCCCCTTGCCCTTTCTGGGTGTGGAGTTTTGCCACGGAGTTCAAGACAAGGAGCCAATTATTTTGGAGACGTGGAAATAGCACTTTCGCAGAGCTGCCTTCATGCTGCCCCGATCTCTGTGTTCCGTATTCGAAACGGAGTAAAGAAGCCATGGGCGGGAAGCACGGCCAGGCTGGCCCCACACGGGATGTGCACGTGCAACTGACGAGCTAGAGGAGAGCAATGTGATACCCACAATTCTTTGGGAACGGCCAGCTCTCATCCAGCTTCTTCCAAGCAGGTTCTGAAAGGTTTGCGCCCCTTTTCTCAACTCACCAACCACGATGTCGTTCTCACAGTGCTACGCTCTGCGTTTCTCAAGGTGATTTAGAATGAGAGCCTTTCAGACTGCAGAGGAAGGGGGTTTCTAACAGGGGAAATGAGATGTGTAACTGACAGGCTAGATGAAGGAAATTTCCTATGCAGTTGTCATTCAGTGTGCTAGGAACAAGACCCAGGTCGGTAGAGTCACTAGTGTCTTTGTTCCCAGACATCATGTGGCACTGTGGTGCACCAGATCCCTTAAAACGCTTGGCTAACACAGAGTCATATAAAAAGAATAGCAGTAGCAATCAGGTGGACGCACATCACAAGGAAGATTTTCAGATTTCCAGTACCAGCCCTGTGGAGACGGACGGGTCTGCAAGCGTTTCACCCAAGAGAGTTTCTTCAACACAGGCGGTCATTCCAAGTGCAGGGACGCCTGTGGTGAAGATTGCTGTGAGTGAGAAGCGTATCATTTGTACATGATTAGTGGAAGTGGATGTGGCAAAGGGTGCTCAGGTGGACGGGACGGGGAAGCTTTCCCACAACCAGTTGAAGGGTGCTGCTCCTACATGGCATTCGGGGATTGCTGTGTGCACGAAAGAAATCCTGGGTTCCTGTTTGTTCCTTGAGTGTGGGAAGCCCTTACCGAGTGAGGCTTGAGGTGACCGGTGTTCACACAAACGGATTCCGATCACAGGAGGGAACATCGCAAACACTTCTTGGCACAGTGGCCGCGAGTCGATTGCAAAGGAGGCCTTTGCCGAGGCATGGGAAAAGAGTTGCCTCCCAGCTCAGAAAAGCTCATGACGAGGTGGGCTGGACTTAAGCAGGGGTATAGCATGTTGCTTTCCCTGCAGGAAACACATAGTCCCAGGTTCTAGAACATAGTGTAATCTATGCGAGAACTGTGGTACCCGGTTTGCTCGGGGGCTCCCATAAGTTGTGTTAAGGGCTCGGTTCTGAAGCCCATGCGATGCAAGACTTTTAGGGGCGCTTGGCCACGTGCTGGTTGCCCACCTCTGCAAAGCATGGTAATTACACTCTGTAAGGTTTCGTCCTACTGGGAACACAAATTTCGTTCACACTTTCGCCCCTGAGACTAGTGGCAGAAGCAAAAGCTGGATCATTTCAGAGGATTCTCCACCGAATTTTTGGAGAGGTGCCTGCCTTTGACTTGCAGTTCCACACAAGCTTGGACCTCAGGCCCAGGGCAGATAGTGGTGTCTCCACCCTCATACCATGAACAATCTCCTAAGGGACGGGATCCCCTTGATATCAGCTCTCGGAACCAAGGTCTCCCAAGAGTGCTCCTTTAGTAACCAGAAGCTATCCTTCACGTGGGACACATGAGGCGATTACTTTCGAACCTTCCCAACCCATACACTCTCTCTCTTTGGTCTTTGGAAGCTGAGCAAAGCTCACCAAGTGGGCCAAGTCCCATGGGCGATAAGAGGCTCATGCCTCTCCACAGAGGTCATGATGAAACGTGTTGCTCCCAGAAGGAGTGCAGAAGTCCGTTATGGGCTATATGAGAGAAACGTGATGCATGCTGATTGAAATCCCTGGAGTGCTCCCATACTGAAACTGTCATGCACTGGGTGGTTTCTACTACATAAGCGAACCGCATGTAGCGGTAACGGACATGTGCCCCTGCGCCTAGCAGTGTGTGTGAAGCCACGTGCTCAGCAGAACCTTACTGATGGCCTGGCAAATGTGTCCCCCTTATGGGAAATGGGTATGTGCCCTTCCAGCTATGTGAAAAGTAGGTTACACACTTAGCCCTTTGTGGATTTGGAGTTTTGCCATGAGGTCAAGACAAGGAGCCCCTTATCTTGGAGACCTGGAAAGAGCAATTTCGCAGAGATGCCTTAATGCTGCCATGAGGTCTGTGTTCCATATTCGAAATAGAATAAAAGAAGCCTTGGCCGGAGGCACGAGCAGGCTCGTCCCAGACGGGATGTGCACCTGCAACTGACGAGCTAGAGGAAAACCATGTGGTACCCACAATTCTTTCGGGATTGGCCAGTTCTCATCCAGCTTGCTCCAAGCGGGTTCTGAAAGGTTTGCGCACCTTATCTCAACACGCAAAGCACAAGTGTGTGCAAACAGTGCTTCGTTCCGTGTTTCTCAAGCTGATATGGAATGACAGCCCTGCAGACGGCACAGGAAGGGAGTTTCTCACAGGGTAAAGGGGATGTGTACCTGACAGGCTAGATGAAGAAAATTTCCTATGCGGTTGTCCTTCAGTGTATTGGGAACAGGAGCAAGGTCGGGCCAGCACATAGTGTCTTTGGTCCCAGATATTGTCTGGCACTGTGATGCATCGGCACCCTTAAAACATTTTGCTAGCACAGAGCCTCATACAGAGGAGAGCAGGAGAAAACAGGTGGACACACATCACAAAGAAACCCTGCAGACTTCCGATACCAAGCCCAGTGGAGACGGATGGGTCTGCAAGCGTTTCGCCCAAGAGGGTTCCTTCAACACTGGAGGTTATAACGAGGGCAGTGTCACAAGCGGTGAGGAGTGCTGTGAGTGAAAACGTATCATTTTACATGCTTCTTGGAATTGCAGTGTAGCAAAGGGTGCTCAGGTGGACGGGACGAGAAAGGCTTCCCAAAACAAGTTGCAGGGTGCTGCTCCTACATGGAATTCCGGGGTTTGTGTATTGCTGTGTGCGAGAAAGAAATCCTGGGTTGGTGTTTGTTCCTTGACTGCAGAAAGTCCTTGGAGTGAGGCTTAAGGGGACCTGTGTTCACACAGATCACTTCCGATCACAGGAGGGAACACTACACACACTTCTTGCCACTGTGGCCTCAAGCCCACTGCAAAGGAGGCCTTTCCCCTGGTAAGGGAGACGAGTTGCTCCCCTGCTCAGAAATGCTCATGATTGAGGTTGGCTGGGCGGATGCATGGTATACCATGTGGCTTTCCCTGAAGGAACCACATACTCCTTGGTTCGAGAACATAGAGTCATCTATGTGAAAACTGTGGTAACCGACTTGCACAGGGGCTCAAATACCACGCTCTAAGGGCTTGGCTTTGAAGCCCACACGGTGCAAACTCTTTTAAAGGCACTTGGCCATGCGCTGGTGGCGTACCTCTGCAAAGTATGGCAATGTCTCTCTGTAGGAGGTCGTCCCACGGGGAACAGAAGTTACGTTCACACGTTTGGCACTGAGCCTAATGGCAGAGGTAAAAGACTTGTCATTTCAGAGGCTTCTCCACGGAGTTTTTGTAGAGGTGTCTCCCTCTGACTTGTAGCTCCACAGAAGCACGGTCCTCAGGCCAAGGGCAGCTTGTGCTTTCTCCTCCCTCATACCATGAAGAATTTCCTAAGGAACGGGATCCCTTTGATATCAGCTCTCGGAACCAAGGTTTCCCCACAGTGCTCCTTTAGTGACCAGAAGCTGTCCCTCTTGTGGCACACATGAAGCGATTACTTTCGAAACTTCCTTACACAGACACTCTATCTCTTTGGTCTTTAGAAGCTGAGAGAAGCTAACAAAGTGGGCTCAAGTCCCACGGGCGGAACGAGGCTCATGCCTCTCCACAGAGGGCATGTAGGAACGTGTTGCTCCGAGAAGGAATGCAGAAGTCCGTTATGGGCTAGAGGATAGAAACGTGATGCACACTACTAAAAATGCCTGCAGTGGTCCCTTACTGAATGTGTCATCCACCAGGTGGTTTCAGCTACATAACCGAACCGCACGTATCGGTAACGGGCATGTGGCCCTGCGTCTGGCAGGGTGTGTGAAGCCACGTGTCTGGCAAAACCTTACTGGTGGCCTGGTAAATATATCGCCCTTATGGGAAATGGTTATGTGCCCTTCTAGCTAGGTGAAAGTTGTGTTACGCCCCTTGCCCTTTCTGGGTGTGGAGTTTTGCCACAGAGTTCAAGAGAAGGAGCCAATTATTTTGGAGACGTGGAAATAGCACTTTCGCAGAGCTGCCTTCATGCTGCCCCGACCTCTGTGTTCCGTATTCGAAACGGAGTAAAGAAGCCATGGGCGGGAAGCACGGCCAGGCTGGCCCCACACGGGATGTGCACGTGCAACTGACGAGCTAGAGGAGAGCAATGTGATACCCACAATTCTTTGGGAACGGCCAGCTCTCATCCAGCTTCTTCCAAGCAGGTTCTGAAAGGTTTGCGCCCCTTTTCTCAACTCAGCAACCACGATGTCGTTCTCACAGTGCTACGCTCTGCGTTTCTCAAGGTGATTTGGAATGAGAGCCTTTCAGACTGCAGAGGAAGGGGGTTTCTAACAGGGGAAATGAGATGTGTAACTGACAGGCTAGATGAAGGAAATTTCCTATGCAGTTGTCATTCAGTGTGCTAGGAACAAGACCCAGGTCGGTAGAGTCACTAGTGTCTTTGTTCCCAGACATCATGTGGCACTGTGGTGCACCAGATCCCTTAAAACGCTTGGCTAACACAGAGTCATATAAAAAGAATAGCAGTAGCAATCAGGTGGACGCACATCACAAGGAAGATTTTCAGATTTCCAGTACCAGCCCTGTGGAGACGGACGGGTCTGCAAGCGTTTCACCCAAGAGAGTTTCTTCAACACAGGCGGTCATTCCAAGTGCAGGGACGCCTGTGGTGAAGATTGCTGTGAGTGAGAAGCGTATCATTTGTACATGATTAGTGGAAGTGGATGTGGCAAAGGGTGCTCAGGTGGACGGGACGGGGAAGCTTTCCCACAACCAGTTGAAGGGTGCTGCTCCTACATGGCATTCGGGGATTGCTGTGTGCACGAAAGAAATCCTGGGTTCCTGTTTGTTCCTTGAGTGTGGGAAGCCCTTACCGAGTGCGGCTTGAGGTGACCGGTGTTCACACAAACGGATTCCGATCACAGGAGGGAACATCGCAAACACTTCTTGGCACAGTGGCCGCGAGTCGATTGCAAAGGAGGCCTTGCCGAGGCATGGGAAAAGAGTTGCCTCCCAGCTCAGAAAAGCTCATGACGAGGTGGGCTGGACTTAAGCAGGGGTATAGCATGTTGCTTTCCCTGCAGGAAACACATAGTCCCAGGTTCTAGAACATAGTGTAATCTATGCGAGAACTGTGGTACCCGGTTTGCTCGGGGGCTCCCATAAGTTGCGTTAAGGGCTCGGTTCTGAAGCCCATGCGATGCAAGACTTTTAGGGGCGCTTGGCCACGTGCTGGTTGCCCACCTCTGCAAAGCATGGTAATTACACTCTGTAAGGTTTCGTCCTACTGGGAACACAAATTTCGTTCACACTTTCGCCCCTGAGACTAGTGGCAGAAGCAAAAGCTGGATCATTTCAGAGGATTCTCCACCGAATTTTTGGAGAGGTGCCTGCCTTTGACTTGCAGTTCCACACAAGCTTGGACCTCAGGCCCAGGGCAGATAGTGGTGTCTCCACCCTCATACCATGAACAATCTCCTAAGGGACGGGATCCCCTTGATATCAGCTCTCGGAACCAAGGTCTCCCAAGAGTGCTCCTTTAGTAACCAGAAGCTATCCTTCACGTGGGACACATGAGGCGATTACTTTCGAACCTTCCCAACCCATACACTCTCTCTCTTTGGTCTTTGGAAGCTGAGCAAAGCTAACCAAGTGGGCCAAGTCCCATGGGCGATAAGAGGCTCATGCCTCTCCACAGAGGTCATGATGAAACGTGTTGCTCCCAGAAGGAGTGCAGAAGTCCGTTATGGGCTATAGGAGAGAAACGTGATGCATGCTGATTGAAATCCCTGGAGTGCTCCCATACTGAAACTGTCATGCACTGGGTGGTTTCTACTACATAAGCGAACCGCATGTAGCGGTAACGGACATGTGCCCCTGCGCCTGGCAGTGTGTGTGAAGCCACGTGCTCAGCAGAACCTTACTGATGGCCTGGCAAATGTGTCCCCCTTATGGGAAATGGGTATGTGCCCTTCCAGCTATGTGAAAAGTAGGTTACACACTTAGCCCTTTGTGGATTTGGAGTTTTGCCATGAGGTCAAGACAAGGAGCCCCTTATCTTGGAGACCTGGAAAGAGCAATTTCGCAGAGATGCCTTAATGCTGCCATGAGGTCTGTGTTCCATATTCGAAATAGAATAAAAGAAGCCTTGGCCGGAGGCACGAGCAGGCTCGTCCAGACGGGATGTGCACCTGCAACTGACGAGCTAGAGGAAAACCATGTGGTACCCACAATTCTTTCGGGATTGGCCAGTTCTCATCCAGCTTGCTCCAAGCGGGTTCTGAAAGGTTTGCGCACCTTATCTCAACACGCAAGGCACAAGTGTGTGCAAACAGTGCTTCGTTCCGTGTTTCTCAAGCTGATATGGAATGACAGCCCTGCAGACGGCACAGGAAGGGAGTTTCTCACAGGGTAAAGGGGATGTGTACCTGACAGGCTAGATGAAGAAAATTTCCTATGCGGTTGTCCTTCAGTGTATTGGGAACAGGAGCAAGGTCGGGCCAGCACATAGTGTCTTTGGTCCCAGATATTGTCTGGCACTGTGATGCATCGGCACCCTTAAAACACTTTGCTAGCACAGAGCCTCATACAGAGGAGAGCAGGAGAAAACAGGTGGACACACATCACAAAGAAACCCTGCAGACTTCCGATACCAAGCCCAGTGGAGACGGATGGGTCTGCAAGCGTTTCGCCCAAGAGGGTTCCTTCAACACTGGAGGTTATAACGAGGGCAGTGTCACAAGCGGTGAGGAGTGCTGTGAGTGAAAACGTATCATTTTACATGCTTCTTGGAATTGCAGTGTAGCAAAGGGTGCTCAGGTGGACGGGACGAGAAAGGCTTCCCAAAACAAGTTGCAGGGTGCTGCTCCTACATGGAATTCCGGGGTTTGTGTATTGCTGTGTGCGAGAAAGAAATCCTGGGTTGGTGTTTGTTCCTTGACTGCAGAAAGTCCTTGGAGTGAGGCTTAAGGTGACCTGTGTTCACACAGATCACTTCCGATCACAGGAGGGAACACTACACACACTTCTTGCCACTGTGGCCTCAAGCCCACTGCAAAGGAGGCCTTTCCCCTGGTAAGGGAGACGAGTTGCTCCCCTGCTCAGAAATGCTCATGATTGAGGTTGGCTGGGCGGATGCATGGTATACCATGTGGCTTTCCCTGAAGGAACCACATACTCCTTGGTTCGAGAACATAGAGTCATCTATGCGAAAACTGTGGTAACCGACTTGCACAGGGGCTCAAATACCACGCTCTAAGGGCTTGGCTTTGAAGCCCACACGGTGCAAACTCTTTTAAAGGCACTTGGCCATGCGCTGGTGGCGTACCTCTGCAAAGTATGGCAATGTCTCTCTGTAGGAGGTCGTCCCACGGGGAACAGAAGTTACGTTCACACGTTTGGCACTGAGCCTAATGGCAGAGGTAAAAGACTTGTCATTTCAGAGGCTTCTCCACGGAGTTTTTGTAGAGGTGTCTCCCTCTGACTTGTAGCTCCACAGAAGCACGGTCCTCAGGCCAAGGGCAGCTTGTGCTTTCTCCTCCCTCATACCATGAAGAATTTCCTAAGGAACGGGATCCCTTTGATATCAGCTCTCGGAACCAAGGTTTCCCCACAGTGCTCCTTTAGTGACCAGAAGCTGTCCCTCTTGTGGCACACATGAAGCGATTACTTTCGAAACTTCCTTACACAGACACTCTATCTCTTTGGTCTTTAGAAGCTGAGAGAAGCTAACAAAGTGGGCTCAAGTCCCACGGGCGGAACGAGGCTCATGCCTCTCCACAGAGGGCATGTAGGAACGTGTTGCTCCGAGAAGGAATGCAGAAGTCCGTTATGGGCTAGAGGATAGAAACGTGATGCACACTACTAAAAATGCCTGCAGTGGTCCCTTACTGAATGTGTCATCCACCAGGTGGTTTCAGCTACATAACCGAACCGCACGTATCGGTAACGGGCATGTGGCCCTGCGTCTGGCAGAGTGTGTGAAGCCACGTGTCTGGCAAAACCTTACTGGTGGCCTGGTAAATATATCGCCCTTATGGGAAATGGTTATGTGCCCTTCTAGCTAGGTGAAAGTTGTGTTACGCCCCTTGCCCTTTCTGGGTGTGGAGTTTTGCCACGGAGTTCAAGAGAAGGAGCCAATTATTTTGGAGACGTGGAAATAGCACTTTCGCAGAGCTGCCTTCATGCTGCCCCGACCTCTGTGTTCCGTATTCGAAACGGAGTAAAGAAGCCATGGGCGGGAAGCACGGCCAGGCTGGCCCCACACGGGATGTGCACGTGCAACTGACGAGCTAGAGGAGAGCAATGTGATACCCACAATTCTTTGGGAACGGCCAGCTCTCATCCAGCTTCTTCCAAGCAGGTTCTGAAAGGTTTGCGCCCCTTTTCTCAACTCAGCAACCACGATGTCGTTCTCACAGTGCTACGGTCTGCGTTTCTCAAGGTGATTTGGAATGAGAGCCTTTCAGACTGCAGAGGAAGGGGGTTTCTAACAGGGGAAATGAGATGTGTAACTGACAGGCTAGATGAAGGAAATTTCCTATGCAGTTGTCATTCAGTGTGCTAGGAACAAGACCCAGGTCGGTAGAGTCACTAGTGTCTTTGTTCCCAGACATCATGTGGCACTGTGGTGCACCAGATCCCTTAAAACGCTTGGCTAACACAGAGTCATATAAAAAGAATAGCAGTAGCAATCAGGTGGACGCACATCACAAGGAAGATTTTCAGATTTCCAGTACCAGCCCTGTGGAGACGGACGGGTCTGCAAGCGTTTCACCCAAGAGAGTTTCTTCAACACAGGCGGTCATTCCAAGTGCAGGGACGCCTGTGGTGAAGATTGCTGTGAGTGAGAAGCGTATCATTTGTACATGATTAGTGGAAGTGGATGTGGCAAAGGGTGCTCAGGTGGACGGGACGGGGAAGCTTTCCCACAACCAGTTGAAGGGTGCTGCTCCTACATGGCATTCGGGGATTGCTGTGTGCACGAAAGAAATCCTGGGTTCCTGTTTGTTCCTTGAGTGTGGGAAGCCCTTACCGAGTGAGGCTTGAGGTGACCGGTGTTCACACAAACGGATTCCGATCACAGGAGGGAACATCGCAAACACTTCTTGGCACAGTGGCCGCGAGTCGATTGCAAAGGAGGCCTTTGCCGAGGCATGGGAAAAGAGTTGCCTCCCAGCTCAGAAAAGCTCATGACGAGGTGGGCTGGACTTAAGCAGGGGTATAGCATGTTGCTTTCCCTGCAGGAAACACATAGTCCCAGGTTCTAGAACATAGTGTAATCTATGCGAGAACTGTGGTACCCGGTTTGCTCGGGGGCTCCCATAAGTTGCGTTAAGGGCTCGGTTCTGAAGCCCATGCGATGCAAGACTTTTAGGGGCGCTTGGCCACGTGCTGGTTGCCCACCTCTGCAAAGCATGGTAATTACACTCTGTAAGGTTTCGTCCTACTGGGAACACAAATTTCGTTCACACTTTCGCCCCTGAGACTAGTGGCAGAAGCAAAAGCTGGATCATTTCAGAGGATTCTCCACCGAATTTTTGGAGAGGTGCCTGCCTTTGACTTGCAGTTCCACACAAGCTTGGACCTCAGGCCCAGGGCAGATAGTGGTGTCTCCACCCTCATACCATGAACAATCTCCTAAGGGACGGGATCCCCTTGATATCAGCTCTCGGAACCAAGGTCTCCCAAGAGTGCTCCTTTAGTAACCAGAAGCTATCCTTCACGTGGGACACATGAGGCGATTACTTTCGAACCTTCCCAACCCATACACTCTCTCTCTTTGGTCTTTGGAAGCTGAGCAAAGCTAACCAAGTGGGCCAAGTCCCATGGGCGATAAGAGGCTCATGCCTCTCCACAGAGGTCATGATGAAACGTGTTGCTCCCAGAAGGAGTGCAGAAGTCCGTTATGGGCTATAGGAGAGAAACGTGATGCATGCTGATTGAAATCCCTGGAGTGCTCCCATACTGAAACTGTCATGCACTGGGTGGTTTCTACTACATAAGCGAACCGCATGTAGCGGTAACGGACATGTGCCCCTGCGCCTGGCAGTGTGTGTGAAGCCACGTGCTCAGCAGAACCTTACTGATGGCCTGGCAAATGTGTCCCCCTTATGGGAAATGGGTATGTGCCCTTCCAGCTATGTGAAAAGTAGGTTACACACTTAGCCCTTTGTGGATTTGGAGTTTTGCCATGAGGTCAAGACAAGGAGCCCCTTATCTTGGAGACCTGGAAAGAGCAATTTCGCAGAGATGCCTTAATGCTGCCATGAGGTCTGTGTTCCATATTCGAAATAGAATAAAAGAAGCCTTGGCCGGAGGCACGAGCAGGCTCGTCCCAGACGGGATGTGCACCTGCAACTGACGAGCTAGAGGAAAACCATGTGGTACCCACAATTCTTTCGGGATTGGCCAGTTCTCATCCAGCTTGCTCCAAGCGGGTTCTGAAAGGTTTGCGCACCTTATCTCAACACGCAAAGCACAAGTGTGTGCAAACAGTGCTTCGTTCCGTGTTTCTCAAGCTGATATGGAATGACAGCCCTGCAGACGGCACAGGAAGGGAGTTTCTCACAGGGTAAAGGGGATGTGTACCTGACAGGCTAGATGAAGAAAATTTCCTATGCGGTTGTCCTTCAGTGTATTGGGAACAGGAGCAAGGTCGGGCCAGCACATAGTGTCTTTGGTCCCAGATATTGTCTGGCACTGTGATGCATCGGCACCCTTAAAACACTTTGCTAGCACAGAGCCTCATACAGAGGAGAGCAGGAGAAAACAGGTGGACACACATCACAAAGAAACCCTGCAGACTTCCGATACCAAGCCCAGTGGAGACGGATGGGTCTGCAAGCGTTTCGCCCAAGAGGGTTCCTTCAACACTGGAGGTTATAACGAGGGCAGTGTCACAAGCGGTGAGGAGTGCTGTGAGTGAAAACGTATCATTTTACATGCTTCTTGGAATTGCAGTGTAGCAAAGGGTGCTCAGGTGGACGGGACGAGAAAGGCTTCCCAAAACAAGTTGCAGGGTGCTGCTCCTACATGGAATTCCGGGGTTTGTGTATTGCTGTGTGCGAGAAAGAAATCCTGGGTTGGTGTTTGTTCCTTGACTGCAGAAAGTCCTTGGAGTGAGGCTTAAGGTGACCTGTGTTCACACAGATCACTTCCGATCACAGGAGGGAACACTACACACACTTCTTGCCACTGTGGCCTCAAGCCCACTGCAAAGGAGGCCTTTCCCCTGGTAAGGGAGACGAGTTGCTCCCCTGCTCAGAAATGCTCATGATTGAGGTTGGCTGGGCGGATGCATGGTATACCATGTGGCTTTCCCTGAAGGAACCACATACTCCTTGGTTCGAGAACATAGAGTCATCTATGCGAAAACTGTGGTAACCGACTTGCACAGGGGCTCAAATACCACGCTCTAAGGGCTTGGCTTTGAAGCCCACACGGTGCAAACTCTTTTAAAGGCACTTGGCCATGCGCTGGTGGCGTACCTCTGCAAAGTATGGCAATGTCTCTCTGTAGGAGGTCGTCCCACGGGGAACAGAAGTTACGTTCACACGTTTGGCACTGAGCCTAATGGCAGAGGTAAAAGACTTGTCATTTCAGAGGCTTCTCCACGGAGTTTTTGTAGAGGTGTCTCCCTCTGACTTGTAGCTCCACAGAAGCACGGTCCTCAGGCCAAGGGCAGCTTGTGCTTTCTCCTCCCTCATACCATGAAGAATTTCCTAAGGAACGGGATCCCTTTGATATCAGCTCTCGGAACCAAGGTTTCCCCACAGTGCTCCTTTAGTGACCAGAAGCTGTCCCTCTTGTGGCACACATGAAGCGATTACTTTCGAAACTTCCTTACACAGACACTCTATCTCTTTGGTCTTTAGAAGCTGAGAGAAGCTAACAAAGTGGGCTCAAGTCCCACGGGCGGAACGAGGCTCATGCCTCTCCACAGAGGGCATGTAGGAACGTGTTGCTCCGAGAAGGAATGCAGAAGTCCGTTATGGGCTAGAGGATAGAAACGTGATGCACACTACTAAAAATGCCTGCAGTGGTCCCATACTGAATGTGTCATCCACCAGGTGGTTTCAGCTACATATCCGAACCGCACGTTTCGGTAACGGGCATGTGGCCCTGCGTCTGGCAGGGTGTGTGAAGCCACGTGTCTGGCAAAACCTTACTGGTGGCCTGGTAAATATATCATCCTTATGGGAAATGGTTATGTGCCCTTCTAGCTAGGTGAAAGTTGTGTTACGCCCCTTGCCCTTTCTGGGTGTGGAGTTTTGCCACGGAGTTCAAGACAAGGAGCCAATTATTTTGGAGACGTGGAAATAGCACTTTCGCAGAGCTGCCTTCATGCTGCCCCGATCTCTGTGTTCCGTATTCGAAACGGAGTAAAGAAGCCATGGGCGGGAAGCACGGCCAGGCTGGCCCCACACGGGACGTGCACGTGCAACTGACGAGCTAGAGGAGAGCAATGTGATACCCACAATTCTTTGGGAACGGCCAGCTCTCATCCAGCTTCTTCCAAGCAGGTTCTGAAAGGTTTGCGCCCCTTTTCTCAACTCACCAACCACGATGTCGTTCTCACAGTGCTACGGTCTGCGTTTCTCAAGGTGATTTGGAATGAGAGCCTTTCAGACTGCAGAGGAAGGGGGTTTCTAACAGGGGAAATGAGATGTGTAACTGACAGGCTAGATGAAGGAAATTTCCTATGCAGTTGTCATTCAGTGTGCTAGGAACAAGACCCAGGTCGGTAGAGTCACTAGTGTCTTTGTTCCCAGACATCATGTGGCACTGTGGTGCACCAGATCCCTTAAAACGCTTGGCTAACACAGAGTCATATAAAAAGAATAGCAGTAGCAATCAGGTTGACGCACATCACAAGGAAGATTTTCAGATTTCCAGTACCAGCCCTGTGGAGACGGACGGGTCTGCAAGCGTTTCACCCAAGAGAGTTTCTTCAACACAGGCGGTCATTCCAAGTGCAGGGACGCCTGTGGTGAAGATTGCTGTGAGTGAGAAGCGTATCATTTGTACATGATTAGTGGAAGTGGATGTGGCAAAGGGTGCTCAGGTGGACGGGACGGGGAAGCTTTCCCACAACCAGTTGAAGGGTGCTGCTCCTACATGGCATTCGGGGATTGCTGTGTGCACGAAAGAAATCCTGGGTTCCTGTTTGTTCCTTGAGTGTGGGAAGCCCTTACCGAGTGAGGCTTGAGGTGACCGGTGTTCACACAAACGGATTCCGATCACAGGAGGGAACATCGCAAACACTTCTTGGCACAGTGGCCGCGAGTCGATTGCAAAGGAGGCCTTTGCCGAGGCATGGGAAAAGAGTTGCCTCCCAGCTCAGAAAAGCTCATGACGAGGTGGGCTGGACTTAAGCAGGGGTATAGCATGTTGCTTTCCCTGCAGGAAACACATAGTCCCAGGTTCTAGAACATAGTGTAATCTATGCGAGAACTGTGGTACCCGGTTTGCTCGGGGGCTCCCATAAGTTGCGTTAAGGGCTCGGTTCTGAAGCCCATGCGATGCAAGACTTTTAGGGGCGCTTGGCCACGTGCTGGTTGCCCACCTCTGCAAAGCATGGTAATTACACTCTGTAAGGTTTCGTCCTACTGGGAACACAAATTTCGTTCACACTTTCGCCCCTGAGACTAGTGGCAGAAGCAAAAGCTGGATCATTTCAGAGGATTCTCCACCGAATTTTTGGAGAGGTGCCTGCCTTTGACTTGCAGTTCCACACAAGCTTGGACCTCAGGCCCAGGGCAGATAGTGGTGTCTCCACCCTCATACCATGAACAATCTCCTAAGGGACGGGATCCCGTTGATATCAGCTCTCGGAACCAAGGTCTCCCGAGAGTGCTCCTTTAGTAACCAGAAGCTATCCTTCATGTGGGACACATGAGGCGATTACTTTCGAACCTTCCCAACCCATACACTCTCTCTCTTTGGTCGTTGGAAGCTGAGCAAAGCTAACCAAGTGGGCCAAGTCCCATGGGCGATAAGAGACTCATGCCTCTCCACAGAGGTCATGATGAAACGTGTTGCTCCCAGAAGGAATGCAGAAGTCCGTTATGGGCTATAGGAGAGAAACGTGATGCATGCTGATTGAAATCCCTGGAGTGCTCCCATACTGAAACTGTCATGCACTGGGTGGTTTCTACTACATAAGCGAACCGCATGTAGCGGTAACGGACATGTGCCCCTGCGCCTGGCAGTGTGTGTGAAGCCACGTGCTCAGCAGAACCTTACTGATGGCCTGGCAAATGTGTCCCCCTTATGGGAAATGGGTATGTGCCCTTCCAGCTATGTGAAAAGTAGGTTACACACTTAGCCCTTTCTGGATTTGGAGTTTTGCCATGAGGTCAAGACAAGGAGCCCCTTATCTTGGAGACCTGGAAAGAGCAATTTCGCAGAGATGCCTTAATGCTGCCATGAGGTCTGTGTTCCATATTCGAAATAGAATAAAAGAAGCCTTGGCCGGAGGCACGAGCAGGCTCGTCCCAGACGGGATGTGCACCTGCAACTGACGAGCTAGAGGAAAACCATGTGGTACCCACAATTCTTTCGGGATTGGCCAGTTCTCATCCAGCTTGCTCCAAGCGGGTTCTGAAAGGTTTGCGCACCTTTTCTCAACACGCAAAGCACAAGTGTGTGCAAACAGTGCTTCGTTCCGTGTTTCTCAAGCTGATATGGAATGACAGCCCTGCAGACGGCACAGGAAGGGAGTTTCTCACAGGGTAAAGGGGATGTGTACCTGACAGGCTAGATGAAGAAAATTTCCTATGCGGTTGTCCTTCAGTGTATTGGGAACAGGAGCAAGGTCGGGCCAGCACATAGTGTCTTTGGTCCCAGATATTGTCTGGCACTGTGATGCATCGGCACCCTTAAAACACTTTGCTAGCACAGAGCCTCATACAGTGGAGAGAAGGAGAAAACAGGTGGACACACATCACAAAGAAACCCTGCAGACTTCCGATACCAAGCCCAGTGGAGACGGATGGGTCTGCAAGCGTTTCGCCCAAGAGGGTTCCTTCAACACTGGAGGTTATAACGAGGGCAGTGTCACAAGCGGTGAGGAGTGCTGTGAGTGAAAACGTATCATTTTACATGCTTCTTGGAATTGCAGTGTAGCAAAGGTTGCTCAGGTGGACGGGACGGGAAAGGCTTCCCAAAACAAGTTGCAGGGTGCTGCTCCTACATGGAATTCCGGGGTTTGTGTATTGCTGTGTGCGAGAAAGAAATCCTGGGTTGGTGTTTGTTCCTTGACTGCAGAAAGTCCTTGGAGTGAGGCTTAAGGTGACCTGTGTTCACACAGATCACTTCCGATCACAGGAGGGAACACTACACACACTTCTTGCCACTGTGGCCTCAAGCCCACTGCAAAGGAGGCCTTTCCCCTGGTAAGGGAGACGAGTTGCTCCCCTGCTCAGAAATGCTCATGATTGAGGTTGGCTGGGCGGATGCATGGTATACCATGTGGCTTTCCCTGAAGGAACCACATACTCCTTGGTTCGAGAACATAGAGTCATCTATGCGAAAACTGTGGTAACCGACTTGCACAGGGGCTCAAATACCACGCTCTAAGGGCTTGGCTTTGAAGCCCACACGGTGCAAACTCTTTTAAAGGCACTTGGCCATGCGCTGGTGGCGTACCTCTGCAAAGTATGGCAATGTCTCTCTGTAGGAGGTCGTCCCACGGGGAACAGAAGTTACGTTCACACGTTTGGCACTGAGCCTAATGGCAGAGGTAAAAGACTTGTCATTTCAGAGGCTTCTCCACGGAGTTTTTGTAGAGGTGTCTCCCTCTGACTTGTAGCTCCACAGAAGCACGGTCCTCAGGCCAAGGGCAGCTTGTGCTTTCTCCTCCCTCATACCATGAAGAATTTCCTAAGGAACGGGATCCCTTTGATATCAGCTCTCGGAACCAAGGTTTCCCCACAGTGCTCCTTTAGTGACCAGAAGCTGTCCCTCTTGTGGCACACATGAAGCGATTACTTTCGAAACTTCCTTACACAGACACTCTATCTCTTTGGTCTTTAGAAGCTGAGAGAAGCTAACAAAGTGGGCTCAAGTCCCACGGGCGGAACGAGGCTCATGCCTCTCCACAGAGGGCATGTAGGAACGTGTTGCTCCGAGAAGGAATGCAGAAGTCCGTTATGGGCTAGAGGATAGAAACGTGATGCACACTACTAAAAATGCCTGCAGTGGTCCCATACTGAATGTGTCATCCACCAGGTGGTTTCAGCTACATATCCGAACCGCACGTATCGGTAACGGGCATGTGGCCCTGCGTCTGGCAGGGTGTGTGAAGCCACGTGTCTGGCAAAACCTTACTGGTGGCCTGGTAAATATATCACCCTTATGGGAAATGGTTATGTTCCCTTCTAGCTAGGTGAAAGTTGTGTTACGCCCCTTGCCCTTTCTGGGTGTGGAGTTTTGCCACGGAGTTCAAGACAAGGAGCCAATTATTTTGGAGACGTGGAAATAGCACTTTCGCAGAGCTGCCTTCATGCTGCCCCGATCTCTGTGTTCCGTATTCGAAACGGAGTAAAGAAGCCATGGGCGGGAAGCACGGCCAGGCTGGCCCCACACGGGATGTGCACGTGCAACTGACGAGCTAGAGGAGAGCAATGTGATACCCACAATTCTTTGGGAACGGCCAGCTCTCATCCAGCTTCTTCCAAGCAGGTTCTGAAAGGTTTGCGCCCCTTTTCTCAACTCACCAACCACGATGTCGTTCTCACAGTGCTACGCTCTGCGTTTCTCAAGGTGATTTGGAATGAGAGCCTTTCAGACTGCAGAGGAAGGGGGTTTCTAACAGGGGAAATGAGATGTGTAACTGACAGGCTAGATGAAGGAAATTTCCTATGCAGTTGTCATTCAGTGTGCTAGGAACAAGACCCAGGTCGGTAGAGTCACTAGTGTCTTTGTTCCCAGACATCATGTGGCACTGTGGTGCACCAGATCCCTTAAAACGCTTGGCTAACACAGAGTCATATAAAAAGAATAGCAGTAGCAATCAGGTGGACGCACATCACAAGGAAGATTTTCAGATTTCCAGTACCAGCCCTGTGGAGACGGACGGGTCTGCAAGCGTTTCACCCAAGAGAGTTTCTTCAACACAGGCGGTCATTCCAAGTGCAGGGACGCCTGTGGTGAAGATTGCTGTGAGTGAGAAGCGTATCATTTGTACATGATTAGTGGAAGTGGATGTGGCCAAGGGTGCTCAGGTGGACGGGACGGGGAAGCTTTCCCACAACCAGTTGAAGGGTGCTGCTCCTACATGGCATTCGGGGATTGCTGTGTGCACGAAAGAAATCCTGGGTTCCTGTTTGTTCCTTGAGTGTGGGAAGCCCTTACCGAGTGAGGCTTGAGGTGACCGGTGTTCACACAAACCGATTCCGATCACAGGAGGGAGCATCGCAAACACTTCTTGGCACAGTGGCCGCGAGTCGATTGCAAAGGAGGCCTTTGCCGAGGCATGGGAAAAGAGTTGCCTCCCAGCTCAGAAAAGCTCATGACGAGGTGGGCTGGACTTAAGCAGGGGTGTACCATGTTGCTTTCCCTGCAGGAAACACATAGTCCCAGGTTCTAGAACATAGTGTAATCTATGCGAGAACTGTGGTACCCGGTTTGCTCGGGGGCTCCCATAAGTTGCGTTAAGGGCTCGGTTCTGAAGCCCATGCGATGCAAGACTTTTAGGGGCGCTTGGCCACGTGCTGGTTGCCCACCTCTGCAAAGCATGGTAATTACACTCTGTAAGGGTTCGTCCTACTGGGAACACAAATTTCGTTCACACTTTCGCCCCTGAGACTAGTGGCAGAAGCAAAAGCTGGATCATTTCAGAGGATTCTCCACCGAATTTTTGGAGAGGTGCCTGCCTTTGACTTGCAGTTCCACACAAGCTTGGACCTCAGGCCCAGGGCAGATAGTGGTGTCTCCACCCTCATACCATGAACAATCTCCTAAGGGACGGGATCCCCTTGATATCAGCTCTCGGAACCAAGGTCTAACGAGAGTGCTCCTTTAGTAACCAGAAGCTATCCTTCACGTGGGACACATGAGGCGATTACTTTCGAACCTTCCCAACCCATACACTCTCTCTCTTTGGTCTTTGGAAGCTGAGCAAAGGTAACCAAGTGGGCCAAGTCCCATGGGCGATAAGAGGCTCATGCCTCTCCACAGAGGTCATGATGAAACGTGTTGCTCCCAGAAGGAGTGCAGAAGTCCGTTATGGGCTATAGGAGAGAAACGTGATGCATGCTGATTGAAATCCCTGGAGTGCTCCCATACTGAAACTGTCATGCACTGGGTGGTTTCTACTACATAAGCGAACCGCATGTAGCGGTAACGGACATGTGCCCCTGCGCCTGGCAGTGTGTGTGAAGCCACGTGCTCAGCAGAACCTTACTGATGGCCTGGCAAATGTGTCCCCCTTATGGGAAATGGGTATGTGCCCTTCCAGCTATGTGAAAAGTAGGTTACACACTTAGCCCTTTGTGGATTTGGAGTTTTGCCATGAGGTCAAGACAAGGAGCCCCTTATCTTGGAGACCTGGAAAGAGCAATTTCGCAGAGATGCCTTAATGCTGCCATGAGGTCTGTGTTCCATATTCGAAATAGAATAAAAGAAGCCTTGGCCGGAGGCACGAGCAGGCTCGTCCCAGACGGGATGTGCACCTGCAACTGACGAGCTAGAGGAAAACCATGTGGTACCCACAATTCTTTCGGGATTGGCCAGTTCTCATCCAGCTTGCTCCAAGCGGGTTCTGAAAGGTTTGCGCACCTTATCTCAACACGCAAAGCACAAGTGTGTGCAAACAGTGCTTCGTTCCGTGTTTCTCAAGCTGATATGGAATGACAGCCCTGCAGACGGCACAGGAAGGGAGTTTCTCACAGGGTAAAGGGGATGTGTACCTGACAGGCTAGATGAAGAAAATTTCCTATGCGGTTGTCCTTCAGTGTATTGGGAACAGGAGCAAGGTCGGGCCAGCACATAGTGTCTTTGGTCCCAGATATTGTCTGGCACTGTGATGCATCGGCACCCTTAAAACACTTTGCTAGCACAGAGCCTCATACAGAGGAGAGCAGGAGAAAACAGGTGGACACACATCACAAAGAAACCCTGCAGACTTCCGATACCAAGCCCAGTGGAGACGGATGGGTCTGCAAGCGTTTCGCCCAAGAGGGTTCCTTCAACACTGGAGGTTATAACGAGGGCAGTGTCACAAGCGGTGAGGAGTGCTGTGAGTGAAAACGTATCATTTTACATGCTTCTTGGAATTGCAGTGTAGCAAAGGGTGCTCAGGTGGACGGGACGAGAAAGGCTTCCCAAAACAAGTTGCAGGGTGCTGCTCCTACATGGAATTCCGGGCTTTGTGTATTGCTGTGTGCGAGAAAGAAATCCTGGGTTGGTGTTTGTTCCTTGACTGCAGAAAGTCCTTGGAGTGAGGCTTAAGGGGACCTGTGTTCACACAGATCACTTCCGATCACAGGAGGGAACACTACACACACTTCTTGCCACTGTGGCCTCAAGCCCACTGCAAAGGAGGCCTTTCCCCTGGTAAGGGAGACGAGTTGCTCCCCTGCTCAGAAATGCTCATGATTGAGGGTGGCTGGGCGGATGCATGGTATACCATGTGGCTTTCCCTGAAGGAACCACATACTCCTTGGTTCGAGAACATAGAGTCATCTATGCGAAAACTGTGGTAACCGACTTGCACAGGGGCTCAAATACCACGCTCTAAGGGCTTGGCTTTGAAGCCCACACGGTGCAAACTCTTTTAAAGGCACTTGGCCATGCGCTGGTGGCGTACCTCTGCAAAGTATGGCAATGTCTCTCTGTAGGAGGTCGTCCCACGGGGAACAGAAGTTACGTTCACACGTTTGGCACTGAGCCTAATGGCAGAGGTAAAAGACTTGTCATTTCAGAGGCTTCTCCACGGAGTTTTTGTAGAGGTGTCTCCCTCTGACTTGTAGCTCCACAGAAGCACGGTCCTCAGGCCAAGGGCAGCTTGTGCTTTCTCCTCCCTCATACCATGAAGAATTTCCTAAGGAACGGGATCCCTTTGATATCAGCTCTCGGAACCAAGGTTTCCCCACAGTGCTCCTTTAGTGACCAGAAGCTGTCCCTCTTGTGGCACACATGAAGCGATTACTTTCGAAACTTCCTTACACAGACACTCTATCTCTTTGGTCTTTAGAAGCTGAGAGAAGCTAACAAAGTGGGCTCAAGTCCCACGGGCGGAACGAGGCTCATGCCTCTCCACAGAGGGCATGTAGGAACGTGTTGCTCCGAGAAGGAATGCAGAAGTCCGTTATGGGCTAGAGGATAGAAACGTGATGCACACTACTAAAAATGCCTGCAGTGGTCCCATACTGAATGTGTCATCCACCAGGTGGTTTCAGCTACATATCCGAACCGCACGTATCGGTAACGGGCATGTGGCCCTGCGTCTGGCAGGGTGTGTGAAGACACGTGTCTGGCAAAACCTTACTGGTGGCCTGGTAAATATATCACCCTTATGGGAAATGGTTATGTGCCCTTCTAGCTAGGTGAATGTTGTGTTACGCCCCTTGCCCTTTCTGGGTGTGGAGTTTTGCCACGGAGTTCAAGACAAGGAGCCAATTATTTTGGAGACGTGGAAATAGCACTTTCGCAGAGATGCCTTCATGCTGCCCCGATCTCTGTGTTCCGTATTCGAAACGGAGTAAAGAAGCCATGGGCGGGGAGCACGGCCAGGCTGGCCCCACACGGGATGTGCACGTGCAACTGACGAGCTAGAGGAGAGCAATGTGATACCCACAATTCTTTGGGAACGGCCAGCTCTCATCCAGCTTCTTCCAAGCAGGTTCTGAAAGGTTTGCGCCCCTTTTCTCAACTCACCAACCATGATGTCGTTCTCACAGTGCTACGCTCTGCGTTTCTCAAGGTGATTTGGAATGAGAGCCTTTCAGACTGCAGAGGAAGGGGGTTTCTAACAGGGGAAATGAGATGTGTAACTGACAGGCTAGATGAAGGAAATTTCCTATGCAGTTGTCATTCAGTGTGCTAGGAACAAGACCCAGGTCGGTAGAGTCACTAGTGTCTTTGTTCCCAGACATCATGTGGCACTGTGGTGCACCAGATCCCTTAAAACGCTTGGCTAACACAGAGTCATATAAAAAGAATAGCAGTAGCAATCAGGTTGACGCACATCACAAGGAAGATTTTCAGATTTCCAGTACCAGCCCTGTGGAGACGGACGGGTCTGCAAGCGTTTCACCCAAGAGAGTTTCTTCAACACAGGCGGTCATTCCAAGTGCAGGGACGCCTGTGGTGAAGATTGCTGTGAGTGAGAAGCGTATCATTTGTACATGATTAGTGGAAGTGGATGTGGCAAAGGGTGCTCAGGTGGACGGGACGGGGAAGCTTTCCCACAACCAGTTGAAGGGTGCTGCTCCTACATGGCATTCGGGGATTGCTGTGTGCACGAAAGAAATCCTGGGTTCCTGTTTGTTCCTTGAGTGTGGGAAGCCCTTACCGAGTGAGGCTTGAGGTGACCGGTGTTCACACAAACCGATTCCGATCACAGGAGGAAACATCGCAAACAGTTCTTGGCACAGTGGCCGCGAGTCGATTGCAAAGGAGGCCTTTGCCGAGGCATGGGAAAAGAGTTGCCTCCCAGCTCAGAAAAGCCCATGACGAGGTGGGCTGGACTTAAGCAGGGGTATACCATGTTGCTTTCCCTGCAGGAAACACATAGTCCCAGGTTCTAGAACATAGTGTAATCTATGCGAGAACTGTGGTACCCGGTTTGCTCGGGGGCTCCCATAAGTTGCGTTAAGGGCTCGGTTCTGAAGCCCATGCGATGCAAGACTTTTAGGGGCGCTTGGCCACGTGCTGGTTGCCCACCTCTGCAAAGCATGGTAATTACACTCTGTAAGGTTTCGTCCTACTGGGAACACAAATTTCGTTCACACTTTCGCCCCTGAGACTAGTGGCAGAAGCAAAAGCTGGATCATTTCAGAGGATTCTCCACCGAATTTTTGGAGAGGTGCCTGCCTTTGACTTGCAGTTCCACACAAGCTTGGACCTCAGGCCCAGGGCAGATAGTGGTGTCTCCACCCTCATACCATGAACAATCTCCTAAGGGACGGGATCCCCTTGATATCAGCTCTCGGAACCAAGGTCTCCCAAGAGTGCTCCTTTAGTAACCAGAAGCTATCCTTCACGTGGGACACATGAGGCAATTACTTTCGAACCTTCCCAACCCATACACTCTCTCTCTTTGGTCTTTGGAAGCTGAGCAAAGCTCACCAAGTGGGCCAAGTCCCATGGGCGATAAGAGGCTCATGCCTCTCCACAGAGGTCATGATGAAACGTGTTGCTCCCAGAAGGAGTGCAGAAGTCCGTTATGGGCTATAGGAGAGAAACGTGATGCATGCTGATTGAAATCCCTGGAGTGCTCCCATACTGAAACTGTCATGCACTGGGTGGTTTCTACTACATAAGCGAACCGCATGTAGCGGTAACGGACATGTGCCCCTGCGCCTGGCAGTGTGTGTGAAGCCACGTGCTCAGCAGAACCTTACTGATGGCCTGGCAAATGTGTCCCCCTTATGGGAAATGGGTATGTGCCCTTCCAGCTATGTGAAAAGTAGGTTACACACTTAGCCCTTTGTGGATTTGGAGTTTTGCCATGAGGTCAAGACAAGGAGCCCCTTATCTTGGAGACCTGGAAAGAGCAATTTCGCAGAGATGCCTTAATGCTGCCATGAGGTCTGTGTTCCATATTCGAAATAGAATAAAAGAAGCCTTGGCAGGAGGCACGAGCAGGCTCGTCCCAGACGGGATGTGCACCTGCAACTGACGAGCTAGAGGAAAACCATGTGGTACCCACAATTCTTTCGGGATTGGCCAGTTCTCATCCAGCTTGCTCCAAGCGGGTTCTGAAAGGTTTGCGCACCTTTTCTCAACACGCAAAGCACAAGTGTGTGCAAACAGTGCTTCGTTCCGTGTTTCTCAAGCTGATATGGAATGACAGCCCTGCAGACGGAACAGGAAGGGAGTTTCTCACAGGGTAAAGGGGATGTGTACCTGACAGGCTAGATGAAGAAAATTTCCTATGCGGTTGTCCTTCAGTGTATTGGGAACAGGAGCAAGGTCGGGCCAGCACATAGTGTCTTTGGTCCCAGATATTGTCTGGCACTGTGATGCATCGGCACCCTTAAAACACTTTGCTAGCACAGAGCCTCATACAGAGGAGAGCAGGAGAAAACAGGTGGACACACATCACAAAGAAACCCTGCAGACTTCCGATACCAAGCCCAGTGGAGACGGATGGGTCTGCAAGCGTTTCGCCCAAGAGGGTTCCTTCAACACTGGAGGTTATAACGAGGGCAGTGTCACAAGCGGTGAGGAGTGCTGTGAGTGAAAACGTATCATTTTACATGCTTCTTGGAATTGCAGTGTAGCAAAGGTTGCTCAGGTGGACGGGACGAGAAAGGCTTCCCAAAACAAGTTGCAGGGTGCTGCTCCTACATGGAATTCCGGGGTTTGTGTATTGCTGTGTGCGAGAAAGAAATCCTGGGTTGGTGTTTGTTCCTTGACTGCAGAAAGTCCTTGGAGTGAGGCTTAAGGTGACCTGTGTTCACACAGATCACTTCCGATCACAGGAGGGAACACTACACACACTTCTTGCCACTGTGGCCTCAAGCCCACTGCAAAGGAGGCCTTTCCCCTGGTAAGGGAGACGAGTTGCTCCCCTGCGCAGAAATGCTCATGATTGAGGTTGGCTGGGCGGATGCATGGTATACCATGTGGCTTTCCCTGAAGGAACCACATACTCCTTGGTTCGAGAACATAGAGTCATCTATGCGAAAACTGTGGTAACCGACTTGCACAGGGGCTCAAATACCACGCTCTAAGGGCTTGGCTTTGAAGCCCACACGGTGCAAACTCTTTTAAAGGCACTTGGCCATGCGCTGGTGGCGTACCTCTGCAAAGTATGGCAATGTCTCTCTGTAGGAGGTCGTCCCACGGGGAACAGAAGTTACGTTCACACGTTTGGCACTGAGCCTAATGGCAGAGGTAAAAGACTTGTCATTTCAGAGGCTTCTCCACGGAGTTTTTGTAGAGGTGTCTCCCTCTGACTTGTAGCTCCACAGAAGCACGGTCCTCAGGCCAAGGGCAGCTTGTGCTTTCTCCTCCCTCATACCATGAAGAATTTCCTAAGGAACGGGATCCCTTTGATATCAGCTCTCGGAACCAAGGTTTCCCCACAGTGCTCCTTTAGTGACCAGAAGCTGTCCCTCTTGTGGCACACATGAAGCGATTACTTTCGAAACTTCCTTACACAGACACTCTATCTCTTTGGTCTTTAGAAGCTGAGAGAAGCTAACAAAGTGGGCTCAAGTCCCACGGGCGGAACAAGGCTCATGCCTCTCCACAGAGGGCATGTAGGAACGTGTTGCTCCGAGAAGGAATGCAGAAGTCCGTTATGGGCTAGAGGATAGAAACGTGATGCACACTACTAAAAATGCCTGCAGTGGTCCCATACTGAATGTGTCATCCACCAGGTGGTTTCAGCTACATATCCGAACCGCACGTATCGGTAACGGGCATGTGGCCCTGCGTCTGGCAGGGTGTGTGAAGCCACGTGTCTGGCAAAACCTTACTGGTGGCCTGGTAAATATATCATCCTTATGGGAAATGGTTATGTGCCCTTCTAGCTAGGTGAAAGTTGTGTTACGCCCCTTGCCCTTTCTGGGTGTGGAGTTTTGCCACGGAGTTCAAGACAAGGAGCCAATTATTTTGGAGACGTGGAAATAGCACTTTCGCAGAGCTGCCTTCATGCTGCCCCGATCTCTGTGTTCCGTATTCGAAACGGAGTAAAGAAGCCATGGGCGGGAAGCACGGCCAGGCTGGCCCCACACGGGATGTGCACGTGCAACTGACGAGCTAGAGGAGAGCAATGTGATACCCACAATTCTTTGGGAACGGCCAGCTCTCATCCAGCTTCTTCCAAGCAGGTTCTGAAAGGTTTGCGCCCCTTTTCTCAACTCACCAACCACGATGTCGTTCTCACAGTGCTACGCTCTGCGTTTCTCAAGGTGATTTGGAATGAGAGCCTTTCAGACTGCAGAGGAAGGGGGTTTCTAACAGGGGAAATGAGATGTGTAACTGACAGGCTAGATGAAGGAAATTTCCTATGCAGTTGTCATTCAGTGTGCTAGGAACAAGACCCAGGTCGGTAGAGTCACTAGTGTCTTTGTTCCCAGACATCATGTGGCACTGTGGTGCACCAGATCCCTTAAAACGCTTGGCTAACACAGAGTCATATAAAAAGAATAGCAGTAGCAATCAGGTGGACGCACATCACAAGGAAGATTTTCAGATTTCCAGTACCAGCCCTGTGGAGACGGACGGGTCTGCAAGCGTTTCACCCAAGAGAGTTTCTTCAACACAGGCGGTCATTCCAAGTGCAGGGACGCCTGTGGTGAAGATTGCTGTGAGTGAGAAGCGTATCATTTGTACATGATTAGTGGAAGTGGATGTGGCAAAGGGTGCTCAGGTGGACGGGACGGGGAAGCTTTCCCACAACCAGTTGAAGGGTGCTGCTCCTACATGGCATTCGGGGATTGCTGTGTGCACGAAAGAAATCCTGGGTTCCTGTTTGTTCCTTGAGTGTGGGAAGCCCTTACCGAGTGAGGCTTGAGGTGACCGGTGTTCACACAAACGGATTCCGATCACAGGAGGGAACATCGCAAACACTTCTTGGCACAGTGGCCGCGAGTCGATTGCAAAGGAGGCCTTTGCCGAGGCATGGGAAAAGAGTTGCCTCCCAGCTCAGAAAAGCTCATGACGAGGTGGGCTGGACTTAAGCAGGGGTATAGCATGTTGCTTTCCCTGCAGGAAACACATAGTCCCAGGTTCTAGAACATAGTGTAATCTATGCGAGAACTGTGGTACCCGGTTTGCTCGGGGGCTCCCATAAGTTGTGTTAAGGGCTCGGTTCTGAAGCCCATGCGATGCAAGACTTTTAGGGGCGCTTGGCCACGTGCTGGTTGCCCACCTCTGCAAAGCATGGTAATTACACTCTGTAAGGTTTCGTCCTACTGGGAACACAAATTTCGTTCACACTTTCGCCCCTGAGACTAGTGGCAGAAGCAAAAGCTGGATCATTTCAGAGGATTCTCCACCGAATTTTTGGAGAGGTGCCTGCCTTTGACTTGCAGTTCCACACAAGCTTGGACCTCAGGCCCAGGGCAGATAGTGGTGTCTCCACCCTCATACCATGAACAATCTCCTAAGGGACGGGATCCCCTTGATATCAGCTCTCGGAACCAAGGTCTCCCAAGAGTGCTCCTTTAGTAACCAGAAGCTATCCTTCACGTGGGACACATGAGGCGATTACTTTCGAACCTTCCCAACCCATACACTCTCTCTCTTTGGTCTTTGGAAGCTGAGCAAAGCTCACCAAGTGGGCCAAGTCCCATGGGCGATAAGAGGCTCATGCCTCTCCACAGAGGTCATGATGAAACGTGTTGCTCCCAGAAGGAGTGCAGAAGTCCGTTATGGGCTATATGAGAGAAACGTGATGCATGCTGATTGAAATCCCTGGAGTGCTCCCATACTGAAACTGTCATGCACTGGGTGGTTTCTACTACATAAGCGAACCGCATGTAGCGGTAACGGACATGTGCCCCTGCGCCTGGCAGTGTGTGTGAAGCCACGTGCTCAGCAGAACCTTACTGATGGCCTGGCAAATGTGTCCCCCTTATGGGAAATGGGTATGTGCCCTTCCAGCTATGTGAAAAGTAGGTTACACACTTAGCCCTTTGTGGATTTGGAGTTTTGCCATGAGGTCAAGACAAGGAGCCCCTTATCTTGGAGACCTGGAAAGAGCAATTTCGCAGAGATGCCTTAATGCTGCCATGAGGTCTGTGTTCCATATTCGAAATAGAATAAAAGAAGCCTTGGCCGGAGGCACGAGCAGGCTCGTCCCAGACGGGATGTGCACCTGCAACTGACGAGCTAGAGGAAAACCATGTGGTACCCACAATTCTTTCGGGATTGGCCAGTTCTCATCCAGCTTGCTCCAAGCGGGTTCTGAAAGGTTTGCGCACCTTATCTCAACACGCAAAGCACAAGTGTGTGCAAACAGTGCTTCGTTCCGTGTTTCTCAAGCTGATATGGAATGACAGCCCTGCAGACGGCACAGGAAGGGAGTTTCTCACAGGGTAAAGGGGATGTGTACCTGACAGGCTAGATGAAGAAAATTTCCTATGCGGTTGTCCTTCAGTGTATTGGGAACAGGAGCAAGGTCGGGCCAGCACATAGTGTCTTTGGTCCCAGATATTGTCTGGCACTGTGATGCATCGGCACCCTTAAAACATTTTGCTAGCACAGAGCCTCATACAGAGGAGAGCAGGAGAAAACAGGTGGACACACATCACAAAGAAACCCTGCAGACTTCCGATACCAAGCCCAGTGGAGACGGATGGGTCTGCAAGCGTTTCGCCCAAGAGGGTTCCTTCAACACTGGAGGTTATAACGAGGGCAGTGTCACAAGCGGTGAGGAGTGCTGTGAGTGAAAACGTATCATTTTACATGCTTCTTGGAATTGCAGTGTAGCAAAGGGTGCTCAGGTGGACGGGACGAGAAAGGCTTCCCAAAACAAGTTGCAGGGTGCTGCTCCTACATGGAATTCCGGGGTTTGTGTATTGCTGTGTGCGAGAAAGAAATCCTGGGTTGGTGTTTGTTCCTTGACTGCAGAAAGTCCTTGGAGTGAGGCTTAAGGGGACCTGTGTTCACACAGATCACTTCCGATCACAGGAGGGAACACTACACACACTTCTTGCCACTGTGGCCTCAAGCCCACTGCAAAGGAGGCCTTTCCCCTGGTAAGGGAGACGAGTTGCTCCCCTGCTCAGAAATGCTCATGATTGAGGTTGGCTGGGCGGATGCATGGTATACCATGTGGCTTTCCCTGAAGGAACCACATACTCCTTGGTTCGAGAACATAGAGTCATCTATGTGAAAACTGTGGTAACCGACTTGCACAGGGGCTCAAATACCACGCTCTAAGGGCTTGGCTTTGAAGCCCACACGGTGCAAACTCTTTTAAAGGCACTTGGCCATGCGCTGGTGGCGTACCTCTGCAAAGTATGGCAATGTCTCTCTGTAGGAGGTCGTCCCACGGGGAACAGAAGTTACGTTCACACGTTTGGCACTGAGCCTAATGGCAGAGGTAAAAGACTTGTCATTTCAGAGGCTTCTCCACGGAGTTTTTGTAGAGGTGTCTCCCTCTGACTTGTAGCTCCACAGAAGCACGGTCCTCAGGCCAAGGGCAGCTTGTGCTTTCTCCTCCCTCATACCATGAAGAATTTCCTAAGGAACGGGATCCCTTTGATATCAGCTCTCGGAACCAAGGTTTCCCCACAGTGCTCCTTTAGTGACCAGAAGCTGTCCCTCTTGTGGCACACATGAAGCGATTACTTTCGAAACTTCCTTACACAGACACTCTATCTCTTTGGTCTTTAGAAGCTGAGAGAAGCTAACAAAGTGGGCTCAAGTCCCACGGGCGGAACGAGGCTCATGCCTCTCCACAGAGGGCATGTAGGAACGTGTTGCTCCGAGAAGGAATGCAGAAGTCCGTTATGGGCTAGAGGATAGAAACGTGATGCACACTACTAAAAATGCCTGCAGTGGTCCCTTACTGAATGTGTCATCCACCAGGTGGTTTCAGCTACATAACCGAACCGCACGTATCGGTAACGGGCATGTGGCCCTGCGTCTGGCAGGGTGTGTGAAGCCACGTGTCTGGCAAAACCTTACTGGTGGCCTGGTAAATATATCGCCCTTATGGGAAATGGTTATGTGCCCTTCTAGCTAGGTGAAAGTTGTGTTACGCCCCTTGCCCTTTCTGGGTGTGGAGTTTTGCCACAGAGTTCAAGAGAAGGAGCCAATTATTTTGGAGACGTGGAAATAGCACTTTCGCAGAGCTGCCTTCATGCTGCCCCGACCTCTGTGTTCCGTATTCGAAACGGAGTAAAGAAGCCATGGGCGGGAAGCACGGCCAGGCTGGCCCCACACGGGATGTGCACGTGCAACTGACGAGCTAGAGGAGAGCAATGTGATACCCACAATTCTTTGGGAACGGCCAGCTCTCATCCAGCTTCTTCCAAGCAGGTTCTGAAAGGTTTGCGCCCCTTTTCTCAACTCAGCAACCACGATGTCGTTCTCACAGTGCTACGCTCTGCGTTTCTCAAGGTGATTTGGAATGAGAGCCTTTCAGACTGCAGAGGAAGGGGGTTTCTAACAGGGGAAATGAGATGTGTAACTGACAGGCTAGATGAAGGAAATTTCCTATGCAGTTGTCATTCAGTGTGCTAGGAACAAGACCCAGGTCGGTAGAGTCACTAGTGTCTTTGTTCCCAGACATCATGTGGCACTGTGGTGCACCAGATCCCTTAAAACGCTTGGCTAACACAGAGTCATATAAAAAGAATAGCAGTAGCAATCAGGTGGACGCACATCACAAGGAAGATTTTCAGATTTCCAGTACCAGCCCTGTGGAGACGGACGGGTCTGCAAGCGTTTCACCCAAGAGAGTTTCTTCAACACAGGCGGTCATTCCAAGTGCAGGGACGCCTGTGGTGAAGATTGCTGTGAGTGAGAAGCGTATCATTTGTACATGATTAGTGGAAGTGGATGTGGCAAAGGGTGCTCAGGTGGACGGGACGGGGAAGCTTTCCCACAACCAGTTGAAGGGTGCTGCTCCTACATGGCATTCGGGGATTGCTGTGTGCACGAAAGAAATCCTGGGTTCCTGTTTGTTCCTTGAGTGTGGGAAGCCCTTACCGAGTGCGGCTTGAGGTGACCGGTGTTCACACAAACGGATTCCGATCACAGGAGGGAACATCGCAAACACTTCTTGGCACAGTGGCCGCGAGTCGATTGCAAAGGAGGCCTTGCCGAGGCATGGGAAAAGAGTTGCCTCCCAGCTCAGAAAAGCTCATGACGAGGTGGGCTGGACTTAAGCAGGGGTATAGCATGTTGCTTTCCCTGCAGGAAACACATAGTCCCAGGTTCTAGAACATAGTGTAATCTATGCGAGAACTGTGGTACCCGGTTTGCTCGGGGGCTCCCATAAGTTGCGTTAAGGGCTCGGTTCTGAAGCCCATGCGATGCAAGACTTTTAGGGGCGCTTGGCCACGTGCTGGTTGCCCACCTCTGCAAAGCATGGTAATTACACTCTGTAAGGTTTCGTCCTACTGGGAACACAAATTTCGTTCACACTTTCGCCCCTGAGACTAGTGGCAGAAGCAAAAGCTGGATCATTTCAGAGGATTCTCCACCGAATTTTTGGAGAGGTGCCTGCCTTTGACTTGCAGTTCCACACAAGCTTGGACCTCAGGCCCAGGGCAGATAGTGGTGTCTCCACCCTCATACCATGAACAATCTCCTAAGGGACGGGATCCCCTTGATATCAGCTCTCGGAACCAAGGTCTCCCAAGAGTGCTCCTTTAGTAACCAGAAGCTATCCTTCACGTGGGACACATGAGGCGATTACTTTCGAACCTTCCCAACCCATACACTCTCTCTCTTTGGTCTTTGGAAGCTGAGCAAAGCTAACCAAGTGGGCCAAGTCCCATGGGCGATAAGAGGCTCATGCCTCTCCACAGAGGTCATGATGAAACGTGTTGCTCCCAGAAGGAGTGCAGAAGTCCGTTATGGGCTATAGGAGAGAAACGTGATGCATGCTGATTGAAATCCCTGGAGTGCTCCCATACTGAAACTGTCATGCACTGGGTGGTTTCTACTACATAAGCGAACCGCATGTAGCGGTAACGGACATGTGCCCCTGCGCCTGGCAGTGTGTGTGAAGCCACGTGCTCAGCAGAACCTTACTGATGGCCTGGCAAATGTGTCCCCCTTATGGGAAATGGGTATGTGCCCTTCCAGCTATGTGAAAAGTAGGTTACACACTTAGCCCTTTGTGGATTTGGAGTTTTGCCATGAGGTCAAGACAAGGAGCCCCTTATCTTGGAGACCTGGAAAGAGCAATTTCGCAGAGATGCCTTAATGCTGCCATGAGGTCTGTGTTCCATATTCGAAATAGAATAAAAGAAGCCTTGGCCGGAGGCACGAGCAGGCTCGTCCAGACGGGATGTGCACCTGCAACTGACGAGCTAGAGGAAAACCATGTGGTACCCACAATTCTTTCGGGATTGGCCAGTTCTCATCCAGCTTGCTCCAAGCGGGTTCTGAAAGGTTTGCGCACCTTATCTCAACACGCAAAGCACAAGTGTGTGCAAACAGTGCTTCGTTCCGTGTTTCTCAAGCTGATATGGAATGACAGCCCTGCAGACGGCACAGGAAGGGAGTTTCTCACAGGGTAAAGGGGATGTGTACCTGACAGGCTAGATGAAGAAAATTTCCTATGCGGTTGTCCTTCAGTGTATTGGGAACAGGAGCAAGGTCGGGCCAGCACATAGTGTCTTTGGTCCCAGATATTGTCTGGCACTGTGATGCATCGGCACCCTTAAAACACTTTGCTAGCACAGAGCCTCATACAGAGGAGAGCAGGAGAAAACAGGTGGACACACATCACAAAGAAACCCTGCAGACTTCCGATACCAAGCCCAGTGGAGACGGATGGGTCTGCAAGCGTTTCGCCCAAGAGGGTTCCTTCAACACTGGAGGTTATAACGAGGGCAGTGTCACAAGCGGTGAGGAGTGCTGTGAGTGAAAACGTATCATTTTACATGCTTCTTGGAATTGCAGTGTAGCAAAGGGTGCTCAGGTGGACGGGACGAGAAAGGCTTCCCAAAACAAGTTGCAGGGTGCTGCTCCTACATGGAATTCCGGGGTTTGTGTATTGCTGTGTGCGAGAAAGAAATCCTGGGTTGGTGTTTGTTCCTTGACTGCAGAAAGTCCTTGGAGTGAGGCTTAAGGTGACCTGTGTTCACACAGATCACTTCCGATCACAGGAGGGAACACTACACACACTTCTTGCCACTGTGGCCTCAAGCCCACTGCAAAGGAGGCCTTTCCCCTGGTAAGGGAGACGAGTTGCTCCCCTGCTCAGAAATGCTCATGATTGAGGTTGGCTGGGCGGATGCATGGTATACCATGTGGCTTTCCCTGAAGGAACCACATACTCCTTGGTTCGAGAACATAGAGTCATCTATGCGAAAACTGTGGTAACCGACTTGCACAGGGGCTCAAATACCACGCTCTAAGGGCTTGGCTTTGAAGCCCACACGGTGCAAACTCTTTTAAAGGCACTTGGCCATGCGCTGGTGGCGTACCTCTGCAAAGTATGGCAATGTCTCTCTGTAGGAGGTCGTCCCACGGGGAACAGAAGTTACGTTCACACGTTTGGCACTGAGCCTAATGGCAGAGGTAAAAGACTTGTCATTTCAGAGGCTTCTCCACGGAGTTTTTGTAGAGGTGTCTCCCTCTGACTTGTAGCTCCACAGAAGCACGGTCCTCAGGCCAAGGGCAGCTTGTGCTTTCTCCTCCCTCATACCATGAAGAATTTCCTAAGGAACGGGATCCCTTTGATATCAGCTCTCGGAACCAAGGTTTCCCCACAGTGCTCCTTTAGTGACCAGAAGCTGTCCCTCTTGTGGCACACATGAAGCGATTACTTTCGAAACTTCCTTACACAGACACTCTATCTCTTTGGTCTTTAGAAGCTGAGAGAAGCTAACAAAGTGGGCTCAAGTCCCACGGGCGGAACGAGGCTCATGCCTCTCCACAGAGGGCATGTAGGAACGTGTTGCTCCGAGAAGGAATGCAGAAGTCCGTTATGGGCTAGAGGATAGAAACGTGATGCACACTACTAAAAATGCCTGCAGTGGTCCCTTACTGAATGTGTCATCCACCAGGTGGTTTCAGCTACATAACCGAACCGCACGTATCGGTAACGGGCATGTGGCCCTGCGTCTGGCAGAGTGTGTGAAGCCACGTGTCTGGCAAAACCTTACTGGTGGCCTGGTAAATATATCGCCCTTATGGGAAATGGTTATGTGCCCTTCTAGCTAGGTGAAAGTTGTGTTACGCCCCTTGCCCTTTCTGGGTGTGGAGTTTTGCCACGGAGTTCAAGAGAAGGAGCCAATTATTTTGGAGACGTGGAAATAGCACTTTCGCAGAGCTGCCTTCATGCTGCCCCGACCTCTGTGTTCCGTATTCGAAACGGAGTAAAGAAGCCATGGGCGGGAAGCACGGCCAGGCTGGCCCCACACGGGATGTGCACGTGCAACTGACGAGCTAGAGGAGAGCAATGTGATACCCACAATTCTTTGGGAACGGCCAGCTCTCATCCAGCTTCTTCCAAGCAGGTTCTGAAAGGTTTGCGCCCCTTTTCTCAACTCAGCAACCACGATGTCGTTCTCACAGTGCTACGGTCTGCGTTTCTCAAGGTGATTTGGAATGAGAGCCTTTCAGACTGCAGAGGAAGGGGGTTTCTAACAGGGGAAATGAGATGTGTAACTGACAGGCTAGATGAAGGAAATTTCCTATGCAGTTGTCATTCAGTGTGCTAGGAACAAGACCCAGGTCGGTAGAGTCACTAGTGTCTTTGTTCCCAGACATCATGTGGCACTGTGGTGCACCAGATCCCTTAAAACGCTTGGCTAACACAGAGTCATATAAAAAGAATAGCAGTAGCAATCAGGTGGATGCACATCACAAGGAAGATTTTCAGATTTCCAGTACCAGCCCTGTGGAGACGGACGGGTCTGCAAGCGTTTCACCCAAGAGAGTTTCTTCAACACAGGCGGTCATTCCAAGTGCAGGGACGCCTGTGGTGAAGATTGCTGTGAGTGAGAAGCGTATCATTTGTACATGATTAGTGGAAGTGGATGTGGCAAAGGGTGCTCAGGTGGACGGGACGGGGAAGCTTTCCCACAACCAGTTGAAGGGTGCTGCTCCTACATGGCATTCGGGGATTGCTGTGTGCACGAAAGAAATCCTGGGTTCCTGTTTGTTCCTTGAGTGTGGGAAGCCCTTACCGAGTGAGGCTTGAGGTGACCGGTGTTCACACAAACGGATTCCGATCACAGGAGGGAACATCGCAAACACTTCTTGGCACAGTGGCCGCGAGTCGATTGCAAAGGAGGCCTTTGCCGAGGCATGGGAAAAGAGTTGCCTCCCAGCTCAGAAAAGCTCATGACGAGGTGGGCTGGACTTAAGCAGGGGTATAGCATGTTGCTTTCCCTGCAGGAAACACATAGTCCCAGGTTCTAGAACATAGTGTAATCTATGCGAGAACTGTGGTACCCGGTTTGCTCGGGGGCTCCCATAAGTTGCGTTAAGGGCTCGGTTCTGAAGCCCATGCGATGCAAGACTTTTAGGGGCGCTTGGCCACGTGCTGGTTGCCCACCTCTGCAAAGCATGGTAATTACACTCTGTAAGGTTTCGTCCTACTGGGAACACAAATTTCGTTCACACTTTCGCCCCTGAGACTAGTGGCAGAAGCAAAAGCTGGATCATTTCAGAGGATTCTCCACCGAATTTTTGGAGAGGTGCCTGCCTTTGACTTGCAGTTCCACACAAGCTTGGACCTCAGGCCCAGGGCAGATAGTGGTGTCTCCACCCTCATACCATGAACAATCTCCTAAGGGACGGGATCCCCTTGATATCAGCTCTCGGAACCAAGGTCTCCCAAGAGTGCTCCTTTAGTAACCAGAAGCTATCCTTCACGTGGGACACATGAGGCGATTACTTTCGAACCTTCCCAACCCATACACTCTCTCTCTTTGGTCTTTGGAAGCTGAGCAAAGCTAACCAAGTGGGCCAAGTCCCATGGGCGATAAGAGGCTCATGCCTCTCCACAGAGGTCATGATGAAACGTGTTGCTCCCAGAAGGAGTGCAGAAGTCCGTTATGGGCTATAGGAGAGAAACGTGATGCATGCTGATTGAAATCCCTGGAGTGCTCCCATACTGAAACTGTCATGCACTGGGTGGTTTCTACTACATAAGCGAACCGCATGTAGCGGTAACGGACATGTGCCCCTGCGCCTGGCAGTGTGTGTGAAGCCACGTGCTCAGCAGAACCTTACTGATGGCCTGGCAAATGTGTCCCCCTTATGGGAAATGGGTATGTGCCCTTCCAGCTATGTGAAAAGTAGGTTACACACTTAGCCCTTTGTGGATTTGGAGTTTTGCCATGAGGTCAAGACAAGGAGCCCCTTATCTTGGAGACCTGGAAAGAGCAATTTCGCAGAGATGCCTTAATGCTGCCATGAGGTCTGTGTTCCATATTCGAAATAGAATAAAAGAAGCCTTGGCCGGAGGCACGAGCAGGCTCGTCCCAGACGGGATGTGCACCTGCAACTGACGAGCTAGAGGAAAACCATGTGGTACCCACAATTCTTTCGGGATTGGCCAGTTCTCATCCAGCTTGCTCCAAGCGGGTTCTGAAAGGTTTGCGCACCTTATCTCAACACGCAAAGCACAAGTGTGTGCAAACAGTGCTTCGTTCCGTGTTTCTCAAGCTGATATGGAATGACAGCCCTGCAGACGGCACAGGAAGGGAGTTTCTCACAGGGTAAAGGGGATGTGTACCTGACAGGCTAGATGAAGAAAATTTCCTATGCGGTTGTCCTTCAGTGTATTGGGAACAGGAGCAAGGTCGGGCCAGCACATAGTGTCTTTGGTCCCAGATATTGTCTGGCACTGTGATGCATCGGCACCCTTAAAACACTTTGCTAGCACAGAGCCTCATACAGAGGAGAGCAGGAGAAAACAGGTGGACACACATCACAAAGAAACCCTGCAGACTTCCGATACCAAGCCCAGTGGAGACGGATGGGTCTGCAAGCGTTTCGCCCAAGAGGGTTCCTTCAACACTGGAGGTTATAACGAGGGCAGTGTCACAAGCGGTGAGGAGTGCTGTGAGTGAAAACGTATCATTTTACATGCTTCTTGGAATTGCAGTGTAGCAAAGGGTGCTCAGGTGGACGGGACGAGAAAGGCTTCCCAAAACAAGTTGCAGGGTGCTGCTCCTACATGGAATTCCGGGGTTTGTGTATTGCTGTGTGCGAGAAAGAAATCCTGGGTTGGTGTTTGTTCCTTGACTGCAGAAAGTCCTTGGAGTGAGGCTTAAGGTGACCTGTGTTCACACAGATCACTTCCGATCACAGGAGGGAACACTACACACACTTCTTGCCACTGTGGCCTCAAGCCCACTGCAAAGGAGGCCTTTCCCCTGGTAAGGGAGACGAGTTGCTCCCCTGCTCAGAAATGCTCATGATTGAGGTTGGCTGGGCGGATGCATGGTATACCATGTGGCTTTCCCTGAAGGAACCACATACTCCTTGGTTCGAGAACATAGAGTCATCTATGCGAAAACTGTGGTAACCGACTTGCACAGGGGCTCAAATACCACGCTCTAAGGGCTTGGCTTTGAAGCCCACACGGTGCAAACTCTTTTAAAGGCACTTGGCCATGCGCTGGTGGCGTACCTCTGCAAAGTATGGCAATGTCTCTCTGTAGGAGGTCGTCCCACGGGGAACAGAAGTTACGTTCACACGTTTGGCACTGAGCCTAATGGCAGAGGTAAAAGACTTGTCATTTCAGAGGCTTCTCCACGGAGTTTTTGTAGAGGTGTCTCCCTCTGACTTGTAGCTCCACAGAAGCACGGTCCTCAGGCCAAGGGCAGCTTGTGCTTTCTCCTCCCTCATACCATGAAGAATTTCCTAAGGAACGGGATCCCTTTGATATCAGCTCTCGGAACCAAGGTTTCCCCACAGTGCTCCTTTAGTGACCAGAAGCTGTCCCTCTTGTGGCACACATGAAGCGATTACTTTCGAAACTTCCTTACACAGACACTCTATCTCTTTGGTCTTTAGAAGCTGAGAGAAGCTAACAAAGTGGGCTCAAGTCCCACGGGCGGAACGAGGCTCATGCCTCTCCACAGAGGGCATGTAGGAACGTGTTGCTCCGAGAAGGAATGCAGAAGTCCGTTATGGGCTAGAGGATAGAAACGTGATGCACACTACTAAAAATGCCTGCAGTGGTCCCATACTGAATGTGTCATCCACCAGGTGGTTTCAGCTACATATCCGAACCGCACGTTTCGGTAACGGGCATGTGGCCCTGCGTCTGGCAGGGTGTGTGAAGCCACGTGTCTG
Source organism: Eschrichtius robustus (assembly GCF_028021215.1). NCBI lineage: Eukaryota > Metazoa > Chordata > Mammalia > Artiodactyla > Eschrichtiidae > Eschrichtius > Eschrichtius robustus. Next base: position 53,408,256 of record NC_090845.1, on the reverse strand, counting down.
GCAAAACCTTACTGGTGGCCTGGTAAATATATCATCCTTATGGGAAATGGTTATGTGCCCTTCTAGCTAGGTGAAAGTTGTGTTACGCCCCTTGCCCTTTCTGGGTGTGGAGTTTTGCCACGGAGTTCAAGACAAGGAGCCAATTATTTTGGAGACGTGGAAATAGCACTTTCGCAGAGCTGCCTTCATGCTGCCCCGATCTCTGTGTTCCGTATTCGAAACGGAGTAAAGAAGCCATGGGCGGGAAGCACGGCCAGGCTGGCCCCACACGGGACGTGCACGTGCAACTGACGAGCTAGAGGAGAGCAATGTGATACCCACAATTCTTTGGGAACGGCCAGCTCTCATCCAGCTTCTTCCAAGCAGGTTCTGAAAGGTTTGCGCCCCTTTTCTCAACTCACCAACCACGATGTCGTTCTCACAGTGCTACGGTCTGCGTTTCTCAAGGTGATTTGGAATGAGAGCCTTTCAGACTGCAGAGGAAGGGGGTTTCTAACAGGGGAAATGAGATGTGTAACTGACAGGCTAGATGAAGGAAATTTCCTATGCAGTTGTCATTCAGTGTGCTAGGAACAAGACCCAGGTCGGTAGAGTCACTAGTGTCTTTGTTCCCAGACATCATGTGGCACTGTGGTGCACCAGATCCCTTAAAACGCTTGGCTAACACAGAGTCATATAAAAAGAATAGCAGTAGCAATCAGGTGGACGCACATCACAAGGAAGATTTTCAGATTTCCAGTACCAGCCCTGTGGAGACGGACGGGTCTGCAAGCGTTTCACCCAAGAGAGTTTCTTCAACACAGGCGGTCATTCCAAGTGCAGGGACGCCTGTGGTGAAGATTGCTGTGAGTGAGAAGCGTATCATTTGTACATGATTAGTGGAAGTGGATGTGGCAAAGGGTGCTCAGGTGGACGGGACGGGGAAGCTTTCCCACAACCAGTTGAAGGGTGCTGCTCCTACATGGCATTCGGGGATTGCTGTGTGCACGAAAGAAATCCTGGGTTCCTGTTTGTTCCTTGAGTGTGGGAAGCCCTTACCGAGTGAGGCTTGAGGTGACCGGTGTTCACACAAACGGATTCCGATCACAGGAGGGAACATCGCAAACACTTCTTGGCACAGTGGCCGCGAGTCGATTGCAAAGGAGGCCTTTGCCGAGGCATGGGAAAAGAGTTGCCTCCCAGCTCAGAAAAGCTCATGACGAGGTGGGCTGGACTTAAGCAGGGGTATAGCATGTTGCTTTCCCTGCAGGAAACACATAGTCCCAGGTTCTAGAACATAGTGTAATCTATGCGAGAACTGTGGTACCCGGTTTGCTCGGGGGCTCCCATAAGTTGCGTTAAGGGCTCGGTTCTGAAGCCCATGCGATGCAAGACTTTTAGGGGCGCTTGGCCACGTGCTGGTTGCCCACCTCTGCAAAGCATGGTAATTACACTCTGTAAGGGTTCGTCCTACTGGGAACACAAATTTCGTTCACACTTTCGCCCCTGAGACTAGTGGCAGAAGCAAAAGCTGGATCATTTCAGAGGATTCTCCACCGAATTTTTGGAGAGGTGCCTGCCTTTGACTTGCAGTTCCACACAAGCTTGGACCTCAGGCCCAGGGCAGATAGTGGTGTCTCCACCCTCATACCATGAACAATCTCCTAAGGGACGGGATCCCCTTGATATCAGCTCTCGGAACCAAGGTCTCCCAAGAGTGCTCCTTTAGTAACCAGAAGCTATCCTTCACGTGGGACACATGAGGCGATTACTTTCGAACCTTCCCAACCCGTACACTCTCTCTCTTTGGTCTTTGGAAGCTGAGCAAAGCTAACCATGTGGGCCAAGTCCCATGGGCGATAAGAGGCTCATGCCTCTCCACAGAGGTCATGATGAAACGTGTTGCTCCCAGAAGGAGTGCAGAAGTCCGTTATGGGCTATAGGAGAGAAACGTGATGCATGCTGATTGAAATCCCTGGAGTGCTCCCATACTGAAACTGTCATGCACTGGGTGGTTTCTACTACATAAGCGAACCGCATGTAGCGGTAACGGACATGTGCCCCTGCGCCTGGCAGTGTGTGTGAAGCCACGTGCTCAGCAGAACCTTACTGATGGCCTGGCAAATGTGTCCCCCTTATGGGAAATGGGTATGTGCCCTTCCAGCTATGTGAAAAGTAGGTTACACACTTAGCCCTTTGTGGATTTGGAGTTTTGCCATGAGGTCAAGACAAGGAGCCCCTTATCTTGGAGACCTGGAAAGAGCAATTTCGCAGAGATGCCTTAATGCTGCCATGAGGTCTGTGTTCCATATTCGAAATAGAATAAAAGAAGCCTTGGCCGGAGGCACGAGCAGGCTCGTCCCAGACGGGATGTGCACCTGCAACTGACGAGCTAGAGGAAAACCATGTGGTACCCACAATTCTTTCGGGATTGGCCAGTTCTCATCCAGCTTGCTCCAAGCGGGTTCTGAAAGGTTTGCGCACCTTATCTCAACACGCAAAGCACAAGTGTGTGCAAACAGTGCTTCGTTCCGTGTTTCTCAAGCTGATATGGAATGACAGCCCTGCAGACGGCACAGGAAGGGAGTTTCTCACAGGGTAAAGGGGATGTGTACCTGACAGGCTAGATGAAGAAAATTTCCTATGCGGTTGTCCTTCAGTGTATTGGGAACAGGAGCAAGGTCGGGCCAGCACATAGTGTCTTTGGTCCCAGATATTGTCTGGCACTGTGATGCATCGGCACCCTTAAAACACTTTGCTAGCACAGAGCCTCATACAGAGGAGAGCAGGAGAAAACAGGTGGACACACATCACAAAGAAACCCTGCAGACTTCCGATACCAAGCCCAGTGGAGACGGATGGGTCTGCAAGCGTTTCGCCCAAGAGGGTTCCTTCAACACTGGAGGTTATAACGAGGGCAGTGTCACAAGCGGTGAGGAGTGCTGTGAGTGAAAACGTATCATTTTACATGCTTCTTGGAATTGCAGTGTAGCAAAGGGTGCTCAGGTGGACGGGACGAGAAAGGCTTCCCAAAACAAGTTGCAGGGTGCTGCTCCTACATGGAATTCCGGGCTTTGTGTATTGCTGTGTGCGAGAAAGAAATCCTGGGTTGGTGTTTGTTCCTTGACTGCAGAAAGTCCTTGGAGTGAGGCTTAAGGGGACCTGTGTTCACACAGATCACTTCCGATCACAGGAGGGAACACTACACACACTTCTTGCCACTGTGGCCTCAAGCCCACTGCAAAGGAGGCCTTTCCCCTGGTAAGGGAGACGAGTTGCTCCCCTGCTCAGAAATGCTCATGATTGAGGGTGGCTGGGCGGATGCATGGTATACCATGTGGCTTTCCCTGAAGGAACCACATACTCCTTGGTTCGAGAACATAGAGTCATCTATGCGAAAACTGTGGTAACCGACTTGCACAGGGGCTCAAATACCACGCTCTAAGGGCTTGGCTTTGAAGCCCACACGGTGCAAACTCTTTTAAAGGCACTTGGCCATGCGCTGGTGGCGTACCTCTGCAAAGTATGGCAATGTCTCTCTGTAGGACGTCCTCCCACGGGGAACAGAAGTTACGTTCACACGTTTGGCACTGAGCCTAATGGCAGAGGTAAAAGACTTGTCATTTCAGAGGCTTCTCCACGGAGTTTTTGTAGAGGTGTCTCCCTCTGACTTGTAGCTCCACAGAAGCACGGTCCTCAGGCCAAGGGCAGCTTGTGCTTTCTCCTCCCTCATACCATGAAGAAATTCCTAAGGAACGGGATCCCTTTGATATCAGCTCTCGGAACCAAGGTTTCCCCACAGTGCTCCTTTAGTGACCAGAAGCTGTCCCTCTTGTGGCACACATGAAGCGATTACTTTCGAAACTTCCTTACACAGACACTCTATCTCTTTGGTCTTTAGAAGCTGAGAGAAGCTAACAAAGTGGGCTCAAGTCCCACAGGCGGAACGAGGCTCATGCCTCTCCACAGAGGGCATGTAGGAACGTGTTGCTCCGAGAAGGAATGCAGAAGTCCGTTATGGGCTAGAGGATAGAAACGTGATGCACACTACTAAAAATGCCTGCAGTGGTCCCATACTGAATGTGTCATCCACCAGGTGGTTTCAGCTACATACCCGAACCGCACGTATCGGTAACGGGCATGTGGCCCTGCGTCTGGCAGGGTGTGTGAAGCCACGTGTCTGGCAAAACCTTACTGGAGGCCTGGTAAATATATCGCCCTTAGGGGAAATGGTTATGTGCCCTTCTAGCTAGGTGAAAGTTGTTTTACGCCCCTTGCACTTTCTGGGTGTGGAGTTTTGCCACGGAGTTCAAGACAAGGAGACAATTATTTTGGAGACGTGGAAATAGCACTTTCGCAGAGCTGCCTTCATGCTGCCCCGATCTCTGTGTTCCGTATTCGAAACGGAGTAAAGAAGCCATGGGCGGGAAGCACGGCCAGGCTGGCCCCACACGGGATGTGCACGTGCAACAGACGAGCTAGAGGAGAGCAATGTGATACCCACAATTCTTTGGGAACGGCCAGCTCTCATCCAGCTTCTTCCAAGCAGGTTCTGAAAGGTTTGCGCCCCTTTTCTCAACTCACCAAGCACGATGTCGTTCTCACAGTGCTACGCTCTGCGTTTCTCAAGGTGATTTGGAATGAGAGCCTTTCAGACTGCAGAGGAAGGGGGTTTCTAACAGGGGAAATGAGATGTGTAACTGACAGGCTAGATAAAGGAAATTTCCTATGCAGTTGTCATTCAGTGTGCTAGGAACAAGACCCAGGTCGGTAGAGTCACTAGTGTCTTTGTTCCCAGACATCATGTGGCACTGTGGTGCACCAGATCCCTTAAAACGCTTGGCTAACACAGAGTCATATAAAAAGAATAGCAGTAGCAATCAGGTGGATGCACATCACAAGGAAGATTTTCAGATTTCCAGTACCAGCCCTGTGGAGACGGACGGGTCTGCAAGCGTTTCACCCAAGAGAGTTTCTTCAACACAGGCGGTCATTCCAAGTGCAGGGACGCCTGTGGTGAAGATTGCTGTGAGTGAGAAGCGTATCATTTGTACATGATTAGTGGAAGTGGATGTGGCAAAGGGTGCTCAGGTGGACGGGACGGGGAAGCTTTCCCACAACCAGTTGAAGGGTGCTGCTCCTACATGGCATTCGGGGATTGCTGTGTGCACGAAAGAAATCCTGGGTTCCTGTTTGTTCCTTGAGTGTGGGAAGCCCTTACCGAGTGAGGCTTGAGGTGACCGGTGTTCACACAAACGGATTCCGATCACAGGAGGGAACATCGCAAACACTTCTTGGCACAGTGGCCGCGAGTCGATTGCAAAGGAGGCCTTTGCCGAGGCATGGGAAAAGAGTTGCCTCCCAGCTCAGAAAAGCTCATGACGAGGTGGGCTGGACTTAAGCAGGGGTATAGCATGTTGCTTTCCCTGCAGGAAACACATAGTCCCAGGTTCTAGAACATAGTGTAATCTATGCGAGAACTGTGGTACCCGGTTTGCTCGGGGGCTCCCATAAGTTGCGTTAAGGGCTCGGTTCTGAAGCCCATGCGATGCAAGACTTTTAGGGGCGCTTGGCCACGTGCTGGTTGCCCACCTCTGCAAAGCATGGTAATTACACTCTGTAAGGTTTCGTCCTACTGGGAACACAAATTTCGTTCACACTTTCGCCCCTGAGACTAGTGGCAGAAGCAAAAGCTGGATCATTTCAGAGGATTCTCCACCGAATTTTTGGAGAGGTGCCTGCCTTTGACTTGCAGTTCCACACAAGCTTGGACCTCAGGCCCAGGGCAGATAGTGGTGTCTCCACCCTCATACCATGAACAATCTCCTATGGGACGGGATCCCCTTGATATCAGCTCTCGGAACCAAGGTCTCCCAAGAGTGCTCCTTTAGTAACCAGAAGCTATCCTTCACGTGGGACACATGAGGCGATTACTTTCGAACCTTCCCAACCCATACACTCTCTCTCTTTGGTCTTTGGAAGCTGAGCAAAGCTAACCAAGTGGGCCAAGTCCCATGGGCGATAAGAGGCTCATGCCTCTCCACAGAGGTCATGATGAAACGTGTTGCTCCCAGAAGGAGTGCAGAAGTCCGTTATGGGCTATAGGAGAGAAACGTGATGCATGCTGATTGAAATCCCTGGAGTGCTCCCATACTGAAACTGTCATGCACTGGGTGGTTTCTACTACATAAGCGAACCGCATGTAGCGGTAACGGACATGTGCCCCTGCGCCTGGCAGTGTGTGTGAAGCCACGTGCTCAGCAGAACCTTACTGATGGCCTGGCAAATGTGTCCCCCTTATGGGAAATGGGTATGTGCCCTTCCAGCTATGTGAAAAGTAGGTTACACACTTAGCCCTTTGTGGATTTGGAGTTTTGCCATGAGGTCAAGACAAGGAGCCCCTTATCTTGGAGACCTGGAAAGAGCAATTTCGCAGAGATGCCTTAATGCTGCCATGAGGTCTGTGTTCCATATTCGAAATAGAATAAAAGAAGCCTTGGCCGGAGGCACGAGCAGGCTCGTCCCAGACGGGATGTGCACCTGCAACTGACGAGCTAGAGGAAAACCATGTGGTACCCACAATTCTTTCGGGATTGGCCAGTTCTCATCCAGCTTGCTCCAAGCGGGTTCTGAAAGGTTTGCGCACCTTTTCTCAACACGCAAAGCACAAGTGTGTGCAAACAGTGCTTCGTTCCGTGTTTCTCAAGCTGATATGGAATGACAGCCCTGCAGACGGCACAGGAAGGGAGTTTCTCACAGGGTAAAGGGGATGTGTACCTGACAGGCTAGATGAAGAAAATTTCCTATGCGGTTGTCCTTCAGTGTATTGGGAACAGGAGCAAGGTCGGGACAGCACATAGTGTCTTTGGTCCCAGATATTGTCTGGCACTGTGATGCATCGGCACCCTTAAAACACTTTGCTAGCACAGAGCCTCATACAGAGGAGAGCAGGAGAAAACAGGTGGACACACATCACAAAGAAACCCTGCAGACTTCCGATACCAAGCCCAGTGGAGACGGATGGGTCTGCAAGCGTTTCGCCCAAGAGGGTTCCTTCAACACTGGAGGTTATAACGAGGGCAGTGTCACAAGCGGTGAGGAGTGCTGTGAGTGAAAACGTATCATTTTACATGCTTCTTGGAATTGCAGTGTAGCAAAGGGTGCTCAGGTGGACGGGACGAGAAAGGCTTCCCAAAACAAGTTGCAGGGTGCTGCTCCTACATGGAATTCCGGGGTTTGTGTATTGCTGTGTGCGAGAAAGAAATCCTGGGTTGGTGTTTGTTCCTTGACTGCAGAAAGTCCTTGGAGTGAGGCTTAAGGTGACCTGTGTTCACACAGATCACTTCCGATAACAGGAGGGAACACTACACACACTTCTTGCCACTGTGGCCTCAAGCCCACTGCAAAGGAGGCCTTTCCCCTGGTAAGGGAGACGAGTTGCTCCCCTGCTCAGAAATGCTCATGATTGAGGTTGGCTGGGCGGATGCATGGTATACCATGTGGCTTTCCCTGAAGGAACCACATACTCCTTGGTTCGAGAACATAGAGTCATCTATGCGAAAACTGTGGTAACCGACTTGCACAGGGGCTCAAATACCACGCTCTAAGGGCTTGGCTTTGAAGCCCACACGGTGCAAACTCTTTTAAAGGCACTTGGCCATGCGCTGGTGGCGTACCTCTGCAAAGTATGGCAATGTCTCTCTGTAGGAGGTCGTCCCATGGGGAACAGAAGTTACGTTCACACGTTTGGCACTGAGCCTAATGGCAGAGGTAAAAGACTTGTCATTTCAGAGGCTTCTCCACGGAGTTTTTGTAGAGGTGTCTCCCTCTGACTTGTAGCTCCACAGAAGCACGGTCCTCAGGCCAAGGGCAGCTTGTGCTTTCTCCTCCCTCATACCATGAAGAATTTCCTAAGGAACGGGATCCCTTTGATATCAGCTCTCGGAACCAAGGTTTCCCCACAGTGCTCCTTTAGTGACCAGAAGCTGTCCCTCTTGTGGCACACATGAAGCGATTACTTTCGAAACTTCCTTACACAGACACTCTATCTCTTTGGTCTTTAGAAGCTGAGAGAAGCTAACAAAGTGGGCTCAAGTCCCACGGGCAGAACGAGGCTCATGCCTCTCCACAGAGGGCATGTAGGAACGTGTTGCTCCGAGAAGGAATGCAGAAGTCCGTTATGGGCTAGAGGATAGAAACGTGATGCACACTACTAAAAATGCCTGCAGTGGTCCCATACTGAATGTGTCATCCACCAGGTGGTTTCAGCTACATATCCGAACCGCACGTATCGGTAACGGGCATGTGGCCCTGCGTCTGGCAGGGTGTGTGAAGCCACGTGTCTGGCAAAACCTTACTGGTGGCCTGGTAAATATATCACCCTTATGGGAAATGGTTATGTGCCCTTCTAGCTAGGTGAAAGTTGTGTTACGCCCCTTGCCCTTTCTGGGTGTGGAGTTTTGCCACGGTGTTCAAGACAAGGAGCCAATTATTTTGGAGACGTGGAAATAGCACTTTCGCAGAGCTGCCTTCATGCTGCCCCAATCTCTGTGTTCCGTATTCGAAACGGAGTAAAGAAGCCATGGGCGGGAAGCACGGCCAGGCTGGCCCCACACGGGATGTGCACGTGCAACTGACGAGCTAGAGGAGAGCAATGTGATACCCACAATTCTTTGGGAACGGCCAGCTCTCATCCAGCTTCTTCCAAGCAGGTTCTGAAAGGTTTGCGCCCCTTTTCTCAACTCACCAACCACGATGTCGTTCTCACAGTGCTACGCTCTGCGTTTCTCAAGGTGATTTGGAATGAGAGCCTTTCAGACTGCAGAGGAAGGGGGTTTCTAACAGGGGAAATGAGATGTGTAACTGACAGGCTAGATGAAGGAAATTTCCTATGCAGTTGTCATTCAGTGTGCTAGGAACAAGACCCAGGTCGGTAGAGTCACTAGTGTCTTTGTTCCCAGACATCATGTGGCACTGTGGTGCACCAGATCCCTTAAAACGCTTGGCTAACACAGAGTCATATAAAAAGAATAGCAGTAGCAATCAGGTTGACGCACATCACAAGGAAGATTTTCAGATTTCCAGTACCAGCCCTGTGGAGACGGACGGGTCTGCAAGCGTTTCACCCAAGAGAGTTTCTTCAACACAGGCGGTCATTCCAAGTGCAGGGACGCCTGTGGTGAAGATTGCTGTGAGTGAGAAGCGTATCATTTGTACATGATTAGTGGAAGTGGATGTGGCAAAGGGTGCTCAGGTGGACGGGACGGGGAAGCTTTCCCACAACCAGTTGAAGGGTGCTGCTCCTACATGGCATTCGGGGATTGCTGTGTGCACGAAAGAAATCCTGGGTTCCTGTTTGTTCCTTGAGTGTGGGAAGCCCTTACCGAGTGAGGCTTGAGGTGACCGGTGTTCACACAAACCGATTCCGATCACAGGAGGGAACATCGCAAACACTTCTTGGCACAGTGGCCGCGAGTCGATTGCAAAGGAGGCCTTTGCCGAGGCATGGGAAAAGAGTTGCCTCCCAGCTCAGAAAAGCTCATGACGAGGTGGGCTGGACTTAAGCAGGGGTATAGCATGTTGCTTTCCCTGCAGGAAACACATAGTCCCAGGTTCTAGAACATAGTGTAATCTATGCGAGAACTGTGGTACCCGGTTTGCTCGGGGGCTCCCATAAGTTGCGTTAAGGGCTCGGTTCTGAAGCCCATGCGATGCAAGACTTTTAGGGGCGCTTGGCCACGTGCTGGTTGCCCACCTCTGCAAAGCATGGTAATTACACTCTGTAAGGGTTCGTCCTACTGGGAACACAAATTTCGTTCACACTTTCGCCCCTGAGACTAGTGGCAGAAGCAAAAGCTGGATCATTTCAGAGGATTCTCCACCGAATTTTTGGAGAGGTGCCTGCCTTTGACTTGCAGTTCCACACAAGCTTGGACCTCAGGCCCAGGGCAGATAGTGGTGTCTCCACCCTCATACCATGAACAATCTCCTAAGGGACGGGATCCCCTTGATATCAGCTCTCGGAACCAAGGTTTCCCGAGAGTGCTCCTTTAGTAACCAGAAGCTATCCTTCATGTTGGACACATGAGGCGATTACGTTCGAACCTTCCCAACCCATACACTCTCTCTCTTTGGTCTTTGGAAGCTGAGCAAAGCTAACCAAGTGGGCCAAGTCCCATGGGCGATAAGAGGCTCATGCCTCTCCACAGAGGTCATGATGAAACGTGTTGCTCCCAGAAGGAGTGCAGAAGTCCGTTATGGGCTATAGGAGAGAAACGTGATGCATGCTGATTGAAATCCCTGGAGTGCTCCCATACTGAAACTGTCATGCACTGGGTGGTTTCTACTACATAAGCGAACCGCATGTAGCGATAACGGACATGTGCCCCTGCGCCTGGCAGTGTGTGTGAAGCCACGTGCTCAGCAGAACCTTACTGATGGCCTGGCAAATGTTTCCCCCTTATGGGAAATGGGTATGTGCCCTTCCAGCTATGTGAAAAGTAGGTTACACACTTAGCCCTTTGTGGATTTGGAGTTTTGCCATGAGGTCAAGACAAGGAGCCCCTTATCTTGGAGACCTGGAAAGAGCAATTTCGCAGAGATGCCTTAATGCTGCCATGAGGTCTGTGTTCCATATTCGAAATAGAATAAAAGAAGCCTTGGCCGGAGGCACGAGCAGGCTCGTCCCAGACGGGATGTGCACCTGCAACTGACGAGCTAGAGGAAAACCATGTGGTACCCACAATTCTTTCGGGATTGGCCAGTTCTCATCCAGCTTGCTCCAAGCGGGTTCTGAAAGGTTTGCGCACCTTTTCTCAACACGCAAAGCACAAGTGTGTGCAAACAGTGCTTCGTTCCGTGTTTCTCAAGCTGATATGGAATGACAGCCCTGCAGACGGCACAGGAAGGGAGTTTCTCACAGGGTAAAGGGGATGTGTACCTGACAGGCTAGATGAAGAAAATTTCCTATGCGGTTGTCCTTCAGTGTATTGGGAACAGGAGCAAGGTCGGGCCAGCACATAGTGTCTTTGGTCCCAGATATTGTCTGGCACTGTGATGCATCGGCACCCTTAAAACACTTTGCTAGCACAGAGCCTCATACAGAGGAGAGCAGGAGAAAACAGGTGGACACACATCACAAAGAAACCCTGCAGACTTCCGATACCAAGCCCAGTGGAGACGGATGGGTCTGCAAGCGTTTCGCCCAAGAGGGTTCCTTCAACACTGGAGATTATAACGAGGGCAGCGTCACAAGCGGTGAGGAGTGCTGTGAGTGAAAACGTATCATTTTACATGCTTCTTGGAATTGCAGTGTAGCAAAGGGTGCTCAGGTGGACGGGACGAGAAAGGCTTCCCAAAACAAGTTGCAGGGTGCTGCTCCTACATGGAATTCCGGGGTTTGTGTATTGCTGTGTGCGAGAAAGAAATCTTGGGTTGGTGTTTGTTCCTTGACTGCAGAAAGTCCTTGGAGTGAGGCTTAAGGTGACCTGTGTTCACACAGATCACTTCCGATCACAGGAGGGAACACTACACACACTTCTTGCCACTGTGGCCTCAAGCCCACTGCAAAGGAGGCCTTTCCCCTGGTAAGGGAGACGAGTTGCTCCCCTGCTCAGAAATGCTCATGATTGAGGTTGGCTGGGCGGATGCATGGTATACCATGTGGCTTTCCCTGAAGGAACCACATACTCCTTGGTTCGAGAACATAGAGTCATCTATGCGAAAACTGTGGTAACCGACTTGCACAGGGGCTCAAATACCACGCTCTAAGGGCTTGGCTTTGAAGCCCACACGGTGCAAACTCTTTTAAAGGCACTTGGCCATGCGCTGGTGGCGTACCTCTGCAAAGTATGGCAATGTCTCTCTGTAGGAGGTCGTCCCATGGGGAACAGAAGTTACGTTCACACGTTTGGCACTGAGCCTAATGGCAGAGGTAAAAGATTTGTCATTTTAGAGGCTTCTCCACGGAGTTTTTGTAGAGGTGTCTCCCTCTGACTTGTAGCTCCACAGAAGCACGGTCCTCAGGCCAAGGGCAGCTTGTGCTTTCTCCTCCCTCATACCATGAAGAATTTCCTAAGGAACGGGATCCCTTTGATGTCAGCTCTCGGAACCAAGGTTTCCCCACAGTGCTCCTTTAGTGACCAGAAGCTGTCCCTCTTGTGGCACACATGAAGCGATTACTTTCGAAACTTCCTTACACAGACACTCTATCTCTTTGGTCTTTAGAAGCTGAGAGAAGCTAACAAAGTGGGCTCAAGTCCCACGGGCGGAACGAGGCTCATGCCTCTCCACAGAGGGCATGTAGGAACGTGTTGCTCCGAGAAGGAATGCAGAAGTCCGTTATGGGCTAGAGGATAGAAACGTGATGCACACTACTAAAAATGCCTGCAGTGGTCCCTTACTGAATGTGTCATCCACCAGGTGGTTTCAGCTACATAACCGAACCGCACGTATCGGTAACGGGCATGTGGCCCTGCGTCTGGCAGGGTGTGTGAAGCCACGTGTCTGGCAAAACCTTACTGGTGGCCTGGTAAATATATCGCCCTTATGGGAAATGGTTATGTGCCCTTCTAGCTAGGTGAAAGTTGTGTTACGCCCCTTGCCCTTTCTGGGTGTGGAGTTTTGCCACAGAGTTCAAGAGAAGGAGCCAATTATTTTGGAGACGTGGAAATAGCACTTTCGCAGAGCTTCCTTCATGCTGCCCCGATCTCTGTGTTCCGTATTCGAAACGGAGTAAAGAAGCCATGGGCGGGAAGCACGGCCAGGCTGGCCCCACACGGGATGTGCACGTGCAACTGACGAGCTAGAGGAGAGCAATGTGATACCCACAATTCTTTGGGAACGGCCAGCTCTCATCCAGCTTCTTCCAAGCAGGTTCTGAAAGGTTTGCGCCCCTTTTCTCAACTCAGCAACCACGATGTCGTTCTCACAGTGCTACGCTCTGCGTTTCTCAAGGTGATTTGGAATGAGAGCCTTTCAGACTGCAGAGGAAGGGGGTTTCTAACAGGGGAAATGAGATGTGTAACTGACAGGCTAGATGAAGGAAATTTCCTATGCAGTTGTCATTCAGTGTGCTAGGAACAAGACCCAGGTCGGTAGAGTCACTAGTGTCTTTGTTCCCAGACATCATGTGGCACTGTGGTGCACCAGATCCCTTAAAACGCTTGGCTAACACAGAGTCATATAAAAAGAATAGCAGTAGCAATCAGGTGGACGCACATCACAAGGAAGATTTTCAGATTTCCAGTACCAGCCCTGTGGAGACGGACGGGTCTGCAAGCGTTTCACCCAAGAGAGTTTCTTCAACACAGGCGGTCATTCCAAGTGCAGGGACGCCTGTGGTGAAGATTGCTGTGAGTGAGAAGCGTATCATTTGTACATGATTAGTGGAAGTGGATGTGGCCAAGGGTGCTCAGGTGGACGGGACGGGGAAGCTTTCCCACAAAAAGTTGAAGGGTGCTGCTCCTACATGGCATTCGGGGATTGCTGTGTGCACGAAAGAAATCCTGGGTTCCTGTTTGTTCCTTGAGTGTGGGAAGCCCTTACCGAGTGAGGCTTGGGGTGACCGGTGTTCACACAAACCGATTCCGATCACAGGAGGGAACATCGCAAACACTTCTTGGGACAGTGGCCGCGAGTCCATTGCTAAGGAGGCCTTGGCCGAGGCATGGGAAAAGAGTTGCCTCCCAGCTCAGAAAAGCTCATGACGAGGTGGGCTGGACTAAACACGGGTATACAATGTTGCTTTCCCTGCAGGAAACACAGAGTCCCAGGTTCTATAACATAGTGTAATCTATGCGAGAACTGTGGTAACCGGTTTGCTCGGGGGCTCCCATAAGTTGCGTTAAGGGCTCGGTTCTGAAGCCCATACGATGCAAGACTTTTAGGGGCGCTTGGCCACGTGCTGGTTGCCCACATCTGCAACGCATGGTAATTACACTCTGTAAGGGTTCGTCCTACTGGGAACACAAATTTCGTTCACACTTTCGCCCCTGAGACTAGTGGCTGAAGCAAAAGCTGGATCATTTCAGAGGATTCTCCACCGAATTTTTGGAGAGGTGCCTGCCTTTGACTTGCAGCTCTACACAAGCTTGGACCTCAGGCCCAGGGCAGATTGTGGTGTCTCCACCCTCATACCATGAACAATCTCCTAAGGGACGGGATCCCTTTGATATCAGCTCTCGGAACCAAGGTCTCCCGAGAGTGCTCCTTTAGTAACCAGAAGCTATCCTTCACGTGGGACACATGAGGCAATTACTTTCGAACCTTCCCAACCCATACACTCTCTCTCTTTGGTCTTTGGAAGCTGAGCAAAGGTAACCAAGTGGGCCAAGTCCCATGGGCGATAAGAGGCTCATGCCTCTCCACAGAGGTCATGATGAAACGTGTTGCTCCCAGAAGGAGTGCAGAAGTCCGTTATGGGCTATAGGAGAGATACGTGATGCATGCTGATTGAAATCCCTGGAGTGCTCCCATACTGAAACTGTCATGCACTGGGTGGTTTCTACTACATAAGCGAACCGCATGTAGCGGTAACGGACATGTGCCCCTGCGCCTGGCAGTGTGTGTGAAGCCACGTGCTCAGCAGAACCTTACTGATGGCCTGGCAAATGTGTCCCCCTTATGGGAAATGGGTATGTGCCCTTCCAGCTATGTGAAAAGTAGGTTACACACTTAGCCCTTTCTGGATTTGGAGTTTTGCCATGAAGTCAAGACAAGGAGCCCCTTATCTTGGAGACCTGGAAAGAGCAATTTCGCAGAGATGCCTTAATGCTGCCATGAGGTCTGTGTTCCATATTCGAAATAGAATAAAAGAAGCCTTGGCCGGAGGCACGAGCAGGCTCGTCCCAGACGGGATGTGCACCTGCAACTGACGAGCTAGAGGAAAACCATGTGGTACCCACAATTCTTTCGGGATTGGCCAGTTCTCATCCAGCTTGCTCCAAGCGGGTTCTGAAAGGTTTGCGCACCTTTTCTCAACACGCAAAGCACAAGTGTGTGCAAACAGTGCTTCGTTCCGTGTTTCTCAAGCTGATATGGAATGACAGCCCTGCAGACGGCACAGGAAGGGAGTTTCTCACAGGGTAAAGGGGATGTGTACCTGACAGGCTAGATGAAGAAAATTTCCTATGCGGTTGTCCTTCAGTGTATTGGGAACAGGAGCAAGGTCGGGCCAGCACATAGTGTCTTTGGTCCCAGATATTGTCTGGCACTGTGATGCATCGGCACCCTTAAAACACGTTGCTAGCACAGAGCCTCATACAGAGGAGAGCAGGAGAAAACAGGTGGACACACATCACAAAGAAACCCTGCAGACTTCCGATACCAAGCCCAGTGGAGACGGATGGGTCTGCAAGCGTTTCACCCAAGAGGGTTCCTTCAACACTGGAGGTTATAACGAGGGCAGCGTCACAAGCGGTGAGGAGTGCTGTGAGTGAAAACGTATCATTTTACATGCTTCTTGGAATTGCAGTGTAGCAAAGGGTGCTCAGGTGGACGGGACGAGAAAGGCTTCCCAAAACAAGTTGCAGGGTGCTGCTCCTACATGGAATTCCGGGGTTTGTGTATTGCTGTGTGCGAGAAAGAAATCCTGGGTTGGTGTTTGTTCCTTGACTGCAGAAAGTCCTTGGAGTGAGGCTTAAGGTGACCTGTGTTCACACAGATCACTTCCGATCACAGGAGGGAACACTACACACACTTCTTGCCACTGTGGCCTCAAGCCCACTGCAAAGGAGGCCTTTCCCCTGGTAAGGGAGACGAGTTGCTCCCCTGCTCAGAAATGCTCATGATTGAGGTTGGCTGGGCGGATGCATGGTATACCATGTGGCTTTCCCTGAAGGAACCACATACTCCTTGGTTCGAGAACATAGAGTCATCTATGCGAAAACTGTGGTAACCGACTTGCACAGGGGCTCAAATACCACGCTCTAAGGGCTTGGCTTTGAAGCCCACACGGTGCAAACTCTTTTAAAGGCATTTGGCCATGCGCTGGTGGCGTACCTCTGCAAAGTATGGCAATGTCTCTCTGTAGGAGGTCGTCCCATGTGGAACAGAAGTTACGTTCACACGTTTGGCCCTGAGCCTAATGGCAGAGGTAAAAGATTTGTCATTTTAGAGGCTTCTCCACGGAGTTTTTGTAGAGGTGTCTCCCTCTGACTTGTAGCTCCACAGAAGCACGGTCCTCAGGCCAAGGGCAGCTTGTGCTTTCTCCTCCCTCATACCATGAAGAATTTCCTAAGGAACGGGATCCCTTTGATGTCAGCTCTCGGAACCAAGGTTTCCCCACAGTGCTCCTTTAGTGACCAGAAGCTGTCCCTCTTGTGGCACACATGAAGCGATTACTTTCGAAACTTCCTTACACAGACACTCTATCTCTTTGGTCTTTAGAAGCTGAGAGAAGCTAACAAAGTGGGCTCAAGTCCCACGGGCGGAACGAGGCTCATGCCTCTCCACAGAGGGCATGTAGGAACGTGTTGCTCCGAGAAGGAATGCAGAAGTCCGTTATGGGCTAGAGGATAGAAACGTGATGCACACTACTAAAAATGCCTGCAGTGGTCCCTTACTGAATGTGTCATCCACCAGGTGGTTTCAGCTACATAACCGAACCGCACGTATCGGTAACGGGCATGTGGCCCTGCGTCTGGCAGGGTGTGTGAAGCCACGTGTCTGGCAAAACCTTACTGGTGGCCTGGTAAATATATCGCCCTTATGGGAAATGGTTATGTGCCCTTCTAGCTAGGTGAAAGTTGTGTTACGCCCCTTGCCCTTTCTGGGTGTGGAGTTTTGCCACAGAGTTCAAGAGAAGGAGCCAATTATTTTGGAGACGTGGAAATAGCACTTTCGCAGAGCTGCCTTCATGCTGCCCCGACCTCTGTGTTCCGTATTCGAAACGGAGTAAAGAAGCCATGGGCGGGAAGCACGGCCAGGCTGGCCCCACACGGGATGTGCACGTGCAACTGACGAGCTAGAGGAGAGCAATGTGATACCCACAATTCTTTGGGAACGGCCAGCTCTCATCCAGCTTCTTCCAAGCAGGTTCTGAAAGGTTTGCGCCCCTTTTCTCAACTCAGCAACCACGATGTCGTTCTCACAGTGCTACGCTCTGCGTTTCTCAAGGTGATTTGGAATGAGAGCCTTTCAGACTGCAGAGGAAGGGGGTTTCTAACAGGGGAAATGAGATGTGTAACTGACAGGCTAGATGAAGGAAATTTCCTATGCAGTTGTCATTCAGTGTGCTAGGAACAAGACCCAGGTCGGTAGAGTCACTAGTGTCTTTGTTCCCAGACATCATGTGGCACTGTGGTGCACCAGATCCCTTAAAACGCTTGGCTAACACAGAGTCATATAAAAAGAATAGCAGTAGCAATCAGGTTGACGCACATCACAATGAAGATTTTCAGATTTCCAGTACCAGCCCTGTGGAGACGGACGGGTCTGCAAGCGTTTCACCCAAGAGAGTTTCTTCAACACAGGCGGTCATTCCAAGTGCAGGGACGCCTGTGGTGAAGATTGCTGTGAGTGAGAAGCGTATCATTTGTACATGATTAGTGGAAGTGGATGTGGCCAAGGGTGCTCAGGTGGACGGGACGGGGAAGCTTTCCCACAAAAAGTTGAAGGGTGCTGCTCCTACATGGTATTCGGGGATTGCTGTGTGCAAGAAAGAAATCCTGGGTTCCTGTTTGTTCCTTGAGTGTGGGAAGCCCTTACCGAGTGAGGCTTGGGGTGACCGGTGTTCACACAAACCGATTCCGATCACAGGAGGGAACATCGCAAACACTTCTTGGGACAGTGGCCGCGAGTCCATTGCAAAGGAGGCCTTGGCCGAGGCATGGGAAAAGAGTTGCCTCCCAGCTCAGAAAAGCTCATGACGAGGTGGGCTGGACTAAACACGGGTATACAATGTTGCTTTCCCTGCAGGAAACACAGAGTCCCAGGTTCTATAACATAGTGTAATCTATGCGAGAACTGTGGTAACCGGTTTGCTCGGGGGCTCCCATAAGTTGCGTTAAGGGCTCGGTTCTGAAGCCCATACGATGCAAGACTTTTAGGGGCGCTTGGCCACGTGCTGGTTGCCCACCTCTGCAAAGCATGGTAATTACACTCTGTAAGGGTTCGTCCTACTGGGAACACAAATTTCGTTCACACTTTCGCCCCTGAGACTAGTGGCAGAAGCAAAAGCTGGATCATTTCAGAGGATTCTCCACCGAATTTTTGGAGAGGTGCCTGCCTTTGACTTGCAGTTCCACACAAGCTTGGACCTCAGGCCCAGGGCAGATAGTGGTGTCTCCACCCTCATACCATGAACAATCTCCTAAGGGACGGGATCCCCTTGATATCAGCTCTCGGAACCAAGGTCTCCCGAGAGTGCTCCTTTAGTAACCAGAAGCTATCCTTCATGTGGGACACATGAGGCGATTACGTTCGAACCTTCCCAACCCATACACTCTCTCTCTTTGGTCTTTGGAAGCTGAGCAAAGCTAACCAAGTGGGCCAAGTCCCATGGGCGATAAGAGGCTCATGCCTCTCCACAGAGGTCATGATGAAACGTGTTGCTCCCAGAAGGAGTGCAGAAGTCCGTTATGGGCTATAGGAGAGAAACGTGATGCATGCTGATTGAAATCCCTGGAGTGCTCCCATACTGAAACTGTCATGCACTGGGTGGTTTCTACTACATAAGCGAACCGCATGTAGCGGTAACGGACATGTGCCCCTGTGCCTGGCAGTGTGTGTGAAGCCACGTGCTCAGCAGAACCTTACTGATGGCCTGGCAAATATGTCCCCCTTATGGGAAATGGGTATGTGCCCTTCCAGCTATGTGAAAAGTAGGTTACACACTTAGCCCTTTGTGGATTTGGAGTTTTGCCATGAGGTCAAGACAAGGAGCCCCTTATCTTGGAGACCTGGAAAGAGCAATTTCGCAGAGATGCCTTAATGCTGCCATGAGGTCTGTGTTCCATATTCGAAATAGAATAAAAGAAGCCTTGGCCGGAGGCACGAGCAGGCTCGTCCCAGACGGGATGTGCACCTGCAACTGACGAGCTAGAGGAAAACCATGTGGTACCCACAATTCTTTCGGGATTGGCCAGTTCTCATCCAGCTTGCTCCAAGCGGGTTCTGAAAGGTTTGCGCACCTTTTCTCAACACGCAAAGCACAAGTGTGTGCAAACAGTGCTTCGTTCCGTGTTTCTCAAGCTGATATGGAATGACAGCCCTGCAGACGGCACAGGAAGGGAGTTTCTCACAGGGTAAAGGGGATGTGTACCTGACAGGCTAGATGAAGAAAATTTCCTATGCGGTTGTCCTTCAGTGTATTGGGAACAGGAGCAAGGTCGGGCCAGCACATAGTGTCTTTGGTCCCAGATATTGTCTGGCACTGTGATGCATCGGCACCCTTAAAACACTTTGCTAGCACAGAGCCTCATACAGAGGAGAGCAGGAGAAAACAGGTGGACACACATCACAAAGAAACCCTGCAGACTTCCGATACCAAGCCCAGTGGAGACGGATGGGTCTGCAAGCGTTTCGCCCAAGAGGGTTCCTTCAACACTGGAGGTTATAACGAGGGCAGCGTCACAAGCGGTGAGGAGTGCTGTGAGTGAAAACGTATCATTTTACATGCTTCTTGGAATTGCAGTGTAGCAAAGGGTGCTCAGGTGGACGGGAAGAGAAAGGCTTCCCAAAACAAGTTGCAGGGTGCTGCTCCTACATGGAATTCCGGGGTTTGTGTATTTCTGTGTGCGAGAAAGAAATCTTGGGTTGGTGTTTGTTCATTGACTGCAGAAAGTCCTTGGAGTGAGGCTTAAGGTGACCTGTGTTCACACAGATCACTTCCGATCACAGGAGGGAACACTACACACACTTCTTGCCACTGTGGCCTCAAGCCCACTGCAAAGGAGGCCTTTCCCCTGGTAAGGGAGACGAGTTGCTCCCCTGCTCAGAAATGCTCATGATTGAGGTTGGCTGGGCGGATGCATGGTATACCATGTGGCTTTCCCTGAAGGAACCACATACTCCTTGGTTCGAGAACATAGAGTCATCTATGCGAAAACTGTGGTAACCGACTTGCACAGGGGCTCAAATACCACGCTCTAAGGGCTTGGCTTTGAAGCCCACACGGTGCAAACTCTTTTAAAGGCACTTGGCCATGCGCTGGTGGCGTACCTCTGCAAAGTATGGCAATGTCTCTCTGTAGGAGGTCGTCCCATGGGGAACAGAAGTTACGTTCACACGTTTGGCACTGAGCCTAATGGCAGAGGTAAAAGATTTGTCATTTTAGAGGCTTCTCCACGGAGTTTTTGTAGAGGTGTCTCCCTCTGACTTGTAGCTCCACAGAAGCACGGTCCTCAGGCCAAGGGCAGCTTGTGCTTTCTCCTCCCTCATACCATGAAGAATTTCCTAAGGAACGGGATCCCTTTGATGTCAGCTCTCGGAACCAAGGTTTCCCCACAGTGCTCCTTTAGTGACCAGAAGCTGTCCCTCTTGTGGCACACATGAAGCGATTACTTTCGAAACTTCCTTACACAGACACTCTATCTCTTTGGTCTTTAGAAGCTGAGAGAAGCTAACAAAGTGGGCTCAAGTCCCACGGGCGGAACGAGGCTCATGCCTCTCCACAGAGGGCATGTAGGAACGTGTTGCTCCGAGAAGGAATGCAGAAGTCCGTTATGGGCTAGAGGATAGAAACGTGATGCACACTACTAAAAATGCCTGCAGTGGTCCCTTACTGAATGTGTCATCCACCAGGTGGTTTCAGCTACATAACCGAACCGCACGTATCGGTAACGGGCATGTGGCCCTGCATCTGGCAGGGTGTGTGAAGCCACGTGTCTGGCAAAACCTTACTGGTGGCCTGGTAAATATATCGCCCTTATGGGAAATGGTTATGTGCCCTTCTAGCTAGGTGAAAGTTGTGTTACGCCCCTTGCCCTTTCTGGGTGTGGAGTTTTGCCACAGAGTTCAAGAGAAGGAGCCAATTATTTTGGAGACGTGGAAATAGCACTTTCGCAGAGCTGCCTTCATGCTGCCCCGATCTCTGTGTTCCGTATTCGAAACGGAGTAAAGAAGCCATGGGCGGGAAGCACGGCCAGGCTGGCCCCACACGGGATGTGCACGTGCAACTGACGAGCTAGAGGAGAGCAATGTGATACCCACAATTCTTTGGGAACGGCCAGCTCTCATCCAGCTTCTTCCAAGCAGGTTCTGAAAGGTTTGCGACCCTTTTCTCAACTCAGCAACCACGATGTCGTTCTCACAGTGCTACGCTGTGCGTTTCTCAAGGTGATTTGGAATGAGAGCCTTTCAGACTGCAGAGGAAGGGGGTTTCTAACAGGGGAAATGAGATGTGTAACTGACAGGCTAGATGAAGGAAATTTCCTATGCAGTTGTCATTCAGTGTGCTAGAAACAAGACCCAGGTCGGTAGAGTCACTAGTGTCTTTGTTCCCAGACATCATGTGGCACTGTGGTGCACCAGATCCCTTAAAACGCTTGGCTAACACAGAGTCATATAAAAAGAATAGCAGTAGCAATCAGGTTGACGCACATCACAAGGAAGATTTTCAGATTTCCAATACCAGCCCTGTGGAGACGGACGGGTCTGCAAGCGTTTCACCCACGAGAGTTTCTTCAACACAGGCGGTCATTCCAAGTGCAGGGACGCCTGTGGTGAAGATTGCTGTGAGTGAGAAGCGTATCATTTGTACATGATTAGTGGAAGTGGATGTGGCAAAGGGTGCTCAGGTGGACGGGAC
The DNA here is from genome assembly GCF_028021215.1 of Eschrichtius robustus. Lineage (NCBI taxonomy): Eukaryota > Metazoa > Chordata > Mammalia > Artiodactyla > Eschrichtiidae > Eschrichtius > Eschrichtius robustus. The sequence goes on along the minus strand of NC_090845.1, from coordinate 53,386,529 downwards.
GGGGAAGCTTTCCCACAACCAGTTGAAGGGTGCTGCTCCTACATGGCATTCGGGGATTGCTGTGTGCATGAAAGAAATCCTGGGTTCCTGTTTGTTCCTTGAGTGTGGGAAGCCCTTACCGAGTGAGGCTTGAGGTGACCGGTGTTCACACAAACGGATTCCGATCACAGGAGGGAACATCGCAAACACTTCTTGGCACAGTGGCCGCGAGTCGATTGCAAAGGAGGCCTTTGCCGAGGCATGGGAAAAGAGTTGCCTCCCAGCTCAGAAAAGCTCATGACGAGGTGGGCTGGACTTAAGCAGGGGTATAGCATGTTGCTTTCCCTGCAGGAAACACATAGTCCCAGGTTCTAGAACATAGTGTAATCTATGCGAGAACTGTGGTACCCGGTTTGCTCGGGTGCTCCCATAAGTTGCGTTAAGGGCTCGGTTTTGAAGCCCATGCGATGCAAGACTTTTAGGGGCGCTTGGCCACGTGCTGGTTGCCCACCTCTGCAAAGCATGGTAATTACACTCTGTAAGGGTTCGTCCTACTGGGAACACAAATTTCGTTCACACTTTCGCCCCTGAGACTAGTGGCTGAAGCAAAACCTGGATCATTTCAGAGGATTCTCCACCGAAATTTTGGAGAGGTGCCTGCCTTTGACTTGCAGCTCCACACAAGCTTGGACCTCAGGCCCAGGGCAGATTGTGGTGTCTCCACCCTCATACCATGAACAATCTCCTAAGGGACGGGATCCCTTTGATATCAGCTCTCGGAACCAAGGTCTCCCGAAAGTGCTCCTTTAGTAACCAGAATCTATCCTTCATGTGGGACACATGAGGCGATTACGTTCGAACCTTCCCAACCCATACACTCTCTCTCTTTGGTCTTTGGAAGCTGAGCAAAGCTAACCAAGTGGGCCAAGTCCCATGGGCGATAAGAGGCTCATGCCTCTCCACAGATGTCATGATGAAACGTGTTGCTCCCAGAAGGAGTGCAGAAGTCCGTTATGGGCTATAGGAGAGAAACGTGATGCATGCTGATTGAAATCCCTGGAGTGCTCCCATACTGAAACTGTCATGCACTGGGTGGTTTCTACTACATAAGCGAACCGCATGTAGCGGTAACGGACATGTGGCCCTGCGCCTGGCAGTGTGTGTGAAGCCACGTGCTCAGCAGAACCTTACTGATGGCCTGGCAAATGTGTCCCCCTTATGGGAAATGGGTATGTGCCCTTCCAGCTATGTGAAAAGTAGGTTACACAGTTAGCCCTTTCTGGATTTGGAGTTTTGCCTTGAGGTCAAGACAAGGAGCCCCTTATCATGGAGACCTGGAAAGAGCAATTTCGCAGAGATGCCTTAATGCTGCCATGAGGTCTGTGTTCCATATTCAAAATAGAATAGAAGAAGCGTTGGCCGGAGGCATGAGCAGGCTCGGCCAAGACGGGATGTGCACCTGCAACTGGCGAGCTAGAGGAAAACAATTTGGTACCCACAATTCTTTCAGGATTGGCCAGTTCTCATCCAGCTTGCTCCAAGCAGGTTCTGAAAGGTTTGCGCACCTTTTCTCAACACGCAAAGCACAAGTGTGTGCAAACAGTGCTTCGTTCCGTGTTTCTCAAGCTGATATGGAATGACAGCCCTGCAGACTGCACAGGAAGGGAGTTTCTCACAGGGTAAAGGGGATGTGTACCTGACAGGCTAGATGAAGAAAATTTCCTATGCAGTTGTCCTTCAGTGTCCTGGGAACAGGAGCGAGGCCGGGCCAGCAGATAGAGTCTTTGGTCCCAGATATTGTCTGGCACTGTGGTGCATCGGCACCCTTAAAACACTTTGCTAGCACAGAGCCTCATACAGTGGAGAGCAGGAGAAAACAGGTTGACGCACATCACAAAGAAATCCTGCAGAATTCCGATACCAAGCCCAGTGGAGACGGATGGGTCTGCAAGCGTTTCGCTCAAGAGGGTTCCTTCAACACTGAAGGTTATAACGAGGGCAGTGTCACATGCGGTGAGGAGTGCTGTGAGTGAAAACTTATCATTTTACATGCTTCTTGGAATTGCAGTGTAGCAAAGGGTGCTCAGGTGGACGGGACGAGAAAGGCTTCCGAAAACATGTTGCAGGGTGCTCCTTCTATATGGAATTCCGGGGTTTGTGTATTGCTGTGTGCGAGAAAGAAATCTTGGGTTGGTGTTTGTTCCTTGACTGCAGAATGTCCTGGGAGTGAGTCTTAAGGTGACCTGTGTTCACACAGATCACTTCCGATCACAGGAGGGAACACTACACACACTTCTTGCCACTGTGGCCTCAAGCCCACTGCAAAGGAGGCCTTTCCCCTGGTAAGGGAGACGAATTGCTCACCTGCTCAGAAATGCTCATGATTGAGGTTGGCTGGGCGGATGCATGGTATACCATGTGGCTTTCCCTGAAGGAACCACATACTCCTTGGTTCGAGAACATAGAGTCATCTATGCGAAAACTGTGGTAACCGACTTGCACAGGGGCTCAAATACCGCGCTCTAAGGGCTTGGCTCTGAAGCCCACACGGTGCAAACTCTTTTAAAGGCACTTGGCCATGCGTTGGTGGCGTACCTCTGCAAAGTATGGCAATGTCTCTCTGTAGGAGGTCGTCCCACGGGGAACAGAAGTTACGTTCACACGTTTGGCCCTGAGCCTAATGGCAGAGGTAAAAGATTTGTCATTTCAGAGGCTTCTCCATGGAGTTTTTGTAGAGGTGTCTCCCTCTGACTTGTAGCTCCACAGAAGCACGGTCCTCAGGCCAAGGGCAGCTTGTGCTTTCTCCTCCCTCATACCATGAAGAATTTCCTAAGGAACGGGATCCCTTTGATGTCAGCTCTCGGAACCAAGGTTTCCCCACAGTGCTCCTTTAGTGACCAGAAGCTGTCCCTCTTGTGGCACACATGAAGCGATTACTTTCGAAACTTCCATACACAGACACTCTATCTCTTTGGTCTTTAGAAGCTGAGAGAAGCTAACAAAGTGGGCTCAAGTCCCACGGGCGGAACGAGGCTCATGCCTCTCCACAGAGGGCATGTAGGAACGTGTTGCTCCGAGAAGGAATGCAGAAGTCCGTTATGGGCTAGAGGATAGAAACGTGATGCACACTACTAAAAATGCCTGCAGTGGTCCCATACTGAATGTGTCATCCACCAGGTGGTTTCAGCTACATAACCGAACCGCACGTATCGGTAACGGGCATGTGGCCCTGCGTCTGGCAGGGTGTGTGAAGCCACGTGTCTGGCAAAACCTTACTGGTGGCCTGGTAAATATATCGCCCTTATGGGAAATGGTTATGTGCCCTTCTAGCTAGGTGAAAGTTGTGTTACGCCCCTTGCCCTTTCTGGGTGTGGAGTTTTGCCACAGAGTACAAGAGAAGGAGCCAATTATTTTGGAGACGTGGAAATAGCACTTTCGCAGAGCTGCCTTCATGCTGCCCCGATCTCTGTGTTCCGTATTCGAAACGGAGTAAAGAAGCCATGGGCGGGAAGCACGGCCAGGCTGGCCCCACACGGGATGTGCACGTGCAACTGACGAGCTAGAGGAGAGCAATGTGATACCCACAATTCTTTGGGAACGGCCAGCTCTCATCCAGCTTCTTCCAAGCAGGTTCTGAAAGGTTTGCGCCCCTTTTCTCAACTCAGCAACCACGATGTCGTTCTCACAGTGCTACGCTCTGCGTTTCTCAAGGTGATTTGGAATGAGAGCCTTTCAGACTGCAGAGGAAGGGGGTTTCTAACAGGGGAAATGAGATGTGTAACTGACAGGCTAGATGAAGGAAATTTCCTATGCAGTTGTCATTCAGTGTGCTAGGAACAAGACCCAGGTCGGTAGAGTCACTAGTGTCTTTGTTCCCAGACATCATGTGGCACTGTGGTGCACCAGATCCCTTAAAACGCTTGGCTAACACAGAGTCATATAAAAAGAATAGCAGTAGCAATCAGGTTGACGCACATCACAAGGAAGATTTTCAGATTTCCAGTACCAGCCCTGTGGAGACGGACGGGTCTGCAAGCGTTTCACCCAAGAGAGTTTCTTCAACACAGGCCGTCATTCCAAGTGCAGGGACGCCTGTGGTGAAGATTGCTGTGAGTGAGAAGCGTATCATTTGTACATGATTAGTGGAAGTGGATGTGGCCAAGGGTGCTCAGGTGGACGGGACGGGGAAGCTTTCCCACAAAAAGTTGAAGGGTGCTGCTCCTACATGGCATTCGGGGATTGCTGTGTGCACGAAAGAAATCCTGGGTTCCTGTTTGTTCCTTGAGTGTGGGAAGCCCTTACCGAGTGAGGCTTGGGGTGACCGGTATTCACACAAACCGATTCCGATCACAGGAGGGAACATCGCAAACACTTCTTGGGACAGTGGCCGCGAGTCCATTGCAAAGGAGGCCTTGGCCGAGGCATGGGAAAAGAGTTGCCTCCCAGCTCAGAAAAGCTCATGACGAGGTGGGCTGGACTAAACACGGGTATACAATGTTGCTTTCCCTGCAGGAAACACAGAGTCCCAGGTTCTATAACATAGTGTAATCTATGCGAGAACTGTGGTAACCGGTTTGCTCGGGGGCTCCCATAAGTTGCGTTAAGGGCTCGGTTCTGAAGCCCATACGATGCAAGACTTTTAGGGGCGCTTGGCCACGTGCTGGTTGCCCACCTCTGCAAAGCATGGTAATTACACTCTGTAAGGGTTCGTCCTACTGGGAACACAAATTTCGTTCACACTTTCGCCCCTGAGACTAGTGGCTGAAGCAAAAGCTGGATCATTTCAGAGGATTCTCCACCGAATTTTTGGAGAGGTGCCTGCCTTTGACTTGCAGCTCTACACAAGCTTGGACCTCAGGCCCAGGGCAGATTGTGGTGTCTCCACCCTCATACCATGAACAATCTCCTAAGGGACGGGATCCCTTTGATATCAGCTCTCGGAACCAAGGTCTCCCGAGAGTGCTCCTTTAGTAACCAGAAGCTATCCTTCACGTGGGACACATGAGGCAATTACTTTCGAACCTTCCCAACCCATACACTCTCTCTCTTTGGTCTTTGGAAGCTGAGCAAAGGTAACCAAGTGGGCCAAGTCCCATGGGCGATAAGAGGCTCATGCCTCTCCACAGAGGTCATGATGAAACGTGTTGCTCCCAGAAGGAGTGCAGAAGTCCGTTATGGGCTATAGGAGAGATACGTGATGCATGCTGATTGAAATCCCTGGAGTGCTCCCATACTGAAACTGTCATGCACTGGGTGGTTTCTACTACATAAGCGAACCGCATGTAGCGGTAACGGACATGTGCCCCTGCGCCTGGCAGTGTGTGTGAAGCCACGTGCTCAGCAGAACCTTACTGATGGCCTGGCAAATGTGTCCCCCTTATGGGAAATGGGTATGTGCCCTTCCAGCTATGTGAAAAGTAGGTTACACACTTAGCCCTTTCTGGATTTGGAGTTTTGCCTTGAGGTCAAGACAAGGAGCCCCTTATCATGGAGACCTGGAAAGAGCAATTTCGCAGAGATGCCTTAATGCTGCCATGAGGTCTGTGTTCCATATTCAAAATAGAATAGAAGAAGCGTTGGCCGGAGGCATGAGCAGGCTCGGCCAAGACGGGATGTGCACCTGCAACTGGCGAGCTAGAGGAAAACAATTTGGTACCCACAATTCTTTCAGGATTGGCCAGTTCTCATCCAGCTTGCTCCAAGCAGGTTCTGAAAGGTTTGCGCACCTTTTCTCAACACGCAAAGCACAAGTGTGTGCAAACAGTGCTTCGTTCCGTGTTTCTCAAGCTGATATGGAATGACAGCCCTGCAGACTGCACAGGAAGGGAGTTTCTCACAGGGTAAAGGGGATGTGTACCTGACAGGCTAGATGAAGAAAATTTCCTATGCAGTTGTCCTTCAGTGTCCTGGGAACAGGAGCGAGGCCGGGCCAGCAGATAGAGTCTTTGGTCCCAGATATTGTCTGGCACTGTGGTGCATCGGCACCCTTAAAACACTTTGCTAGCACAGAGCCTCATACAGTGGAGAGCAGGAGAAAACAGGTTGACGCACATCACAAAGAAATCCTGCAGAATTCCGATACCAAGCCCAGTGGAGACGGATGGGTCTGCAAGCGTTTCGCTCAAGAGGGTTCCTTCAACACTGAAGGTTATAACGAGGGCAGTGTCACATGCGGTGAGGAGTGCTGTGAGTGAAAACTTATCATTTTACATGCTTCTTGGAATTGCAGTGTAGCAAAGGGTGCTCAGGTGGACGGGACGAGAAAGGCTTCCGAAAACATGTTGCAGGGTGCTCCTTCTATATGGAATTCCGGGGTTTGTGTATTGCTGTGTGCGAGAAAGAAATCTTGGGTTGGTGTTTGTTCCTTGACTGCAGAATGTCCTGGGAGTGAGTCTTAAGGTGACCTGTGTTCACACAGATCACTTCCGATCACAGGAGGGAACACTACAAACACTTCTTGCCACTGTGGCCTCAAGCCCACTGCAAAGGACGCCTTTCCCCTGGTAAGGGAGACGAGTTGCTCCCCTGCTCAGAAATGCTCATGATTGAGGTTGGCTGGGCGGATGCATGGTATACCATGTGGCTTTCCCTGAAGGAACCACATACTCCTTGGTTCGAGAACATAGAGTCATCTATGCGAAAACTGTGGTAACCGACTTGCACAGGGGCTCAAATAACGCGCTCTAAGGGCTTGGCTCTGAAGCCCACACGGTGCAAACTCTTTTAAAGGCACTTGGCCATGCGTTGGTGGCGTACCTCTGCAAAGTATGGCAATGTCTCTCTGTAGGAGGTCGTCCCACGGGGAACAGAAGTTACGTTCACACGTTTGGCCCTGAGCCTAATGGCAGAGGTAAAAGATTTGTCATTTCAGAGGCTTCTCCATGGAGTTTTTGTAGAGGTGTCTCCCTCTGACTTGTAGCTCCACAGAAGCACGGTCCTCAGGCCAAGGGCAGCTTGTGCTTTCTCCTCCCTCATACCATGAAGAATTTCCTAAGGAACGGGATCCCTTTGATGTCAGCTCTCGGAACCAAGGTTTCCCCACAGTGCTCCTTTAGTGACCAGAAGCTGTCCCTCTTGTGGCACACATGAAGCGATTACTTTCGAAACTTCCATACACAGACACTCTATCTCTTTGGTCTTTAGAAGCTGAGAGAAGCTAACAAAGTGGGCTCAAGTCCCACGGGCGGAACGAGGCTCATGCCTCTCCACAGAGGGCATGTAGGAACGTGTTGCTCCGAGAAGGAATGCAGAAGTCCGTTATGGGCTAGAGGATAGAAACGTGATGCACACTACTAAAAATGCCTGCAGTGGTCCCATACTGAATGTGTCATCCACCAGGTGGTTTCAGCTACATAACCGAACCGCACGTATCGGTAACGGGCATGTGGCCCTGCGTCTGGCAGGGTGTGTGAAGCCACGTGTCTGGCAAAACCTTACTGGTGGCCTGGTAAATATATCGCCCTTATGGGAAATGGTTATGTGCCCTTCTAGCTAGGTGAAAGTTGTGTTACGCCCCTTGCCCTTTCTGGGTGTGGAGTTTTGCCACAGAGTACAAGAGAAGGAGCCAATTATTTTGGAGACGTGGAAATAGCACTTTCGCAGAGCTGCCTTCATGCTGCCCCGATCTCTGTGTTCCGTATTCGAAACGGAGTAAAGAAGCCATGGGCGGGAAGCACGGCCAGGCTGGCCCCACACGGGATGTGCACGTGCAACTGACGAGCTAGAGGAGAGCAATGTGATACCCACAATTCTTTGGGAACGGCCAGCTCTCATCCAGCTTCTTCCAAGCAGGTTCTGAAAGGTTTGCGCCCCTTTTCTCAACTCAGCAACCACGATGTCGTTCTCACAGTGCTACGCTCTGCGTTTCTCAAGGTGATTTGGAATGAGAGCCTTTCAGACTGCAGAGGAAGGGGGTTTCTAACAGGGGAAATGAGATGTGTAACTGACAGGCTAGATGAAGGAAATTTCCTATGCAGTTGTCATTCAGTGTGCTAGGAACAAGACCCAGGTCGGTAGAGTCACTAGTGTCTTTGTTCCCAGACATCATGTGGCACTGTGGTGCACCAGATCCCTTAAAACGCTTGGCTAACACAGAGTCATATAAAAAGAATAGCAGTAGCAATCAGGTTGACGCACATCACAAGGAAGATTTTCAGATTTCCAGTACCAGCCCTGTGGAGACGGACGGGTCTGCAAGCGTTTCACCCAAGAGAGTTTCTTCAACACAGGCGGTCATTCCAAGTGCAGGGACGCCTGTGGTGAAGATTGCTGTGAGTGAGAAGCGTATCATTTGTACATTATTAGTGGAAGTGGATGTGGCCAAGGGTGCTCAGGTGGACGGGACGGGGAAGCTTTCCCACAAAAAGTTGAAGGGTGCTGCTCCTACATGGCATTCGGGGATTGCTGTGTGCACGAAAGAAATCCTGGGTTCCTGTTTGTTCCTTGAGTGTGGGAAGCCCTTACCGAGTGAGGCTTGGGGTGACCGGTGTTCACACAAACCGATTCCGATCACAGGAGGGAACATCGCAAACACTTCTTGGGACAGTGGCCGCGAGTCCATTGCAAAGGAGGCCTTGGCCGAGGCATGGGAAAAGAGTTGCCTCCCAGCTCAGAAAAGCTCATGACGAGGTGGGCTGGACTAAACACGGGTATACAATGTTGCTTTCCCTGCAGGAAACACAGAGTCCCAGGTTCTATAACATAGTGTAATCTATGCGAGAACTGTGGTAACCGGTTTGCTCGGGGGCTCCCATAAGTTGCGTTAAGGGCTCGGTTCTGAAGCCCATACGATGCAAGACTTTTAGGGGCGCTTGGCCACGTGCTGGTTGCCCACCTCTGCAAAGCATGGTAATTACACTCTGTAAGGGTTCGTCCTACTGGGAACACAAATTTCGTTCACACTTTCGCCCCTGAGACTAGTGGCTGAAGCAAAAGCTGGATCATTTCAGAGGATTCTCCACCGAATTTTTGGAGAGGTGCCTGCCTTTGACTTGCAGCTCTACACAAGCTTGGACCTCAGGCCCAGGGCAGATTGTGGTGTCTCCACCCTCATACCATGAACAATCTCCTAAGGGACGGGATCCCTTTGATATCAGCTCTTGGAACCAAGGTCTCCCGAGAGTGCTCCTTTAGTAACCAGAAGCTATCCTTCACGTGGGACACATGAGGCAATTACTTTCGAACCTTCCCAACCCATACACTCTCTCTCTTTTGTCTTTGGAAGCTGAGCAAAGGTAACCAAGTGGGCCAAGTCCCATGGGCGATAAGAGGCTCATGCCTCTCCACAGAGGTCATGATGAAACATGTTGCTCCCAGAAGGAGTGCAGAAGTCCGTTATGGGCTATAGGAGAGATACGTGATGCATGCTGATTGAAATCCCTGGAGTGCTCCCATACTGAAACTGTCATGCACTGGGTGGTTTCTACTACATAAGCGAACCGCATGTAGCGGTAACGGACATGTGCCCCTGCGCCTGGCAGTGTGTGTGAAGCCACGTGCTCAGCAGAACCTTACTGATGGCCTGGCAAATGTGTCCCCCTTATGGGAAATGGGTATGTGCCCTTCCAGCTATGTGAAAAGTAGGTTACACACTTAGCCCTTTCTGGATTTGGAGTTTTGCCTTGAGGTCAAGACAAGGAGCCCCTTATCATGGAGACCTGGAAAGAGCAATTTCGCAGAGATGCCTTAATGCTGCCATGAGGTCTGTGTTCCATATTCAAAATAGAATAGAAGAAGCGTTGGCCGGAGGCATGAGCAGGCTCGGCCAAGACGGGATGTGCACCTGCAACTGGCGAGCTAGAGGAAAACAATTTGGTACCCACAATTCTTTCAGGATTGGCCAGTTCTCATCCAGCTTGCTCCAAGCAGGTTCTGAAAGGTTTGCGCACCTTTTCTCAACACGCAAAGCACAAGTGTGTGCAAACAGTGCTTCGTTCCGTGTTTCTCAAGCTGATATGGAATGACAGCCCTGCAGACTGCACAGGAAGGGAGTTTCTCACAGGGTAAAGGGGATGTGTACCTGACAGGCTAGATGAAGAAAATTTCCTATGCAGTTGTCCTTCAGTGTCCTGGGAACAGGAGCGAGGCCGGGCCAGCAGATAGAGTCTTTGGTCCCAGATATTGTCTGGCACTGTGGTGCATCGGCACCCTTAAAACACTTTGCTAGCACAGAGCCTCATACAGTGGAGAGCAGGAGAAAACAGGTTGACGCACATCACAAAGAAATCCTGCAGAATTCCGATACCAAGCCCAGTGGAGACGGATGGGTCTGCAAGCGTTTCGCTCAAGAGGGTTCCTTCAACACTGAAGGTTATAACGAGGGCAGTGTCACAAGCGGTGAGGAGTGCTGTGAGTGAAAACGTATCATTTTACATGCTTCTTGGAATTGCAGTGTAGCAAAGGGTGCTCAGGTGGACGGGACGAGAAAGGCTTCCCAAAACAAGTTGCAGGGTGCTGCTCCTACATGGAATTCCGGGGTTTGTGTATTGCTGTGTGCGAGAAAGAAATCCTGGGTTGGTGTTTGTTCCTTGACTGCAGAAAGTCCTTGGAGTGAGGCTTAAGGTGACCTGTGTTCACACAGATCACTTCCGATAACAGGAGGGAACACTACACACACTTCTTGCCACTGTGGCCTCAAGCCCACTGCAAAGGAGGCCTTTCCCCTGGTAAGGGAGACGAGTTGCTCCCCTGCTCAGAAATGCTCATGATTGAGGTTGGCTGGGCGGATGCATGGTATACCATGTGGCTTTCCCTGAAGGAACCACATACTCCTTGGTTCGAGAACATAGAGTCATCTATGCGAAAACTGTGGTAACCGACTTGCACAGGGGCTCAAATACCACGCTCTAAGGGCTTGGCTTTGAAGCCCACACGGTGCAAACTCTTTTAAAGGCACTTGGCCATGCGCTGGTGGCGTACCTCTGCAAAGTATGGCAATGTCTCTCTGTAGGAGGTCGTCCCACGGGGAACAGAAGTTACGTTCACACGTTTGGCACTGAGCCTAATGGCAGAGGTAAAAGACTTGTCATTTCAGAGGCTTCTCCACGGAGTTTTTGTAGAGGTGTCTCCCTCTGACTTGTAGCTCCACAGAAGCACGGTCCTCAGGCCAAGGGCAGCTTGTGCTTTCTCCTCCCTCATACCATGAAGAATTTCCTAAGGAACGGGATCCCTTTGATATCAGCTCTCGGAACCAAGGTTTCCCCACAGTGCTCCTTTAGTGACCAGAAGCTGTCCCTCTTGTGGCACACATGAAGCGATTACTTTCGAAACTTCCTTACACAGACACTCTATCTCTTTGGTCTTTAGAAGCTGAGAGAAGCTAACAAAGTGGGCTCAAGTCCCACGGGCAGAACGAGGCTCATGCCTCTCCACAGAGGGCATGTAGGAACGTGTTGCTCCGAGAAGGAATGCAGAAGTCCGTTATGGGCTAGAGGATAGAAACGTGATGCACACTACTAAAAATGCCTGCAGTGGTCCCATACTGAATGTGTCATCCACCAGGTGGTTTCAGCTACATATCCGAACCGCACGTATCGGTAACGGGCATGTGGCCCTGCGTCTGGCAGGGTGTGTGAAGCCACGTGTCTGGCAAAACCTTACTGGTGGCCTGGTAAATATATCACCCTTATGGGAAATGGTTATGTGCCCTTCTAGCTAGGTGAAAGTTGTGTTACGCCCCTTGCCCTTTCTGGGTGTGGAGTTTTGCCACGGTGTTCAAGACAAGGAGCCAATTATTTTGGAGACGTGGAAATAGCACTTTCGCAGAGCTGCCTTCATGCTGCCCCGATCTCTGTGTTCCGTATTCGAAACGGAGTAAAGAAGCCATGGGCGGGAAGCACGGCCAGGCTGGCCCCACACGGGATGTGCACGTGCAACTGACGAGCTAGAGGAGAGCAATGTGATACCCACAATTCTTTGGGAACGGCCAGCTCTCATCCAGCTTCTTCCAAGCAGGTTCTGAAAGGTTTGCGCCCCTTTTCTCAACTCACCAACCACGATGTCGTTCTCACAGTGCTACGCTCTGCGTTTCTCAAGGTGATTTGGAATGAGAGCCTTTCAGACTGCAGAGGAAGGGGGTTTCTAACAGGGGAAATGAGATGTGTAACTGACAGGCTAGATGAAGGAAATTTCCTATGCAGTTGTCATTCAGTGTGCTAGGAACAAGACCCAGGTCGGTAGAGTCACTAGTGTCTTTGTTCCCAGACATCATGTGGCACTGTGGTGCACCAGATCCCTTAAAACGCTTGGCTAACACAGAGTCATATAAAAAGAATAGCAGTAGCAATCAGGTTGACGCACATCACAAGGAAGATTTTCAGATTTCCAGTACCAGCCCTGTGGAGACGGACGGGTCTGCAAGCGTTTCACCCAAGAGAGTTTCTTCAACACAGGCGGTCATTCCAAGTGCAGGGACGCCTGTGGTGAAGATTGCTGTGAGTGAGAAGCGTATCATTTGTACATGATTAGTGGAAGTGGATGTGGCAAAGGGTGCTCAGGTGGACGGGACGGGGAAGCTTTCCCACAACCAGTTGAAGGGTGCTGCTCCTACATGGCATTCGGGGATTGCTGTGTGCACGAAAGAAATCCTGGGTTCCTGTTTGTTCCTTGAGTGTGGGAAGCCCTTACCGAGTGAGGCTTGAGGTGACCGGTGTTCACACAAACCGATTCCGATCACAGGAGGGAACATCGCAAACACTTCTTGGCACAGTGGCCGCGAGTCGATTGCAAAGGAGGCCTTTGCCGAGGCATGGGAAAAGAGTTGCCTCCCAGCTCAGAAAAGCTCATGACGAGGTGGGCTGGACTTAAGCAGGGGTATAGCATGTTGCTTTCCCTGCAGGAAACACATAGTCCCAGGTTCTAGAACATAGTGTAATCTATGCGAGAACTGTGGTACCCGGTTTGCTCGGGGGCTCCCATAAGTTGCGTTAAGGGCTCGGTTCTGAAGCCCATGCGATGCAAGACTTTTAGGGGCGCTTGGCCACGTGCTGGTTGCCCACCTCTGCAAAGCATGGTAATTACACTCTGTAAGGGTTCGTCCTACTGGGAACACAAATTTCGTTCACACTTTCGCCCCTGAGACTAGTGGCAGAAGCAAAAGCTGGATCATTTCAGAGGATTCTCCACCGAATTTTTGGAGAGGTGCCTGCCTTTGACTTGCAGTTCCACACAAGCTTGGACCTCAGGCCCAGGGCAGATAGTGGTGTCTCCACCCTCATACCATGAACAATCTCCTAAGGGACGGGATCCCCTTGATATCAGCTCTCGGAACCAAGGTTTCCCGAGAGTGCTCCTTTAGTAACCAGAAGCTATCCTTCATGTGGGACACATGAGGCGATTACGTTCGAACCTTCCCAACCCATACACTCTCTCTCTTTGGTCTTTGGAAGCTGAGCAAAGCTAACCAAGTGGGCCAAGTCCCATGGGCGATAAGAGGCTCATGCCTCTCCACAGAGGTCATGATGAAACGTGTTGCTCCCAGAAGGAGTGCAGAAGTCCGTTATGGGCTATAGGAGAGAAACGTGATGCATGCTGATTGAAATCCCTGGAGTGCTCCCATACTGAAACTGTCATGCACTGGGTGGTTTCTACTACATAAGCGAACCGCATGTAGCGATAACGGACATGTGCCCCTGCGCCTGGCAGTGTGTGTGAAGCCACGTGCTCAGCAGAACCTTACTGATGGCCTGCCAAATGTTTCCCCCTTATGGGAAATGGGTATGTGCCCTTCCAGCTATGTGAAAAGTAGGTTACACACTTAGCCCTTTGTGGATTTGGAGTTTTGCCATGAGGTCAAGACAAGGAGCCCCTTATCTTGGAGACCTGGAAAGAGCAATTTCGCAGAGATGCCTTAATGCTGCCATGAGGTCTGTGTTCCATATTCGAAATAGAATAAAAGAAGCCTTGGCCGGAGGCACGAGCAGGCTCGTCCCAGACGGGATGTGCACCTGCAACTGACGAGCTAGAGGAAAACCATGTGGTACCCACAATTCTTTCGGGATTGGCCAGTTCTCATCCAGCTTGCTCCAAGCGGGTTCTGAAAGGTTTGCGCACCTTTTCTCAACACGCAAAGCACAAGTGTGTGCAAACAGTGCTTCGTTCCGTGTTTCTCAAGCTGATATGGAATGACAGCCCTGCAGACGGCACAGGAAGGGAGTTTCTCACAGGGTAAAGGGGATGTGTACCTGACAGGCTAGATGAAGAAAATTTCCTATGCGGTTGTCCTTCAGTGTATTGGGAACAGGAGCAAGGTCGGGCCAGCACATAGTGTCTTTGGTCCCAGATATTGTCTGGCACTGTGATGCATCGGCACCCTTAAAACACTTTGCTAGCACAGAGCCTCATACAGAGGAGAGCAGGAGAAAACAGGTGGACACACATCACAAAGAAACCCTGCAGACTTCCGATACCAAGCCCAGTGGAGACGGATGGGTCTGCAAGCGTTTCGCCCAAGAGGGTTCCTTCAACACTGGAGGTTATAACGAGGGCAGCGTCACAAGCGGTGAGGAGTGCTGTGAGTGAAAACGTATCATTTTACATGCTTCTTTGAATTGCAGTGTAGCAAAGGGTGCTCAGGTGGACGGGACGAGAAAGGCTTCCCAAAACAAGTTGCAGGGTGCTGCTCCTACATGGAATTCCGGGGTTTGTGTATTGCTGTGTGCGAGAAAGAAATCTTGGGTTGGTGTTTGTTCCTTGACTGCAGAAAGTCCTTGGAGTGAGGCTTAAGGTGACCTGTGTTCACACAGATCACTTCCGATCACAGGAGGGAACACTACACACACTTCTTGCCACTGTGGCCTCAAGCCCACTGCAAAGGAGGCCTTTCCCCTGGTAAGGGAGACGAGTTGCTCCCCTGCTCAGAAATGCTCATGATTGAGGTTGGCTGGGCGGATGCATGGTATACCATGTGGCTTTCCCTGAAGGAACCACATACTCCTTGGTTCGAGAACATAGAGTCATCTATGCGAAAACTGTGGTAACCGACTTGCACAGGGGCTCAAATACCACGCTCTAAGGGCTTGGCTTTGAAGCCCACACGGTGCAAACTCTTTTAAAGGCACTTGGCCATGCGCTGGTGGCGTACCTCTGCAAAGTATGGCAATGTCTCTCTGTAGGAGGTCGTCCCATGGGGAACAGAAGTTACGTTCACACGTTTGGCACTGAGCCTAATGGCAGAGGTAAAAGATTTGTCATTTTAGAGGCTTCTCCACGGAGTTTTTGTAGAGGTGTCTCCCTCTGACTTGTAGCTCCACAGAAGCACGGTCCTCAGGCCAAGGGCAGCTTGTGCTTTCTCCTCCCTCATACCATGAAGAATTTCCTAAGGAACGGGATCCCTTTGATGTCAGCTCTCGGAACCAAGGTTTCCCCACAGTGCTCCTTTAGTGACCAGAAGCTGTCCCTCTTGTGGCACACATGAAGCGATTACTTTCGAAACTTCCTTACACAGACACTCTATCTCTTTGGTCTTTAGAAGCTGAGAGAAGCTAACAAAGTGGGCTCAAGTCCCACGGGCGGAACGAGGCTCATGCCTCTCCACAGAGGGCATGTAGGAACGTGTTGCTCCGAGAAGGAATGCAGAAGTCCGTTATGGGCTAGAGGATAGAAACGTGATGCACACTACTAAAAATGCCTGCAGTGGTCCCTTACTGAATGTGTCATCCACCAGGTGGTTTCAGCTACATAACCGAACCGCACGTATCGGTAACGGGCATGTGGCCCTGCGTCTGGCAGGGTGTGTGAAGCCACGTGTCTGGCAAAACCTTACTGGTGGCCTGGTAAATATATCGCCCTTATGGGAAATGGTTATGTGCCCTTCTAGCTAGGTGAAAGTTGTGTTACGCCCCTTGCCCTTTCTGGGTGTGGAGTTTTGCCACAGAGTTCAAGAGAAGGAGCCAATTATTTTGGAGACGTGGAAATAGCACTTTCGCAGAGCTTCCTTCATGCTGCCCCGATCTCTGTGTTCCGTATTCGAAACGGAGTAAAAAAGCCATGGGCGGGAAGCACGGCCAGGCTGGCCCCACACGGGATGTGCACGTGCAACTGACGAGCTAGAGGAGAGCAATGTGATACCCACAATTCTTTGGGAACGGCCAGCTCTCATCCAGCTTCTTCCAAGCAGGTTCTGAAAGGTTTGCGCCCCTTTTCTCAACTCAGCAACCACGATGTCGTTCTCACAGTGCTACGCTCTGCGTTTCTCAAGGTGATTTGGAATGAGAGCCTTTCAGACTGCAGAGGAAGGGGGTTTCTAACAGGGGAAATGAGATGTGTAACTGACAGGCTAGATGAAGGAAATTTCCTATGCAGTTGTCATTCAGTGTGCTAGGAACAAGACCCAGGTCGGTAGAGTCACTAGTGTCTTTGTTCCCAGACATCATGTGGCACTGTGGTGCACCAGATCCCTTAAAACGCTTGGCTAACACAGAGTCATATAAAAAGAATAGCAGTAGCAATCAGGTGGACGCACATCACAAGGAAGATTTTCAGATTTCCAGTACCAGCCCTGTGGAGACGGACGGGTCTGCAAGCGTTTCACCCAAGAGAGTTTCTTCAACACAGGCGGTCATTCCAAGTGCAGGGACGCCTGTGGTGAAGATTGCTGTGAGTGAGAAGCGTATCATTTGTACATGATTAGTGGAAGTGGATGTGGCCAAGGGTGCTCAGGTGGACGGGACGGGGAAGCTTTCCCACAAAAAGTTGAAGGGTGCTGCTCCTACATGGCATTCGGGGATTGCTGTGTGCACGAAAGAAATCCTGGGTTCCTGTTTGTTCCTTGAGTGTGGGAAGCCCTTACCGAGTGAGGCTTGGGGTGACCGGTGTTCACACAAACCGATTCCGATCACAGGAGGGAACATCGCAAACACTTCTTGGGACAGTGGCCGCGAGTCCATTGCTAAGGAGGCCTTGGCCGAGGCATGGGAAAAGAGTTGCCTCCCAGCTCAGAAAAGCTCATGACGAGGTGGGCTGGACTAAACACGGGTATACAATGTTGCTTTCCCTGCAGGAAACACAGAGTCCCAGGTTCTATAACATAGTGTAATCTATGCGAGAACTGTGGTAACCGGTTTGCTCGGGGGCTCCCATAAGTTGCGTTAAGGGCTCGGTTCTGAAGCCCATACGATGCAAGACTTTTAGGGGCGCTTGGCCACGTGCTGGTTGCCCACATCTGCAACGCATGGTAATTACACTCTGTAAGGGTTCGTCCTACTGGGAACACAAATTTCGTTCACACTTTCGCCCCTGAGACTAGTGGCTGAAGCAAAAGCTGGATCATTTCAGAGGATTCTCCACCGAATTTTTGGAGAGGTGCCTGCCTTTGACTTGCAGCTCTACACAAGCTTGGACCTCAGGCCCAGGGCAGATTGTGGTGTCTCCACCCTCATACCATGAACAATCTCCTAAGGGACGGGATCCCTTTGATATCAGCTCTCGGAACCAAGGTCTCCCGAGAGTGCTCCTTTAGTAACCAGAAGCTATCCTTCACGTGGGACACATGAGGCAATTACTTTCGAACCTTCCCAACCCATACACTCTCTCTCTTTGGTCTTTGGAAGCTGAGCAAAGGTAACCAAGTGGGCCAAGTCCCATGGGCGATAAGAGGCTCATGCCTCTCCACAGAGGTCATGATTAAACGTGTTGCTCCCAGAAGGAGTGCAGAAGTCCGTTATGGGCTATAGGAGAGATACGTGATGCATGCTGATTGAAATCCCTGGAGTGCTCCCATACTGAAACTGTCATGCACTGGGTGGTTTCTACTACATAAGCGAACCGCATGTAGCGGTAACGGACATGTGCCCCTGCGCCTGGCAGTGTGTGTGAAGCCACGTGCTCAGCAGAACCTTACTGATGGCCTGGCAAATGTGTCCCCCTTATGGGAAATGGGTATGTGCCCTTCCAGCTATGTGAAAAGTAGGTTACACACTTAGCCCTTTCTGGATTTGGAGTTTTGCCATGAAGTCAAGACAAGGAGCCCCTTATCTTGGAGACCTGGAAAGAGCAATTTCGCAGAGATGCCTTAATGCTGCCATGAGGTCTGTGTTCCATATTCGAAATAGAATAAAAGAAGCCTTGGCCGGAGGCACGAGCAGGCTCGTCCCAGACGGGATGTGCACCTGCAACTGACGAGCTAGAGGAAAACCATGTGGTACCCACAATTCTTTCGGGATTGGCCAGTTCTCATCCAGCTTGCTCCAAGCGGGTTCTGAAAGGTTTGCGCACCTTTTCTCAACACGCAAAGCACAAGTGTGTGCAAACAGTGCTTCGTTCCGTGTTTCTCAAGCTGATATGGAATGACAGCCCTGCAGACGGCACAGGAAGGGAGTTTCTCACAGGGTAAAGGGGATGTGTACCTGACAGGCTAGATGAAGAAAATTTCCTATGCGGTTGTCCTTCAGTGTATTGGGAACAGGAGCAAGGTCGGGCCAGCACATAGTGTCTTTGGTCCCAGATATTGTCTGGCACTGTGATGCATCGGCACCCTTAAAACACTTTGCTAGCACAGAGCCTCATACAGAGGAGAGCAGGAGAAAACAGGTGGACACACATCACAAAGAAACCCTGCAGACTTCCGATACCAAGCCCAGTGGAGACGGATGGGTCTGCAAGCGTTTCACCCAAGAGGGTTCCTTCAACACTGGAGGTTATAACGAGGGCAGCGTCACAAGCGGTGAGGAGTGCTGTGAGTGAAAACGTATCATTTTACATGCTTCTTGGAATTGCAGTGTAGCAAAGGGTGCTCAGGTGGACGGGACGAGAAAGGCTTCCCAAAACAAGTTGCAGGGTGCTGCTCCTACATGGAATTCCGGGGTTTGTGTATTGCTGTGTGCGAGAAAGAAATCCTGGGTTGGTGTTTGTTCCTTGACTGCAGAAAGTCCTTGGAGTGAGGCTTAAGGTGACCTGTGTTCACACAGATCACTTCCGATCACAGGAGGGAACACTACACACACTTCTTGCCACTGTGGCCTCAAGCCCACTGCAAAGGAGGCCTTTCCCCTGGTAAGGGAGACGAGTTGCTCCCCTGCTCAGAAATGCTCATGATTGAGGTTGGCTGGGCGGATGCATGGTATACCATGTGGCTTTCCCTGAAGGAACCACATACTCCTTGGTTCGAGAACATAGAGTCATCTATGCGAAAACTGTGGTAACCGACTTGCACAGGGGCTCAAATACCACGCTCTAAGGGCTTGGCTTTGAAGCCCACACGGTGCAAACTCTTTTAAAGGCATTTGGCCATGCGCTGGTGGCGTACCTCTGCAAAGTATGGCAATGTCTCTCTGTAGGAGGTCGTCCCATGTGGAACAGAAGTTACGTTCACACGTTTGGCCCTGAGCCTAATGGCAGAGGTAAAAGATTTGTCATTTTAGAGGCTTCTCCACGGAGTTTTTGTAGAGGTGTCTCCCTCTGACTTGTAGCTCCACAGAAGCACGGTCCTCAGGCCAAGGGCAGCTTGTGCTTTCTCCTCCCTCATACCATGAAGAATTTCCTAAGGAACGGGATCCCTTTGATGTCAGCTCTCGGAACCAAGGTTTCCCCACAGTGCTCCTTTAGTGACCAGAAGCTGTCCCTCTTGTGGCACACATGAAGCGATTACTTTCGAAACTTCCTTACACAGACACTCTATCTCTTTGGTCTTTAGAAGCTGAGAGAAGCTAACAAAGTGGGCTCAAGTCCCACGGGCGGAACGAGGCTCATGCCTCTCCACAGAGGGCATGTAGGAACGTGTTGCTCCGAGAAGGAATGCAGAAGTCCGTTATGGGCTAGAGGATAGAAACGTGATGCACACTACTAAAAATGCCTGCAGTGGTCCCTTACTGAATGTGTCATCCACCAGGTGGTTTCAGCTACATAACCGAACCGCACGTATCGGTAACGGGCATGTGGCCCTGCGTCTGGCAGGGTGTGTGAAGCCACGTGTCTGGCAAAACCTTACTGGTGGCCTGGTAAATATATCGCCCTTATGGGAAATGGTTATGTGCCCTTCTAGCTAGGTGAAAGTTGTGTTACGCCCCTTGCCCTTTCTGGGTGTGGAGTTTTGCCACAGAGTTCAAGAGAAGGAGCCAATTATTTTGGAGACGTGGAAATAGCACTTTCGCAGAGCTGCCTTCATGCTGCCCCGACCTCTGTGTTCCGTATTCGAAACGGAGTAAAGAAGCCATGGGCGGGAAGCACGGCCAGGCTGGCCCCACACGGGATGTGCACGTGCAACTGACGAGCTAGAGGAGAGCAATGTGATACCCACAATTCTTTGGGAACGGCCAGCTCTCATCCAGCTTCTTCCAAGCAGGTTCTGAAAGGTTTGCGCCCCTTTTCTCAACTCAGCAACCACGATGTCGTTCTCACAGTGCTACGCTCTGCGTTTCTCAAGGTGATTTGGAATGAGAGCCTTTCAGACTGCAGAGGAAGGGGGTTTCTAACAGGGGAAATGAGATGTGTAACTGACAGGCTAGATGAAGGAAATTTCCTATGCAGTTGTCATTCAGTGTGCTAGGAACAAGACCCAGGTCGGTAGAGTCACTAGTGTCTTTGTTCCCAGACATCATGTGGCACTGTGGTGCACCAGATCCCTTAAAACGCTTGGCTAACACAGAGTCATATAAAAAGAATAGCAGTAGCAATCAGGTTGACGCACATCACAATGAAGATTTTCAGATTTCCAGTACCAGCCCTGTGGAGACGGACGGGTCTGCAAGCGTTTCACCCAAGAGAGTTTCTTCAACACAGGCGGTCATTCCAAGTGCAGGGACGCCTGTGGTGAAGATTGCTGTGAGTGAGAAGCGTATCATTTGTACATGATTAGTGGAAGTGGATGTGGCCAAGGGTGCTCAGGTGGACGGGACGGGGAAGCTTTCCCACAAAAAGTTGAAGGGTGCTGCTCCTACATGGTATTCGGGGATTGCTGTGTGCAAGAAAGAAATCCTGGGTTCCTGTTTGTTCCTTGAGTGTGGGAAGCCCTTACCGAGTGAGGCTTGGGGTGACCGGTGTTCACACAAACCGATTCCGATCACAGGAGGGAACATCGCAAACACTTCTTGGGACAGTGGCCGCGAGTCCATTGCAAAGGAGGCCTTGGCCGAGGCATGGGAAAAGAGTTGCCTCCCAGCTCAGAAAAGCTCATGACGAGGTGGGCTGGACTAAACACGGGTATACAATGTTGCTTTCCCTGCAGGAAACACAGAGTCCCAGGTTCTATAACATAGTGTAATCTATGCGAGAACTGTGGTAACCGGTTTGCTCGGGGGCTCCCATAAGTTGCGTTAAGGGCTCGGTTCTGAAGCCCATACGATGCAAGACTTTTAGGGGCGCTTGGCCACGTGCTGGTTGCCCACCTCTGCAAAGCATGGTAATTACACTCTGTAAGGGTTCGTCCTACTGGGAACACAAATTTCGTTCACACTTTCGCCCCTGAGACTAGTGGCAGAAGCAAAAGCTGGATCATTTCAGAGGATTCTCCACCGAATTTTTGGAGAGGTGCCTGCCTTTGACTTGCAGTTCCACACAAGCTTGGACCTCAGGCCCAGGGCAGATAGTGGTGTCTCCACCCTCATACCATGAACAATCTCCTAAGGGACGGGATCCCCTTGATATCAGCTCTCGGAACCAAGGTCTCCCGAGAGTGCTCCTTTAGTAACCAGAAGCTATCCTTCATGTGGGACACATGAGGCGATTACGTTCGAACCTTCCCAACCCATACACTCTCTCTCTTTGGTCTTTGGAAGCTGAGCAAAGCTAACCAAGTGGGCCAAGTCCCATGGGCGATAAGAGGCTCATGCCTCTCCACAGAGGTCATGATGAAACGTGTTGCTCCCAGAAGGAGTGCAGAAGTCCGTTATGGGCTATAGGAGAGAAACGTGATGCATGCTGATTGAAATCCCTGGAGTGCTCCCATACTGAAACTGTCATGCACTGGGTGGTTTCTACTACATAAGCGAACCGCATGTAGCGGTAACGGACATGTGCCCCTGTGCCTGGCAGTGTGTGTGAAGCCACGTGCTCAGCAGAACCTTACTGATGGCCTGGCAAATATGTCCCCCTTATGGGAAATGGGTATGTGCCCTTCCAGCTATGTGAAAAGTAGGTTACACACTTAGCCCTTTGTGGATTTGGAGTTTTGCCATGAGGTCAAGACAAGGAGCCCCTTATCTTGGAGACCTGGAAAGAGCAATTTCGCAGAGATGCCTTAATGCTGCCATGAGGTCTGTGTTCCATATTCGAAATAGAATAAAAGAAGCCTTGGCCGGAGGCACGAGCAGGCTCGTCCCAGACGGGATGTGCACCTGCAACTGACGAGCTAGAGGAAAACCATGTGGTACCCACAATTCTTTCGGGATTGGCCAGTTCTCATCCAGCTTGCTCCAAGCGGGTTCTGAAAGGTTTGCGCACCTTTTCTCAACACGCAAAGCACAAGTGTGTGCAAACAGTGCTTCGTTCCGTGTTTCTCAAGCTGATATGGAATGACAGCCCTGCAGACGGCACAGGAAGGGAGTTTCTCACAGGGTAAAGGGGATGTGTACCTGACAGGCTAGATGAAGAAAATTTCCTATGCGGTTGTCCTTCAGTGTATTGGGAACAGGAGCAAGGTCGGGCCAGCACATAGTGTCTTTGGTCCCAGATATTGTCTGGCACTGTGATGCATCGGCACCCTTAAAACACTTTGCTAGCACAGAGCCTCATACAGAGGAGAGCAGGAGAAAACAGGTGGACACACATCACAAAGAAACCCTGCAGACTTCCGATACCAAGCCCAGTGGAGACGGATGGGTCTGCAAGCGTTTCGCCCAAGAGGGTTCCTTCAACACTGGAGGTTATAACGAGGGCAGCGTCACAAGCGGTGAGGAGTGCTGTGAGTGAAAACGTATCATTTTACATGCTTCTTGGAATTGCAGTGTAGCAAAGGGTGCTCAGGTGGACGGGAAGAGAAAGGCTTCCCAAAACAAGTTGCAGGGTGCTGCTCCTACATGGAATTCCGGGGTTTGTGTATTTCTGTGTGCGAGAAAGAAATCTTGGGTTGGTGTTTGTTCATTGACTGCAGAAAGTCCTTGGAGTGAGGCTTAAGGTGACCTGTGTTCACACAGATCACTTCCGATCACAGGAGGGAACACTACACACACTTCTTGCCACTGTGGCCTCAAGCCCACTGCAAAGGAGGCCTTTCCCCTGGTAAGGGAGACGAGTTGCTCCCCTGCTCAGAAATGCTCATGATTGAGGTTGGCTGGGCGGATGCATGGTATACCATGTGGCTTTCCCTGAAGGAACCACATACTCCTTGGTTCGAGAACATAGAGTCATCTATGCGAAAACTGTGGTAACCGACTTGCACAGGGGCTCAAATACCACGCTCTAAGGGCTTGGCTTTGAAGCCCACACGGTGCAAACTCTTTTAAAGGCACTTGGCCATGCGCTGGTGGCGTACCTCTGCAAAGTATGGCAATGTCTCTCTGTAGGAGGTCGTCCCATGGGGAACAGAAGTTACGTTCACACGTTTGGCACTGAGCCTAATGGCAGAGGTAAAAGATTTGTCATTTTAGAGGCTTCTCCACGGAGTTTTTGTAGAGGTGTCTCCCTCTGACTTGTAGCTCCACAGAAGCACGGTCCTCAGGCCAAGGGCAGCTTGTGCTTTCTCCTCCCTCATACCATGAAGAATTTCCTAAGGAACGGGATCCCTTTGATGTCAGCTCTCGGAACCAAGGTTTCCCCACAGTGCTCCTTTAGTGACCAGAAGCTGTCCCTCTTGTGGCACACATGAAGCGATTACTTTCGAAACTTCCTTACACAGACACTCTATCTCTTTGGTCTTTAGAAGCTGAGAGAAGCTAACAAAGTGGGCTCAAGTCCCACGGGCGGAACGAGGCTCATGCCTCTCCACAGAGGGCATGTAGGAACGTGTTGCTCCGAGAAGGAATGCAGAAGTCCGTTATGGGCTAGAGGATAGAAACGTGATGCACACTACTAAAAATGCCTGCAGTGGTCCCTTACTGAATGTGTCATCCACCAGGTGGTTTCAGCTACATAACCGAACCGCACGTATCGGTAACGGGCATGTGGCCCTGCATCTGGCAGGGTGTGTGAAGCCACGTGTCTGGCAAAACCTTACTGGTGGCCTGGTAAATATATCGCCCTTATGGGAAATGGTTATGTGCCCTTCTAGCTAGGTGAAAGTTGTGTTACGCCCCTTGCCCTTTCTGGGTGTGGAGTTTTGCCACAGAGTTCAAGAGAAGGAGCCAATTATTTTGGAGACGTGGAAATAGCACTTTCGCAGAGCTGCCTTCATGCTGCCCCGATCTCTGTGTTCCGTATTCGAAACGGAGTAAAGAAGCCATGGGCGGGAAGCACGGCCAGGCTGGCCCCACACGGGATGTGCACGTGCAACTGACGAGCTAGAGGAGAGCAATGTGATACCCACAATTCTTTGGGAACGGCCAGCTCTCATCCAGCTTCTTCCAAGCAGGTTCTGAAAGGTTTGCGACCCTTTTCTCAACTCAGCAACCACGATGTCGTTCTCACAGTGCTACGCTGTGCGTTTCTCAAGGTGATTTGGAATGAGAGCCTTTCAGACTGCAGAGGAAGGGGGTTTCTAACAGGGGAAATGAGATGTGTAACTGACAGGCTAGATGAAGGAAATTTCCTATGCAGTTGTCATTCAGTGTGCTAGAAACAAGACCCAGGTCGGTAGAGTCACTAGTGTCTTTGTTCCCAGACATCATGTGGCACTGTGGTGCACCAGATCCCTTAAAACGCTTGGCTAACACAGAGTCATATAAAAAGAATAGCAGTAGCAATCAGGTTGACGCACATCACAAGGAAGATTTTCAGATTTCCAATACCAGCCCTGTGGAGACGGACGGGTCTGCAAGCGTTTCACCCACGAGAGTTTCTTCAACACAGGCGGTCATTCCAAGTGCAGGGACGCCTGTGGTGAAGATTGCTGTGAGTGAGAAGCGTATCATTTGTACATGATTAGTGGAAGTGGATGTGGCAAAGGGTGCTCAGGTGGACGGGACGGGGAAGCTTTCCCACAACCAGTTGAAGGGTGCTGCTCCTACATGGCATTCGGGGATTGCTGTGTGCACGAAAGAAATCCTGGGTTCCTGTTTGTTCCTTGAGTGTGGGAAGCCCTTACCGAGTGAGGCTTGAGGTGACCGGTGTTCACACAAACGGATTCCGATCACAGGAGGGAACATCGCAAACACTTCTTGGCACAGTGGCCGCGAGTCGATTGCAAAGGAGGTCTTTGCCGAGGCATGGGAAAAGAGTTGCCTCCCAGCTCAGAAAAGCTCATGACGAGGTGGGCTGGACTTAAGCAGGGGTATAGCATGTTGCTTTCCCTGCAGGAAACACATAGTCCCAGGTTCTAGAACATAGTGTAATCTATGCGAGAACTGTGGTACCCGGTTTGCTCGGGTGCTCCCATAAGTTGCGTTAAGGGCTCGGTTTTGAAGCCCATGCGATGCAAGACTTTTAGGGGCGCTTGGCCACGTGCTGGTTGCCCACCTCTGCAAAGCATGGTAATTACACTCTGTAAGGGTTCGTCCTACTGGGAACACAAATTTCGTTCACACTTTCGCCCCTGAGACTAGTGGCTGAAGCAAAACCTGGATCATTTCAGAGGATTCTCCACCGAATTTTTGGAGAGGTGCCTGCCTTTGACTTGCAGCTCCACACAAGCTTGGACCTCAGGCCCAGGGCAGATTGTGGTGTCTCCACCCTCATACCATGAACAATCTCCTAAGGGACGGGATCCCTTTGATATCAGCTCTCGGAACCAAGGTCTCCCGAAAGTGCTCCTTTAGTAACCAGAATCTATCCTTCATGTGGGACACATGAGGCGATTACGTTCGAACCTTCCCAACCCATACACTCTCTCTCTTTGGTCTTTGGAAGCTGAGCAAAGCTAACCAAGTGGGCCAAGTCCCATGGGCGATAAGAGGCTCATGCCTCTCCACAGATGTCATGATGAAACGTGTTGCTCCCAGAAGGAGTGCAGAAGTCCGTTATGGGCTATAGGAGAGAAACGTGATGCATGCTGATTGAAATCCCTGGAGTGCTCCCATACTGAAACTGTCATGCACTGGGTGGTTTCTACTACATAAGCGAACCGCATGTAGCGGTAACGGACATGTGGCCCTGCGCCTGGCAGTGTGTGTGAAGCCACGTGCTCAGCAGAACCTTACTGATGGCCTGGCAAATGTGTCCCCCTTATGGGAAATGGGTATGTGCCCTTCCAGCTATGTGAAAAGTAGGTTACACAGTTAGCCCTTTCTGGATTTGGAGTTTTGCCTTGAGGTCAAGACAAGGAGCCCCTTATCATGGAGACCTGGAAAGAGCAATTTCGCAGAGATGCCTTAATGCTGCCATGAGGTCTGTGTTCCATATTCAAAATAGAATAGAAGAAGCGTTGGCCGGAGGCATGAGCAGGCTCGGCCAAGACGGGATGTGCACCTGCAACTGGCGAGCTAGAGGAAAACAATTTGGTACCCACAATTCTTTCAGGATTGGCCAGTTCTCATTCAGCTTGCTCCAAGCAGGTTCTGAAAGGTTTGCGCACCTTTTCTCAACACGCAAAGCACAAGTGTGTGCAAACAGTGCTTCGTTCCGTGTTTCTCAAGCTGATATGGAATGACAGCCCTGCAGACTGCACAGGAAGGGAGTTTCTCACAGGGTAAAGGGGATGTGTACCTGACAGGCTAGATGAAGAAAATTTCCTATGCAGTTGTCCTTCAGTGTCCTGGGAACAGGAGCGAGGCCGGGCCAGCAGATAGAGTCTTTGGTCCCAGATATTGTCTGGCACTGTGGTGCATCGGCACCCTTAAAACACTTTGCTAGCACAGAGCCTCATACAGTGGAGAGCAGGAGAAAACAGGTTGACGCACATCACAAAGAAATCCTGCAGAATTCCGATACCAAGCCCAGTGGAGACGGATGGGTCTGCAAGCGTTTCGCTCAAGAGGGTTCCTTCAACACTGAAGGTTATAACGAGGGCAGTGTCACATGCGGTGAGGAGTGCTGTGAGTGAAAACTTATCATTTTACATGCTTCTTTGAATTGCAGTGTAGCAAAGGGTGCTCAGGTGGACGGGACGAGAAAGGCTTCCGAAAACATGTTGCAGGGTGCTCCTTCTATATGGAATTCCGGGGTTTGTGTATTGCTGTGTGCGAGAAAGAAATCTTGGGTTGGTGTTTGTTCCTTGACTGCAGAATGTCCTGGGAGTGAGTCTTAAGGTGACCTGTGTTCACACAGATCACTTCCGATCACAGGAGGGAACACTACACACACTTCTTGCCACTGTGGCCTCAAGCCCACTGCAAAGGAGGCCTTTCCCCTGGTAAGGGAGACGAATTGCTCACCTGCTCAGAAATGCTCATGATTGAGGTTGGCTGGGCGGATGCATGGTATACCATGTGGCTTTCCCTGAAGGAACCACATACTCCTTGGTTCGAGAACATAGAGTCATCTATGCGAAAACTGTGGTAACCGACTTGCACAGGGGCTCAAATACCGCGCTCTAAGGGCTTGGCTCTGAAGCCCACACGGTGCAAACTCTTTTAAAGGCACTTGGCCATGCGTTGGTGGCGTACCTCTGCAAAGTATGGCAATGTCTCTCTGTAGGAGGTCGTCCCACGGGGAACAGAAGTTACGTTCACACGTTTGGCCCTGAGCCTAATGGCAGAGGTAAAAGATTTGTCATTTCAGAGGCTTCTCCATGGAGTTTTTGTAGAGGTGTCTCCCTCTGACTTGTAGCTCCACAGAAGCACGGTCCTCAGGCCAAGGGCAGCTTGTGCTTTCTCCTCCCTCATACCATGAAGAATTTCCTAAGGAACGGGATCCCTTTGATGTCAGCTCTCGGAACCAAGGTTTCCCCACAGTGCTCCTTTAGTGACCAGAAGCTGTCCCTCTTGTGGCACACATGAAGCGATTACTTTCGAAACTTCCATACACAGACACTCTATCTCTTTGGTCTTTAGAAGCTGAGAGAAGCTAACAAAGTGGGCTCAAGTCCCACGGGCGGAACGAGGCTCATGCCTCTCCACAGAGGGCATGTAGGAACGTGTTGCTCCGAGAAGGAATGCAGAAGTCCGTTATGGGCTAGAGGATAGAAACGTGATGCACACTACTAAAAATGCCTGCAGTGGTCCCATACTGAATGTGTCATCCACCAGGTGGTTTCAGCTACATAACCGAACCGCACGTATCGGTAACGGGCATGTGGCCCTGCGTCTGGCAGGGTGTGTGAAGCCACGTGTCTGGCAAAACCTTACTGGTGGCCTGGTAAATATATCGCCCTTATGGGAAATGGTTATGTGCCCTTCTAGCTAGGTGAAAGTTGTGTTACGCCCCTTGCCCTTTCTGGGTGTGGAGTTTTGCCACAGAGTACAAGAGAAGGAGCCAATTATTTTGGAGACGTGGAAATAGCACTTTCGCAGAGCTGCCTTCATGCTGCCCCGATCTCTGTGTTCCGTATTCGAAACGGAGTAAAGAAGCCATGGGCGGGAAGCACGGCCAGGCTGGCCCCACACGGGATGTGCACGTGCAACTGACGAGCTAGAGGAGAGCAATGTGATACCCACAATTCTTTGGGAACGGCCAGCTCTCATCCAGCTTCTTCCAAGCAGGTTCTGAAAGGTTTGCGTCCCTTTTCTCAACTCAGCAACCACGATGTCGTTCTCACAGTGCTACGCTCTGCGTTTCTCAAGGTGATTTGGAATGAGAGCCTTTCAGACTGCAGAGGAAGGGGGTTTCTAACAGGGGAAATGAGATGTGTAACTGACAGGCTAGATGAAGGAAATTTCCTATGCAGTTGTCATTCAGTGTGCTAGGAACAAGACCCAGGTCGGTAGAGTCACTAGTGTCTTTGTTCCCAGACATCATGTGGCACTGTGGTGCACCAGATCCCTTAAAACGCTTGGCTAACACAGAGTCATATAAAAAGAATAGCAGTAGCAATCAGGTTGACGCACATCACAAGGAAGATTTTCAGATTTCCAGTACCAGCCCTGTGGAGACGGACGGGTCTGCAAGCGTTTCACCCAAGAGAGTTTCTTCAACACAGGCGGTCATTCCAAGTGCAGGGACGCCTGTGGTGAAGATTGCTGTGAGTGAGAAGCGTATCATTTGTACATGATTAGTGGAAGTGGATGTGGCCAAGGGTGCTCAGGTGGACGGGACGGGGAAGCTTTCCCACAAAAAGTTGAAGGGTGCTGCTCCTACATGGCATTCGGGGATTGCTGTGTGCACGAAAGAAATCCTGGGTTCCTGTTTGTTCCTTGAGTGTGGGAAGCCCTTACCGAGTGAGGCTTGGGGTGACCGGTGATCACACAAACCGATTCCGATCACAGGAGGGAACATCGCAAACACTTCTTGGGACAGTGGCCGCGAGTCCATTGCAAAGGAGGCCTTGGCCGAGGCATGGGAAAAGAGTTGCCTCCCAGCTCAGAAAAGCTCATGACGAGGTGGGCTGGACTAAACACGGGTATACAATGTTGCTTTCCCTGCAGGAAACACAGAGTCCCAGGTTCTATAACATAGTGTAATCTATGCGAGAACTGTGGTAACCGGTTTGCTCGGGGGCTCCCATAAGTTGCGTTAAGGGCTCGGTTCTGAAGCCCATACGATGCAAGACTTTTAGGGGCGCTTGGCCACGTGCTGGTTGCCCACCTCTGCAAAGCATGGTAATTACACTCTGTAAGGGTTCGTCCTACTGGGAACACAAATTTCGTTCACACTTTCGCCCCTGAGACTAGTGGCTGAAGCAAAAGCTGGATCATTTCAGAGGATTCTCCACCGAATTTTTGGAGAGGTGCCTGCCTTTGACTTGCAGCTCTACACAAGCTTGGACCTCAGGCCCAGGGCAGATTGTGGTGTCTCCACCCTCATACCATGAACAATCTCCTAAGGGACGGGATCCCTTTGATATCAGCTCTCGGAACCAAGGTCTCCCGAGAGTGCTCCTTTAGTAACCAGAAGCTATCCTTCACGTGGGACACATGAGGCAATTACTTTCGAACCTTCCCAACCCATACACTCTCTCTCTTTGGTCTTTGGAAGCTGAGCAAAGGTAACCAAGTGGGCCAAGTCCCATGGGCGATAAGAGGCTCATGCCTCTCCACAGAGGTCATGATGAAACGTGTTGCTCCCAGAAGGAGTGCAGAAGTCCGTTATGGGCTATAGGAGAGATACGTGATGCATGCTGATTGAAATCCCTGGAGTGCTCCCATACTGAAACTGTCATGCACTGGGTGGTTTCTACTACATAAGCGAACCGCATGTAGCGGTAACGGACATGTGCCCCTGCGCCTGGCAGTGTGTGTGAAGCCACGTGCTCAGCAGAACCTTACTGATGGCCTGGCAAATGTGTCCCCCTTATGGGAAATGGGTATGTGCCCTTCCAGCTATGTGAAAAGTAGGTTACACACTTAGCCCTTTCTGGATTTGGAATTTTGCCTTGAGGTCAAGACAAGGAGCCCCTTATCATGGAGACCTGGAAAGAGCAATTTCGCAGAGATGCCTTAATGCTGCCATGAGGTCTGTGTTCCATATTCAAAATAGAATAGAAGAAGCGTTGGCCGGAGGCATGAGCAGGCTCGGCCAAGACGGGATGTGCACCTGCAACTGGCGAGCTAGAGGAAAACAATTTGGTACCCACAATTCTTTCAGGATTGGCCAGTTCTCATCCAGCTTGCTCCAAGCAGGTTCTGAAAGGTTTGCGCACCTTTTCTCAACACGCAAAGCACAAGTGTGTGCAAACAGTGCTTCGTTCCGTGTTTCTCAAGCTGATATGGA
The DNA here is from genome assembly GCF_028021215.1 of Eschrichtius robustus. Taxonomy (NCBI): domain Eukaryota; kingdom Metazoa; phylum Chordata; class Mammalia; order Artiodactyla; family Eschrichtiidae; genus Eschrichtius; species Eschrichtius robustus. Next base: position 53,355,785 of record NC_090845.1, on the reverse strand, counting down.
ATGACAGCCCTGCAGACTGCACAGGAAGGGAGTTTCTCACAGGGTAAAGGGGATGTGTACCTGACAGGCTAGATGAAGAAAATTTCCTATGCAGTTGTCCTTCAGTGTCCTGGGAACAGGAGCGAGGCCGGGCCAGCAGATAGAGTCTTTGGTCCCAGATATTGTCTGGCACTGTGGTGCATCGGCACCCTTAAAACACTTTGCTAGCACAGAGCCTCATACAGTGGAGAGCAGGAGAAAACAGGTTGACGCACATCACAAAGAAATCCTGCAGAATTCCGATACCAAGCCCAGTGGAGACGGATGGGTCTGCAAGCGTTTCGCTCAAGAGGGTTCCTTCAACACTGAAGGTTATAACGAGGGCAGTGTCACATGCGGTGAGGAGTGCTGTGAGTGAAAACTTATCATTTTACATGCTTCTTGGAATTGCAGTGTAGCAAAGGGTGCTCAGGTGGACGGGACGAGAAAGGCTTCCGAAAACATGTTGCAGGGTGCTCCTTCTATATGGAATTCCGGGGTTTGTGTATTGCTGTGTGCGAGAAAGAAATCTTGGGTTGGTGTTTGTTCCTTGACTGCAGAATGTCCTGGGAGTGAGTCTTAAGGTGACCTGTGTTCACACAGATCACTTCCGATCACAGGAGGGAACACTACAAACACTTCTTGCCACTGTGGCCTCAAGCCCACTGCAAAGGACGCCTTTCCCCTGGTAAGGGAGACGAGTTGCTCCCCTGCTCAGAAATGCTCATGATTGAGGTTGGCTGGGCGGATGCATGGTATACCATGTGGCTTTCCCTGAAGGAACCACATACTCCTTGGTTCGAGAACATAGAGTCATCTATGCGAAAACTGTGGTAACCGACTTGCACAGGGGCTCAAATAACGCGCTCTAAGGGCTTGGCTCTGAAGCCCACACGGTGCAAACTCTTTTAAAGGCACTTGGCCATGCGTTGGTGGCGTACCTCTGCAAAGTATGGCAATGTCTCTCTGTAGGAGGTCGTCCCACGGGGAACAGAAGTTACGTTCACACGTTTGGCCCTGAGCCTAATGGCAGAGGTAAAAGATTTGTCATTTCAGAGGCTTCTCCATGGAGTTTTTGTAGAGGTGTCTCCCTCTGACTTGTAGCTCCACAGAAGCACGGTCCTCAGGCCAAGGGCAGCTTGTGCTTTCTCCTCCCTCATACCATGAAGAATTTCCTAAGGAACGGGATCCCTTTGATGTCAGCTCTCGGAACCAAGGTTTCCCCACAGTGCTCCTTTAGTGACCAGAAGCTGTCCCTCTTGTGGCACACATGAAGCGATTACTTTCGAAACTTCCATACACAGACACTCTATCTCTTTGGTCTTTAGAAGCTGAGAGAAGCTAACAAAGTGGGCTCAAGTCCCACGGGCGGAACGAGGCTCATGCCTCTCCACAGAGGGCATGTAGGAACGTGTTGCTCCGAGAAGGAATGCAGAAGTCCGTTATGGGCTAGAGGATAGAAACGTGATGCACACTACTAAAAATGCCTGCAGTGGTCCCATACTGAATGTGTCATCCACCAGGTGGTTTCAGCTACATAACCGAACCGCACGTATCGGTAACGGGCATGTGGCCCTGCGTCTGGCAGGGTGTGTGAAGCCACGTGTCTGGCAAAACCTTACTGGTGGCCTGGTAAATATATCGCCCTTATGGGAAATGGTTATGTGCCCTTCTAGCTAGGTGAAAGTTGTGTTACGCCCCTTGCCCTTTCTGGGTGTGGAGTTTTGCCACAGAGTACAAGAGAAAGAGCCAATTATTTTGGAGACGTGGAAATAGCACTTTCGCAGAGCTGCCTTCATGCTGCCCCGATCTCTGTGTTCCGTATTCGAAACGGAGTAAAGAAGCCATGGGCGGGAAGCACGGCCAGGCTGGCCCCACACGGGATGTGCACGTGCAACTGACGAGCTAGAGGAGAGCAATGTGATACCCACAATTCTTTGGGAACGGCCAGCTCTCATCCAGCTTCTTCCAAGCAGGTTCTGAAAGGTTTGCGCCCCTTTTCTCAACTCAGCAACCACGATGTCGTTCTCACAGTGCTACGCTCTGCGTTTCTCAAGGTGATTTGGAATGAGAGCCTTTCAGACTGCAGAGGAAGGGGGTTTCTAACAGGGGAAATGAGATGTGTAACTGACAGGCTAGATGAAGGAAATTTCCTATGCAGTTGTCATTCAGTGTGCTAGGAACAAGACCCAGGTCGGTAGAGTCACTAGTGTCTTTGTTCCCAGACATCATGTGGCACTGTGGTGCACCAGATCCCTTAAAACGCTTGGCTAACACAGAGTCATATAAAAAGAATAGCAGTAGCAATCAGGTTGACGCACATCACAAGGAAGATTTTCAGATTTCCAGTACCAGCCCTGTGGAGACGGACGGGTCTGCAAGCGTTTCACCCAAGAGAGTTTCTTCAACACAGGCGGTCATTCCAAGTGCAGGGACGCCTGTGGTGAAGATTGCTGTGAGTGAGAAGCGTATCATTTGTACATGATTAGTGGAAGTGGATGTGGCCAAGGGTGCTCAGGTGGACGGGACGGGGAAGCTTTCCCACAAAAAGTTGAAGGGTGCTGCTCCTACATGGCATTCGGGGATTGCTGTGTGCACGAAAGAAATCCTGGGTTCCTGTTTGTTCCTTGAGTGTGGGAAGCCCTTACCGAGTGAGGCTTGGGGTGACCGGTGTTCACACAAACCGATTCCGATCACAGGAGGGAACATCGCAAACACTTCTTGGGACAGTGGCCGCGAGTCCATTGCAAAGGAGGCCTTGGCCGAGGCATGGGAAAAGAGTTGCCTCCCAGCTCAGAAAAGCTCATGACGAGGTGGGCTGGACTAAACACGGGTATACAATGTTGCTTTCCCTGCAGGAAACACAGAGTCCCAGGTTCTATAACATAGTGTAATCTATGCGAGAACTGTGGTAACCGGTTTGCTCGGGGGCTCCCATAAGTTGCGTTAAGGGCTCGGTTCTGAAGCCCATACGATGCAAGACTTTTAGGGGCGCTTGGCCACGTGCTGGTTGCCCACCTCTGCAAAGCATGGTAATTACACTCTGTAAGGGTTCGTCCTACTGGGAACACAAATTTCGTTCACACTTTCGCCCCTGAGACTAGTGGCTGAAGCAAAAGCTGGATCATTTCAGAGGATTCTCCACCGAATTTTTGGAGAGGTGCCTGCCTTTGACTTGCAGCTCTACACAAGCTTGGACCTCAGGCCCAGGGCAGATTGTGGTGTCTCCACCCTCATACCATGAACAATCTCCTAAGGGACGGGATCCCTTTGATATCAGCTCTCGGAACCAAGGTCTCCCGAGAGTGCTCCTTTAGTAACCAGAAGCTATCCTTCACGTGGGACACATGAGGCAATTACTTTCGAACCTTCCCAACCCATACACTCTCTCTCTTTGGTCTTTGGAAGCTGAGCAAAGGTAACCAAGTGGGCCAAGTCCCATGGGCGATAAGAGGCTCATGCCTCTCCACAGAGGTCATGATGAAACATGTTGCTCCCAGAAGGAGTGCAGAAGTCCGTTATGGGCTATAGGAGAGATACGTGATGCATGCTGATTGAAATCCCTGGAGTGCTCCCATACTGAAACTGTCATGCACTGGGTGGTTTCTACTACATAAGCGAACCGCATGTAGCGGTAACGGACATGTGCCCCTGCGCCTGGCAGTGTGTGTGAAGCCACGTGCTCAGCAGAACCTTACTGATGGCCTGGCAAATGTGTCCCCCTTATGGGAAATGGGTATGTGCCCTTCCAGCTATGTGAAAAGTAGGTTACACACTTAGCCCTTTCTGGATTTGGAGTTTTGCCTTGAGGTCAAGACAAGGAGCCCCTTATCATGGAGACCTGGAAAGAGCAATTTCGCAGAGATGCCTTAATGCTGCCATGAGGTCTGTGTTCCATATTCAAAATAGAATAGAAGAAGCGTTGGCCGGAGGCATGAGCAGGCTCGGCCAAGACGGGATGTGCACCTGCAACTGGCGAGCTAGAGGAAAACAATTTGGTACCCACAATTCTTTCAGGATTGGCCAGTTCTCATCCAGCTTGCTCCAAGCAGGTTCTGAAAGGTTTGCGCACCTTTTCTCAACACGCAAAGCACAAGTGTGTGCAAACAGTGCTTCGTTCCGTGTTTCTCAAGCTGATATGGAATGACAGCCCTGCAGACTGCACAGGAAGGGAGTTTCTCACAGGGTAAAGGGGATGTGTACCTGACAGGCTAGATGAAGAAAATTTCCTATGCAGTTGTCCTTCAGTGTCCTGGGAACAGGAGCGAGGCCGGGCCAGCAGATAGAGTCTTTGGTCCCAGATATTGTCTGGCACTGTGGTGCATCGGCACCCTTAAAACACTTTGCTAGCACAGAGCCTCATACAGTGGAGAGCAGGAGAAAACAGGTTGACGCACATCACAAAGAAATCCTGCAGAATTCCGATACCAAGCCCAGTGGAGACGGATGGGTCTGCAAGCGTTTCGCTCAAGAGGGTTCCTTCAACACTGAAGGTTATAACGAGGGCAGTGTCACATGCGGTGAGGAGTGCTGTGAGTGAAAACTTATCATTTTACATGCTTCTTGGAATTGCAGTGTAGCAAAGGGTGCTCAGGTGGACGGGACGAGAAAGGCTTCCGAAAACATGTTGCAGGGTGCTCCTTCTATATGGAATTCCGGGGTTTGTGTATTGCTGTGTGCGAGAAAGAAATCTTGGGTTGGTGTTTGTTCCTTGACTGCAGAATGTCCTGGGAGTGAGTCTTAAGGTGACCTGTGTTCACACAGATCACTTCCGATCACAGGAGGGAACACTACACACACTTCTTGCCACTGTGGCCTCAAGCCCACTGCAAAGGAGGCCTTTCCCCTGGTAAGGGAGACGAATTGCTCACCTGCTCAGAAATGCTCATGATTGAGGTTGGCTGGGCGGATGCATGGTATACCATGTGGCTTTCCCTGAAGGAACCACATACTCCTTGGTTCGAGAACATAGAGTCATCTATGCGAAAACTGTGGTAACCGACTTGCACAGGGGCTCAAATACCGCGCTCTAAGGGCTTGGCTCTGAAGCCCACACGGTGCAAACTCTTTTAAAGGCACTTGGCCATGCGTTGGTGGCGTACCTCTGCAAAGTATGGCAATGTCTCTCTGTAGGAGGTCGTCCCACGGGGAACAGAAGTTACGTTCACACGTTTGGCCCTGAGCCTAATGGCAGAGGTAAAAGATTTGTCATTTCAGAGGCTTCTCCATGGAGTTTTTGTAGAGGTGTCTCCCTCTGACTTGTAGCTCCACAGAAGCACGGTCCTCAGGCCAAGGGCAGCTTGTGCTTTCTCCTCCCTCATACCATGAAGAATTTCCTAAGGAACGGGATCCCTTTGATGTCAGCTCTCGGAACCAAGGTTTCCCCACAGTGCTCCTTTAGTGACCAGAAGCTGTCCCTCTTGTGGCACACATGAAGCGATTACTTTCGAAACTTCCATACACAGACACTCTATCTCTTTGGTCTTTAGAAGCTGAGAGAAGCTAACAAAGTGGGCTCAAGTCCCACGGGCGGAACGAGGCTCATGCCTCTCCACAGAGGGCATGTAGGAACGTGTTGCTCCGAGAAGGAATGCAGAAGTCCGTTATGGGCTAGAGGATAGAAACGTGATGCACACTACTAAAAATGCCTGCAGTGGTCCCATACTGAATGTGTCATCCACCAGGTGGTTTCAGCTACATAACCGAACCGCACGTATCGGTAACGGGCATGTGGCCCTGCGTCTGGCAGGGTGTGTGAAGCCACGTGTCTGGCAAAACCTTACTGGTGGCCTGGTAAATATATCGCCCTTATGGGAAATGGTTATGTGCCCTTCTAGCTAGGTGAAAGTTGTGTTACGCCCCTTGCCCTTTCTGGGTGTGGAGTTTTGCCACAGAGTACAAGAGAAGGAGCCAATTATTTTGGAGACGTGGAAATAGCACTTTCGCAGAGCTGCCTTCATGCTGCCCCGATCTCTGTGTTCCGTATTCGAAACGGAGTAAAGAAGCCATGGGCGGGAAGCACGGCCAGGCTGGCCCCACACGGGATGTGCACGTGCAACTGACGAGCTAGAGGAGAGCAATGTGATACCCACAATTCTTTGGGAACGGCCAGCTCTCATCCAGCTTCTTCCAAGCAGGTTCTGAAAGGTTTGCGTCCCTTTTCTCAACTCAGCAACCACGATGTCGTTCTCACAGTGCTACGCTCTGCGTTTCTCAAGGTGATTTGGAATGAGAGCCTTTCAGACTGCAGAGGAAGGGGGTTTCTAACAGGGGAAATGAGATGTGTAACTGACAGGCTAGATGAAGGAAATTTCCTATGCAGTTGTCATTCAGTGTGCTAGGAACAAGACCCAGGTCGGTAGAGTCACTAGTGTCTTTGTTCCCAGACATCATGTGGCACTGTGGTGCACCAGATCCCTTAAAACGCTTGGCTAACACAGAGTCATATAAAAAGAATAGCAGTAGCAATCAGGTTGACGCACATCACAAGGAAGATTTTCAGATTTCCAGTACCAGCCCTGTGGAGACGGACGGGTCTGCAAGCGTTTCACCCAAGAGAGTTTCTTCAACACAGGCGGTCATTCCAAGTGCAGGGACGCCTGTGGTGAAGATTGCTGTGAGTGAGAAGCGTATCATTTGTACATGATTAGTGGAAGTGGATGTGGCCAAGGGTGCTCAGGTGGACGGGACGGGGAAGCTTTCCCACAAAAAGTTGAAGGGTGCTGCTCCTACATGGCATTCGGGGATTGCTGTGTGCACGAAAGAAATCCTGGGTTCCTGTTTGTTCCTTGAGTGTGGGAAGCCCTTACCGAGTGAGGCTTGGGGTGACCGGTGATCACACAAACCGATTCCGATCACAGGAGGGAACATCGCAAACACTTCTTGGGACAGTGGCCGCGAGTCCATTGCAAAGGAGGCCTTGGCCGAGGCATGGGAAAAGAGTTGCCTCCCAGCTCAGAAAAGCTCATGACGAGGTGGGCTGGACTAAACACGGGTATACAATGTTGCTTTCCCTGCAGGAAACACAGAGTCCCAGGTTCTATAACATAGTGTAATCTATGCGAGAACTGTGGTAACCGGTTTGCTCGGGGGCTCCCATAAGTTGCGTTAAGGGCTCGGTTCTGAAGCCCATACGATGCAAGACTTTTAGGGGCGCTTGGCCACGTGCTGGTTGCCCACCTCTGCAAAGCATGGTAATTACACTCTGTAAGGGTTCGTCCTACTGGGAACACAAATTTCGTTCACACTTTCGCCCCTGAGACTAGTGGCTGAAGCAAAAGCTGGATCATTTCAGAGGATTCTCCACCGAATTTTTGGAGAGGTGCCTGCCTTTGACTTGCAGCTCTACACAAGCTTGGACCTCAGGCCCAGGGCAGATTGTGGTGTCTCCACCCTCATACCATGAACAATCTCCTAAGGGACGGGATCCCTTTGATATCAGCTCTCGGAACCAAGGTCTCCCGAGAGTGCTCCTTTAGTAACCAGAAGCTATCCTTCACGTGGGACACATGAGGCAATTACTTTCGAACCTTCCCAACCCATACACTCTCTCTCTTTGGTCTTTGGAAGCTGAGCAAAGGTAACCAAGTGGGCCAAGTCCCATGGGCGATAAGAGGCTCATGCCTCTCCACAGAGGTCATGATGAAACGTGTTGCTCCCAGAAGGAGTGCAGAAGTCCGTTATGGGCTATAGGAGAGATACGTGATGCATGCTGATTGAAATCCCTGGAGTGCTCCCATACTGAAACTGTCATGCACTGGGTGGTTTCTACTACATAAGCGAACCGCATGTAGCGGTAACGGACATGTGCCCCTGCGCCTGGCAGTGTGTGTGAAGCCACGTGCTCAGCAGAACCTTACTGATGGCCTGGCAAATGTGTCCCCCTTATGGGAAATGGGTATGTGCCCTTCCAGCTATGTGAAAAGTAGGTTACACACTTAGCCCTTTCTGGATTTGGAATTTTGCCTTGAGGTCAAGACAAGGAGCCCCTTATCATGGAGACCTGGAAAGAGCAATTTCGCAGAGATGCCTTAATGCTGCCATGAGGTCTGTGTTCCATATTCAAAATAGAATAGAAGAAGCGTTGGCCGGAGGCATGAGCAGGCTCGGCCAAGACGGGATGTGCACCTGCAACTGGCGAGCTAGAGGAAAACAATTTGGTACCCACAATTCTTTCAGGATTGGCCAGTTCTCATCCAGCTTGCTCCAAGCAGGTTCTGAAAGGTTTGCGCACCTTTTCTCAACACGCAAAGCACAAGTGTGTGCAAACAGTGCTTCGTTCCGTGTTTCTCAAGCTGATATGGAATGACAGCCCTGCAGACTGCACAGGAAGGGAGTTTCTCACAGGGTAAAGGGGATGTGTACCTGACAGGCTAGATGAAGAAAATTTCCTATGCAGTTGTCCTTCAGTGTCCTGGGAACAGGAGCGAGGCCGGGCCAGCAGATAGAGTCTTTGGTCCCAGATATTGTCTGGCACTGTGGTGCATCGGCACCCTTAAAACACTTTGCTAGCACAGAGCCTCATACAGTGGAGAGCAGGAGAAAACAGGTTGACGCACATCACAAAGAAATCCTGCAGAATTCCGATACCAAGCCCAGTGGAGACGGATGGGTCTGCAAGCGTTTCGCTCAAGAGGGTTCCTTCAACACTGAAGGTTATAACGAGGGCAGTGTCACATGCGGTGAGGAGTGCTGTGAGTGAAAACTTATCATTTTACATGCTTCTTGGAATTGCAGTGTAGCAAAGGGTGCTCAGGTGGACGGGACGAGAAAGGCTTCCGAAAACATGTTGCAGGGTGCTCCTTCTATATGGAATTCCGGGGTTTGTGTATTGCTGTGTGCGAGAAAGAAATCTTGGGTTGGTGTTTGTTCCTTGACTGCAGAATGTCCTGGGAGTGAGTCTTAAGGTGACCTGTGTTCACACAGATCACTTCCGATCACAGGAGGGAACACTACAAACACTTCTTGCCACTGTGGCCTCAAGCCCACTGCAAAGGACGCCTTTCCCCTGGTAAGGGAGACGAGTTGCTCCCCTGCTCAGAAATGCTCATGATTGAGGTTGGCTGGGCGGATGCATGGTATACCATGTGGCTTTCCCTGAAGGAACCACATACTCCTTGGTTCGAGAACATAGAGTCATCTATGCGAAAACTGTGGTAACCGACTTGCACAGGGGCTCAAATAACGCGCTCTAAGGGCTTGGCTCTGAAGCCCACACGGTGCAAACTCTTTTAAAGGCACTTGGCCATGCGTTGGTGGCGTACCTCTGCAAAGTATGGCAATGTCTCTCTGTAGGAGGTCGTCCCACGGGGAACAGAAGTTACGTTCACACGTTTGGCCCTGAGCCTAATGGCAGAGGTAAAAGATTTGTCATTTCAGAGGCTTCTCCATGGAGTTTTTGTAGAGGTGTCTCCCTCTGACTTGTAGCTCCACAGAAGCACGGTCCTCAGGCCAAGGGCAGCTTGTGCTTTCTCCTCCCTCATACCATGAAGAATTTCCTAAGGAACGGGATCCCTTTGATGTCAGCTCTCGGAACCAAGGTTTCCCCACAGTGCTCCTTTAGTGACCAGAAGCTGTCCCTCTTGTGGCACACATGAAGCGATTACTTTCGAAACTTCCATACACAGACACTCTATCTCTTTGGTCTTTAGAAGCTGAGAGAAGCTAACAAAGTGGGCTCAAGTCCCACGGGCGGAACGAGGCTCATGCCTCTCCACAGAGGGCATGTAGGAACGTGTTGCTCCGAGAAGGAATGCAGAAGTCCGTTATGGGCTAGAGGATAGAAACGTGATGCACACTACTAAAAATGCCTGCAGTGGTCCCATACTGAATGTGTCATCCACCAGGTGGTTTCAGCTACATAACCGAACCGCACGTATCGGTAACGGGCATGTGGCCCTGCGTCTGGCAGGGTGTGTGAAGCCACGTGTCTGGCAAAACCTTACTGGTGGCCTGGTAAATATATCGCCCTTATGGGAAATGGTTATGTGCCCTTCTAGCTAGGTGAAAGTTGTGTTACGCCCCTTGCCCTTTCTGGGTGTGGAGTTTTGCCACAGAGTACAAGAGAAAGAGCCAATTATTTTGGAGACGTGGAAATAGCACTTTCGCAGAGCTGCCTTCATGCTGCCCCGATCTCTGTGTTCCGTATTCGAAACGGAGTAAAGAAGCCATGGGCGGGAAGCACGGCCAGGCTGGCCCCACACGGGATGTGCACGTGCAACTGACGAGCTAGAGGAGAGCAATGTGATACCCACAATTCTTTGGGAACGGCCAGCTCTCATCCAGCTTCTTCCAAGCAGGTTCTGAAAGGTTTGCGCCCCTTTTCTCAACTCAGCAACCACGATGTCGTTCTCACAGTGCTACGCTCTGCGTTTCTCAAGGTGATTTGGAATGAGAGCCTTTCAGACTGCAGAGGAAGGGGGTTTCTAACAGGGGAAATGAGATGTGTAACTGACAGGCTAGATGAAGGAAATTTCCTATGCAGTTGTCATTCAGTGTGCTAGGAACAAGACCCAGGTCGGTAGAGTCACTAGTGTCTTTGTTCCCAGACATCATGTGGCACTGTGGTGCACCAGATCCCTTAAAACGCTTGGCTAACACAGAGTCATATAAAAAGAATAGCAGTAGCAATCAGGTTGACGCACATCACAAGGAAGATTTTCAGATTTCCAGTACCAGCCCTGTGGAGACGGACGGGTCTGCAAGCGTTTCACCCAAGAGAGTTTCTTCAACACAGGCGGTCATTCCAAGTGCAGGGACGCCTGTGGTGAAGATTGCTGTGAGTGAGAAGCGTATCATTTGTACATGATTAGTGGAAGTGGATGTGGCCAAGGGTGCTCAGGTGGACGGGACGGGGAAGCTTTCCCACAAAAAGTTGAAGGGTGCTGCTCCTACATGGCATTCGGGGATTGCTGTGTGCACGAAAGAAATCCTGGGTTCCTGTTTGTTCCTTGAGTGTGGGAAGCCCTTACCGAGTGAGGCTTGGGGTGACCGGTGTTCACACAAACCGATTCCGATCACAGGAGGGAACATCGCAAACACTTCTTGGGACAGTGGCCGCGAGTCCATTGCAAAGGAGGCCTTGGCCGAGGCATGGGAAAAGAGTTGCCTCCCAGCTCAGAAAAGCTCATGACGAGGTGGGCTGGACTAAACACGGGTATACAATGTTGCTTTCCCTGCAGGAAACACAGAGTCCCAGGTTCTAGAACATAGTGTAATCTATGCGAGAACTGTGGTAACCGGTTTGCTCGGGGGCTCCCATAAGTTGCGTTAAGGGCTCGGTTCTGAAGCCCATACGATGCAAGACTTTTAGGGGCGCTTGGCCACGTGCTGGTTGCCCACCTCTGCAAAGCATGGTAATTACACTCTGTAAGGGTTCGTCCTACTGGGAACACAAATTTCGTTCACACTTTCGCCCCTGAGACTAGTGGCTGAAGCAAAAGCTGGATCATTTCAGAGGATTCTCCACCGAATTTTTGGAGAGGTGCCTGCCTTTGACTTGCAGCTCTACACAAGCTTGGACCTCAGGCCCAGGGCAGATTGTGGTGTCTCCACCCTCATACCATGAACAATCTCCTAAGGGACGGGATCCCTTTGATATCAGCTCTCGGAACCAAGGTCTCCCGAGAGTGCTCCTTTAGTAACCAGAAGCTATCCTTCACGTGGGACACATGAGGCAATTACTTTCGAACCTTCCCAACCCATACACTCTCTCTCTTTGGTCTTTGGAAGCTGAGCAAAGGTAACCAAGTGGGCCAAGTCCCATGGGCGATAAGAGGCTCATGCCTCTCCACAGAGGTCATGATGAAACATGTTGCTCCCAGAAGGAGTGCAGAAGTCCGTTATGGGCTATAGGAGAGATACGTGATGCATGCTGATTGAAATCCCTGGAGTGCTCCCATACTGAAACTGTCATGCACTGGGTGGTTTCTACTACATAAGCGAACCGCATGTAGCGGTAACGGACATGTGCCCCTGCGCCTGGCAGTGTGTGTGAAGCCACGTGCTCAGCAGAACCTTACTGATGGCCTGGCAAATGTGTCCCCCTTATGGGAAATGGGTATGTGCCCTTCCAGCTATGTGAAAAGTAGGTTACACACTTAGCCCTTTCTGGATTTGGAGTTTTGCCTTGAGGTCAAGACAAGGAGCCCCTTATCATGGAGACCTGGAAAGAGCAATTTCGCAGAGATGCCTTAATGCTGCCATGAGGTCTGTGTTCCATATTCAAAATAGAATAGAAGAAGCGTTGGCCGGAGGCATGAGCAGGCTCGGCCAAGACGGGATGTGCACCTGCAACTGGCGAGCTAGAGGAAAACAATTTGGTACCCACAATTCTTTCAGGATTGGCCAGTTCTCATCCAGCTTGCTCCAAGCAGGTTCTGAAAGGTTTGCGCACCTTTTCTCAACACGCAAAGCACAAGTGTGTGCAAACAGTGCTTCGTTCCGTGTTTCTCAAGCTGATATGGAATGACAGCCCTGCAGACTGCACAGGAAGGGAGTTTCTCACAGGGTAAAGGGGATGTGTACCTGACAGGCTAGATGAAGAAAATTTCCTATGCAGTTGTCCTTCAGTGTCCTGGGAACAGGAGCGAGGCCGGGCCAGCAGATAGAGTCTTTGGTCCCAGATATTGTCTGGCACTGTGGTGCATCGGCACCCTTAAAACACTTTGCTAGCACAGAGCCTCATACAGTGGAGAGCAGGAGAAAACAGGTTGACGCACATCACAAAGAAATCCTGCAGAATTCCGATACCAAGCCCAGTGGAGACGGATGGGTCTGCAAGCGTTTCGCTCAAGAGGGTTCCTTCAACACTGAAGGTTATAACGAGGGCAGTGTCACATGCGGTGAGGAGTGCTGTGAGTGAAAACTTATCATTTTACATGCTTCTTGGAATTGCAGTGTAGCAAAGGGTGCTCAGGTGGACGGGACGAGAAAGGCTTCCGAAAACATGTTGCAGGGTGCTCCTTCTATATGGAATTCCGGGGTTTGTGTATTGCTGTGTGCGAAAAAAGAAATCTTGGGTTGGTGTTTGTTCCTTGACTGCAGAATGTCCTGGGAGTGAGTCTTAAGGTGACCTGTGTTCACACAGATCACTTCCGATCACAGGAGGGAACACTACAAACACTTCTTGCCACTGTGGCCTCAAGCCCACTGCACAGGACGCCTTTCCCCTGGTAAGGGAGACGAGTTGCTCCCCTGCTCAGAAATGCTCATGATTGAGGTTGGCTGGGCGGATGCATGGTATACCATGTGGCTTTCCCTGAAGGAACCACATACTCCTTGGTTCGAGAACATAGAGTCATCTATGCGAAAACTGTGGTAACCGACTTGCACAGGGGCTCAAATAACGCGCTCTAAGGGCTTGGCTCTGAAGCCCACACGGTGCAAACTCTTTTAAAGGCACTTGGCCATGCGTTGGTGGCGTACCTCTGCAAAGTATGGCAATGTCTCTCTGTAGGAGGTCGTCCCACGGGGAACAGAAGTTACGTTCACACGTTTGGCCCTGAGCCTAATGGCAGAGGTAAAAGATTTGTCATTTCAGAGGCTTCTCCATGGAGTTTTTGTAGAGGTGTCTCCCTCTGACTTGTAGCTCCACAGAAGCACGGTCCTCAGGCCAAGGGCAGCTTGTGCTTTCTCCTCCCTCATACCATGAAGAATTTCCTAAGGAACGGGATCCCTTTGATGTCAGCTCTCGGAACCAAGGTTTCCCCACAGTGCTCCTTTAGTGACCAGAAGCTGTCCCTCTTGTGGCACACATGAAGCGATTACTTTCGAAACTTCCATACACAGACACTCTATCTCTTTGGTCTTTAGAAGCTGAGAGAAGCTAACAAAGTGGGCTCAAGTCCCACGGGCGGAACGAGGCTCATGCCTCTCCACAGAGGGCATGTAGAAACGTGTTGCTCCAAGAAGGAATGCAGAAGTCCGTTATGGGCTAGAGGATAGAAACGTGATGCACACTACTAAAAATGCCTGCAGTGGTCCCATACTGAATGTGTCATCCACCAGGTGGTTTCAGCTACATAACCGAACCGCACGTATCGGTAACGGGCATGTGGCCCTGCGTCTGGCAGGGTGTGTGAAGCCACGTGTCTGGCAAAACCTTACTGGTGGCCTGGTAAATATATCGCCCTTATGGGAAATGGTTATGTGCCCTTCTAGCTAGGTGAAAGTTGTGTTACGCCCCTTGCCCTTTCTGGGTGTGGAGTTTTGCCACAGAGTACAAGAGAAGGAGCCAATTATTTTGGAGACGTGGAAATAGCACTTTCGCAGAGCTGCCTTCATGCTGCCCCGATCTCTGTGTTCCGTATTCGAAACGGAGTAAAGAAGCCATGGGCGGGAAGCACGGCCAGGCTGGCCCCACACGGGATGTGCACGTGCAACTGACGAGCTAGAGGAGAGCAATGTGATACCCACAATTCTTTGGGAACGGCCAGCTCTCATCCAGCTTCTTCCAAGCAGGTTCTGAAAGGTTTGCGCCCCTTTTCTCAACTCAGCAACCACGATGTCGTTCTCACAGTGCTACGCTCTGCGTTTCTCAAGGTGATTTGGAATGAGAGCCTTTCAGACTGCAGAGGAAGGGGGTTTCTAACAGGGGAAATGAGATGTGTAACTGACAGGCTAGATGAAGGAAATTTCCTATGCAGTTGTCATTCAGTGTGCTAGGAACAAGACCCAGGTCGGTAGAGTCACTAGTGTCTTTGTTCCCAGACATCATGTGGCACTGTGGTGCACCAGATCCCTTAAAACGCTTGGCTAACACAGAGTCATATAAAAAGAATAGCAGTAGCAATCAGGTTGACGCACATCACAAGGAAGATTTTCAGATTTCCAGTACCAGCCCTGTGGAGACGGACGGGTCTGCAAGCGTTTCACCCAAGAGAGTTTCTTCAACACAGGCGGTCATTCCAAGTGCAGGGACGCCTGTGGTGAAGATTGCTGTGAGTGAGAAGCGTATCATTTGTACATGATTAGTGGAAGTGGATGTGGCCAAGGGTGCTCAGGTGGACGGGACGGGGAAGCTTTCCCACAAAAAGTTGAAGGGTGCTGCTCCTACATGGCATTCGGGGATTGCTGTGTGCACGAAAGAAATCCTGGGTTCCTGTTTGTTCCTTGAGTGTGGGAAGCCCTTACCGAGTGAGGCTTGGGGTGACCGGTGTTCACACAAACCGATTCCGATCACAGGAGGGAACATCGCAAACACTTCTTGGGACAGTGGCCGCGAGTCCATTGCAAAGGAGGCCTTGGCCGAGGCATGGGAAAAGAGTTGCCTCCCAGCTCAGAAAAGCTCATGACGAGGTGGGCTGGACTAAACACGGGTATACAATGTTGCTTTCCCTGCAGGAAACACAGAGTCCCAGGTTCTATAACATAGTGTAATCTATGCGAGAACTGTGGTAACCGGTTTGCTCGGGGGCTCCCATAAGTTGCGTTAAGGGCTCGGTTCTGAAGCCCATACGATGCAAGACTTTTAGGGGCGCTTGGCCACGTGCTGGTTGCCCACCTCTGCAAAGCATGGTAATTACACTCTGTAAGGGTTCGTCCTACTGGGAACACAAATTTCGTTCACACTTTCGCCCCTGAGACTAGTGGCTGAAGCAAAAGCTGGATCATTTCAGAGGATTCTCCACCGAATTTTTGGAGAGGTGCCTGCCTTTGACTTGCAGCTCTACACAAGCTTGGACCTCAGGCCCAGGGCAGATTGTGGTGTCTCCACCCTCATACCATGAACAATCTCCTAAGGGACGGGATCCCTTTGATATCAGCTCTCGGAACCAAGGTCTCCCGAGAGTGCTCCTTTAGTAACCAGAAGCTATCCTTCACGTGGGACACATGAGGCAATTACTTTCGAACCTTCCCAACCCATACACTCTCTCTCTTTGGTCTTTGGAAGCTGAGCAAAGGTAACCAAGTGGGCCAAGTCCCATGGGCGATAAGAGGCTCATGCCTCTCCACAGAGGTCATGATGAAACGTGTTGCTCCCAGAAGGAGTGCAGAAGTCCGTTATGGGCTATAGGAGAGAAACGTGATGCATGCTGATTGAAATCCCTGGAGTGCTCCCATACTGAAACTGTCATGCACTGGGTGGTTTCTACTACATAAGCGAACCGCATGTAGCGGTAACGGACATGTGCCCCTGCGCCTGGCAGTGTGTGTGAAGCCACGTGCTCAGCAGAACCTTACTGATGGCCTGGCAAATGTGTCCCCCTTATGGGAAATGGGTATGTGCCCTTCCAGCTATGTGAAAAGTAGGTTACACACTTAGCCCTTTCTGGATTTGGAATTTTGCCTTGAGGTCAAGACAAGGAGCCCCTTATCATGGAGACCTGGAAAGAGCAATTTCGCAGAGATGCCTTAATGCTGCCATGAGGTCTGTGTTCCATATTCAAAATAGAATAGAAGAAGCGTTGGCCGGAGGCATGAGCAGGCTCGGCCAAGACGGGATGTGCACCTGCAACTGGCGAGCTAGAGGAAAACAATTTGGTACCCACAATTCTTTCAGGATTGGCCAGTTCTCATCCAGCTTGCTCCAAGCAGGTTCTGAAAGGTTTGCGCACCTTTTCTCAACACACAAAGCACAAGTGTGTGCAAACAGTGCTTCGTTCCGTGTTTCTCAAGCTGATATGGAATGACAGCCCTGCAGACTGCACAGGAAGGGAGTTTCTCACAGGGTAAAGGGGATGTGTACCTGACAGGCTAGATGAAGAAAATTTCCTATGCAGTTGTCCTTCAGTGTCCTGGGAACAGGAGCGAGGCCGGGCCAGCAGATAGAGTCTTTGGTCCCAGATATTGTCTGGCACTGTGGTGCATCGGCACCCTTAAAACACTTTGCTAGCACAGAGCCTCATACAGTGGAGAGCAGGAGAAAACAGGTTGACGCACATCACAAAGAAATCCTGCAGAATTCCGATACCAAGCCCAGTGGAGACGGATGGGTCTGCAAGCGTTTCGCTCAAGAGGGTTCCTTCAACACTGAAGGTTATAACGAGGGCAGTGTCACATGCGGTGAGGAGTGCTGTGAGTGAAAACTTATCATTTTACATGCTTCTTGGAATTGCAGTGTAGCAAAGGGTGCTCAGGTGGACGGGACGAGAAAGGCTTCCGAAAACATGTTGCAGGGTGCTCCTTCTATATGGAATTCCGGGGTTTGTGTATTGCTGTGTGCGAAAAAAGAAATCTTGGGTTGGTGTTTGTTCCTTGACTGCAGAATGTCCTGGGAGTGAGTCTTAAGGTGACCTGTGTTCACACAGATCACTTCCGATCACAGGAGGGAACACTACAAACACTTCTTGCCACTGTGGCCTCAAGCCCACTGCACAGGACGCCTTTCCCCTGGTAAGGGAGACGAGTTGCTCCCCTGCTCAGAAATGCTCATGATTGAGGTTGGCTGGGCGGATGCATGGTATACCATGTGGCTTTCCCTGAAGGAACCACATACTCCTTGGTTCGAGAACATAGAGTCATCTATGCGAAAACTGTGGTAACCGACTTGCACAGGGGCTCAAATAACGCGCTCTAAGGGCTTGGCTCTGAAGCCCACACGGTGCAAACTCTTTTAAAGGCACTTGGCCATGCGTTGGTGGCATACCTCTGCAAAGTATGGCAATGTCTCTCTGTAGGAGGTCGTCCCACGGGGAACAGAAGTTACGTTCACACGTTTGGCCCTGAGCCTAATGGCAGAGGTAAAAGATTTGTCATTTCAGAGGCTTCTCCATGGAGTTTTTGTAGAGGTGTCTCCCTCTGACTTGTAGCTCCACAGAAGCACGGTCCTCAGGCCAAGGGCAGCTTATGCTTTCTCCTCCCTCATACCATGAAGAATTTCCTAAGGAACGGGATCCCTTTGATGTCAGCTCTCGGAACCAAGGTTTCCCCACAGTGCTCCTTTAGTGACCAGAAGCTGTCCCTCTTGTGGCACACATGAAGCGATTACTTTCGAAACTTCCATACAAAGACACTCTATCTCTTTGGTCTTTAGAAGCTGAGAGAAGCTAACAAAGTGGGCTCAAGTCCCACGGGCGGAACGAGGCTCATGCCTCTCCACAGAGGGCATGTAGGAACGTGTTGCTCCGAGAAGGAATGCAGAAGTCCGTTATGGGCTAGAGGATAGAAACGTGATGCACACTACTAAAAATGCCTGCAGTGGTCCCATACTGAATGTGTCATCCCCCAGGTGGTTTCAGCTACATAACCGAACCGCACGTATCGGTAACGGGCATGTGGCCCTGCGTCTGGCAGGGTGTGTGAAGCCACGTGTCTGGCAAAACCTTACTGGTGGCCTGGTAAATATATCGCCCTTATGGGAAATGGTTATGTGCCCTTCTAGCTAGGTGAAAGTTGTGTTACGCCCCTTGCCCTTTCTGGGTGTGGAGTTTTGCCACAGAGTACAAGAGAAGGAGCCAATTATTTTGGAGACGTGGAAATAGCACTTTCGCAGAGCTGCCTTCATGCTGCCCCGATCTCTGTGTTCCGTATTCGAAACGGAGTAAAGAAGCCATGGGCGGGAAGCACGGCCAGGCTGGCCCCACACGGGATGTGCACGTGCAACTGACGAGCTAGAGGAGAGCAATGTGATACCCACAATTCTTTGGGAACGGCCAGCTCTCATCCAGCTTCTTCCAAGCAGGTTCTGAAAGGTTTGCGCCCCTTTTCTCAACTCAGCAACCACGATGTCGTTCTCACAGTGCTACGCTCTGCGTTTCTCAAGGTGATTTGGAATGAGAGCCTTTCAGACTGCAGAGGAAGGGGGTTTCTAACAGGGGAAATGAGATGTGTAACTGACAGGCTAGATGAAGGAAATTTCCTATGCAGTTGTCATTCAGTGTGCTAGGAACAAGACCCAGGTCGGTAGAGTCACTAGTGTCTTTGTTCCCAGACATCATGTGGCACTGTGGTGCACCAGATCCCTTAAAACGCTTGGCTAACACAGAGTCATATAAAAAGAATAGCAGTAGCAATCAGGTTGACGCACATCACAAGGAAGATTTTCAGATTTCCAGTACCAGCCCTGTGGAGACGGACGGGTCTGCAAGCGTTTCACCCAAGAGAGTTTCTTCAACACAGGCGGTCATTCCAAGTGCAGGGACGCCTGTGGTGAAGATTGCTGTGAGTGAGAAGCGTATCATTTGTACATGATTAGTGGAAGTGGATGTGGCCAAGGGTGCTCAGGTGGACGGGACGGGGAAGCTTTCCCACAAAAAGTTGAAGGGTGCTGCTCCTACATGGCATTCGGGGATTGCTGTGTGCACGAAAGAAATCCTGGGTTCCTGTTTGTTCCTTGAGTGTGGGAAGCCCTTACCGAGTGAGGCTTGGGGTGACCGGTGTTCACACAAACCGATTCCGATCACAGGAGGGAACATCGCAAACACTTCTTGGGACAGTGGCCGCGAGTCCATTGCAAAGGAGGCCTTGGCCGAGGCATGGGAAAAGAGTTGCCTCCCAGCTCAGAAAAGCTCATGACGAGGTGGGCTGGACTAAACACGGGTATACAATGTTGCTTTCCCTGCAGGAAACACAGAGTCCCAGGTTCTATAACATAGTGTAATCTATGCGAGAACTGTGGTAACCGGTTTGCTCGGGGGCTCCCATAAGTTGCGTTAAGGGCTCGGTTCTGAAGCCCATACGATGCAAGACTTTTAGGGGCGCTTGGCCACGTGCTGGTTGCCCACCTCTGCAAAGCATGGTAATTACACTCTGTAAGGGTTCGTCCTACTGGGAACACAAATTTCGTTCACACTTTCGCCCCTGAGACTAGTGGCTGAAGCAAAAGCTGGATCATTTCAGAGGATTCTCCACCGAATTTTTGGAGAGGTGCCTGCCTTTGACTTGCAGCTCTACACAAGCTTGGACCTCAGGCCCAGGGCAGATTGTGGTGTCTCCACCCTCATACCATGAACAATCTCCTAAGGGACGGGATCCCTTTGATATCAGCTCTCGGAACCAAGGTCTCCCGAGAGTGCTCCTTTAGTAACCAGAAGCTATCCTTCACGTGGGACACATGAGGCAATTACTTTCGAACCTTCCCAACCCATACACTCTCTCTCTTTGGTCTTTGGAAGCTGAGCAAAGGTAACCAAGTGGGCCAAGTCCCATGGGCGATAAGAGGCTCATGCCTCTCCACAGAGGTCATGATGAAACGTGTTGCTCCCAGAAGGAGTGCAGAAGTCCGTTATGGGCTATAGGAGAGAAACGTGATGCATGCTGATTGAAATCCCTGGAGTGCTCCCATACTGAAACTGTCATGCACTGGGTGGTTTCTACTACATAAGCGAACCGCATGTAGCGGTAACGGACATGTGCCCCTGCGCCTGGCAGTGTGTGTGAAGCCACGTGCTCAGCAGAACCTTACTGATGGCCTGGCAAATGTGTCCCCCTTATGGGAAATGGGTATGTGCCCTTCCAGCTATGTGAAAAGTAGGTTACACACTTAGCCCTTTCTGGATTTGGAATTTTGCCTTGAGGTCAAGACAAGGAGCCCCTTATCATGGAGACCTGGAAAGAGCAATTTCGCAGAGATGCCTTAATGCTGCCATGAGGTCTGTGTTCCATATTCAAAATAGAATAGAAGAAGCGTTGGCCGGAGGCATGAGCAGGCTCGGCCAAGACGGGATGTGCACCTGCAACTGGCGAGCTAGAGGAAAACAATTTGGTACCCACAATTCTTTCAGGATTGGCCAGTTCTCATCCAGCTTGCTCCAAGCAGGTTCTGAAAGGTTTGCGCACCTTTTCTCAACACACAAAGCACAAGTGTGTGCAAACAGTGCTTCGTTCCGTGTTTCTCAAGCTGATATGGAATGACAGCCCTGCAGACTGCACAGGAAGGGAGTTTCTCACAGGGTAAAGGGGATGTGTACCTGACAGGCTAGATGAAGAAAATTTCCTATGCAGTTGTCCTTCAGTGTCCTGGGAACAGGAGCGAGGCCGGGCCAGCAGATAGAGTCTTTGGTCCCAGATATTGTCTGGCACTGTGGTGCATCGGCACCCTTAAAACACTTTGCTAGCACAGAGCCTCATACAGTGGAGAGCAGGAGAAAACAGGTTGACGCACATCACAAAGAAATCCTGCAGAATTCCGATACCAAGCCCAGTGGAGACGGATGGGTCTGCAAGCGTTTCGCTCAAGAGGGTTCCTTCAACACTGAAGGTTATAACGAGGGCAGTGTCACATGCGGTGAGGAGTGCTGTGAGTGAAAACTTATCATTTTACATGCTTCTTGGAATTGCAGTGTAGCAAAGGGTGCTCAGGTGGACGGGACGAGAAAGGCTTCCGAAAACATGTTGCAGGGTGCTCCTTCTATATGGAATTCCGGGGTTTGTGTATTGCTGTGTGCGAAAAAAGAAATCTTGGGTTGGTGTTTGTTCCTTGACTGCAGAATGTCCTGGGAGTGAGTCTTAAGGTGACCTGTGTTCACACAGATCACTTCCGATCACAGGAGGGAACACTACAAACACTTCTTGCCACTGTGGCCTCAAGCCCACTGCACAGGACGCCTTTCCCCTGGTAAGGGAGACGAGTTGCTCCCCTGCTCAGAAATGCTCATGATTGAGGTTGGCTGGGCGGATGCATGGTATACCATGTGGCTTTCCCTGAAGGAACCACATACTCCTTGGTTCGAGAACATAGAGTCATCTATGCGAAAACTGTGGTAACCGACTTGCACAGGGGCTCAAATAACGCGCTCTAAGGGCTTGGCTCTGAAGCCCACACGGTGCAAACTCTTTTAAAGGCACTTGGCCATGCGTTGGTGGCGTACCTCTGCAAAGTATGGCAATGTCTCTCTGTAGGAGGTCGTCCCACGGGGAACAGAAGTTACGTTCACACGTTTGGCCCTGAGCCTAATGGCAGAGGTAAAAGATTTGTCATTTCAGAGGCTTCTCCATGGAGTTTTTGTAGAGGTGTCTCCCTCTGACTTGTAGCTCCACAGAAGCACGGTCCTCAGGCCAAGGGCAGCTTATGCTTTCTCCTCCCTCATACCATGAAGAATTTCCTAAGGAACGGGATCCCTTTGATGTCAGCTCTCGGAACCAAGGTTTCCCCACAGTGCTCCTTTAGTGACCAGAAGCTGTCCCTCTTGTGGCACACATGAAGCGATTACTTTCGAAACTTCCATACACAGACACTCTATCTCTTTGGTCTTTAGAAGCTGAGAGAAGCTAACAAAGTGGGCTCAAGTCCCACGGGCGGAACGAGGCTCATGCCTCTCCACAGAGGGCATGTAGGAACGTGTTGCTCCGAGAAGGAATGCAGAAGTCCGTTATGGGCTAGAGGATAGAAACGTGATGCACACTACTAAAAATGCCTGCAGTGGTCCCATACTGAATGTGTCATCCCCCAGGTGGTTTCAGCTACATAACCGAACTGCACGTATCGGTAACGGGCATGTGGCCCTGCGTCTGGCAGGGTGTGTGAAGCCACGTGTCTGGCAAAACCTTACTGGTGGCCTGGTAAATATATCGCCCTTATGGGAAATGGTTATGTGCCCTTCTAGCTAGGTGAAAGTTGTGTTACGCCCCTTGCCCTTTCTGGGTGTGGAGTTTTGCCACAGAGTACAAGAGAAGGAGCCAATTATTTTGGAGACGTGGAAATAGCACTTTCGCAGAGCTGCCTTCATGCTGCCCCGATCTCTGTGTTCCGTATTCGAAACGGAGTAAAGAAGCCATGGGCGGGAAGCACGGCCAGGCTGGCCCCACACGGGATGTGCACGTGCAACTGACGAGCTAGAGGAGAGCAATGTGATACCCACAATTCTTTGGGAACGGCCAGCTCTCATCCAGCTTCTTCCAAGCAGGTTCTGAAAGGTTTGCGCCCCTTTTCTCAACTCAGCAACCACGATGTCGTTCTCACAGTGCTACGCTCTGCGTTTCTCAAGGTGATTTGGAATGAGAGCCTTTCAGACTGCAGAGGAAGGGGGTTTCTAACAGGGGAAATGAGATGTGTAACTGACAGGCTAGATGAAGGAAATTTCCTATGCAGTTGTCATTCAGTGTGCTAGGAACAAGACCCAGGTCGGTAGAGTCACTAGTGTCTTTGTTCCCAGACATCATGTGGCACTGTGGTGCACCAGATCCCTTAAAACGCTTGGCTAACACAGAGTCATATAAAAAGAATAGCAGTAGCAATCAGGTTGACGCACATCACAAGGAAGATTTTCAGATTTCCAGTACCAGCCCTGTGGAGACGGACGGGTCTGCAAGCGTTTCACCCAAGAGAGTTTCTTCAACACAGGCGGTCATTCCAAGTGCAGGGACGCCTGTGGTGAAGATTGCTGTGAGTGAGAAGCGTATCATTTGTACATGATTAGTGGAAGTGGATGTGGCCAAGGGTGCTCAGGTGGACGGGACGGGGAAGCTTTCCCACAAAAAGTTGAAGGGTGCTGCTCCTACATGGCATTCGGGGATTGCTGTGTGCACGAAAGAAATCCTGGGTTCCTGTTTGTTCCTTGAGTGTGGGAAGCCCTTACCGAGTGAGGCTTGGGGTGACCGGTGATCACACAAACCGATTCCGATCACAGGAGGGAACATCGCAAACACTTCTTGGGACAGTGGCCGCGAGTCCATTGCAAAGGAGGCCTTGGCCGAGGCATGGGAAAAGAGTTGCCTCCCAGCTCAGAAAAGCTCATGACGAGGTGGGCTGGACTAAACACGGGTATACAATGTTGCTTTCCCTGCAGGAAACACAGAGTCCCAGGTTCTATAACATAGTGTAATCTATGCGAGAACTGTGGTAACCGGTTTGCTCGGGGGCTCCCATAAGTTGCGTTAAGGGCTCGGTTCTGAAGCCCATACGATGCAAGACTTTTAGGGGCGCTTGGCCACGTGCTGGTTGCCCACCTCTGCAAAGCATGGTAATTACACTCTGTAAGGGTTCGTCCTACTGGGAACACAAATTTCGTTCACACTTTCGCCCCTGAGACTAGTGGCTGAAGCAAAAGCTGGATCATTTCAGAGGATTCTCCACCGAATTTTTGGAGAGGTGCCTGCCTTTGACTTGCAGCTCTACACAAGCTTGGACCTCAGGCCCAGGGCAGATTGTGGTGTCTCCACCCTCATACCATGAACAATCTCCTAAGGGACGGGATCCCTTTGATATCAGCTCTCGGAACCAAGGTCTCCCGAGAGTGCTCCTTTAGTAACCAGAAGCTATCCTTCACGTGGGACACATGAGGCAATTACTTTCGAACCTTCCCAACCCATACACTCTCTCTCTTTGGTCTTTGGAAGCTGAGCAAAGGTAACCAAGTGGGCCAAGTCCCATGGGCGATAAGAGGCTCATGCCTCTCCACAGAGGTCATGATGAAACATGTTGCTCCCAGAAGGAGTGCAGAAGTCCGTTATGGGCTATAGGAGAGATACGTGATGCATGCTGATTGAAATCCCTGGAGTGCTCCCATACTGAAACTGTCATGCACTGGGTGGTTTCTACTACATAAGCGAACCGCATGTAGCGGTAACGGACATGTGCCCCTGCGCCTGGCAGTGTGTGTGAAGCCACGTGCTCAGCAGAACCTTACTGATGGCCTGGCAAATGTGTCCCCCTTATGGGAAATGGGTATGTGCCCTTCCAGCTATGTGAAAAGTAGGTTACACACTTAGCCCTTTCTGGATTTGGAGTTTTGCCTTGAGGTCAAGACAAGGAGCCCCTTATCATGGAGACCTGGAAAGAGCAATTTCGCAGAGATGCCTTAATGCTGCCATGAGGTCTGTGTTCCATATTCAAAATAGAATAGAAGAAGCGTTGGCCGGAGGCATGAGCAGGCTCGGCCAAGACGGGATGTGCACCTGCAACTGGCGAGCTAGAGGAAAACAATTTGGTACCCACAATTCTTTCAGGATTGGCCAGTTCTCATCCAGCTTGCTCCAAGCAGGTTCTGAAAGGTTTGCGCACCTTTTCTCAACACGCAAAGCACAAGTGTGTGCAAACAGTGCTTCGTTCCGTGTTTCTCAAGCTGATATGGAATGACAGCCCTGCAGACTGCACAGGAAGGGAGTTTCTCACAGGGTAAAGGGGATGTGTACCTGACAGGCTAGATGAAGAAAATTTCCTATGCAGTTGTCCTTCAGTGTCCTGGGAACAGGAGCGAGGCCGGGCCAGCAGATAGAGTCTTTGGTCCCAGATATTGTCTGGCACTGTGGTGCATCGGCACCCTTAAAACACTTTGCTAGCACAGAGCCTCATACAGTGGAGAGCAGGAGAAAACAGGTTGACGCACATCACAAAGAAATCCTGCAGAATTCCGATACCAAGCCCAGTGGAGACGGATGGGTCTGCAAGCGTTTCGCTCAAGAGGGTTCCTTCAACACTGAAGGTTATAACGAGGGCAGTGTCACATGCGGTGAGGAGTGCTGTGAGTGAAAACTTATCATTTTACATGCTTCTTGGAATTGCAGTGTAGCAAAGGGTGCTCAGGTGGACGGGACGAGAAAGGCTTCCGAAAACATGTTGCAGGGTGCTCCTTCTATATGGAATTCCGGGGTTTGTGTATTGCTGTGTGCGAGAAAGAAATCTTGGGTTGGTGTTTGTTCCTTGACTGCAGAATGTCCTGGGAGTGAGTCTTAAGGTGACCTGTGTTCACACAGATCACTTCCGATCACAGGAGGGAACACTACAAACACTTCTTGCCACTGTGGCCTCAAGCCCACTGCAAAGGACGCCTTTCCCCTGGTAAGGGAGACGAGTTGCTCCCCTGCTCAGAAATGCTCATGATTGAGGTTGGCTGGGCGGATGCATGGTATACCATGTGGCTTTCCCTGAAGGAACCACATACTCCTTGGTTCGAGAACATAGAGTCATCTATGCGAAAACTGTGGTAACCGACTTGCACAGGGGCTCAAATAACGCGCTCTAAGGGCTTGGCTCTGAAGCCCACACGGTGCAAACTCTTTTAAAGGCACTTGACCATGCGTTGGTGGCGTACCTCTGCAAAGTATGGCAATGTCTCTCTGTAGGAGGTCGTCCCACGGGGAACAGAAGTTACGTTCACACGTTTGGCCCTGAGCCTAATGGCAGAGGTAAAAGATTTGTCATTTCAGAGGCTTCTCCATGGAGTTTTTGTAGAGGTGTCTCCCTCTGACTTGTAGCTCCACAGAAGCACGGTCCTCAGGCCAAGGGCAGCTTGTGCTTTCTCCTCCCTCATACCATGAAGAATTTCCTAAGGAACGGGATCCCTTTGATGTCAGCTCTCGGAACCAAGGTTTCCCCACAGTGCTCCTTTAGTGACCAGAAGCTGTCCCTCTTGTGGCACACATGAAGCGATTACTTTCGAAACTTCCATACACAGACACTCTATCTCTTTGGTCTTTAGAAGCTGAGAGAAGCTAACAAAGTGGGCTCAAGTCCCACGGGCGGAACGAGGCTCATGCCTCTCCACAGAGGGCATGTAGGAACGTGTTGCTCCGAGAAGGAATGCAGAAGTCCGTTATGGGCTAGAGGATAGAAACGTGATGCACACTACTAAAAATGCCTGCAGTGGTCCCATACTGAATGTGTCATCCACCAGGTGGTTTCAGCTACATAACCGAACCGCACGTATCGGTAACGGGCATGTGGCCCTGCGTCTGGCAGGGTGTGTGAAGCCACGTGTCTGGCAAAACCTTACTGGTGGCCTGGTAAATATATCGCCCTTATGGGAAATGGTTATGTGCCCTTCTAGCTAGGTGAAAGTTGTGTTACGCCCCTTGCCCTTTCTGGGTGTGGAGTTTTGCCACAGAGTACAAGAGAAGGAGCCAATTATTTTGGAGACGTGGAAATAGCACTTTCGCAGAGCTGCCTTCATGCTGCCCCGATCTCTGTGTTCCGTATTCGAAACGGAGTAAAGAAGCCATGGGCGGGAAGCACGGCCAGGCTGGCCCCACACGGGATGTGCACGTGCAACTGACGAGCTAGAGGAGAGCAATGTGATACCCACAATTCTTTGGGAACGGCCAGCTCTCATCCAGCTTCTTCCAAGCAGGTTCTGAAAGGTTTGCGCCCCTTTTCTCAACTCAGCAACCACAATGTCGTTCTCACAGTGCTACGCTCTGCGTTTCTCAAGGTGATTTGGAATGAGAGCCTTTCAGACTGCAGAGGAAGGGGGTTTCTAACAGGGGAAATGAGATGTGTAACTGACAGGCTAGATGAAGGAAATTTCCTATGCAGTTGTCATTCAGTGTGCTAGGAACAAGACCCAGGTCGG
This sequence comes from Eschrichtius robustus, assembly GCF_028021215.1. Taxonomy (NCBI): domain Eukaryota; kingdom Metazoa; phylum Chordata; class Mammalia; order Artiodactyla; family Eschrichtiidae; genus Eschrichtius; species Eschrichtius robustus. The sequence continues at coordinate 53,328,600 of NC_090845.1, read as the reverse complement.
TAGAGTCACTAGTGTCTTTGTTCCCAGACATCATGTGGCACTGTGGTGCACCAGATCCCTTAAAACGCTTGGCTAACACAGAGTCATATAAAAAGAATAGCAGTAGCAATCAGGTTGACGCACATCACAAGGAAGATTTTCAGATTTCCAGTACCAGCCCTGTGGAGACGGACGGGTCTGCAAGCGTTTCACCCAAGAGAGTTTCTTCAACACAGGCGGTCATTCCAAGTGCAGGGACGCCTGTGGTGAAGATTGCTGTGAGTGAGAAGCGTATCATTTGTACATGATTAGTGGAAGTGGATGTGGCCAAGGGTGCTCAGGTGGACGGGACGGGGAAGCTTTCCCACAAAAAGTTGAAGGGTGCTGCTCCTACATGGCATTCGGGGATTGCTGTGTGCACGAAAGAAATCCTGGGTTCCTGTTTGTTCCTTGAGTGTGGGAAGCCCTTACCGAGTGAGGCTTGGGGTGACCGGTGTTCACACAAACCGATTCCGATCACAGGAGGGAACATCGCAAACACTTCTTGGGACAGTGGCCGCGAGTCCATTGCAAAGGAGGCCTTGGCCGAGGCATGGGAAAAGAGTTGCCTCCCAGCTCAGAAAAGCTCATGACGAGGTGGGCTGGACTAAACACGGGTATACAATGTTGCTTTCCCTGCAGGAAACACAGAGTCCCAGGTTCTATAACATAGTGTAATCTATGCGAGAACTGTGGTAACCGGTTTGCTCGGGGGCTCCCATAAGTTGCGTTAAGGGCTCGGTTCTGAAGCCCATACGATGCAAGACTTTTAGGGGCGCTTGGCCACGTGCTGGTTGCCCACCTCTGCAAAGCATGGTAATTACACTCTGTAAGGGTTCGTCCTACTGGGAACACAAATTTCGTTCACACTTTCGCCCCTGAGACTAGTGGCTGAAGCAAAAGCTGGATCATTTCAGAGGATTCTCCACCGAATTTTTGGAGAGGTGCCTGCCTTTGACTTGCAGCTCTACACAAGCTTGGACCTCAGGCCCAGGGCAGATTGTGGTGTCTCCACCCTCATACCATGAACAATCTCCTAAGGGACGGGATCCCTTTGATATCAGCTCTCGGAACCAAGGTCTCCCGAGAGTGCTCCTTTAGTAACCAGAAGCTATCCTTCACGTGGGACACATGAGGCAATTACTTTCGAACCTTCCCAACCCATACACTCTCTCTCTTTGGTCTTTGGAAGCTGAGCAAAGGTAACCAAGTGGGCCAAGTCCCATGGGCGATAAGAGGCTCATGCCTCTCCACAGAGGTCATGATGAAACGTGTTGCTCCCAGAAGGAGTGCAGAAGTCCGTTATGGGCTATAGGAGAGAAACGTGATGCATGCTGATTGAAATCCCTGGAGTGCTCCCATACTGAAACTGTCATGCACTGGGTGGTTTCTACTACATAAGCGAACCGCATGTAGCGGTAACGGACATGTGCCCCTGCGCCTGGCAGTGTGTGTGAAGCCACGTGCTCAGCAGAACCTTACTGATGGCCTGGCAAATGTGTCCCCCTTATGGGAAATGGGTATGTGCCCTTCCAGCTATGTGAAAAGTAGGTTACACACTTAGCCCTTTCTGGATTTGGAATTTTGCCTTGAGGTCAAGACAAGGAGCCCCTTATCATGGAGACCTGGAAAGAGCAATTTCGCAGAGATGCCTTAATGCTGCCATGAGGTCTGTGTTCCATATTCAAAATAGAATAGAAGAAGCGTTGGCCGGAGGCATGAGCAGGCTCGGCCAAGACGGGATGTGCACCTGCAACTGGCGAGCTAGAGGAAAACAATTTGGTACCCACAATTCTTTCAGGATTGGCCAGTTCTCATCCAGCTTGCTCCAAGCAGGTTCTGAAAGGTTTGCGCACCTTTTCTCAACACACAAAGCACAAGTGTGTGCAAACAGTGCTTCGTTCCGTGTTTCTCAAGCTGATATGGAATGACAGCCCTGCAGACTGCACAGGAAGGGAGTTTCTCACAGGGTAAAGGGGATGTGTACCTGACAGGCTAGATGAAGAAAATTTCCTATGCAGTTGTCCTTCAGTGTCCTGGGAACAGGAGCGAGGCCGGGCCAGCAGATAGAGTCTTTGGTCCCAGATATTGTCTGGCACTGTGGTGCATCGGCACCCTTAAAACACTTTGCTAGCACAGAGCCTCATACAGTGGAGAGCAGGAGAAAACAGGTTGACGCACATCACAAAGAAATCCTGCAGAATTCCGATACCAAGCCCAGTGGAGACGGATGGGTCTGCAAGCGTTTCGCTCAAGAGGGTTCCTTCAACACTGAAGGTTATAACGAGGGCAGTGTCACATGCGGTGAGGAGTGCTGTGAGTGAAAACTTATCATTTTACATGCTTCTTGGAATTGCAGTGTAGCAAAGGGTGCTCAGGTGGACGGGACGAGAAAGGCTTCCGAAAACATGTTGCAGGGTGCTCCTTCTATATGGAATTCCGGGGTTTGTGTATTGCTGTGTGCGAAAAAAGAAATCTTGGGTTGGTGTTTGTTCCTTGACTGCAGAATGTCCTGGGAGTGAGTCTTAAGGTGACCTGTGTTCACACAGATCACTTCCGATCACAGGAGGGAACACTACAAACACTTCTTGCCACTGTGGCCTCAAGCCCACTGCACAGGACGCCTTTCCCCTGGTAAGGGAGACGAGTTGCTCCCCTGCTCAGAAATGCTCATGATTGAGGTTGGCTGGGCGGATGCATGGTATACCATGTGGCTTTCCCTGAAGGAACCACATACTCCTTGGTTCGAGAACATAGAGTCATCTATGCGAAAACTGTGGTAACCGACTTGCACAGGGGCTCAAATAACGCGCTCTAAGGGCTTGGCTCTGAAGCCCACACGGTGCAAACTCTTTTAAAGGCACTTGGCCATGCGTTGGTGGCGTACCTCTGCAAAGTATGGCAATGTCTCTCTGTAGGAGGTCGTCCCACGGGGAACAGAAGTTACGTTCACACGTTTGGCCCTGAGCCTAATGGCAGAGGTAAAAGATTTGTCATTTCAGAGGCTTCTCCATGGAGTTTTTGTAGAGGTGTCTCCCTCTGACTTGTAGCTCCACAGAAGCACGGTCCTCAGGCCAAGGGCAGCTTGTGCTTTCTCCTCCCTCATACCATGAAGAATTTCCTAAGGAACGGGATCCCTTTGATGTCAGCTCTCGGAACCAAGGTTTCCCCACAGTGCTCCTTTAGTGACCAGAAGCTGTCCCTCTTGTGGCACACATGAAGCGATTACTTTCGAAACTTCCATACACAGACACTCTATCTCTTTGGTCTTTAGAAGCTGAGAGAAGCTAACAAAGTGGGCTCAAGTCCCACGGGCGGAACGAGGCTCATGCCTCTCCACAGAGGGCATGTAGGAACGTGTTGCTCCGAGAAGGAATGCAGAAGTCCGTTATGGGCTAGAGGATAGAAACGTGATGCACACTACTAAAAATGCCTGCAGTGGTCCCTTACTGAATGTATCATCCACCAGGTGGTTTCAGCTACATAACCGAACCGCACGTATCGGTAACGGGCATGTGGCCCTGCGTCTGGCAGGGTGTGTGAAGCCACGTGTCTGGCAAAACCTTACTGGTGGCCTGGTAAATATATCGCCCTTATGGGAAATGGTTATGTGCCCTTCTAGCTAGGTGAAAGTTGTGTTACGCCCCTTGCCCTTTCTGGGTGTGGAGTTTTGCCACAGAGTTCAAGAGAAGGAGCCAATTATTTTGGAGACGTGGAAATAGCACTTTCGCAGAGCTGCCTTCATGCTGCCCCGATCTCTGTGTTCCGTATTCGAAACGGAGTAAAGAAGCCATGGGCGGGAAGCACGGCCAGGCTGGCCCCACACGGGATGTGCACGTGCAACTGACGAGCTAGAGGAGAGCAATGTGATACCCACAATTCTTTGGGAACGGCCAGCTCTCATCCAGCTTCTTCCAAGCAGGTTCTGAAAGGTTTGCGCCCCTTTTCTCAACTCAGCAACCACGATGTCGTTCTCACAGTGCTACGCTCTGCGTTTCTCAAGGTGATTTGGAATGAGAGCCTTTCAGACTGCAGAGGAAGGGGGTTTCTAACAGGGGAAATGAGATGTGTAACTGACAGGCTAGATGAAGGAAATTTCCTATGCAGTTGTCATTCAGTGTGCTAGGAACAAGACCCAGGTCGGTAGAGTCACTAGTGTCTTTGTTCCCAGACATCATGTGGCACTGTGGTGCACCAGATCCCTTAAAACGCTTGGCTAACACAGAGTCATATAAAAAGAATAGCAGTAGCAATCAGGTGGACGCACATCACAAGGAAGATTTTCAGATTTCCAGCACCAGCCCTGTGGAGACGGACGGGTCTGCAAGCGTTTCACCCACGAGAGTTTCTTCAACACAGGCGGTCATTCCAAGTGCAGGGACGCCTGTGGTGAAGATTGCTGTGAGTGAGAAGCGTATCATTTGTACATGATTAGTGGAAGTGGATGTGGCCAAGGGTGCTCAGGTGGACGGGACGGGGAAGCTTTCCCACAAAAAGTTGAAGGGTGCTGCTCCTACATGGCATTCGGGGATTGCTGTGTGCACGAAAGAAATCCTGGGTTCCTGTTTGTTCCTTGAGTGTGGGAAGCCCTTACCGAGTGAGGCTTGGGGTGACCGGTGTTCACACAAACCGATTCCGATCACAGGAGGGAACATCGCAAACACTTCTTGGGACAGTGGCCGCGAGTCCATTGCAAAGGAGGCCTTGGCCGAGGCATGGGAAAAGAGTTGCCTCCCAGCTCAGAAAAGCTCATGACGAGGTGGGCTGGACTAAACACGGGTATACAATGTTGCTTTCCCTGCAGGAAACACAGAGTCCCAGGTTCTATAACATAGTGTAATCTATGCGAGAACTGTGGTAACCGGTTTGCTCGGGGGCTCCCATAAGTTGCGTTAAGGGCTCGGTTCTGAAGCCCATACGATGCAAGACTTTTAGGGGCGCTTGGTCACGTGCTGGTTGCCCACCTCTGCAAAGCATGGTAATTACACTCTGTAAGGGTTCGTCCTACTGGGAACACAAATTTCGTTCACACTTTCGCCCCTGAGACTAGTGGCTGAAGCAAAAGCTGGATCATTTCAGAGGATTCTCCACCGAATTTTTGGAGAGGTGCCTGCCTTTGACTTGCAGCTCTACACAAGCTTGGACCTCAGGCCCAGGGCAGATTGTGGTGTCTCCACCCTCATACCATGAACAATCTCCTAAGGGACGGGATCCCTTTGATATCAGCTCTCGGAACCAAGGTCTCCCGAGAGTGCTCCTTTAGTAACCAGAAGCTATCCTTCACGTGGGACACATGAGGCAATTACTTTCGAACCTTCCCAACCCATACACTCTCTCTCTTTGGTCTTTGGAAGCTGAGCAAAGGTAACCAAGTGGGCCAAGTCCCATGGGCGATAAGAGGCTCATGCCTCTCCACAGAGGTCATGATGAAACGTGTTGCTCCCAGAAGGAGTGCAGAAGTCCGTTATGGGCTATAGGAGAGAAACGTGATGCATGCTGATTGAAATCCCTGGAGTGCTCCCATACTGAAACTGTCATGCACTGGGTGGTTTCTACTACATAAGCGAACCGCATGTAGCGGTAACGGACATGTGCCCCTGCGCCTGGCAGTGTGTGTGAAGCCACGTGCTCAGCAGAACCTTACTGATGGCCTGGCAAATGTGTCCCCCTTATGGGAAATGGGTATGTGCCCTTCCAGCTATGTGAAAAGTAGGTTACACACTTAGCCCTTTCTGGATTTGGAGTTTTGCCTTGAGGTCAAGACAAGGAGCCCCTTATCATGGAGACCTGGAAAGAGCAATTTCGCAGAGATGCCTTAATGCTGCCATGAGGTCTGTGTTCCATATTCAAAATAGAATAGAAGAAGCGTTGGCCGGAGGCATGAGCAGGCTCGGCCAAGACGGGATGTGCACCTGCAACTGGCGAGCTAGAGGAAAATAATTTGGTACCCACAATTCTTTCAGGATTGGCCAGTTCTCATCCAGCTTGCTCCAAGCAGGTTCTGAAAGGTTTGCGCACCTTTTCTCAACACGCAAAGCACAAGTGTGTGCAAACAGTGCTTCGTTCCGTGTTTCTCAAGCTGATATGCAATGACAGCCCTGCAGACTGCACAGGAAGGGAGTTTCTCACAGGGTAAAGGGGATGTGTACCTGACAGGCTAGATGAAGAAAATTTCCTATGCAGTTGTCCTTCAGTGTCCTGGGAACAGGAGCGAGGCCGGGCCAGCAGATAGAGTCTTTGGTCCCAGATATTGTCTGGCACTGTGGTGCATCGGCACCCTTAAAACACTTTGCTAGCACAGAGCCTCATACAGTGGAGAGCAGGAGAAAACAGGTTGACGCACATCACAAAGAAATCCTGCAGAATTCCGATACCAAGCCCAGTGGAGACGGATGGGTCTGCAAGCGTTTCGCTCAAGAGGGTTCCTTCAACACTGAAGGTTATAACGAGGGCAGTGTCACATGCGGTGAGGAGTGCTGTGATTGAAAACGTATCATTTAAATGCTTCTTGGAATTGCAGTGTAGCAAAGGGTGCTCAGGTGGACGGGACGAGAAAGGCTTCCCAAAACAAGTTGCAGGGTGCTGCTCCTACATGGAATTCCGGGGTTTGTGTATTGCTGTGTGCGAGAAAGAAATCCTGGGTTGGTGTTTTTTCCTTGACTGCAGAATGTCCTTGGAGTGAGGCTTAAGGTGACCTGTGTTCACACAGATCACTTCTGATCACAGGAGGGAACACTACAAACACTTCTTGCCACTGTGGCCTCAAGCCCACTGCAAAGGAGGCCTTTCCCCTGGTAAGGGAGACGAATTGCTCCCCTGCTCAGAAATGCTCATGATTGAGGTTGGCTGGGCGGATGCATGGTATACCATGTGGCTTTCCCTGAAGGAACCACATACTCCTTGGTTCGAGAACATAGAGTCATCTATGCGAAAACTGTGGTAACCGACTTGCACAGGGGCTCAAATACCGCGCTCTAAGGGCTTGGCTCTGAAGCCCACACGGTGCAAACTCTTTTAAAGGCACTTGGCCATGCGCTGGTGGCGTACCTCTGCAAAGTATGGCAATGTCTCTCTGTAGGAGGTCGTCCCATGGGGAACAGAAGTTACGTTCACACGTTTGGCCCTGAGCCTAATGGCAGAGGTAAAAGATTTGTCATTTCAGAGGCTTCTCCACGGAGTTTTTCTATAGGTGTCTCCCTCTGACTTGTAGCTCCACAGAAGCACGGACCTCAGGCCAAGGGCAGCTTGTGCTTTCTCCTCCCTCATACCATGAAGAATTTCCTAAGGAACGGGATCCCTTTGATGTCAGCTCTCGGAACCAAGGTTTCCCCACAGTGCTCCTTTAGTGACCAGAAGCTGTCCCTCTTGTGGCACACATGAAGCGATTACTTTCGAAACTTCCTTACACAGACACTCTATCTCTTTGGTCTTTAGAAGCTGAGAGAAGCTAACAAAGTGGGCTCAATTCCCACGGGCGGAACGAGGCTCATGCCTCTCCACAGAGGGCATGTAGGAACGTGTTGCTCCGAGAAGGAATGCAGAAGTCCGTTATGGGCTAGAGGATAGAAATGTGATGCACACTACTAAAAATGCCTGCAGTGGTCCCATACTGAATGTGTCATCCACCAGGTGATTTCAGCTACATAACCGAACCGCACGTATCGGTAACGGGCATGTGGCCCTGCGTCTGGCAGGGTGTGTGAAGCCACGTGTCTGGCAAAACCTTACTGGTGGCCTGGTAAATATATCACCCTTATGGGAAATGGTTATGTGCCCTTCTAGCTAGGTGAAAGTTGTGTTACGCCCCTTGCCCTTTCTGGGTGTGGAGTTTTGCCACGGAGTTCAAGACAAGGAGCCAATTATTTTGGAGACGTGGAAATAGCACTTTCGCAGAGCTGCCTTCATGCTGCCCTGATCTCTGTGTTCCGTATTCGAAACGGAGTAAAGAAGCCATGGGCGGGAAGCACGGACAGGCTGGCCCCACACGGGATGTGCACGTGCAACTGACGAGCTAGAGGAGAGCAATGTGATACCCACAATTCTTTGGGAACGGCCAGCTCTCATCCAGCTTCTTCCAAGCAGGTTCTGAAAGGTTTGCACCCCTTTTCTCAACTCACCAACCACGATGTCGTTCTCAGAGTGCTACGCTCTGCGTTTCTCAAGGTGATTTGGAATGAGAGCCTTTCAGACTGCAGAGGAAGGGGGTTTCTAACAGGGGAAATGAGATGTGTAACTGACAGGCTAGATGAAGGAAATTTCCTATGCAGTTGTCATTCAGTGTGCTAGGAACAAGACCCAGGTCGGTAGAGTCACTAGTGTCTTTGTTCCCAGACATCATGTGGCACTGTGGTGCACCAGATCCCTTAAAACGCTTGGCTAACACAGAGTCATATAAAAAGAATAGCAGTAGCAATCAGGTTGACGCACATCACAAGGAAGATTTTCAGATTTCCAGTACCAGCCCTGTGGAGACGGACGGGTCTGCAAGCGTTTCACCCAAGAGAGTTTCTTCAACACAGGCGGTCATTCCAAGTGCAGGGACGCCTGTGGTGAAGATTGCTGTGAGTGAGAAGCGTATCATTTATACATGATTAGTGGAAGTGGATGTGGCCAAGGGTGCTCAGGTGGACGGGACGGGGAAGCTTTCCCACAACCAGTTGAAGGGTGCTGCTCCTACATGGCATTCGGGGATTGCTGTGTGCACGAAAGAAATCCTGGGTTCCTGTTTGTTCCTTGAGTGTGGGAAGCCCTTACCGAGTGAGGCTTGGGGTGACCGGTGTTCACACAAACCGATTCCGATCACAGGAGGGAACATCGCAAACACTTCTTGGGACAGTGGCCGCGAGTCCATTGCAAAGGAGGCCTTGGCCGAGGCATGGGAAAAGAGTTGCCTCCCAGCTCAGAAAAGCTCATGACGAGGTGGGCTGGACTAAACACGGGTATACAATGTTGCTTTCCCTGCAGGAAACACAGAGTCCCAGGTTCTATAACATAGTGTAATCTATGCGAAAACTGTGGTAACCGGTTTGCTCGGGGGCTCCCACAAGTTGCGTTAAGGGCTCGGTTCTGAAGCCCATACGATGCAAGACTTTTAGGGGCGCTTGGCCACGTGCTGGTTGCCCACCTCTGCAAAGCATGGTAATTACACTCTGTAAGGGTTCGTCCTACTGGGAACACAAATTTCGTTCACACTTTCGCCCCTGAGACTAGTGGCTGAAGCAAAAGCTGGATCATTTCAGAGGATTCTCCACCGAATTTTTGGAGAGGTGCCTGCCTTTGACTTGCAGCTCTACACAAGCTTGGACCTCAGGCCCAGGGCAGATTGTGGTGTCTCCACCCTCATACCATGAACAATCTCCTAAGGGACGGGATCCCTTTGATATCAGCTCTCGGAACCAAGGTCTCCCGAGAGTGCTCCTTTAGTAACCAGAAGCTATCCTTCACGTGGGACACATGAGGCAATTACTTTCGAACCTTCCCAACCCATACACTCTCTCTCTTTGGTCTTTGGAAGCTGAGCAAAGGTAACCAAGTGGGCCAAGTCCCATGGGCGATAAGAGGCTCATGCCTCTCCACAGAGGTCATGATGAAACGTGTTGCTCCCAGAAGGAGTGCAGAAGTCCGTTATGGGCTATAGGAGAGATACGTGATGCATGCTGATTGAAATCCCTGGAGTGCTCCCATACTGAAACTGTCATGCACTGGGTGGTTTCTACTACATAAGCGAACCGCATGTAGCGGTAACGGACATGTGCCCCTGCGCCTGGCAGTGTGTGTGAAGCCACGTGCTCAGCAGAACCTTACTGATGGCCTGGCAAATGTGTCCCCCTTATGGGAAATGGGTATGTGCCCTTCCAGCTATGTGAAAAGTAGGTTACACACTTAGCCCTTTCTGGATTTGGAATTTTGCCTTGAGGTCAAGACAAGGAGCCCCTTATCATGGAGACCTGGAAAGAGCAATTTCGCAGAGATGCCTTAATGCTGCCATGAGGTCTGTGTTCCATATTCAAAATAGAATAGAAGAAGCGTTGGCCGGAGGCATGAGCAGGCTCGGCCAAGACGGGATGTGCACCTGCAACTGGCGAGCCAGAGGAAAACAATTTGGTACCCACAATTCTTTCAGGATTGGCCAGTTCTCATCCAGCTTGCTCCAAGCAGGTTCTGAAAGGTTTGCGCACCTTTTCTCAACACACAAAGCACAAGTGTGTGCAAACAGTGCTTCGTTCCGTGTTTCTCAAGCTGATATGGAATGACAGCCCTGCAGACTGCACAGGAAGGGAGTTTCTCACAGGGTAAAGGGGATGTGTACCTGACAGGCTAGATGAAGAAAATTTCCTATGCAGTTGTCCTTCAGTGTCCTGGGAACAGGAGCGAGGCCGGGCCAGCAGATAGAGTCTTTGGTCCCAGATATTGTCTGGCACTGTGGTGCATCGGCACCCTTAAAACACTTTGCTAGCACAGAGCCTCATACAGTGGAGAGCAGGAGAAAACAGGTTGACGCACATCACAAAGAAATCCTGCAGAATTCTGATACCAAGCCCAGTGGAGACGGATGGGTCTGCAAGCGTTTCGCTCAAGAGGGTTCCTTCAACACTGAAGGTTATAACGAGGGCAGTGTCACATGCGGTGAGGAGTGCTGTGAGTGAAAACTTATCATTTTACATGCTTCTTGGAATTGCAGTGTAGCAAAGGGTGCTCAGGTGGACGGGACGAGAAAGGCTTCCGAAAACATGTTGCAGGGTGCTCCTTCTATATGGAATTCCGGGGTTTGTGTATTGCTGTGTGCGAGAAAGAAATCTTGGGTTGGTGTTTGTTCCTTGACTGCAGAATGTCCTGGGAGTGAGTCTTAAGGTGACCTGTGTTCACACAGATCACTTCCGATCACAGGAGGGAACACTACAAACACTTCTTGCCACTGTGGCCTCAAGCCCACTGCACAGGACGCCTTTCCCCTGGTAAGGGAGACGAGTTGCTCCCCTGCTCAGAAATGCTCATGATTGAGGTTGGCTGGGCGGATGCATGGTATACCATGTGGCTTTCCCTGAAGGAACCACATACTCCTTGGTTCGAGAACATAGAGTCATCTATGCGAAAACTGTGGTAACCGACTTGCACAGGGGCTCAAATAACGCGCTCTAAGGGCTTGGCTCTGAAGCCCACACGGTGCAAACTCTTTTAAAGGCACTTGGCCATGCGTTGGTGGCGTACCTCTGCAAAGTATGGCAATGTCTCTCTGTAGGAGGTCGTCCCACGGGGAACAGAAGTTACGTTCACACGTTTGGCCCTGAGCCTAATGGCAGAGGTAAAAGATTTGTCATTTCAGAGGCTTCTCCATGGAGTTTTTGTAGAGGTGTCTCCCTCTGACTTGTAGCTCCACAGAAGCACGGTCCTCAGGCCAAGGGCAGCTTGTGCTTTCTCCTCCCTCATACCATGAAGAATTTCCTAAGGAACGGGATCCCTTTGATGTCAGCTCTCGGAACCAAGGTTTCCCCACAGTGCTCCTTTAGTGACCAGAAGCTGTCCCTCTTGTGGCACACATGAAGCGATTACTTTCGAAACTTCCATACACAGACACTCTATCTCTTTGGTCTTTAGAAGCTGAGAGAAGCTAACAAAGTGGGCTCAAGTCCCACGGGCGGAACGAGGCTCATGCCTCTCCACAGAGGGCATGTAGGAACGTGTTGCTCCGAGAAGGAATGCAGAAGTCCGTTATGGGCTAGAGGATAGAAACGTGATGCACACTACTAAAAATGCCTGCAGTGGTCCCTTACTGAATGTATCATCCACCAGGTGGTTTCAGCTACATAACCGAACCGCACGTATCGGTAACGGGCATGTGGCCCTGCGTCTGGCAGGGTGTGTGAAGCCACGTGTCTGGCAAAACCTTACTGGTGGCCTGGTAAATATATCGCCCTTATGGGAAATGGTTATGTGCCCTTCTAGCTAGGTGAAAGTTGTGTTACGCCCCTTGCCCTTTCTGGGTGTGGAGTTTTGCCACAGAGTTCAAGAGAATGAGCCAATTATTTTGGAGACGTGGAAATAGCACTTTCGCAGAGCTGCCTTCATGCTTCCCCGATCTCTGTGTTCCGTATTCGAAACGGAGTAAAGAAGCCATGGGCGGGAAGCACGGCCAGGCTGGCCCCACACGGGATGTGCACGTGCAACTGACGAGCTAGAGGAGAGCAATGTGATACCCACAATTCTTTGGGAACGGCCAGCTCTCATCCAGCTTCTTCCAAGCAGGTTCTGAAAGGTTTGCGCCCCTTTTCTCAACTCAGCAACCACGATGTCGTTCTCACAGTGCTACGCTCTGCGTTTCTCAAGGTGATTTGGAATGAGAGCCTTTCAGACTGCAGAGGAAGGGGGTTTCTAACAGGGGAAATGAGATGTGTAACTGACAGGCTAGATGAAGGAAATTTCCTATGCAGTTGTCATTCAGTGTGCTAGGAACAAGACCCAGGTCGGTAGAGTCACTAGTGTCTTTGTTCCCAGACATCATGTGGCACTGTGGTGCACCAGATCCCTTAAAACGCTTGGCTAACACAGAGTCATATAAAAAGAATAGCAGTAGCAATCAGGTGGACGCACATCACAAGGAAGATTTTCAGATTTCCAGCACCAGCCCTGTGGAGACGGACGGGTCTGCAAGCGTTTCACCCACGAGAGTTTCTTCAACACAGGCGGTCATTCCAAGTGCAGGGACGCCTGTGGTGAAGATTGCTGTGAGTGAGAAGCGTATCATTTGTACATGATTCGTGGAAGTGGATGTGGCAAATGGTGCTCAGGTGGACGGGACGAGGAAGCTTTCCCACAACAAGTTGAAGGGTGCTGCTCCTACATGGAATTTGGGGATTTGTTCACTGCTGTGTGCAAGAAAGAAATCCTATGTTCCTGTTTGTACCTTGAGTGTAGGAAGCCCTTACCGAGTGAGGCTTGAGGTGACCGGTGTTCACACAAACCGATTCCGATCACAGGAGGGAACATCGCAAACACTTCTTGGCACAGTGGCCGTGAGTCCATTGCAAAGGAGGCCTTTGCCGAGGCATGGGAAAAGAGTTGCCTCCAAGCTCAGAAAAGCTTATGACGAGGTGGGCTGGACTTAAGCACGGGTATACCATGCTGCTTTCCCTGCAGGAAACACATAGTCCCAGGTTCTAGAACATAGTGTAATCTATGCGAGAACTGTGGTACCCGGTTTGCTCGGGGGTTCCCATAAGTTGCGTTAAGGGCTCGGTTCTGAAGCCCATACGATGCAAGACATTTAGGGGCGCTTGGCCACGTGCTGGTTGCCCACCTCTGCAAAGCATGGTAATTTCACTCTGTAAGGGTTCGTCCTACTGCGAACACAAATTTCGTTCACACTTTCGCCCCTGAGACTAGTGGCAGAAGCAAAAGCTGGATCATTTCAGAGGATTCTCCACCGAATTTTTGGAGAGGTGCCTGCCTTTGACTTGAAGCTCCACGCAAGCCTGAACCTCAGGCCCAGGGCAGATTGTGGTGTCTCCACCCTCATACCATGAACAATCTCCTAAGGGACGGGATCCCTTTGATATCAGCTCTCGGAACCAAGGTCTCCCGAGAGTGCTCCTTTAGTAACCAGAAGCTATCCTTCATGTGGGACACATGAGGCGATTACTTTCGAACCTTCCCAACCCATACACTCTCTCTCTTTGGTCTTTGGAAGCTGAGCAAAGCTAACCAAGTGGGCCAAGTCCCATGGGCGATAAGAGGCTCATGCCTCTCCACAGAGGTCATGATGAAACGTGTTGCTCCCAGAAGGAGTGCAGAAGTCCGTTATGGGCTATAGGAGAGAAACGTGATGCATGCTGATTGAAATCCCTGGAGTGCTCCCATACTGAAACTGTCATGCACTGGGTGGTTTCTACTACATAAGCGAACCGCATGTAGCGGTAACGGATATGTGCCCCTGAGCCTGGCAGTGTGTGTGAAGCCACGTGCTCAGCAGAACCTTACTGATGGCCTGGCAAATGTGTCCCCCTTATGGGAAATGGGTATGTGCCCTTCCAGCTATGTGAAAAGTAGGTTACACACTTAGCCCTTTCTGGATTTGGAGTTTTGCCATGAGGTCAAGACAAGTAGCCCCTTATCTTGGAGACCTGGAAAGAGCAATTTCGCAGAGATGCCTTAATGCTGCCATGAGGTCTGTGTTCCATATTCGAAATAGAATAAAAGAAGCCTTGGCCGGAGGCACGAGCAGGCTCGTGGCAGACGGGATCTGCACCTGCAACTGACGAGCTAGAGGAAAACCATTTGGTACCCACAATTCTTTCAGGATTGGCCAGTTCTCATCCAGCTTGCTCCAAGCAGGTTCTGAAAGGTTTGCGCACCTTTTCTCAACACGCAAAGCACAAGTGTGTGCAAACAGTGCTTCGTTCCGTGTTTCTCAAGCTGGTATGGAATGACAGCCCTGCAGACTGCACAGGAAGGGAGTTTCTCACAGGGTAAAGGGGATGTGTACCTGACAGGCTAGATGAAGAAAATTTCCTATGCGGTTGTCCTTCAGTGTATTGGGAACAGGAGCAAGGTCGGGCCAGCACATAGTGTCTTTGGTCCCAGATATTGTCTGGCACTGTGATGCATCGGCACCCTTAAAACACTTTGCTAGCACAGAGCCTCATACAGAGGAGAGCAGGAGAAAACAGGTGGACACACATCACAAAGAAACCCTGCAGACTTCCGATACCAAGCCCAGTGGAGACGGATGGGTCTGCAAGCGTTTCGCCCAAGAGGGTTCCTTCAACACTGGAGGTTATAACGAGGGCAGCGTCACAAGCGGTGAGGAGTGCTGTGAGTGAAAACGTATCATTTTACATGCTTCTTGGAATTGCAGTGTAGCAAAGGGTGCTCAGGTGGACGGGACGAGAAAGGCTTCCCAAAACAAGATGCAGGGTGCTGCTCCTACATGGAATTCCGGGGTTTGTGTATTTCTGTGTGCGAGAAAGAAATCTTGGGTTGGTGTTTGTTCATTGACTGCAGAAAGTCCTTGGAGTGAGGCTTAAGGTGACCTGTGTTCACACAGATCACTTCCGATCACAGGAGGGAACACTACACACACTTCTTGCCACTGTGGCCTCAAGCCCACTGCAAAGGAGGCCTTTCCCCTGGTAAGGGAGACGAGTTGCTCCCCTGCTCAGAAATGCTCATGATTGAGGTTGGCTGGGCGGATGCATGGTATACCATGTGGCTTTCCCTGAAGGAACCACATACTCCTTGGTTCGAGAACATAGAGTCATCTATGCGAAAACTGTGGTAACCGACTTGCACAGGGGCTCAAATACCACGCTCTAAGGGCTTGGCTTTGAAGCCCACATGGTGCAAACTCTTTTAAAGGCACTTGGCCATGCGCTGGTGGCGTACCTCTGCAAAGTATGGCAATGTCTCTCTGTAGGAGGTCGTCCCATGGGGAACAGAAGTTACGTTCACACGTTTGGCACTGAGCCTAATGGCAGAGGTAAAAGATTTGTCATTTTAGAGGCTTCTCCACGGAGTTTTTGTAGAGGTGTCTCCCTCTGACTTGTAGCTCCACAGAAGCACGGTCCTCAGGCCAAGGGCAGCTTGTGCTTTCTCCTCCCTCATACCATGAAGAATTTCCTAAGGAACGGGATCCCTTTGATGTCAGCTCTCGGAACCAAGGTTTCCCCACAGTGCTCCTTTAGTGACCAGAAGCTGTCCCTCTTGTGGCACACATGAAGCGATTACTTTCGAAACTTCCTTACACAGACACTCTATCTCTTTGGTCTTTAGAAGCTGAGAGAAGCTAACAAAGTGGGCTCAAGTCCCACGGGCGGAACGAGGCTCATGCCTCTCCACAGAGGGCATGTAGGAACGTGTTGCTCTGAGAAGGAATGCAGAAGTCCGTTATGGGCTAGAGGATAGAAACGTGATGCACACTACTAAAAATGCCTGCAGTGGTCCCTTACTGAATGTGTCATCCACCAGGTGGTTTCAGCTACATAACCGAACCGCACGTATCGGTAACGGGCATGTGGCCCTGCATCTGGCAGGGTGTGTGAAGCCACGTGTCTGGCAAAACCTTACTGGTGGCCTGGTAAATATATCGCCCTTATGGGAAATGGTTATGTGCCCTTCTAGCTAGGTGAAAGTTGTGTTACGCCCCTTGCCCTTTCTGGGTGTGGAGTTTTGCCACAGAGTTCAAGAGAATGAGCCAATTATTTTGGAGACGTGGAAATAGCACTTTCGCAGAGCTGCCTTCATGCTGCCCCGATCTCTGTGTTCCGTATTCGAAACGGAGTAAAGAAGCCATGGGCGGGAAGCACGGCCAGGCTGGCCCCACACGGGATGTGCACGTGCAACTGACGAGCTAGAGGAGAGCAATGTGATACCCACAATTCTTTGGGAACGGCCAGCTCTCATCCAGCTTCTTCCAAGCAGGTTCTGAAAGGTTTGCGACCCTTTTCTCAACTCAGCAACCACGATGTCGTTCTCACAGTGCTACGCTGTGCGTTTCTCAAGGTGATTTGGAATGAGAGCCTTTCAGACTGCAGAGGAAGGGGGTTTCTAACAGGGGAAATGAGATGTGTAACTGACAGGCTAGATGAAGGAAATTTCCTATGCAGTTGTCATTCAGTGTGCTAGAAACAAGACCCAGGTCGGTAGAGTCACTAGTGTCTTTGTTCCCAGACATCATGTGGCACTGTGGTGCACCAGATCCCTTAAAACGCTTGGCTAACACAGAGTCATATAAAAAGAATAGCAGTAGCAATCAGGTTGACGCACATCACAAGGAAGATTTTCAGATTTCCAATACCAGCCCTGTGGAGACGGACGGGTCTGCAAGCGTTTCACCCAAGAGAGTTTCTTCAACACAGGCGGTCATTCCAAGTGCAGGGACGCCTGTGGTGAAGATTGCTGTGAGTGAGAAGCGTATCATTTGTACATGATTAGTGGAAGTGGATGTGGCAAAGGGTGCTCAGGTGGACGGGACGGGGAAGCTTTCCCACAACCAGTTGAAGGGTGCTGCTCCTACATGGCATTCGGGGATTGCTGTGTGCACAAAAGAAATCCTGGGTTCCTGTTTGTTCCTTGAGTGTGGGAAGCCCTTACCGAGTGAGGCTTGAGGTGACCGGTGTTCACACAAACCGATTCCGATCACAGGAGGGAACATCGCAAACACTTCTTGGCACAGTGGCCGCGAGTCGATTGCAAAGGAGGCCTTTGCCGAGGCATGGGAAAAGAGTTGCCTCCCAGCTCAGAAAAGCTCATGACGAGGTGGGCTGCACTTAAGCAGGGGTATAGCATGTTGCTTTCCCTGCAGGAAACACATAGTCCCAGGTTCTAGAACATAGTGTAATCTATGCGAGAACTGTGGTACCCGGTTTGCTCGGGTGCTCCCATAAGTTGCGTTAAGGGCTCGGTTTTGAAGCCCATGCGATGCAAGACTTTTAGGGGCGCTTGGCCACGTGCTGGTTGCCCACCTCTGCAAAGCATGGTAATTACACTCTGTAAGGGTTCGTCCTACTGGGAACACAAATTTCGTTCACACTTTCGCCCCTGAGACTAGTGGCTGAAGCAAAACCTGGATCATTTCAGAGGATTCTCCACCGAATTTTTGGAGAGGTGCCTGCCTTTGACTTGCAGCTCCACACAAGCTTGGACCTCAGGCCCAGGGCAGATTGTGGTGTCTCCACCCTCATACCATGAACAATCTCCTAAGGGACGGGATCCCTTTGATATCAGCTCTCGGAACCAAGGTCTCCCGAGAGTGCTCCTTTAGTAACCAGAATCTATCCTTCATGTGGGACACATGAGGCGATTACGTTCGAACCTTCCCAACCCATACACTCTCTCTCTTTGGTCTTTGGAAGCTGAGCAAAGCTAACCAAGTGGGCCAAGTCCCATGGGCGATAAGAGGCTCATGCCTCTCCACAGATGTCATGATGAAACGTGTTGCTCCCAGAAGGAGTGCAGAAGTCCGTTATGGGCTATAGGAGAGAAACGTGATGCATGCTGATTGAAATCCCTGGAGTGCTCCCATACTGAAACTGTCATGCACTGGGTGGTTTCTACTACATAAGCGAACCGCATGTAGCGGTAACGGACATGTGGCCCTGCGCCTGGCAGTGTGTGTGAAGCCACGTGCTCAGCAGAACCTTACTGATGGCCTGGCAAATGTGTCCCCCTTATGGGAAATGGGTATGTGCCCTTCCAGCTATGTGAAAAGTAGGTTACACACTTAGCCCTTTCTGGATTTGGAGTTTTGCCTTGAGGTCAAGACAAGGAGCCCCTTATCATGGAGACCTGGAAAGAGCAATTTCGCAGAGATGCCTTAATGCTGCCATGAGGTCTGTGTTCCATATTCAAAATAGAATAGAAGAAGCGTTGGCCGGAGGCATGAGCAGGCTCGGCCAAGACGGGATGTGCACCTGCAACTGGCGAGCTAGAGGAAAACAATTTGGTACCCACAATTCTTTCAGGATTGGCCAGTTCTCATCCAGCTTGCTCCAAGCAGGTTCTGAAAGGTTTGCGCACCTTTTCTCAACACGCAAAGCACAAGTGTGTGCAAACAGTGCTTCGTTCCGTGTTTCTCAAGCTGATATGGAATGACAGCCCTGCAGACTGCACAGGAAGGGAGTTTCTCACAGGGTAAAGGGGATGTGTACCTGACAGGCTAGATGAAGAAAATTTCCTATGCAGTTGTCCTTCAGTGTCCTGGGAACAGGAGCGAGGCCGGGCCAGCAGATAGAGTCTTTGGTCCCAGATATTGTCTGGCACTGTTGTGCATCGGCACCCTTAAAACACTTTGCTAGCACAGAGCCTCATACAGTGGAGAGCAGGAGAAAACAGGTTGACGCACATCACAAAGAAATCCTGCAGAATTCCGATACCAAGCCCAGTGGAGACGGATGGGTCTGCAAGCGTTTCGCTCAAGAGGGTTCCTTCAACACTGAAGGTTATAACGAGGGCAGTGTCACATGCGGTGAGGAGTGCTGTGAGTGAAAACTTATCATTTTACATGCTTCTTTGAATTGCAGTGTAGCAAAGGGTGCTCAGGTGGACGGGACGAGAAAGGCTTCCGAAAACATGTTGCAGGGTGCTCCTTCTATATGGAATTCCGGGGTTTGTGTATTGCTGTGTGCGAGAAAGAAATCTTGGGTTGGTGTTTGTTCCTTGACTGCAGAATGTCCTGGGAGTGAGTCTTAAGGTGACCTGTGTTCACACAGATCACTTCCGATCACAGGAGGGAACACTACACACACTTCTTGCCACTGTGGCCTCAAGCCCACTGCAAAGGAGGCCTTTCCCCTGGTAAGGGAGACGAGTTGCTCCCCTGCTCAGAAATGCTCATGATTGAGGTTGGCTGGGCGGATGCATGGTATACCATGTGGCTTTCCCTGAAGGAACCACATACTCCTTGGTTCGAGAACATAGAGTCATCTATGCGAAAACTGTGGTAACCGACTTGCACAGGGGCTCAAATACCGCGCTCTAAGGGCTTGGCTCTGAAGCCCACACGGTGCAAACTCTTTTAAAGGCACTTGGCCATGCGTTGGTGGCGTACCTCTGCAAAGTATGGCAATGTCTCTCTGTAGGAGGTCGTCCCACGGGGAACAGAAGTTACGTTCACACGTTTGGCCCTGAGCCTAATGGCAGAGGTAAAAGATTTGTCATTTCAGAGGCTTCTCCATGGAGTTTTTGTAGAGGTGTCTCCCTCTGACTTGTAGCTCCACAGAAGCACGGTCCTCAGGCCAAGGGCAGCTTGTGCTTTCTCCTCCCTCATACCATGAAGAATTTCCTAAGGAACGGGATCCCTTTGATGTCAGCTCTCGGAACCAAGGTTTCCCCACAGTGCTCCTTTAGTGACCAGAAGCTGTCCCTCTTGTGGCACACATGAAGCGATTACTTTCGAAACTTCCATACACAGACACTCTATCTCTTTGGTCTTTAGAAGCTGAGAGAAGCTAACAAAGTGGGCTCAAGTCCCACGGGCGGAACGAGGCTCATGCCTCTCCACAGAGGGCATGTAGGAACGTGTTGCTCCGAGAAGGAATGCAGAAGTCCGTTATGGGCTAGAGGATAGAAACGTGATGCACACTACTAAAAATGCCTGCAGTGGTCCCATACTGAATGTGTCATCCACCAGGTGGTTTCAGCTACATAACCGAACCGCACGTATCGGTAACGGGCATGTGGCCCTGCGTCTGGCAGGGTGTGTGAAGCCACGTGTCTGGCAAAACCTTACTGGTGGCCTGGTAAATATATCGCCCTTATGGGAAATGGTTATGTGCCCTTCTAGCTAGGTGAAAGTTGTGTTACGCCCCTTGCCCTTTCTGGGTGTGGAGTTTTGCCACAGAGTACAAGAGAAGGAGCCAATTATTTTGGAGACGTGGAAATAGCACTTTCGCAGAGCTGCCTTCATGCTGCCCCGATCTCTGTGTTCCGTATTCGAAACGGAGTAAAGAAGCCATGGGCGGGAAGCACGGCCAGGCTGGCCCCACACGGGATGTGCACGTGCAACTGACGAGCTAGAGGAGAGCAATGTGATACCCACAATTCTTTGGGAACGGCCAGCTCTCATCCAGCTTCTTCCAAGCAGGTTCTGAAAGGTTTGCGCCCCTTTTCTCAACTCAGCAACCACGATGTCGTTCTCACAGTGCTACGCTCTGCGTTTCTCAAGGTGATTTGGAATGAGAGCCTTTCAGACTGCAGAGGAAGGGGGTTTCTAACAGGGGAAATGAGATGTGTAACTGACAGGCTAGATGAAGGAAATTTCCTATGCAGTTGTCATTCAGTGTGCTAGGAACAAGACCCAGGTCGGTAGAGTCACTAGTGTCTTTGTTCCCAGACATCATGTGGCACTGTGGTGCACCAGATCCCTTAAAACGCTTGGCTAACACAGAGTCATATAAAAAGAATAGCAGTAGCAATCAGGTTGACGCACATCACAAGGAAGATTTTCAGATTTCCAGTACCAGCCCTGTGGAGACGGACGGGTCTGCAAGCGTTTCACCCAAGAGAGTTTCTTCAACACAGGCGGTCATTCCAAGTGCAGGGACGCCTGTGGTGAAGATTGCTGTGAGTGAGAAGCGTATCATTTGTACATGATTAGTGGAAGTGGATGTGGCCAAGGGTGCTCAGGTGGACGGGACGGGGAAGCTTTCCCACAAAAAGTTGAAGGGTGCTGCTCCTACATGGCATTCGGGGATTGCTGTGTGCACGAAAGAAATCCTGGGTTCCTGTTTGTTCCTTGAGTGTGGGAAGCCCTTACCGAGTGAGGCTTGGGGTGACCGGTGTTCACACAAACCGATTCCGATCACAGGAGGGAACATCGCAAACACTTCTTGGGACAGTGGCCGCGAGTCCATTGCAAAGGAGGCCTTGGCCGAGGCATGGGAAAAGAGTTGCCTCCCAGCTCAGAAAAGCTCATGACGAGGTGGGCTGGACTAAACACGGGTATACAATGTTGCTTTCCCTGCAGGAAACACAGAGTCCCAGGTTCTATAACATAGTGTAATCTATGCGAGAACTGTGGTAACCGGTTTGCTCGGGGGCTCCCATAAGTTGCGTTAAGGGCTCGGTTCTGAAGCCCATACGATGCAAGACTTTTAGGGGCGCTTGGCCACGTGCTGGTTGCCCACCTCTGCAAAGCATGGTAATTACACTCTGTAAGGGTTCGTCCTACTGGGAACACAAATTTCGTTCACACTTTCGCCCCTGAGACTAGTGGCTGAAGCAAAAGCTGGATCATTTCAGAGGATTCTCCACCGAATTTTTGGAGAGGTGCCTGCCTTTGACTTGCAGCTCTACACAAGCTTGAACCTCAGGCCCAGGGCAGATTGTGGTGTCTCCACCCTCATACCATGAACAATCTCCTAAGGGACGGGATCCCTTTGATATCAGCTCTCGGAACCAAGGTCTCCCGAGAGTGCTCCTTTAGTAACCAGAAGCTATCCTTCACGTGGGACACATGAGGCAATTACTTTCGAACCTTCCCAACCCATACACTCTCTCTCTTTGGTCTTTGGAAGCTGAGCAAAGGTAACCAAGTGGGCCAAGTCCCATGGGCGATAAGAGGCTCATGCCTCTCCACAGAGGTCATGATGAAACGTGTTGCTCCCAGAAGGAGTGCAGAAGTCCGTTATGGGCTATAGGAGAGATACGTGATGCATGCTGATTGAAATCCCTGGAGTGCTCCCATACTGAAACTGTCATGCACTGGGTGGTTTCTACTACATAAGCGAACCGCATGTAGCGGTAACGGACATGTGCCCCTGCGCCTGGCAGTGTGTGTGAAGCCACGTGCTCAGCAGAACCTTACTGATGGCCTGGCAAATGTGTCCCCCTTATGGGAAATGGGTATGTGCCCTTCCAGCTATGTGAAAAGTAGGTTACACACTTAGCCCTTTCTGGATTTGGAGTTTTGCCTTGAGGTCAAGACAAGGAGCCCCTTATCATGGAGACCTGGAAAGAGCAATTTCGCAGAGATGCCTTAATGCTGCCATGAGGTCTGTGTTCCATATTCAAAATAGAATAGAAGAAGCGTTGGCCGGAGGCATGAGCAGGCTCGGCCAAGACGGGATGTGCACCTGCAACTGGCGAGCTAGAGGAAAACAATTTGGTACCCACAATTCTTTCAGGATTGGCCAGTTCTCATCCAGCTTGCTCCAAGCAGGTTCTGAAAGGTTTGCGCACCTTTTCTCAACACACAAAGCACAAGTGTGTGCAAACAGTGCTTCGTTCCGTGTTTCTCAAGCTGATATGGAATGACAGCCCTGCAGACTGCACAGGAAGGGAGTTTCTCACAGGGTAAAGGGGATGTGTACCTGACAGGCTAGATGAAGAAAATTTCCTATGCAGTTGTCCTTCAGTGTCCTGGGAACAGGAGCGAGGCCGGGCCAGCAGATAGAGTCTTTGGTCCCAGATATTGTCTGGCACTGTGGTGCATCGGCACCCTTAAAACACTTTGCTAGCACAGAGCCTCATACAGTGGAGAGCAGGAGAAAACAGGTTGACGCACATCACAAAGAAATCCTGCAGAATTCCGATACCAAGCCCAGTGGAGACGGATGGGTCTGCAAGCGTTTCGCTCAAGAGGGTTCCTTCAACACTGAAGGTTATAACGAGGGCAGTGTCACATGCGGTGAGGAGTGCTGTGAGTGAAAACTTATCATTTTACATGCTTCTTGGAATTGCAGTGTAGCAAAGGGTGCTCAGGTGGACGGGACGAGAAAGGCTTCCGAAAACATGTTGCAGGGTGCTCCTTCTATATGGAATTCCGGGGTTTGTGTATTGCTGTGTGCGAGAAAGATATCTTGGGTTGGTGTTTGTTCCTTGACTGCAGAATGTCCTGGGAGTGAGTCTTAAGGTGACCTGTGTTCACACAGATCACTTCCGATCACAGGAGGGAACACTACAAACACTTCTTGCCACTGTGGCCTCAAGCCCACTGCAAAGGACGCCTTTCCCCTGGTAAGGGAGACGAGTTGCTCCCCTGCTCAGAAATGCTCATGATTGAGGTTGGCTGGGCGGATGCATGGTATACCATGTGGCTTTCCCTGAAGGAACCACATACTCCTTGGTTCGAGAACATAGAGTCATCTATGCGAAAACTGTGGTAACCGACTTGCACAGGGGCTCAAATAACGCGCTCTAAGGGCTTGGCTCTGAAGCCCACACGGTGCAAACTCTTTTAAAGGCACTTGGCCATGCGTTGGTGGCGTACCTCTGCAAAGTATGGCAATGTCTCTCTGTAGGAGGTCGTCCCACGGGGAACAGAAGTTACGTTCACACGTTTGGCCCTGAGCCTAATGGCAGAGGTAAAAGATTTGTCATTTCAGAGGCTTCTCCATGGAGTTTTTGTAGAGGTGTCTCCCTCTGACTTGTAGCTCCACAGAAGCACGGTCCTCAGGCCAAGGGCAGCTTGTGCTTTCTCCTCCCTCATACCATGAAGAATTTCCTAAGGAACGGGATCCCTTTGATGTCAGCTCTCGGAACCAAGGTTTCCCCACAGTGCTCCTTTAGTGACCAGAAGCTGTCCCTCTTGTGGCACACATGAAGCGATTACTTTCGAAACTTCCATACACAGACACTCTATCTCTTTGGTCTTTAGAAGCTGAGAGAAGCTAACAAAGTGGGCTCAAGTCCCACGGGCGGAACGAGGCTCATGCCTCTCCACAGAGGGCATGTAGGAACGTGTTGCTCTGAGAAGGAATGCAGAAGTCCGTTATGGGCTAGAGGATAGAAACGTGATGCACACTACTAAAAATGCCTGCAGTGGTCCCATACTGAATGTGTCATCCACCAGGTGGTTTCAGCTACATAACCGAACCGCACGTATCGGTAACGGGCATGTGGCCCTGCGTCTGGCAGGGTGTGTGAAGCCACGTGTCTGGCAAAACCTTACTGGTGGCCTGGTAAATATATCGCCCTTATGGGAAATGGTTATGTGCCCTTCTAGCTAGGTGAAAGTTGTGTTACGCCCCTTGCCCTTTCTGGGTGTGGAGTTTTGCCACAGAGTACAAGAGAAGGAGCCAATTATTTTGGAGACGTGGAAATAGCACTTTCGCAGAGCTGCCTTCATGCTGCCCCGATCTCTGTGTTCCGTATTCGAAACGGAGTAAAGAAGCCATGGGCGGGAAGCACGGCCAGGCTGGCCCCACACGGGATGTGCACGTGCAACTGACGAGCTAGAGGAGAGCAATGTGATACCCACAATTCTTTGGGAACGGCCAGCTCTCATCCAGCTTCTTCCAAGCAGGTTCTGAAAGGTTTGCGCCCCTTTTCTCAACTCAGCAACCACGATGTCGTTCTCACAGTGCTACGCTCTGCGTTTCTCAAGGTGATTTGGAATGAGAGCCTTTCAGACTGCAGAGGAAGGGGGTTTCTAACAGGGGAAATGAGATGTGTAACTGACAGGCTAGATGAAGGAAATTTCCTATGCAGTTGTCATTCAGTGTGCTAGGAACAAGACCCAGGTCGGTAGAGTCACTAGTGTCTTTGTTCCCAGACATCATGTGGCACTGTGGTGCACCAGATCCCTTAAAACGCTTGGCTAACACAGAGTCATATAAAAAGAATAGCAGTAGCAATCAGGTTGACGCACATCACAAGGAAGATTTTCAGATTTCCAGTACCAGCCCTGTGGAGACGGACGGGTCTGCAAGCGTTTCACCCAAGAGAGTTTCTTCAACACAGGCGGTCATTCCAAGTGCAGGGACGCCTGTGGTGAAGATTGCTGTGAGTGAGAAGCGTATCATTTGTACATGATTAGTGGAAGTGGATGTGGCCAAGGGTGCTCAGGTGGACGGGACGGGGAAGCTTTCCCACAAAAAGTTGAAGGGTGCTGCTCCTACATGGCATTCGGGGATTGCTGTGTGCACGAAAGAAATCCTGGGTTCCTGTTTGTTCCTTGAGTGTGGGAAGCCCTTACCGAGTGAGGCTTGGGGTGACCGGTGTTCACACAAACCGATTCCGATCACAGGAGGGAACATCGCAAACACTTCTTGGGACAGTGGCCGCGAGTCCATTGCAAAGGAGGCCTTGGCCGAGGCATGGGAAAAGAGTTGCCTCCCAGCTCAGAAAAGCTCATGACGAGGTGGGCTGGACTAAACACGGGTATACAATGTTGCTTTCCCTGCAGGAAACACAGAGTCCCAGGTTCTATAACATAGTGTAATCTATGCGAGAACTGTGGTAACCGGTTTGCTCGGGGGCTCCCATAAGTTGCGTTAAGGGCTCGGTTCTGAAGCCCATACGATGCAAGACTTTTAGGGGCGCTTGGCCACGTGCTGGTTGCCCACCTCTGCAAAGCATGGTAATTACACTCTGTAAGGGTTCGTCCTACTGGGAACACAAATTTCGTTCACACTTTCGCCCCTGAGACTAGTGGCTGAAGCAAAAGCTGGATCATTTCAGAGGATTCTCCACCGAATTTTTGGAGAGGTGCCTGCCTTTGACTTGCAGCTCTACACAAGCTTGGACCTCAGGCCCAGGGCAGATTGTGGTGTCTCCACCCTCATACCATGAACAATCTCCTAAGGGACGGGATCCCTTTGATATCAGCTCTCGGAACCAAGGTCTCCCGAGAGTGCTCCTTTAGTAACCAGAAGCTATCCTTCACGTGGGACACATGAGGCAATTACTTTCGAACCTTCCCAACCCATACACTCTCTCTCTTTGGTCTTTGGAAGCTGAGCAAAGGTAACCAAGTGGGCCAAGTCCCATGGGCGATAAGAGGCTCATGCCTCTCCACAGAGGTCATGATGAAACGTGTTGCTCCCAGAAGGAGTGCAGAAGTCCGTTATGGGCTATAGGAGAGATACGTGATGCATGCTGATTGAAATCCCTGGAGTGCTCCCATACTGAAACTGTCATGCACTGGGTGGTTTCTACTACATAAGCGAACCGCATGTAGCGGTAACGGACATGTGCCCCTGCGCCTGGCAGTGTGTGTGAAGCCACGTGCTCAGCAGAACCTTACTGATGGCCTGGCAAATGTGTCCCCCTTATGGGAAATGGGTATGTGCCCTTCCAGCTATGTGAAAAGTAGGTTACACACTTAGCCCTTTCTGGATTTGGAGTTTTGCCTTGAGGTCAAGACAAGGAGCCCCTTATCATGGAGACCTGGAAAGAGCAATTTCGCAGAGATGCCTTAATGCTGCCATGAGGTCTGTGTTCCATATTCAAAATAGAATAGAAGAAGCGTTGGCCGGAGGCATGAGCAGGCTCGGCCAAGACGGGATGTGCACCTGCAACTGGCGAGCTAGAGGAAAACAATTTGGTACCCACAATTCTTTCAGGATTGGCCAGTTCTCATCCAGCTTGCTCCAAGCAGGTTCTGAAAGGTTTGCGCACCTTTTCTCAACACACAAAGCACAAGTGTGTGCAAACAGTGCTTCGTTCCGTGTTTCTCAAGCTGATATGGAATGACAGCCCTGCAGACTGCACAGGAAGGGAGTTTCTCACAGGGTAAAGGGGATGTGTACCTGACAGGCTAGATGAAGAAAATTTCCTATGCAGTTGTCTTTCAGTGTCCTGGGAACAGGAGCGAGGCCGGGCCAGCAGATAGAGTCTTTGGTCCCAGATATTGTCTGGCACTGTGGTGCATCGGCACCCTTAAAACACTTTGCTAGCACAGAGCCTCATACAGTGGAGAGCAGGAGAAAACAGGTTGACGCACATCACAAAGAAATCCTGCAGAATTCCGATACCAAGCCCAGTGGAGACGGATGGGTCTGCAAGCGTTTCGCTCAAGAGGGTTCCTTCAACACTGAAGGTTATAACGAGGGCAGTGTCACATGCGGTGAGGAGTGCTGTGAGTGAAAACTTATCATTTTACATGCTTCTTGGAATTGCAGTGTAGCAAAGGGTGCTCAGGTGGACGGGACGAGAAAGGCTTCCGAAAACATGTTGCAGGGTGCTCCTTCTATATGGAATTCCGGGGTTTGTGTATTGCTGTGTGCGAGAAAGAAATCTTGGGTTGGTGTTTGTTCCTTGACTGCAGAATGTCCTGGGAGTGAGTCTTAAGGTGACCTGTGTTCACACAGATCACTTCCGATCACAGGAGGGAACACTACAAACACTTCTTGCCACTGTGGCCTCAAGCCCACTGCAAAGGACGCCTTTCCCCTGGTAAGGGAGACGAGTTGCTCCCCTGCTCAGAAATGCTCATGATTGAGGTTGGCTGGGCGGATGCATGGTATACCATGTGGCTTTCCCTGAAGGAACCGCATACTCCTTGGTTCGAGAACATAGAGTCATCTATGCGAAAACTGTGGTAACCGACTTGCACA
Source organism: Eschrichtius robustus (assembly GCF_028021215.1). Classification (NCBI taxonomy): domain Eukaryota; kingdom Metazoa; phylum Chordata; class Mammalia; order Artiodactyla; family Eschrichtiidae; genus Eschrichtius; species Eschrichtius robustus. The sequence continues at coordinate 53,300,812 of NC_090845.1, read as the reverse complement.
GGGGCTCAAATAACGCGCTCTAAGGGCTTGGCTCTGAAGCCCACACGGTGCAAACTCTTTTAAAGGCACTTGGCCATGCGTTGGTGGCGTACCTCTGCAAAGTATGGCAATGTCTCTCTGTAGGAGGTCGTCCCACGGGGAACAGAAGTTACGTTCACACGTTTGGCCCTGAGCCTAATGGCAGAGGTAAAAGATTTGTCATTTCAGAGGCTTCTCCATGGAGTTTTTGTAGAGGTGTCTCCCTCTGACTTGTAGCTCCACAGAAGCACGGTCCTCAGGCCAAGGGCAGCTTGTGCTTTCTCCTCCCTCATACCATGAAGAATTTCCTAAGGAACGGGATCCCTTTGATGTCAGCTCTCGGAACCAAGGTTTCCCCACAGTGCTCCTTTAGTGACCAGAAGCTGTCCCTCTTGTGGCACACATGAAGCGATTACTTTCGAAACTTCCATACACAGACACTCTATCTCTTTGGTCTTTAGAAGCTGAGAGAAGCTAACAAAGTGGGCTCAAGTCCCACGGGCGGAACGAGGCTCATGCCTCTCCACAGAGGGCATGTAGGAACGTGTTGCTCCGAGAAGGAATGCAGAAGTCCGTTATGGGCTAGAGGATAGAAACGTGATGCACACTACTAAAAATGCCTGCAGTGGTCCCATACTGAATGTGTCATCCACCAGGTGGTTTCAGCTACATAACCGAACCGCACGTATCGGTAACGGGCATGTGGCCCTGCGTCTGGCAGGGTGTGTGAAGCCACGTGTCTGGCAAAACCTTACTGGTGGCCTGGTAAATATATCGCCCTTATGGGAAATGGTTATGTGCCCTTCTAGCTAGGTGAAAGTTGTGTTACGCCCCTTGCCCTTTCTGGGTGTGGAGTTTTGCCACAGAGTACAAGAGAAGGAGCCAATTATTTTGGAGACGTGGAAATAGCACTTTCGCAGAGCTGCCTTCATGCTGCCCCGATCTCTGTGTTCCGTATTCGAAACGGAGTAAAGAAGCCATGGGCGGGAAGCACGGCCAGGCTGGCCCCACACGGGATGTGCACGTGCAACTGACGAGCTAGAGGAGAGCAATGTGATACCCACAATTCTTTGGGAACGGCCAGCTCTCATCCAGCTTCTTCCAAGCAGGTTCTGAAAGGTTTGCGCCCCTTTTCTCAACTCAGCAACCATGATGTCGTTCTCACAGTGCTACGCTCTGCGTTTCTCAAGGTGATTTGGAATGAGAGCCTTTCAGACTGCAGAGGAAGGGGGTTTCTAACAGGGGAAATGAGATGTGTAACTGACAGGCTAGATGAAGGAAATTTCCTATGCAGTTGTCATTCAGTGTGCTAGGAACAAGACCCAGGTCGGTAGAGTCACTAGTGTCTTTGTTCCCAGACATCATGTGGCACTGTGGTGCACCAGATCCCTTAAAACGCTTGGCTAACACAGAGTCATATAAAAAGAATAGCAGTAGCAATCAGGTTGACGCACATCACAAGGAAGATTTTCAGATTTCCAGTACCAGCCCTGTGGAGACGGACGGGTCTGCAAGCGTTTCACCCAAGAGAGTTTCTTCAACACAGGCGGTCATTCCAAGTGCAGGGACGCCTGTGGTGAAGATTGCTGTGAGTGAGAAGCGTATCATTTGTACATTATTAGTGGAAGTGGATGTGGCCAAGGGTGCTCAGGTGGACGGGACGGGGAAGCTTTCCCACAAAAAGTTGAAGGGTGCTGCTCCTACATGGCATTCGGGGATTGCTGTGTGCACGAAAGAAATCCTGGGTTCCTGTTTGTTCCTTGAGTGTGGGAAGCCCTTACCGAGTGAGGCTTGGGGTGACCGGTGTTCACACAAACCGATTCCGATCACAGGAGGGAACATCGCAAACACTTCTTGGGACAGTGGCCGCGAGTCCATTGCAAAGGAGGCCTTGGCCGAGGCATGGGAAAAGAGTTGCCTCCCAGCTCAGAAAAGCTCATGACGAGGTGGGCTGGACTAAACACGGGTATACAATGTTGCTTTCCCTGCAGGAAACACAGAGTCCCAGGTTCTATAACATAGTGTAATCTATGCGAGAACTGTGGTAACCGGTTTGCTCGGGGGCTCCCATAAGTTGCGTTAAGGGCTCGGTTCTGAAGCCCATACGATGCAAGACTTTTAGGGGCGCTTGGCCACGTGCTGGTTGCCCACCTCTGCAAAGCATGGTAATTACACTCTGTAAGGGTTCGTCCTACTGGGAACACAAATTTCGTTCACACTTTCGCCCCTGAGACTAGTGGCTGAAGCAAAAGCTGGATCATTTCAGAGGATTCTCCACCGAATTTTTGGAGAGGTGCCTGCCTTTGACTTGCAGCTCTACACAAGCTTGGACCTCAGGCCCAGGGCAGATTGTGGTGTCTCCACCCTCATACCATGAACAATCTCCTAAGGGACGGGATCCCTTTGATATCAGCTCTCGGAACCAAGGTCTCCCGAGAGTGCTCCTTTAGTAACCAGAAGCTATCCTTCACGTGGGACACATGAGGCAATTACTTTCGAACCTTCCCAACCCATACACTCTCTCTCTTTGGTCTTTGGAAGCTGAGCAAAGGTAACCAAGTGGGCCAAGTCCCATGGGCGATAAGAGGCTCATGCCTCTCCACAGAGGTCATGATGAAACGTGTTGCTCCCAGAAGGAGTGCAGAAGTCCGTTATGGGCTATAGGAGAGAAACGTGATGCATGCTGATTGAAATCCCTGGAGTGCTCCCATACTGAAACTGTCATGCACTGGGTGGTTTCTACTACATAAGCGAACCGCATGTAGCGGTAACGGACATGTGCCCCTGCGCCTGGCAGTGTGTGTGAAGCCACGTGCTCAGCAGAACCTTACTGATGGCCTGGCAAATGTGTCCCCCTTATGGGAAATGGGTATGTGCCCTTCCAGCTATGTGAAAAGTAGGTTACACACTTAGCCCTTTCTGGATTTGGAGTTTTGCCTTGAGGTCAAGACAAGGAGCCCCTTATCATGGAGACCTGGAAAGAGCAATTTCGCAGAGATGCCTTAATGCTGCCATGAGGTCTGTGTTCCATATTCAAAATAGAATAGAAGAAGCGTTGGCCGGAGGCATGAGCAGGCTCGGCCAAGACGGGATGTGCACCTGCAACTGGCGAGCTAGAGGAAAACAATTTGGTACCCACAATTCTTTCAGGATTGGCCAGTTCTCATCCAGCTTGCTCCAAGCAGGTTCTGAAAGGTTTGCGCACCTTTTCTCAACACACAAAGCACAAGTGTGTGCAAACAGTGCTTCGTTCCGTGTTTCTCAAGCTGATATGGAATGACAGCCCTGCAGACTGCACAGGAAGGGAGTTTCTCACAGGGTAAAGGGGATGTGTACCTGACAGGCTAGATGAAGAAAATTTCCTATGCAGTTGTCCTTCAGTGTCCTGGGAACAGGAGCGAGGCCGGGCCAGCAGATAGAGTCTTTGGTCCCAGATATTGTCTGGCACTGTGGTGCATCGGCACCCTTAAAACACTTTGCTAGCACAGAGCCTCATACAGTGGAGAGCAGGAGAAAACAGGTTGACGCACATCACAAAGAAATCCTGCAGAATTCCGATACCAAGCCCAGTGGAGACGGATGGGTCTGCAAGCGTTTCGCTCAAGAGGGTTCCTTCAACACTGAAGGTTATAACGAGGGCAGTGTCACATGCGGTGAGGAGTGCTGTGAGTGAAAACTTATCATTTTACATGCTTCTTGGAATTGCAGTGTAGCAAAGGGTGCTCAGGTGGACGGGACGAGAAAGGCTTCCGAAAACATGTTGCAGGGTGCTCCTTCTATATGGAATTCCGGGGTTTGTGTATTGCTGTGTGCGAGAAAGATATCTTGGGTTGGTGTTTGTTCCTTGACTGCAGAATGTCCTGGGAGTGAGTCTTAAGGTGACCTGTGTTCACACAGATCACTTCCGATCACAGGAGGGAACACTACAAACACTTCTTGCCACTGTGGCCTCAAGCCCACTGCAAAGGACGCCTTTCCCCTGGTAAGGGAGACGAGTTGCTCCCCTGCTCAGAAATGCTCATGATTGAGGTTGGCTGGGCGGATGCATGGTATACCATGTGGCTTTCCCTGAAGGAACCACATACTCCTTGGTTCGAGAACATAGAGTCATCTATGCGAAAACTGTGGTAACCGACTTGCACAGGGGCTCAAATAACGCGCTCTAAGGGCTTGGCTCTGAAGCCCACACGGTGCAAACTCTTTTAAAGGCACTTGGCCATGCGTTGGTGGCGTACCTCTGCAAAGTATGGCAATGTCTCTCTGTAGGAGGTCGTCCCACGGGGAACAGAAGTTACGTTCACACGTTTGGCCCTGAGCCTAATGGCAGAGGTAAAAGATTTGTCATTTCAGAGGCTTCTCCATGGAGTTTTTGTAGAGGTGTCTCCCTCTGACTTGTAGCTCCACAGAAGCACGGTCCTCAGGCCAAGGGCAGCTTGTGCTTTCTCCTCCCTCATACCATGAAGAATTTCCTAAGGAACGGGATCCCTTTGATGTCAGCTCTCGGAACCAAGGTTTCCCCACAGTGCTCCTTTAGTGACCAGAAGCTGTCCCTCTTGTGGCACACATGAAGCGATTACTTTCGAAACTTCCATACACAGACACTCTATCTCTTTGGTCTTTAGAAGCTGAGAGAAGCTAACAAAGTGGGCTCAAGTCCCACGGGCGGAACGAGGCTCATGCCTCTCCACAGAGGGCATGTAGGAACGTGTTGCTCCGAGAAGGAATGCAGAAGTCCGTTATGGGCTAGAGGATAGAAACGTGATGCACACTACTAAAAATGCCTGCAGTGGTCCCATACTGAATGTGTCATCCACCAGGTGGTTTCAGCTACATAACCGAACCGCACGTATCGGTAACGGGCATGTGGCCCTGCGTCTGGCAGGGTGTGTGAAGCCACGTGTCTGGCAAAACCTTACTGGTGGCCTGGTAAATATATCGCCCTTATGGGAAATGGTTATGTGCCCTTCTAGCTAGGTGAAAGTTGTGTTACGCCCCTTGCCCTTTCTGGGTGTGGAGTTTTGCCACAGAGTACAAGAGAAGGAGCCAATTATTTTGGAGACGTGGAAATAGCACTTTCGCAGAGCTGCCTTCATGCTGCCCCGATCTCTGTGTTCCGTATTCGAAACGGAGTAAAGAAGCCATGGGCGGGAAGCACGGCCAGGCTGGCCCCACACGGGATGTGCACGTGCAACTGACGAGCTAGAGGAGAGCAATGTGATACCCACAATTCTTTGGGAACGGCCAGCTCTCATCCAGCTTCTTCCAAGCAGGTTCTGAAAGGTTTGCGCCCCTTTTCTCAACTCAGCAACCACGATGTCGTTCTCACAGTGCTACGCTCTGCGTTTCTCAAGGTGATTTGGAATGAGAGCCTTTCAGACTGCAGAGGAAGGGGGTTTCTAACAGGGGAAATGAGATGTGTAACTGACAGGCTAGATGAAGGAAATTTCCTATGCAGTTGTCATTCAGTGTGCTAGGAACAAGACCCAGGTCGGTAGAGTCACTAGTGTCTTTGTTCCCAGACATCATGTGGCACTGTGGTGCACCAGATCCCTTAAAACGCTTGGCTAACACAGAGTCATATAAAAAGAATAGCAGTAGCAATCAGGTTGACGCACATCACAAGGAAGATTTTCAGATTTCCAGTACCAGCCCTGTGGAGACGGACGGGTCTGCAAGCGTTTCACCCAAGAGAGTTTCTTCAACACAGGCGGTCATTCCAAGTGCAGGGACGCCTGTGGTGAAGATTGCTGTGAGTGAGAAGCGTATCATTTGTACATGATTAGTGGAAGTGGATGTGGCCAAGGGTGCTCAGGTGGACGGGACGGGGAAGCTTTCCCACAAAAAGTTGAAGGGTGCTGCTCCTACATGGCATTCGGGGATTGCTGTGTGCACGAAAGAAATCCTGGGTTCCTGTTTGTTCCTTGAGTGTGGGAAGCCCTTACCGAGTGAGGCTTGGGGTGACCGGTGTTCACACAAACCGATTCCGATCACAGGAGGGAACATCGCAAACACTTCTTGGGACAGTGGCCGCGAGTCCATTGCAAAGGAGGCCTTGGCCGAGGCATGGGAAAAGAGTTGCCTCCCAGCTCAGAAAAGCTCATGACGAGGTGGGCTGGACTAAACACGGGTATACAATGTTGCTTTCCCTGCAGGAAACACAGAGTCCCAGGTTCTATAACATAGTGTAATCTATGCGAGAACTGTGGTAACCGGTTTGCTCGGGGGCTCCCATAAGTTGCGTTAAGGGCTCGGTTCTGAAGCCCATACGATGCAAGACTTTTAGGGGCGCTTGGCCACGTGCTGGTTGCCCACCTCTGCAAAGCATGGTAATTACACTCTGTAAGGGTTCGTCCTACTGGGAACACAAATTTCGTTCACACTTTCGCCCCTGAGACTAGTGGCTGAAGCAAAAGCTGGATCATTTCAGAGGATTCTCCACCGAATTTTTGGAGAGGTGCCTGCCTTTGACTTGCAGCTCTACACAAGCTTGGACCTCAGGCCCAGGGCAGATTGTGGTGTCTCCACCCTCATACCATGAACAATCTCCTAAGGGACGGGATCCCTTTGATATCAGCTCTCGGAACCAAGGTCTCCCGAGAGTGCTCCTTTAGTAACCAGAAGCTATCCTTCACGTGGGACACATGAGGCAATTACTTTCGAACCTTCCCAACCCATACACTCTCTCTCTTTGGTCTTTGGAAGCTGAGCAAAGGTAACCAAGTGGGCCAAGTCCCATGGGCGATAAGAGGCTCATGCCTCTCCACAGAGGTCATGATGAAACGTGTTGCTCCCAGAAGGAGTGCAGAAGTCCGTTATGGGCTATAGGAGAGATACGTGATGCATGCTGATTGAAATCCCTGGAGTGCTCCCATACTGAAACTGTCATGCACTGGGTGGTTTCTACTACATAAGCGAACCGCATGTAGCGGTAACGGACATGTGCCCCTGCGCCTGGCAGTGTGTGTGAAGCCACGTGCTCAGCAGAACCTTACTGATGGCCTGGCAAATGTGTCCCCCTTATGGGAAATGGGTATGTGCCCTTCCAGCTATGTGAAAAGTAGGTTACACACTTAGCCCTTTCTGGATTTGGAGTTTTGCCTTGAGGTCAAGACAAGGAGCCCCTTATCATGGAGACCTGGAAAGAGCAATTTCGCAGAGATGCCTTAATGCTGCCATGAGGTCTGTGTTCCATATTCAAAATAGAATAGAAGAAGCGTTGGCCGGAGGCATGAGCAGGCTCGGCCAAGACGGGATGTGCACCTGCAACTGGCGAGCTAGAGGAAAACAATTTGGTACCCACAATTCTTTCAGGATTGGCCAGTTCTCATCCAGCTTGCTCCAAGCAGGTTCTGAAAGGTTTGCGCACCTTTTCTCAACACACAAAGCACAAGTGTGTGCAAACAGTGCTTCGTTCCGTGTTTCTCAAGCTGATATGGAATGACAGCCCTGCAGACTGCACAGGAAGGGAGTTTCTCACAGGGTAAAGGGGATGTGTACCTGACAGGCTAGATGAAGAAAATTTCCTATGCAGTTGTCTTTCAGTGTCCTGGGAACAGGAGCGAGGCCGGGCCAGCAGATAGAGTCTTTGGTCCCAGATATTGTCTGGCACTGTGGTGCATCGGCACCCTTAAAACACTTTGCTAGCACAGAGCCTCATACAGTGGAGAGCAGGAGAAAACAGGTTGACGCACATCACAAAGAAATCCTGCAGAATTCCGATACCAAGCCCAGTGGAGACGGATGGGTCTGCAAGCGTTTCGCTCAAGAGGGTTCCTTCAACACTGAAGGTTATAACGAGGGCAGTGTCACATGCGGTGAGGAGTGCTGTGAGTGAAAACTTATCATTTTACATGCTTCTTGGAATTGCAGTGTAGCAAAGGGTGCTCAGGTGGACGGGACGAGAAAGGCTTCCGAAAACATGTTGCAGGGTGCTCCTTCTATATGGAATTCCGGGGTTTGTGTATTGCTGTGTGCGAGAAAGAAATCTTGGGTTGGTGTTTGTTCCTTGACTGCAGAATGTCCTGGGAGTGAGTCTTAAGGTGACCTGTGTTCACACAGATCACTTCCGATCACAGGAGGGAACACTACAAACACTTCTTGCCACTGTGGCCTCAAGCCCACTGCAAAGGACGCCTTTCCCCTGGTAAGGGAGACGAGTTGCTCCCCTGCTCAGAAATGCTCATGATTGAGGTTGGCTGGGCGGATGCATGGTATACCATGTGGCTTTCCCTGAAGGAACCGCATACTCCTTGGTTCGAGAACATAGAGTCATCTATGCGAAAACTGTGGTAACCGACTTGCACAGGGGCTCAAATAACGCGCTCTAAGGGCTTGGCTCTGAAGCCCACACGGTGCAAACTCTTTTAAAGGCACTTGGCCATGCGTTGGTGGCGTACCTCTGCAAAGTATGGCAATGTCTCTCTGTAGGAGGTCGTCCCACGGGGAACAGAAGTTACGTTCACACGTTTGGCCCTGAGCCTAATGGCAGAGGTAAAAGATTTGTCATTTCAGAGGCTTCTCCATGGAGTTTTTGTAGAGGTGTCTCCCTCTGACTTGTAGCTCCACAGAAGCACGGTCCTCAGGCCAAGGGCAGCTTGTGCTTTCTCCTCCCTCATACCATGAAGAATTTCCTAAGGAACGGGATCCCTTTGATGTCAGCTCTCGGAACCAAGGTTTCCCCACAGTGCTCCTTTAGTGACCAGAAGCTGTCCCTCTTGTGGCACACATGAAGCGATTACTTTCGAAACTTCCATACACAGACACTCTATCTCTTTGGTCTTTAGAAGCTGAGAGAAGCTAACAAAGTGGGCTCAAGTCCCACGGGCGGAACGAGGCTCATGCCTCTCCACAGAGGGCATGTAGGAACGTGTTGCTCCGAGAAGGAATGCAGAAGTCCGTTATGGGCTAGAGGATAGAAACGTGATGCACACTACTAAAAATGCCTGCAGTGGTCCCATACTGAATGTGTCATCCACCAGGTGGTTTCAGCTACATAACCGAACCGCACGTATCGGTAACGGGCATGTGGCCCTGCGTCTGGCAGGGTGTGTGAAGCCACGTGTCTGGCAAAACCTTACTGGTGGCCTGGTAAATATATCGCCCTTATGGGAAATGGTTATGTGCCCTTCTAGCTAGGTGAAAGTTGTGTTACGCCCCTTGCCCTTTCTGGGTGTGGAGTTTTGCCACAGAGTACAAGAGAAGGAGCCAATTATTTTGGAGACGTGGAAATAGCACTTTCGCAGAGCTGCCTTCATGCTGCCCCGATCTCTGTGTTCCGTATTCGAAACGGAGTAAAGAAGCCATGGGCGGGAAGCACGGCCAGGCTGGCCCCACACGGGATGTGCACGTGCAACTGACGAGCTAGAGGAGAGCAATGTGATACCCACAATTCTTTGGGAACGGCCAGCTCTCATCCAGCTTCTTCCAAGCAGGTTCTGAAAGGTTTGCGCCCCTTTTCTCAACTCAGCAACCATGATGTCGTTCTCACAGTGCTACGCTCTGCGTTTCTCAAGGTGATTTGGAATGAGAGCCTTTCAGACTGCAGAGGAAGGGGGTTTCTAACAGGGGAAATGAGATGTGTAACTGACAGGCTAGATGAAGGAAATTTCCTATGCAGTTGTCATTCAGTGTGCTAGGAACAAGACCCAGGTCGGTAGAGTCACTAGTGTCTTTGTTCCCAGACATCATGTGGCACTGTGGTGCACCAGATCCCTTAAAACGCTTGGCTAACACAGAGTCATATAAAAAGAATAGCAGTAGCAATCAGGTTGACGCACATCACAAGGAAGATTTTCAGATTTCCAGTACCAGCCCTGTGGAGACGGACGGGTCTGCAAGCGTTTCACCCAAGAGAGTTTCTTCAACACAGGCGGTCATTCCAAGTGCAGGGACGCCTGTGGTGAAGATTGCTGTGAGTGAGAAGCGTATCATTTGTACATGATTAGTGGAAGTGGATGTGGCCAAGGGTGCTCAGGTGGACGGGACGGGGAAGCTTTCCCACAAAAAGTTGAAGGGTGCTGCTCCTACATGGCATTCGGGGATTGCTGTGTGCACGAAAGAAATCCTGGGTTCCTGTTTGTTCCTTGAGTGTGGGAAGCCCTTACCGAGTGAGGCTTGGGGTGACCGGTGTTCACACAAACCGATTCCGATCACAGGAGGGAACATCGCAAACACTTCTTGGGACAGTGGCCGCGAGTCCATTGCAAAGGAGGCCTTGGCCGAGGCATGGGAAAAGAGTTGCCTCCCAGCTCAGAAAAGCTCATGACGAGGTGGGCTGGACTAAACACGGGTATACAATGTTGCTTTCCCTGCAGGAAACACAGAGTCCCAGGTTCTATAACATAGTGTAATCTATGCGAGAACTGTGGTAACCGGTTTGCTCGGGGGCTCCCATAAGTTGCGTTAAGGGCTCGGTTCTGAAGCCCATACGATGCAAGACTTTTAGGGGCGCTTGGCCACGTGCTGGTTGCCCACCTCTGCAAAGCATGGTAATTACACTCTGTAAGGGTTCGTCCTACTGGGAACACAAATTTCGTTCACACTTTCGCCCCTGAGACTAGTGGCTGAAGCAAAAGCTGGATCATTTCAGAGGATTCTCCACCGAATTTTTGGAGAGGTGCCTGCCTTTGACTTGCAGCTCTACACAAGCTTGGACCTCAGGCCCAGGGCAGATTGTGGTGTCTCCACCCTCATACCATGAACAATCTCCTAAGGGACGGGATCCCTTTGATATCAGCTCTCGGAACCAAGGTCTCCCGAGAGTGCTCCTTTAGTAACCAGAAGCTATCCTTCACGTGGGACACATGAGGCAATTACTTTCGAACCTTCCCAACCCATACACTCTCTCTCTTTGGTCTTTGGAAGCTGAGCAAAGGTAACCAAGTGGGCCAAGTCCCATGGGCGATAAGAGGCTCATGCCTCTCCACAGAGGTCATGATGAAACGTGTTGCTCCCAGAAGGAGTGCAGAAGTCCGTTATGGGCTATAGGAGAGAAACGTGATGCATGCTGATTGAAATCCCTGGAGTGCTCCCATACTGAAACTGTCATGCACTGGGTGGTTTCTACTACATAAGCGAACCGCATGTAGCGGTAACGGACATGTGCCCCTGCGCCTGGCAGTGTGTGTGAAGCCACGTGCTCAGCAGAACCTTACTGATGGCCTGGCAAATGTGTCCCCCTTATGGGAAATGGGTATGTGCCCTTCCAGCTATGTGAAAAGTAGGTTACACACTTAGCCCTTTCTGGATTTGGAGTTTTGCCTTGAGGTCAAGACAAGGAGCCCCTTATCATGGAGACCTGGAAAGAGCAATTTCGCAGAGATGCCTTAATGCTGCCATGAGGTCTGTGTTCCATATTCAAAATAGAATAGAAGAAGCGTTGGCCGGAGGCATGAGCAGGCTCGGCCAAGACGGGATGTGCACCTGCAACTGGCGAGCTAGAGGAAAACAATTTGGTACCCACAATTCTTTCAGGATTGGCCAGTTCTCATCCAGCTTGCTCCAAGCAGGTTCTGAAAGGTTTGCGCACCTTTTCTCAACACACAAAGCACAAGTGTGTGCAAACAGTGCTTCGTTCCGTGTTTCTCAAGCTGATATGGAATGACAGCCCTGCAGACTGCACAGGAAGGGAGTTTCTCACAGGGTAAAGGGGATGTGTACCTGACAGGCTAGATGAAGAAAATTTCCTATGCAGTTGTCCTTCAGTGTCCTGGGAACAGGAGCGAGGCCGGGCCAGCAGATAGAGTCTTTGGTCCCAGATATTGTCTGGCACTGTGGTGCATCGGCACCCTTAAAACACTTTGCTAGCACAGAGCCTCATACAGTGGAGAGCAGGAGAAAACAGGTTGACGCACATCACAAAGAAATCCTGCAGAATTCCGATACCAAGCCCAGTGGAGACGGATGGGTCTGCAAGCGTTTCGCTCAAGAGGGTTCCTTCAACACTGAAGGTTATAACGAGGGCAGTGTCACATGCGGTGAGGAGTGCTGTGAGTGAAAACTTATCATTTTACATGCTTCTTGGAATTGCAGTGTAGCAAAGGGTGCTCAGGTGGACGGGACGAGAAAGGCTTCCGAAAACATGTTGCAGGGTGCTCCTTCTATATGGAATTCCGGGGTTTGTGTATTGCTGTGTGCGAGAAAGATATCTTGGGTTGGTGTTTGTTCCTTGACTGCAGAATGTCCTGGGAGTGAGTCTTAAGGTGACCTGTGTTCACACAGATCACTTCCGATCACAGGAGGGAACACTACAAACACTTCTTGCCACTGTGGCCTCAAGCCCACTGCAAAGGACGCCTTTCCCCTGGTAAGGGAGACGAGTTGCTCCCCTGCTCAGAAATGCTCATGATTGAGGTTGGCTGGGCGGATGCATGGTATACCATGTGGCTTTCCCTGAAGGAACCACATACTCCTTGGTTCGAGAACATAGAGTCATCTATGCGAAAACTGTGGTAACCGACTTGCACAGGGGCTCAAATAACGCGCTCTAAGGGCTTGGCTCTGAAGCCCACACGGTGCAAACTCTTTTAAAGGCACTTGGCCATGCGTTGGTGGCGTACCTCTGCAAAGTATGGCAATGTCTCTCTGTAGGAGGTCGTCCCACGGGGAACAGAAGTTACGTTCACACGTTTGGCCCTGAGCCTAATGGCAGAGGTAAAAGATTTGTCATTTCAGAGGCTTCTCCATGGAGTTTTTGTAGAGGTGTCTCCCTCTGACTTGTAGCTCCACAGAAGCACGGTCCTCAGGCCAAGGGCAGCTTGTGCTTTCTCCTCCCTCATACCATGAAGAATTTCCTAAGGAACGGGATCCCTTTGATGTCAGCTCTCGGAACCAAGGTTTCCCCACAGTGCTCCTTTAGTGACCAGAAGCTGTCCCTCTTGTGGCACACATGAAGCGATTACTTTCGAAACTTCCATACACAGACACTCTATCTCTTTGGTCTTTAGAAGCTGAGAGAAGCTAACAAAGTGGGCTCAAGTCCCACGGGCGGAACGAGGCTCATGCCTCTCCACAGAGGGCATGTAGGAACGTGTTGCTCTGAGAAGGAATGCAGAAGTCCGTTATGGGCTAGAGGATAGAAACGTGATGCACACTACTAAAAATGCCTGCAGTGGTCCCATACTGAATGTGTCATCCACCAGGTGGTTTCAGCTACATAACCGAACCGCACGTATCGGTAACGGGCATGTGGCCCTGCGTCTGGCAGGGTGTGTGAAGCCACGTGTCTGGCAAAACCTTACTGGTGGCCTGGTAAAATATCACCCTTATGGGAAATGGTTATGTGCCCTTCTAGCTAGGTGAAAGTTGTGTTACGCCCCTTGCCCTTTCTGGGTGTGGAGTTTTGCCACGGAGTTCAAGACAAGGAGCCAATTATTTTGGAGACGTGGAAATAGCACTTTCGCAGAGCTGCCTTCATGCTGCCCCGATCTCTGTGTTCCGTATTCGAAACGGAGTAAAGAAGCCATGGGCGGGAAGCACGGCCAGGCTGGCCCCACACGGGATGTGCATGTGCAACTGACGAGCTAGAGGAGAGCAATGTGATACCCACAATTCTTTGGGAACGGCCAGCTCTCATCCAGCTTCTTCCAAGCAGGTTCTGAAAGGTTTGCACCCCTTTTCTCAACTCAGCAACCACGATGTCGTTCTCACAGTGCTACGCTCTGCGTTTCTCAAGGTGATTTGGAATGAGAGCCTTTCAGACTGCAGAGGAAGGGGGTTTCTAACAGGGGAAATGAGATGTGTAACTGACAGGCTAGATGAAGGAAATTTCCTATGCAGTTGTCATTCAGTGTGCTAGGAACAAGACCCAGGTCGGTAGAGTCACTAGTGTCTTTGTTCCCAGACATCATGTGGCACTGTGGTGCACCAGATCCCTTAAAACGCTTGGCTAACACAGAGTCATATAAAAAGAATAGCAGTAGCAATCAGGTTGACGCACATCACAAGGAAGATTTTCAGATTTCCAGTACCAGCCCTGTGGAGACGGACGGGTCTGCAAGCGTTTCACCCAAGAGAGTTTCTTCAACACAGGCGGTCATTCCAAGTGCAGGGACGCCTGTGGTGAAGATTGCTGTGAGTGAGAAGCGTATCATTTGTACATGATTAGTGGAAGTGGATGTGGCCAAGGGTGCTCAGGTGGACGGGACGGGGAAGCTTTCCCACAAAAAGTTGAAGGGTGCTGCTCCTACATGGCATTCGGGGATTGCTGTGTGCACGAAAGAAATCCTGGGTTCCTGTTTGTTCCTTGAGTGTGGGAAGCCCTTACCGAGTGAGGCTTGAGGTGACCGGTGTTCACACAAACCGATTCCGATCACAGGAGGGAACATCGCAAACACTTCTTGGGACAGTGGCCGCGAGTCCATTGCAAAGGAGGCCTTGGCCGAGGCATGGGAAAAGAGTTGCCTCCCAGCTCAGAAAAGCTCATGACGAGGTGGGCTGGACTAAACAAGTGTATACAATGTTGCTTTCCCTGCAGGAAACACAGAGTCCCAGGTTCTATAACATAGTGTAATCTATGCGAGAACTGTGGTACCCGGTTTGCTCGGGGGCTCCCATAAGTTGCGTTAAGGGCTCGGTTCTGAAGCCCATACGATGCAAGACTTTTAGGGGCGCTTGGCCACGTGCTGGTTGCCCACCTCTGCAAAGCATGGTAATTACACTCTGTAAGGGTTCGTCCTACTGGGAACACAAATTTCGTTCACACTTTCGCCCCTGAGACTAGTGGCTGAAGCAAAAGCTGGATCATTTCAGAGGATTCTCCACCGAATTTGTGGAGAGGTGCCTGCCTATGACTTGCAGCTCCACACAAGCTTGGACCTCATGCCCAGGGCAGATTGTGGTGTCTCCACCCTCATACCATGAAGAATCTCCTAAGGGACGGGATCCCTTTGATATCAGCTCTCGGAACCAAGGTCTCCCGAGAGTTCTCCTTTAGTAACCAGAAGCTATCCTTCATGTGGGACACATGAGGCAATTACTTTCGAACCTTCCCAACCCATACACTCTCTCTCTTTGGTCTTTGGAAGCTGAGCAAAGGTAACCAAGTGGGCCAAGTCCCATGGGCGATAAGAGGCTCATGCCTCTCCACAGAGGTCATGATGAAACGTGTTGCTCCCAGAAGGAGTGCAGAAGTCCGTTATGGGCTATAGGAGAGATACGTGATGCATGCTGATTGAAATCCCTGGAGTGCTCCCATACTGAAACTGTCATGCACTGGGTGGTTTCTACTACATAAGCGAACCGCATGTAGCGGTAACGGACATGTGCCCCTGCGCCTGGCAGTGTGTGTGAAGCCACGTGCTCAGCAGAACCTTACTGATGGCCTGGCAAATGTGTCCCCCTTATGGGAAATGGGTATGTGCCCTTCCAGCTATGTGAAAAGTAGGTTACACACTTAGCCCTTTCTGGATTTGGAGTTTTACCTTGAGGTCAAGACAAGAAGCCCCTTATCATGGAGACCTGGAAAGAGAAATTTCGCAGAGATGCCTTAATGCTGCCATGAGGTCTGTGTTCCATATTCAAAATAGAATAGAAGAAGCGTTGGCCGGAGGCACGAGCAGGCTCGGCCAAGACGGGATGTGCACCTGCAACTGGCGAGCTAGAGGAAAACAATTTGGTACCCACAATTCTTTCAGGATTGGCCAGTTCTCATCCAGCTTGCTCCAAGCAGGTTCTGAAAGGTTTGCGCACCTTTTCTCAACACGCAAAGCACAAGTGTGTGCAAACAGTGCTTCGTTCCGTGTTTCTCAAGCTGATATGGAATGACAGCCCTGCAGACTGCACAGGAAGGGAGTTTCTCACAGGGTAAAGGGGATGTGTACCTGACAGGCTAGATGAAGAAAATTTCCTATGCAGTTGTCCTTCAGTGTCCTGGGAACAGGAGCGAGGCCGGGCCAGTAGATAGAGTCTTTGGTCCCAGATATTGTCTGGCACTGTGTTGCATCGGCACCCTTAAAACACTTTGCTAGCACAGAGCCTCATACAGAGGAGAGCAGGAGAAAACAGGTTGACGCACATCACAAAGAAATCCTGCAGAATTCCGATACCAAGCCCAGTGGAGACGGATGGGTCTGCAAGAGTTTCACTCAAGAGGGTTCCTTCAACACTGAAGGTTATAAAGAGGGCAGTGTCACATGCGATGAAGAGTGCTGTGAGTGAAAACGTATCATTTTACATGCTTCTTGGAATTGCAGTGTAGCAAAGGGTGCTCAGGTGGACGGGACGAGAAAGGCTTGCGAAAACATGTTGCAGGGTGCTCCTCCTACATGGAATTCCGGGGTTTGTGTATTGCTGTGTGCGAGAAAGAAATCTTGGGTTGGTGTTTGTTCCTTGACTGCAGAATGTCCTGGGAGTGAGTCTTAAGGTGACCTGTGTTCACACAGATCACTTCCGATCACAGGAGGGAACACTCCAAACACTTCTTGCCACTGTGGCCTCAAGCCCACTGCAAAGGACGCCTTTCCCCTGGTAAGGGAGACGAGTTGCTCCCCTGCTCAGAAATGCTCATGATTGAGGTTGGCTGGGCGGATGCATGGTATACCATGTGGCTTTCCCTGAAGGAACCACATACTCCTTGGTTCGAGAACATAGAGTCATCTATGCGAAAACTGTGGTAACCGACTTGCACAGGGGCTCAAATAACGCGCTCTAAGGGCTTGGCTCTGAAGCCCACACGGTGCAAACTCTTTTAAAGGCACTTGGCCATGCGTTGGTGGCGTACCTCTGCAAAGTATGGCAATGTCTCTCTGTAGGAGGTCGTCCCACGGGGAACAGAAGTTACGTTCACACGTTTGGCCCTGAGCCTAATGGCAGAGGTAAAAGATTTGTCATTTCAGAGGCTTCTCCATGGAGTTTTTGTAGAGGTGTCCCCCTCTGACTTGTAGCTCCACAGAAGCACGGTCCTCAGGCCAAGGGCAGCTTGTGCTTTCTCCTCCCTCATACCATGAAGAATTTCCTAAGGAACGGGATCCCTTTGATGTCAGCTCTCAGAACCAAGGTTTCCCCACAGTGCTCCTTTAGTGACCAGAAGCTGTCCCTCTTGTGGGACACTTGAAGCGATTACTTTCGAAACTTCCATACACAGACACTCTATCTCTTTGGTCTTTAGAAGCTGAGAGAAGCTAACAAAGTGGGCTCAAGTCCCACGGGCGGAACGAGGCTCATGCCTCTCCACAGAGGGCATGTAGGAACGTGTTGCTCCGAGAAGGAATGCAGAAGTCCGTTATGGGCTAGAGGATAGAAACGTGATGCACACTACTAAACATGCCTGCAGTGGTCCCATACTGAATGTGTCATCCACCAGGTGGTTTCAGCTACATAACCGAACCGCACGTATCGGTAACGGGCATGTGGCCCTGCGTCTGGCAGGGTGTGTGAAGCCACGTGTCTGGCAAAACCTTACTGGTGGCCTGGTAAATATATCGCCCTTATGGGAAATGGTTATGTGCCCTTCTAGCTAGGTGAAAGTTGTGTTACGCCCCTTGCCCTTTCTGGGTGTGGAGTTTTGCCACAGAGTTCAAGAGAAGGAGCCAATTATTTTGGAGACGTGGAAATAGCACTTTCGCAGAGCTGCCTTCATGCTGCCCCGATCTCTGTGTTCCGTATTCGAAACGGAGTAAAGAAGCCATGGGCGGGAAGCACGGCCAGGCTGGCCCCACACGGGATGTGCACGTGCAACTGACGAGCTAGAGGAGAGCAATGTGATACCCACAATTCTTTGGGAACGGCCAGCTCTCATCCAGCTTCTTCCAAGCAGGTTCTGAAAGGTTTGCGCCCCTTTTCTCAACTCAGCAACCACGATGTCGTTCTCACAGTGCTACGCTCTGCGTTTCTCAAGGTGATTTGGAATGAGAGCCTTTCAGACTGCAGAGGAAGGGGGTTTCTAACAGGGGAAATGAGATGTGTAACTGACAGGCTAGATGAAGGAAATTTCCTATGCAGTTGTCATTCAGTGTGCTAGGAACAAGACCCAGGTCGGTAGAGTCACTAGTGTCTTTGTTCCCAGACATCATGTGGCACTGTGGTGCACCAGATCCCTTAAAACGCTTGGCTAACACAGAGTCATATAAAAAGAATAGCAGTAGCAATCAGGTGGACGCACATCACAAGGAAGATTTTCAGATTTCCAGTACCAGCCCTGTGGAGACGGACGGGTCTGCAAGCGTTTCACCCAAGAGAGTTTCTTCAACACAGGCGGTCATTCCAAGTGCAGGGACGCCTGTGGTGAAGATTGCTGTGAGTGAGAAGCGTATCATTTGTACATGATTAGTGGAAGTGGATGTGGCCAAGGGTGCTCAGGTGGACGGGACGGGGAAGCTTTCCCACAAAAAGTTGAAGGGTGCTGCTCCTACATGGCATTCGGGGATTGCTGTGTGCACGAAAGAAATCCTGGGTTCCTGTTTGTTCCTTGAGTGTGGGAAGCCCTTACCGAGTGAGGCTTGGGGTGACCGGTGTTCACACAAACCGATTCCGATCACAGGAGGGAACATCGCAAACACTTCTTGGGACAGTGGCCGCGAGTCCATTGCAAAGGAGGCCTTGGCCGAGGCATGGGAAAAGAGTTGCCTCCCAGCTCAGAAAAGCTCATGACGAGGTGGGCTGGACTAAACACGGGTATACAATGTTGCTTTCCCTGCAGGAAACACAGAGTCCCAGGTTCTAGAACATAGTGTAATCTATGCGAGAACTGTGGTAACCGGTTTGCTCGGGGGCTCCCATAAGTTGCGTTAAGGGCTCGGTTCTGAAGCCCATACGATGCAAGACTTTTAGGGGCGCTTGGTCACGTGCTGGTTGCCCACCTCTGCAAAGCATGGTAATTACACTCTGTAAGGGTTCGTCCTACTGGGAACACAAATTTCGTTCACACTTTCGCCCCTGAGACTAGTGGCTGAAGCAAAAGCTGGATCATTTCAGAGGATTCTCCACCGAATTTTTGGAGAGGTGCCTGCCTTTGACTTGCAGCTCTACACAAGCTTGGACCTCAGGCCCAGGGCAGATTGTGGTGTCTCCACCCTCATACCATGAACAATCTCCTAAGGGACGGGATCCCTTTGATATCAGCTCTCGGAACCAAGGTCTCCCGAGAGTGCTCCTTTAGTAACCAGAAGCTATCCTTCACGTGGGACACATGAGGCAATTACTTTCGAACCTTCCCAACCCATACACTCTCTCTCTTTGGTCTTTGGAAGCTGAGCAAAGGTAACCAAGTGGGCCAAGTCCCATGGGCGATAAGAGGCTCATGCCTCTCCACAGAGGTCATGATGAAACGTGTTGCTCCCAGAAGGAGTGCAGAAGTCCGTTATGGGCTATAGGAGAGAAACGTGATGCATGCTGATTGAAATCCCTGGAGTGCTCCCATACTGAAACTGTCATGCACTGGGTGGTTTCTACTACATAAGCGAACCGCATGTAGTGGTAACGGACATGTGCCCCTGCGCCTGGCAGTGTGTGTGAAGCCACGTGCTCAGCAGAACCTTACTGATGGCCTGGCAAATGTGTCCCCCTTATGGGAAATGGGTATGTGCCCTTCCAGCTATGTGAAAAGTAGGTTACACACTTAGCCCTTTCTGGATTTGGAGTTTTGCCTTGAGGTCAAGACAAGGAGCCCCTTATCATGGAGACCTGGAAAGAGCAATTTCGCAGAGATGCCTTAATGCTGCCATGAGGTCTGTGTTCCATATTCAAAATAGAATAGAAGAAGCGTTGGCCGGAGGCATGAGCAGGCTCGGCCAAGACGGGATGTGCACCTGCAACTGGCGAGCTAGAGGAAAATAATTTGGTACCCACAATTCTTTCAGGATTGGCCAGTTCTCATCCAGCTTGCTCCAAGCAGGTTCTGAAAGGTTTGCGCACCTTTTCTCAACACGCAAAGCACAAGTGTGTGCAAACAGTGCTTCGTTCCGTGTTTCTCAAGCTGATATGCAATGACAGCCCTGCAGACTGCACAGGAAGGGAGTTTCTCACAGGGTAAAGGGGATGTGTACCTGACAGGCTAGATGAAGAAAATTTCCTATGCAGTTGTCCTTCAGTGTCCTGGGAACAGGAGCGAGGCTGGGCCAGCAGATAGAGTCTTTGGTCCCAGATATTGTCTGGCACTGTGGTGCATCGGCACCCTTAAAACACTTTGCTAGCACAGAGCCTCATACAGTGGAGAGCAGGAGAAAACAGGTTGACGCACATCACAAAGAAATCCTGCAGAATTCCGATACCAAGCCCAGTGGAGACGGATGGGTCTGCAAGCGTTTCGCTCAAGAGGGTTCCTTCAACACTGAAGGTTATAACGAGGGCAGTGTCACATGCGGTGAGGAGTGCTGTGATTGAAAACGTATCATTTAAATGCTTCTTGGAATTGCAGTGTAGCAAAGGGTGCTCAGGTGGACGGGACGAGAAAGGCTTCCCAAAACAAGTTGCAGGGTGCTGCTCCTACATGGAATTCCGGGGTTTGTGTATTGCTGTGTGTGAGAAAGAAATCCTGGGTTGGTGTTTGTTCCTTGACTGCAGAATGTCCTTGGAGTGAGGCTTAAGGTGACCTGTGTTCACACAGATCACTTCTGATCACAGGAGGGAACACTACAAACACTTCTTGCCACTGTGGCCTCAAGCCCACTGCAAAGGAGGCCTTTCCCCTGGTAAGGGAGACGAATTGCTCCCCTGCTCAGAAATGCTCATGATTGAGGTTGGCTGGGCGGATGCATGGTATACCATGTGGCTTTCCCTGAAGGAACCACATACTCCTTGGTTCGAGAACATAGAGTCATCTATGCGAAAACTGTGGTAACCGACTTGCACAGGGGCTCAAATACCGCGCTCTAAGGGCTTGGCTCTGAAGCCCACACGGTGCAAACTCTTTTAAAGGCACTTGGCCATGCGCTGGTGGCGTACCTCTGCAAAGTATGGCAATGTCTCTCTGTAGGAGGTCGTCCCATGGGGAACAGAAGTTACGTTCACACGTTTGGCCCTGAGCCTAATGGCAGAGGTAAAAGATTTGTCATTTCAGAGGCTTCTCCACGGAGTTTTTCTATAGGTGTCTCCCTCTGACTTGTAGCTCCACAGAAGCACGGACCTCAGGCCAAGGGCAGCTTGTGCTTTCTCCTCCCTCATACCATGAAGAATTTCCTAAGGAACGGGATCCCTTTGATGTCAGCTCTCGGAACCAAGGTTTCCCCACAGTGCTCCTTTAGTGACCAGAAGCTGTCCCTCTTGTGGCACACATGAAGTGATTACTTTCGAAACTTCCTTACACAGACACTCTATCTCTTTGGTCTTTAGAAGCTGAGAGAAGCTAACAAAGTGGGCTCAAGTCCCACGGGCGGAACGAGGCTCATGCCTCTCCACAGAGGGCATGTAGGAACGTGTTGCTCCGAGAAGGAATGCAGAAGTCCGTTATGGGCTAGAGGATAGAAATGTGATGCACACTACTAAAAATGCCTGCAGTGTTCCCATACTGAATGTGTCATCCACCAGGTGATTTCAGCTACATAACCGAAACGCACGTATCGGTAACGGGCATGTGGCCCTGCGTCTGGCAGGGTGTGTGAAGCCACGTGTCTGGCAAAACCTTACTGGTGGCCTGGTAAATATATCACCCTTATGGGAAATGGTTATGTGCCCTTCTAGCTAGGTGAAAGTTGTGTTACGCCCCTTGCCCTTTCTGGGTGTGGAGTTTTGCCACGGAGTTCAAGACAAGGAGCCAATTATTTTGGAGACGTGGAAATAGCACTTTCGCAGAGCTGCCTTCATGCTGCCCCGATCTCTGTGTTCCGTATTCGAAACGGAGTAAAGAAGCCATGGGCGGGAAGCACGGCCAGGCTGGCCCCACACGGGATGTGCACGTGCAACTGACGAGCTAGAGGAGAGCAATGTGATACCCACAATTCTTTGGGAACGGCCAGCTCTCATCCAGCTTCTTCCAAGCAGGTTCTGAAAGGTTTGCACCCCTTTTCTCAACTCAGCAACCACGATGTCGTTCTCACAGTGCTACGCTCTGCGTTTCTCAAGGTGATTTGGAATGAGAGCCTTTCAGACTGCAGAGGAAGGGGGTTTCTAACAGGGGAAATGAGATGTGTAACTGACAGGCTAGATGAAGGAAATTTCCTATGCAGTTGTCATTCAGTGTGCTAGGAACAAGACCCAGGTCGGTAGAGTCACTAGTGTCTTTGTTCCCAGACATCATGTGGCACTGTGGTGCACCAGATCCCTTAAAACGCTTGGCTAACACAGAGTCATATAAAAAGAATAGCAGTAGCAATCAGGTTGACGCACATCACAAGGAAGATTTTCAGATTTCCAGTACCAGCCCTGTGGAGACGGACGGGTCTGCAAGCGTTTCACCCAAGAGAGTTTCTTCAACACAGGCGGTCATTCCAAGTGCAGGGACGCCTGTGGTGAAGATTGCTGTGAGTGAGAAGCGTATCATTTGTACATGATTAGTGGAAGTGGATGTGGCCAAGGGTGCTCAGGTGGACGGGACGGGGAAGCTTTCCCACAAAAAGTTGAAGGGTGCTGCTCCTACATGGCATTCGGGGATTGCTGTGTGCACGAAAGAAATCCTGGGTTCCTGTTTGTTCCTTGAGTGTGGGAAGCCCTTACCGAGTGAGGCTTGGGGTGACCGGTGTTCACACAAACCGATTCCGATCACAGGAGGGAACATCGCAAACACTTCTTGGGACAGTGGCCGCGAGTCCATTGCAAAGGAGGCCTTGGCCGAGGCATGGGAAAAGAGTTGCCTCCCAGCTCAGAAAAGCTCATGACGAGGTGGGCTGGACTAAACAAGTGTATACAATGTTGCTTTCCCTGCAGGAAACACAGAGTCCCAGGTTCTATAACATAGTGTAATCTATGCGAGAACTGTGGTAACCGGTTTGCTCGGGGGCTCCCATAAGTTGCGTTAAGGGCTCGGTTCTGAAGCCCATACGATGCAAGACTTTTAGGGGCGCTTGGCCACTTGCTGGTTGCCCACCTCTGCAAAGCATGGTAATTACACTCTGTAAGGGTTCGTCCTACTGGGAACACAAATTTCGTTCACACTTTCGCCCCTGAGACTAGTGGCTGAAGCAAAAGCTGGATCATTTCAGAGGATTCTCCACCGAATTTGTGGAGAGGTGCCTGCCTATGACTTGCAGCTCCACACAAGCTTGGACCTCATGCCCAGGGCAGATTGTGGTGTCTCCACCCTCATACCATGAACAATCTCCTAAGGGACGGGATCCCTTTGATATCAGCTCTCGGAACCAAGGTCTCCCGAGAGTTCTCCTTTAGTAACCAGAAGCTATCCTTCATGTGGGACACATGAGGCAATTACTTTCGAACCTTCCCAACCCATACACTCTCTCTCTTTGGTCTTTGGAAGCTGAGCAAAGGTAACCAAGTGGGCCAAGTCCCATGGGCGATAAGAGGCTCATGCCTCTCCACAGAGGTCATGATGAAACATGTTGCTCCCAGAAGGAGTGCAGAAGTCCGTTATGGGCTATAGGAGAGATACGTGATGCATGCTGATTGAAATCCCTGGAGTGCTCCCATACTGAAACTGTCATGCACTGGGTGGTTTCTACTACATAAGCGAACCGCATGTAGCGGTAACGGACATGTGCCCCTGCGCCTGGCAGTGTGTGTGAAGCCACGTGCTCAGCAGAACCTTACTGATGGCCTGGCAAATGTGTCCCCCTTATGGGAAATGGGTATGTGCCCTTCCAGCTATGTGAAAAGTAGGTTACACACTTAGCCCTTTCTGGATTTGGAGTTTTACCTTGAGGTCAAGACAAGGAGCCCCTTATCATGGAGACCTGGAAAGAGCAATTTCGCAGAGATGCCTTAATGCTGCCATGAGGTCTGTGTTCCATACTCAAAATAGAATAGAAGAAGCGTTGGCCGGAGGCACGAGCAGGCTCGGCCAAGACGGGATGTGCACCTGCAACTGGCGAGCTAGAGGAAAACAATTTGGTACCCACAATTCTTTCAGGATTGGCCAGTTCTCATCCAGCTTGCTCCAAGCAGGTTCTGAAAGGTTTGCGCACCTTTTCTCAACACGCAAAGCACAAGTGTGTGCAAACAGTGCTTCGTTCCGTGTTTCTCAAGCTGATATGGAATGACAGCCCTGCAGACTGCACAGGAAGGGAGTTTCTCACAGGGTAAAGGGGATGTGTACCTGACAGGCTAGATGAAGAAAATTTCCTATGCAGTTGTCCTTCAGTGTCCTGGGAACAGGAGCGAGGCCGGGCCAGCAGATAGAGTCTTTGGTCCCAGATATTGTCTGGCACTGTGGTGCATCGGCACCCTTAAAACACTTTGCTAGCACAGAGCCTCATACAGAGGAGAGCAGGAGAAAACAGGTTGACGCACATCACAAAGAAATCCTGCAGAATTCCGATACCAAGCCCAGTGGAGACGGATGGGTCTGCAAGAGTTTCACTCAAGAGGGTTCCTTCAACACTGAAGGTTATAAAGAGGGCAGTGTCACATGCGATGAAGAGTGCTGTGAGTGAAAACGTATCATTTTACATGCTTCTTGGAATTGCAGTGTAGCAAAGGGTGCTCAGGTGGACGGGACGAGAAAGGCTTGCGAAAACATGTTGCAGGGTGCTCCTCCTACATGGAATTCCGGGGTTTGTGTATTGCTGTGTGCGAGAAAGAAATCTTGGGTTGGTGTTTGTTCCTTGACTGCAGAATGTCCTGGGAGTGAGTCTTAAGGTGACCTGTGTTCACACAGATCACTTCCGATCACAGGAGGGAACACTCCAAACACTTCTTGCCACTGTGGCCTCAAGCCCACTGCAAAGGACGCCTTTCCCCTGGTAAGGGAGACGAGTTGCTCCCCTGCTCAGAAATGCTCATGATTGAGGTTGGCTGGGCGGATGCATGGTATACCATGTGGCTTTCCCTGAAGGAACCACATACTCCTTGGTTCGAGAACATAGAGTCATCTATGCGAAAACTGTGGTAACCGACTTGCACAGGGGCTCAAATAACGCGCTCTAAGGGCTTGGCTCTGAAGCCCACACGGTGCAAACTCTTTTAAAGGCACTTGGCCATGCGCTGGTGGCGTACCTCTGCAAAGTATGGCAATGTCTCTCTGTAGGAGGTCGTCCCACGGGGAACAGAAGTTACGTTCACACGTTTGGCCCTGAGCCTAATGGCAGAGGTAAAAGATTTGTCATTTCAGAGGCTTCTCCATGGAGTTTTTGTAGAGGTGTCTCCCTCTGACTTGTAGCTCCACAGAAGCACGGTCCTCAGGCCAAGGGCAGCTTGTGCTTTCTCCTCCCTCATACCATGAAGAATTTCCTAAGGAACGGGATCCCTTTGATGTCAGCTCTCAGAACCAAGGTTTCCCCACAGTGCTCCTTTAGTGACCAGAAGCTGTCGCTCTTGTGGGACACATGAAGCGATTACTTTCGAAACTTCCATACACAGACACTCTATCTCTTTGGTCTTTAGAAGCTGAGAGAAGCTAACAAAGTGGGCTCAAGTCCCACGGGCGGAACGAGGCTCATGCCTCTCCACAGAGGGCATGTAGGAACGTGTTGCTCCGAGAAGGAATGCAGAAGTCCGTTATGGGCTAGAGGATAGAAACGTGATGCACACTACTAAAAATGCCTGCAGTGGTCCCATACTGAATGTGTCATCCACCAGGTGATTTCAGCTACATAACCGAACCGCACGTATCGGTAACGGGCATGTGGCCCTGCGTCTGGCAGGGTGTGTGAAGCCACGTGTCTGGCAAAACCTTACTGGTGGCCTGGTAAATATATCACCCTTATGGGAAATGGTTATGTGCCCTTCTAGCTAGGTGAAAGTTGTGTTACGCCCCTTGCCCTTTCTGGGTGCGGAGTTTTGCCATGGAGTTCAAGACAAGGAGCCAATTATTTTGGAGACGTGGAAATAGCACTTTCGCAGAGCTGCCTTCATGCTGCCCCGATCTCTGTGTTCCGTATTCGAAACGGAGTAAAGAAGCCATGGGCGGGAAGCACGGCCAGGCTGGCCCCACACGGGATGTGCACGTCCAACTGACGAGCTAGAGGAGAGCAATGTGATACCCACAATTCTTTGGGAACGGCCAGCTCTCATCCAGCTTCTTCCAAGCAGGTTCTGAAAGGTTTGCACCCCTTTTCTCAACTCAGCAACCACGATGTCGTTCTCACAGTGCTACGCTCTGCGTTTCTCAAGGTGATTTGGAATGAGAGCCTTTCAGACTGCAGAGGAAGGGGGTTTCTAACAGGGGAAATGAGATGTGTAACTGACAGGCTAGATGAAGGAAATTTCCTATGCAGTTGTCATTCAGTGTGCTAGGAACAAGACCCAGGTCGGTAGAGTCACTAGTGTCTTTGTTCCCAGACATCATGTGGCACTGTGGTGCACCAGATCCCTTAAAACGCTTGGCTAACACAGAGTCATATAAAAAGAATAGCAGTAGCAATCAGGTTGACGCACATCACAAGGAAGATTTTCAGATTTCCAGTACCAGCCCTGTGGAGACGGACGGGTCTGCAAGCGTTTCACCCAAGAGAGTTTCTTCAACACAGGCGGTCATTCCAAGTGCAGGGACGCCTGTGGTGAAGATTGCTGTGAGTGAGAAGCGTATCATTTGTACATGATTAGTGGAAGTGGATGTGGCCAAGGGTGCTCAGGTGGACGGGACGGGGAAGCTTTCCCACAACCAGTTGAAGGGTGCTGCTCCTACATGGCATTCGGGGATTGCTGTGTGCACGAAAGAAATCCTGGGTTCCTGTTTGTTCCTTGAGTGTGGGAAGCCCTTACCGAGTGAGGCTTGAGGTGACCGGTGTTCACACAAACGGATTCCGATCACAGGAGGGAACATCGCAAACACTTCTTGGCACAGTGGCCGCGAGTCGATTGCAAAGGAGGCCTTTGCCGAGGCATGGGAAAAGAGTTGCCTCCCAGCTCAGAAAAGCTCATGACGAGGTGGGCTAGACTTAAGCAGGGGTATAGCATGTTGCTTTCCCTGCAGGAAACACATAGTCCCAGGTTCTAGAACATAGTGTAATCTATGCGAGAACTGTGGTACCCGGTTTGCTCGGGGGCTCCCATAATTTGCGTTAAGGGCTCGGTTCTGAAGCCCATGCGATGCAAGACTTTTAGGGGCGCTTGGCCACGTGCTGGTTGCCCACCTCTGCAAAGCATGGTAATTACACTCTGTAAGGGTTCGTCCTACTGGGAACACAAATTTCGTTCACACTTTCGCCCCTGAGACTAGTGGCAGAAGCAAAAGCTGGATCATTTCAGAGGATTCTCCACCGAATTTTTGGAGAGGTGCCTGCCTTTGACTTGCAACTCCACACAAGCTTGGACCTCAGGCCCAGGGCAGATTGTGGTGTCTCCACCCTCATACCATGAACAATCTCCTAAGGGACGGGATCCCTTTGATATCAGCTCTCGGAACCAAGGTCTCCCGAGAGTGCTCCTTTAGTAACCAGAAGCTATCCTTCATGTGGGACACATGAGGCGATTACTTTCGAACCTTCCCAACCCATACACTCTCTCTCTTTGGTCTTTGGAAGGTGAGCAAAGCTAACCAAGTGGGCCAAGTCCCATGGGCGATAAGAGGCTCATGCCTCTCCACAGAGGTCATGATGAAACGTGTTGCTCCCAGAAGGAGTGCAGAAGTCCGTTATGGGCTATAGGAGAGAAACGTGATGCATGCTGATTGAAATCCCTGGAGTGCTCCCATACTGAAACTGTCATGCACTGGGTGGTTTCTACTACATAAGCGAACCGCATGTAGCGGTAACGGACATGTGCCCCTGCGCCTGGCAGTGTGTGTGAAGCCACGTGCTCAGCAGAACCTTACTGATGGCCTGGCAAATGTGTCCCCCTTATGGGAAATGGGTATGTGCCCTTCCAGCTATGTGAAAAGCAGGTTACACACTTAGCCCTTTCTGGATTTGGAGTTTTGCCATGAGGTCAAGACAAGGAGCCCCTTATCTTGGAGACCTGGAAAGAGCAATTTCGCAGAGATGTCGTAATGCTGCCATGAGGTCTGTGTTCCATATTCGAAATAGAATAAAAGAAGCCTTGGCCGGAGGCACGAGCAGGCTCGTCCCAGACGGGATGTGCACCTGCAACTGACGAGCTGGAGGAAAACCATGTGGTACCCACAATTCTTTCGGGATTGGCCAGTTCTCATCCAGCTTGCTCTAAGCGGGTTCTGAAAGGTTTGCACACCTTTTCTCAACACGCAAAGCACAAGTGTGTGCAAACAGTTCTTCGTTCCGTGTTTCTCAAGCTGATATGGAATGAGAGCCCTGCAGACGGCACAGGAAGGGAGTTTCTCACAGGGTAAAGGGGATGTGTACCTGACAGGCTAGATGAAGAAAATTTCCTATGCGGTTGTCCTTCAGTGTATTGGGAACAGGAGCAAGGTCGGGCCAGCACATAGTGTCTTTGGTCCCAGATATTGTCTGGCACTGTGATGCATCGGCACCCTTAAAACACTTTGCTAGCACAGAGCCTCATACAGAGGAGAGCAGGAGAAAACAGGTGGACACACATCACAAAGAAACCCTGCAGACTTCCGATACCAAGCCCAGTGGAGACGGATGGGTCTGCAAGTGATTCGCCCAAGAGAGTTCCTTCAACAACAGAAGGTCATACTGAGTGTAGTGACACCTGCGGTGGTGAGTGCTGTGAGTTAATAACGTATCTTTCGTACATGCTTCTTGGAAGTGGAGTGTAGAAAAGGGTGCTCAAGTGGACAGGACGGGAAAGCCTTCCCAAACCAAGTTGCAGGGTGCTGCTCCTTCATTTAATTCTGGGGTTTGTTCATTGCTGTGTGCAAGAAAGAAATCCTGGGTTCGTGTTTGTTCCTTGAGTTCGGCAAGTCCTTATTGAGTGAGGCTTGAGGTGACCTGTGTTCACACCAGCAATTCCGATCACAAGAGGGAACATTGCTTACCCTTCTTGGCACTGTGTCCCCAAATCCATTGCAAGGGACACCATCGCTGTGGCATGGGAAACGAGTTTCTCCGCAGCTCAGAAATGCATATGACTGAGGTGGGCCGGAAGGAAGCAATGGTAAATCCATGTTGCTTTCTGAACGGGAAAAACATAAGCCAAGGTCTAGAACGTTGTGAAACCTATGCAAGAATTGTGGTACCCGGTTTGCACAGGGGCTCCCATAAGTCGCGGTAGGAGCTCGGTTCTGAAGCCCACCCAGTGTAAAAGTCTTTGAAGGTTCTTGGCGATGCGTTGGTTGCCCACATACAAAAAGTATGGTAATTTCACTATGTAGGTGGACCGCTGAGGTCGAACAAATATTTCATTCACTCCTTGACCTCTGGGCCTAGAGGCAGAGGCAAAATCTGGGTCATTTGAGTGGCTTCCACACCAAGATTTGGAGAGGCCCCTGCCATTGACTTGAAGCTCCACACAAGCAGGGGCCTCAGATACAGAGGCAGCTTGTGTTTTCTCAACCCTCATACCATGAAGACTTTTCTAAACAAAGGGAACAATTTGATGTCAGCTCTCGGAACCAAGGTATCCTTAGAGTGCTCCTTTAGTGACCGGGATATATCCCTTATGTGGGACAAATGCAGCAATTACTTTCAAAACTTCCAAACCCAGACACTCTATCTCTTAGGTGTTTGGAAGCTGAGTGAAGCTAAGAAAGTGGTCCCATGTCCCACTGGTGAAAAGAAGCTCATGACTCTCAACAGTGGGCATGCTGAAATGTATTCCTCCTTGAAGGAGTGCAAAAGTCTGTTACAGGCTATAGGATAGAAACGTGATGCAGGCTGATAGAAAGTCCGGAAGTGTCTCTTACTGAAAGTGTCATGCACTGGGTGGTTACTTCTACATCCCCAAACCACACGTATCTGTAACAGATATGTGCCCCTGCACCTGGCGGTGTGTGTGAAGCCACCTGTTTGGCAAAACCTATCTGATGTACTGGAAAATTGTCCCCCTTATGGGAAATGGGTATGTGCCCTTCATGCTAGGTAAAAGGTATGTTACACATGGCCTTTCTGGATATGGAGTTTAGCCACGGAGGTCCAGACAAGGAGCAAATTATTTGGGAGCCCTGGAAATAGCACTTTCGCAGAGGTGACTTCATGCTGCCCCGAGCTCTGTGTTCCATATTTGAAATGGAATAAAAGAAGCCTTGTGCGGAAAGCAAGGCAAGGCTTGTTCCCCAGATGGGATGTGCACGTGCAACTGACGAGACAGAGGAAAGCATTCTGATACCCACGATTCTTTCGGGATTGGCCAGTTCTCATCCAGCTTGCTCCAAGAAGGTTCATAAAGGTTTGCGACCCTTCTCCCAACACACCAACCACCAGTTCATTCAAACAGTTCTCCGCACTGTTTCTCAAGGTGATCTGGAATGACAGTCTTTCAGACTACATAGGAAGGAAGTTTCTCACAGGGCAAAAGGGCTGTGTACCTGACAGGGTACATGAAGAAAATTTCATATGCTGGTTTCTTTCAGTGCATGGGGAACAGGTCGTAGGCCTGGCCAGCACATAGTGTCTTTTGTCACAGACATCCTCTGGCACTGTGGTGCATCAGCTACCTTAAAACTCCTTGCTCACATAGAGCCATCTAAAGAGAATAGCAGGAGAAAGCAGGTTGACGAACATCACAAAGAAGCCTTTCAGATTTCCAATGCGAAGGCCTGTGGAGACAGATGGATCTGCAAGCCTTTCCCCTAAGAAGGTTGCTGCAACAATAGAAGGTCATACGGAGTGGAGTGACACCTTTAGTGATGAGTGCTGTGAGTTAAAAACGTATCATCACTTGCACATGCTTCTTGGAAGTGGAGCATAGAATAGGGTGCTCAAGTGTCTGGAAGGAGAAAGCCTTTCAAAAACAAGTTGTAAGGTGCTGCTCCTACAGTGCAGGCAGGCTACGGTTCATTGTTGCGTGCGAGAAAGAAATCCTTCTTTGCGTTTGTTCCATGAGTGTGGGAAGTCCTTATTGAGTGAGGCTTGAGTTGACCTATTTTCACACAAAGCAGTTCTGATCACAGGAGGAAACACTGCAAACTCATCTTGGCTCTGTGTCCTCAAGTCCATTACAGGGGACACCTTCCTGGTGCCATGGGAAAGGAGTTTATCCCTAGATCAGAAATACATATGACTGAAGTGGGCCATATGGAAGAAATGGTAAATCCATGTTGCTTTCCTTGTGTCTAGAACGTTGTGAAACCTATGCGAGATTGGTGGTCCCGGTTTGACCTGGGGCTACCATAAGTCACGATAAGGACTCGGTTCTGAAGCCCACATGGTGCAAAAGCTCTTAAATGCACTTGGCCACGAGCTGGTTGCCCACCTCTGCAGAGTATGGTAATTTCACATGTAGGTGGCCAGCCCAGGTAGAACACAAATTTCGTTCACTCCTTGACCCCTAAGCCTAGTGGCAGAGGCAAAATCTGGGTCATTTCAGAGGGTTTTCAAATGAGCTTTTGGTGAGGTGCCCATCATTGACTTGAAGCTCCAAAAAAGCACGGACCACAGGCCCAGGGGCAGCTTGTGCTTTCTCCACCCTCATACCATGAAACCTGTCCTAAGGAACGGGATCCATTTGATGTCAGCTCTTGGAACCACGGTTTCCCGAGCATGCTCCTTTTCTGACCAAAAACTATCCCTCGTGTGGGACATATGCAGCAATTACTTTCGAATCTTCCAAACCCAGACACTCTATCTCTTAGTTCTCTCCAAGCTGAGTGAAGCTAAAAAAGTGGGTTCAATACCCACAGGTGAAAAGAGGCTCATGCCACTCAACAGTGTGCATGCTGAGATGTGTTGCTCCTAGAAAGAGTGCAGAAGTCCATTACGGGCTGTAGGATAGAATCATGATACAGGCTGATAGAAATCCCCGGAGTGGTCCCATACTTAATGTGTCATGCACTGGGTGGTTCCTTCTACATACCCGAACCGCACGTATTGGTAATGGACATGTGCCCCTGTGCCTGGCAGGGTGTGTGAAGCCACGTGTTTGGCAAAACCTTACTGATGGCCTGGCAAAAGTGTCGCCCTTATGGGAAATCAGTATGTGCCCTTCAAGCTAAGTGGAATGTACGTTACCCATTTGACCCTTTCTGTATTTGGAGTTTAGCCACGGAGTTCCAGACAACAAGCAAATTATTTGGGAAACCTGGAAATAGCACTTTAAAGATGTGCCTTCATGTTGCCCCAAGCTCTGTGTTCCATATTCGAAATGGAATAAAAGAAGCATTGTTCGGAAACCACGGCCAGGCTCACTCCCCTGATTGGATGTGCACGTGCACCTTATGAGCCAGAGGAAAGCAGTGTGATACCCATGATTCTTTCGGGATTGGCCAGTTCTCATCCAGCTTGTTCCAAGCAGGTCCTGAAAGGTTTGTGCCCCTTTTCCCAACACACCATCCACTAGTTTGTTCAAATAGTGCTACACACTGTGTTTCTCAATGTGATATAGAATGACAGCCTTTCAGACTGCATAGGAAGGAAGTTTATCACAGGTCAAATGGCATGTGTACCTGACAGGATAGATGAAGAAAATTTTATACGCAGGTTTTGTTCAGTGTATGGTGAACAGGAACAAGGTCGGGCGAGCACGTAGTGTCTTTTGTCATAGACATACTCACTCTGGCACTGTGATGCATCAGTTCCCTTAAAACGCTTTTCTCACATAAAGCCATCAAAAGAGAATAGCATGAGAAAGCAGGTTGATGCACAGTACAAAGAACCTTGCAGATATCCAATATGAAGCCCTGTGGAGACAGATGTGTCAGCAAGCATTTCGCCCAAGAGGGTTCCTTCAACAACGGAAGGTCAGGCCGAGTGCAGTGACACCAGAGGTGATGAGTGCTGTGAGTTAAAAACGTATCATTTATGCATGCTTCTTGAAAGTGGAGCATACCAAAGAGTGCTCAAGTGGGCGGGACGAGATAGCCTTTCAAAAACATGTTGCAAGATGCTGCTCTTACATTGATGGCAGGGGCTGGTTCACTGATGCATGTGGGAAAGAAATCCTGGTTTCGTGTTTGTTCCTTGAGGGCGAAAGGTCCTTACTGAGTGAGGCTTGTGGTGACCTTTTTTCACAAAAAGTTGTTCCAATCACAGGAGGGAATATTGCAAACTCTTCTGGGCACTGGGTCCTCAAGACCATTGCAAGGGACACGATCCCCATGGCATGGGAAACGAGTTTCTTGCCAGTTCAGAAATGCATATGACTGAGGTGGGCCGGATGGAAGCAATGGTAAATCCATGTTGTTTTCCATGCAGGAAACACATAGGCAAAGGATCTAGAACACAGTGAAACCTATGCAAGAATTGTGGTACCCGATTTGCATATGGCTCCCATATGTCGCACTAAGGGCTCGGTTCTGAAGCCCACACGGTGCAAAAGCTTTTAAAAGCACTTGGTCACGTGCTGGTTGTCCACCTCTGCAAAGTATGGTAATTTCACTCTATAGGTGGACCGCCCAGATGGAACAAAAATTTCGTTCACTCCTTGACCCCTGAGCATAGTGGCAGAGGCAAAATCTGGGTCATTTCAGAGGCTTCCCCACCGAGAGTTTTGCGAGGCCCTGAACATTGCCTTGCAGCTCCACAAAAGCAGGGATCTCAGGCACAGGGGCAGCTTGTGCTTTCTCCACCCTCATACCATGAAAATATCCTAAGGAACGGGATACCTTTGATGTCAGCTCTCGGGACCACGGTTTCCTGAGATGGCTCATTTAGTGACCAGACGTTATCTCTCATGTGGAACACATGCAGCGATTACTTTTGAAACTTCCAAACCCAGACACTCTATCTCTTAGGTCTTTTGAAGCTAAGCGAAGCTAACAAGCTGGGCTTAAATCCCTCGGGTGAAAATATGCTCATGCCTCACAACAGAGGGCATGCTGAAACGCGTTCCTCCTAGAAGGAGTGCAGAAGTCCGTTACGGGCTATAGTATAGAAACTGATGCAGGCTGATAGAAATCCCTGGAATGGTCAAATACTGAAAGTGTCATTCATTGGGTGGTTTCTTCTACATACCCGTACCACATGTATCCATAACGGACATGTTCCCCTGCGCCTGGCAGGGTGCGTGAAGTCACGTGTTTGGCAAAACCTTACTGATGGCCTGGCAAAAGTGTCTCCCTTATGGGAAACCAGTATGTGCCCTTCAAGCTAGGTGAAACGTATGTTACACATTTGGCCCTTTCTGGAGTTGGAGTTTAGCCATGGAGTTCCAGACAAGGAGCACATTATTTGGAACATCTGGAAATTGCACTTTTGCAGAGGTGCCTTCATGCTGCCCCGAGTTCAGTCTTCCATATTCGAAAGGGAATAAAAGGAGCCTTCTGTGGAAAGCATGGCCATGCTCATTCCCCAGACGGGATGTGCACGTGCAACTGATGAGCCAGAGGAAAGCAATGTGATACCCACGATTCTTTTGCATTGGCCAGTTCTCATCCAGCTTCTTCAAAAAAGGGTCTGAAAGATTTGCGCCCCTTTTCTCAACACGCTTACCAGCTGTTTGTTCAAACAGTGCTACGCTCCGTGTTTCTGAAGGTGATATGGAATGACAATCTTTCAGACTGCATTGGAAGGAAGTTTCTCACCAGGCAAATGGGATGTGTACCTGACAGACTAGATGAAGAAAATTTCACATGCAGATGTAGTGCAGTGTATGGGGAAATGGACCCAGATCGGGGGAGCCCATTGTGTTTTTTTTCACAGACATCCTCTGGCACTGTCGTGCATCGGCCCCCTTAAAATGCTTTGCTCACATAGAGCCATCTAAAGAGAATAGCAGGAGAAAGCAGGCTGACGCACATCACAAAGAAGCCTTGCAGATTTTCAATATGAAGGCCTGTGGAGACAAATGTGTCTGCAAGTGTATCGCCCATGAGAGTTCCTTCAAAAATAGAGGGTCATACCGAGTGCAGTGACACCTGCAGTGATGAGTGCTGTGAGTTAAAAACGTATCATTTGTACATGCTTCTTGGAAGTGGAGTGTAGCAAAGGGTGCTCAAGTGGATGGGACGAGATAGCCTTTCAACAACAAGTTGCAGGGTTCTGCTCCTACATTGAAAGCAGGGGTTGGCTCATTGCTGCATGCGAGAAAGAAATCTTGGGTTCGTGTTTATTCCTTGAATGCGGGAGGTCCTTACTGAGTGAGGCTTGAGGTGACCTTTGTTCACACAAAGTGGTTTCCATCACAGGAGGGAAAATTGCAAACTTTTCTTGGCACTGTGTGCTCAAGTCCATTGCAAAGGATGCCTTCCCCGTCGCATGGGAAACGAGTTTTCCCCAGCTCAGAAATTCATTTGACTGTGGTGGGCCGGATGGAAGCAATAGTAAATCTATGTTGCTTTCCGTGCTGGAAATACATAGGCCAAGTGTCTAGAATGTAGTGAAATCTATGCGAGAATTGTGGTACCCGGTTTGCAACGGGGCTCCCATAAGTTGCGCTAAGGGCTTGGTTCTGAAGCCCACACAGTGCAAATGCTTTTAAAGGCACTTGGCCACATCCTGGTTGCCCCCCTTTGCTAATTTCTTTGCTAATTAGCTAAGCATGCTAATTTCACTCTGTAGGTGGTCGACCCATGGTGGAACAAAAATTTCATTCACTCCTTGACCCCTGAGCCTAGAGGCAGAGGCAGAAGCTGGGTCATTTCAGAGGCTTCTCCACCAAGCTTTTCGTGAGGCGCCAACCATTGACTTGAAGCTCCTCACAAGTAGGGACCTCAGGCCCAGGGACATCTTTTGCTTTCTCCACCCTCATACCATAAAGACTGTCCTTAGGAAGAGGATCATTTTGATGTCAGCTCTCGAAAGACTGGTTTCCCGAGAGTGCTCCTTTAGTGACCAGAATCTATCCCTCGTGTGGGACACATGAGGCAATTACTTTCGAACCTTCCAAACCCAGACACTCTATCTCTTAGGTCTTTTGAAACTGAGCAAAGCTAACAAGGTGGGCTCAAGTCCCACGGGTGAAAAGAGGCTCATGCCTCTCAACAGAGGTCATGTTGAAACATGTTTCTCCTAGAAAGATTGCAGAAGTCCGTTACGGGCTATAGGATAGAAACATGATGCAGGCTGGTAGAAATACCTGGAGTTCTCCCATACTGAAAATGTCATGCACTGGGCGGTTTCTTCTACATACCTGAACCACACGTATTGGAATAGACATGTACCCCTGGGTCTGGCAGGCTGTGTGAAGCCTTGTGTTTGGCAAAACCTTACTGATGCCCTTGCAAATGTGTCCCCCTTATGGGAAATTGGTATGTGCCCTTAAAGCTAGGTGAAAGATATGTTATGCATTTAGCCCTTTCTGGATTTGGAGTTTAGCCATGGAGTTCCGGACAAGGATCAAATTATTTGTGAGACCTGGAAATAGCAGTATTGCAGACGCACCTTCATGCTGCCCTGAGCACTGTGTTCCATATTCAGAATGGAACAAAAGAATCCTTGTGCGGAAAGCACAGCCATTCTCGTTCCCATGATGGGATGTGCACGTGCAACTGACGAGACAGAGGAAAGCAATGTGATACCCACGATTCTTTTGGGATTGACCAGTTCTCATCCAGCTTGTTCCAAGCAGGTTTTGAAAAGTTTTCACCCCTTTTGTCAACACGCCAACCACGAGTTCATTCAAACAGTGCTACGTACCATGTTTCTCAAGGTGATATGGTATGACAGCCTTTCAGACTGCATAGGAAGGAAGTTTCTCACAGAGCAAATTGAATGTGTACCTGATAATCTAGAAGAAGAAAACTTCATATGCAGATTTCGTTCAGTTTATGGCGAATAAGACCCAGGTCGGGCAAGCACGTAGTGTCTTTTGTCACCGACGTCCTCTCTCACAGTGGTGCATTGGTCCCTTAAAACGCTTTGCTCACATAGTGCCATCCAAATAGAGTAGCAGGAGAAAGCGGGTTGACACACATCACAAAGAAGACTTGCAGATTTCCAATACGAAGGCCTGTGGAGACAGATTGTTCTGCAAGCTTTTTGCCCAAGCAGGTCCCTTCAACAATAGAAGGTCATACTGAGTGCAGTGACTCCTGCGTTGATGAGTGCTGTGAGTTAAAACTTATCATTTGTACATGCTTCTTGGAAGTGGAGTGTAGCAAAAGTTGCTCAAGGGGACAGGTCGAGAAAGCCTTTTAAAAACAAGTTGGAAGGTGCTGCTCCTACATTGAAGGCAGGGGTTGATTCATTGCTGCATGTGGGAAAGAAATCCTGGGTTCGTGTTTGTTCCTTGAAAGAGATAAGTCCTATGGACTGAGGCTTGAGGTTACTTGTGTTCACACAAATGGTTCTGATCACAGGCGGGAACATTGAAAACTCTTCTTGGCACTGTGTCCTCAAGTCCATTGTGAGGGAGGCCTTTCCCATGGGCTATGGGAAACGATTTTCTCCCCAGCTCAGAAATGCATATGACTGAGGTCGGCCGTGCAGAAGCAATGGTATACTATCTTGCTTTCCGTGCAGTAAATGCATAGGCCAAGTGTCTAGAATGTAGTGAATCCTATGTGCGAACTGTGGTACCCGATTTGCACAGAGCATCCCATAGGTCACACTAAGGTCTTGGTTCTGAAGTCCACAGGGTGCTAAAGGTTTTCAAGGTACTTGGCCAGGTGTTGATTGCCCACCTCTGCAAAGTGTGTTTATTTCACTCTATAGGTGGACGGCCCACGTGGAACACAAATTTCGTTCAGTCCTTGACCTCTGAGCCTAGTGACTGAGGCAAAATCTGGGTCATTTCAGAGGTTTCTCCACCGAGCTTTTGGAGATGCGCCTGCCTTTGACTTGAAACTCCACACAGGCAGGGACCTCAGGCCCAGAGGCAGCTGTGCTTTCTCCACCCTCATACCATGAAAACTTTCCTAAAGAACGGGATTCCTTTGATGTCAGCTCTTGGAATCAAGGTTTCCCAAGAGTGCTCTTTTAGTGACCAGAAGCTATCCTTCCTGTGGGACAAATGCAGCGATTACTGTCGAACCTTCCAAACCCAGACACACTATCTCTTAGGGCTTTGGGAACTGATCGAAGTTAACAAAGTGGGCTCTAGTCCAGTGGGCAAAAAGAGGCTCATGCCTTCAACAGAGGGCATGTTGAAAAGTGTTGCTCCTAGAACAGTGCAGAAGTCTGTTATGGGCTATAGGAGAGAAAAGTGATGCAGGCTGTTAGAAATACCTGGAGTGCTGCCATACCGAATGTGTCATGCACTGGGTGGTTTCTTCTACATACCCAAACTCCACGTTTGGGTAACCGACATGTGCCCCTGTGCCTGGCGGGGTGTGTGAAGCCACGTGTTTGGCAAAACCTTACTGATGGCCTGGCAAAAGTGTCCTCCTTATGGGAAATGGGTTTGTGCCCTTCGAGCTGGTGAACTGTAGGTTATGCATTTGGCCATTTCTGGATTTGGAGTTTAGCCACAGAGTTCCAGACAAGGAGCCAATTATTTGGGACACCTGGAAATAGCACTTTCTCAGAGGTGCCTTCATGCTGCCCTGAGCTCTGTATTTCATATTTTCTAAATGGATTAAAAGAAGCCATGTGCGCAAAGCCTGGCCAGCCTCATCCCCCTGATGGGATGTGCACGTGCAGCTGATGAGCTAGATGAAAGCAATGTGATACCCACGATTCTTTAGGGATTGTCCAGTGCTTATCCAGCTTGTTCCAAGCAGGTTCTGAAAGGTTTGTGCCCCTTTTCTCTGCATGCCAATCACCAGTTCGTTCAAATAGTGCTAAGCTCCGTGTTTCTCAAGGTGATATGGAATGAAAGCATTTCAGACTGCATGCAAAGGCATTTTCTCACAGGGTAAATGGTTTGTGTACCTGACAGCCTAGATTAAGGAAATTCCAAATGCTTACTTCGTTCTGTATATAGGGAACTTGACCCTGGTTTGGGGGAACACGTAGTGTCTTCTGTCCCATTCTTCCCCTGCCAATGTGGGGTATAGCCTCCCTTAAAACACTCTCCACACATGGAGCAATCTCCGGAGACTAGCAGCAATCTAGCAGGTCGATGCACATCACAATTAAGCCTTACCAATTTCCAATATGAAGCCCTATGTAGACAGATATGGGTCTGAAAGCGTTTCTCCCAAGAGGGTTCCGTCAGCAATAGGAGGTCATACGGAGTGTTGTGACACCTGCAGTGATGAGTGGTGTGAGTTTAAAACCTATCGTTTGTACATGCTTTTTGTAAGTGGAGCTTAGAGATGCATGTTCAATGTGACGGCTACTTGGAAGATGCTGTTCTTACAAGGAATGCAGGTGTTTGTTTGTTGCAGCGTGTGCTAAGATAATCCTGGATGGAGTTTGTTCCTGGAGTGCAGGAAGTCCTTAAAGACTGAGGTGTGTGGTGACTTGTGCTTATACAATGTTGTTAGATCACAGGAGGGAACCTAGAAACCTGTTCTTGACAGTGAGTTGTCATGTCCTTTGCAAGGGTGACTTTTCAGATGGCCTGACAGATTTTACCCTTCCCAGGTAGCTGTTACTATTCTCATGTCTTTCAAACCTGTTCTTGAGCTGGTAGTAGTATTGTTTGCAGTATCTCCACCCCGCTGAACCAAATCAGTTGTCATTTATAAATTTTTGTTAATTTCATTTTGTAAATTATTATGGTCCAATCTGTCTTAGGGACTACCTGAATTGGGAACAAACCACTAATATTTGTTTTGTATAATTAACCCTCCACTCTGGAAGTATGTGTAATGCCCTAAATAATACAAGATGCATACAGACCCATAGACAACTGAGTGAAGATTCCAGGTGAAGGCAAAGATTATACTACCTAAGTCTTAAGGAGAGGCTGGAATAAGAATTTTGTTGAATTTAGTCCATTCAGTAGCAGCCACACTTTTGATGGAATATGTACATGTCCAACAAATACACGTTTTAAAAAATACTTAGAAGAAGTTTTTTTTCACTGATAGCATATTCTTAAGTTCAGTGAACGCCTAGTGAAGTGCTGAATGAGTATCCTGAAACAGTTTTTCTCTAAAGACTGGAAGGTGTGGCTGTTGTGTCTCTCTCTCTCATTCTTTCTCTCTTTCATCTATCTATCTATCATCTATCAATCTCTATGTTGTATTCTTTTCTTTGTTTTCTTTTGTTTTTCTTGATTCCTTACCTCAGGGAAGTATCTGTCAAAAGAGTTGAAGCCAAGCTAATGAAACAGAGATCAGTGATCACCCTGACAAGAAAGTCTGTGTGAAAATGATAAAAATAACTGAGTACTACAGTCTTAAATAATCTAAAAAATATAAGAGTAAACTCAGGGGAAGAGAGAGAATCTTATTTCCAGATTTACCATATTATAATATTCTAATGCCCAATATTCACGCAAAAAATTAAATCACAGGACATAAAGAATAAAAGAAAAGCATGGTTTATTCTAAAGAATAAAATACCTTTAACCCCATCCTGTATAGGTGGGGAACAGAAGCCCTCAGGCGACCTACACGCAGAGGTGGGACCAAATCCAAAGCTGAAACCCAGGAGCTGTGGAAACAAAGAAGAGAAAGGGAAATTTCTCCCAGCAGCCTCAGGAGCAGCGGATTAAATCTCCACAATCAACTTGATGTACCTGCATCACTGGAATACCTGAATAGACAATGAATCATCCCAAAATTGAGGTGGTGGAATTTGGGAGTAACTCTAGACTTGGGGTTTGCTTTCTGCATCTAATTTATTTCTGGTTTTATGTTTATCTTAGT
Source organism: Eschrichtius robustus (assembly GCF_028021215.1). Lineage (NCBI taxonomy): Eukaryota > Metazoa > Chordata > Mammalia > Artiodactyla > Eschrichtiidae > Eschrichtius > Eschrichtius robustus. The sequence continues at coordinate 53,260,137 of NC_090845.1, read as the reverse complement.
TTAGTATTTAGAGTTTATTATCATTGGTAGATTTGTTTATTGATTTGGTTGCTCTCTTCCTTTTCTTATATATAGAGATATATATATATTTTTTCCTTTTTCTCTTTTTGTGAGTGTGTATGTGTATGCTTTTTTGTGTGATTTTGCCTGAATAGCTTTGCTTTTACCATTTGTCCTAAGGTTCAGTCTGTCGTTCTTTTTTTAATTTTTAGTATAGATTTTAGCGCTTGTTATCATTGGTGGATTTGGTTTTTGGTTTGATTGTTCTCTTCTTTCTTTCTTTCTTTTTTATTACTTTTTAATTTTTTTATTTTAATCATTTTTATTTTAATAAATATATTTTATTCTTTCTTTCTTTCTTTCTTTCTTTCTTTTTCTTTCTTTCATTCATTTTTTCTCCCTTGTCTTCTAAGCCGTGTGGCTGACAGGGTCTTTGTGCTCTGGCCAGGTGTCAGGCCTGTGCCTCTGAGGTGGGAGAGCTGAGTTCAAGACATTGGTCCATCAGAAACCTCCTGGCTCCATATTACATCAAATGGCAAAAGCTCTCCCAGAGATCTCCATCTCAATGCTAAGACCCAGATCCACACAATGACCAGCAAGCTACAGTGCTGGACACCCTATGCCAAACAAATAGCAAGACAGAAACACAACATCACCCATTAGCAGAGAGGCATCCTAAAATCATAATAGGTCACAGACACCCCAAAACACACCACTGGACGTGGTCCTGCCAACCAGAAAGACAAGATCCAGACTCATCCATCAGAACACAGGCACGAGTCCCCTCCACCAGGAAGCCTACACAACCCACTGAACCAACCTCACCCAATGGGGACATAAACCAAAAGCAACGGGAACTATGAACATGCAACCTGTGAAAAGGAGACCACAAACACGGCAAGTTAAGCAAAATGAGAAGACCGAGAAACACACAGAAGATGAAGGAGCAAGGTAAAAACCCAGCAGACCAAACAAATGAAGAGGAAATAGGCAGTCTACCTGGAAAATAATTCAGAATAATGATACTATAGATGATCCAAAATCTTGGAAATAGAATGGAGACAATATAAGAAAAGTTTAACAAAGACACAGAAGAACTAAACAGCAAATAAAAAAGGATGAGCAACACAATAAATGAAATTAAAAATTCTCTAGAAGGAATCAATAGCAGAATAACTAAGGCAGAAGAACGGGTAAGTTACCTGGAAGATAAAATATTTGAAATAACTACTGCAGAGCAGAATAAAGAAAAAAGAATGAAAAAAATTGAGGACCGTCTCAGAGACCTTTGGGATATCATTAAATGCACCAATATTAGAACTATAGTGGTCCCAGAAGAAGAAGAGAAAAAGAAAGGGACTGAGAAAATATTTGAAGAGATTATAGTTGAAAACTTCCCTAATATGGGAAAGGAAATAGTCAATCAAGTCTAGGAAGAGTAGTGAGTCCCATACAGGAAAAATCCAAGGAGAAACACGGCAAGACACATATTAATCAAACAATCAAAAATTAAATACAAAGAAAAAATACTAAAAGCAGCAAGGGAAAAGCAACAAATAACATAGAAGGGAATCCCCATAAGGTGAACAGCTGATCTTTCAGCAGAAACTCTACAAGCCAGAAGGGAGTGGCAGGAAATATTTAAAGGGATGAAAGGGAGAAACCTACAACCAAGGTTACTGTACCCAGGAAGGATCTCATTCAGATTTGATGGAGAAAATAAAACCTTTACAGACAAGCAAAAGCTAAGAGAATTCAACACCATGAAACCAGCTTTACAACAAATGCTAAAGGAACTTCTCTAGGCAGAAAACACAAGAGAAGGAAAAGAATTTGTACAAACCCAATACAATTAAGAAAACAAACATACAAACACAAAACAATAACAACCCAAAACAATTAAGAAAATGGTAATAGAAACATACATATCGATAACTACCTTAAATGTAAGTGCATTAAATGCGCCAACCAAAAGACATAGACAGGATGAATGGATACAAAAATAGGACCCTAGAAGAGGGTCTGTCTAGAAGAGACCCATTTCAGATCTAGGGACACATACAGACTGAAAGTGAGGAGATGGAAAAAGATATTCCATGCAAATGGAAATCAAAAGAAAGCTGCAGTAGCAATTCTCATATCAGACAATATAGACTTTAAAATAAACACTCTTACAAGAGACAAAGAAGGACACTACATAATGATCAAGGAATCAACCCAAGAAGAAGGTATAACAATTGTAAATATTTATGCACCCAACATAGGAGCACCTCAATACGGAATGCAAATGTTAAGAGCCAGAAAAGTGGTATTCAACAGTAACACAATCAGAGTACGGGATTTTAACACCTCTCTTTCACCAATGGAGATATCATCCAAATTGGAAATAAATAAGGAAACACAAGCGTTAAAAGATACATTAAACAAGATGGATTTAATTGATATTTATAGGATATTCCATCCAAAAAAAAAACAGAATACCCTTTCTTCTCAAGTGCTCATGGAACATTCTCCAGGATAGATCATATCTTGGGTCACAAATCAACCCTTTGTAAATTTAAGATAATTAAAATCATATCAAGTATCTTTTCCAACCACAAGGCTATAAGACCAGATATCAATTACAGGAAAAAATCTGTAAAAATACAAACACATGGAGGCTCAACAATACACTACTAAATAACCAAGACATCACTGAAGAAATCAAAGAGGGAATCAAAAATAGCAAGAGACAAATGACAATGAAAATATGACGACCCAAAACTTATGGGATGCAGCAAAAGCAGTTTTGAGAGGGAAGATTATAACAATACAATCCTACCTCCAGAAACCAGAAACATCTCAAATAGACAACCTAATCTTACACCTAAAGCAATTAGAGAAAGAAGAACAAAAAAACCTCAAAGGTAGCTGAAGGAAAGAAATCATAATGGTCAGATCAGAAATAAATGAAAATAAATGAAGGAAACAATAGGAAAATCAATAAAACTAGAAGATCATTTCTTGAGAAAACAATCAAAATTGAGAAATTATTAGCCAGACTCATCCAGAAAAAAATGGAGAAGACTCAAATCCATAGAATTAGAAATGAAAAAGGAGAAGTAACAAATGACAATACAGAAATACAAAGGATCATGAGCGAATACTACAAGCAACTATGTGACAATAAAATGGACAAGCTGGAAGAAGTGGACAAATTCTTATAAAGGCACAACCTTCCCCGACTGAACCAGGAAGAAATAGAAAATATAAACAGACCAATCACAAGCACTAAAATTGAGACTGTGATTTAAAATCTTCCAACAAACAAAAACCCAGGACCAGATGGCTTCACAGGCGAATTCTATCAAACATTTAGGGAAGAGCTAACACCTGTCCTTCCCAAACTCTTCCAAAATATAGCAGAGGGAGGGACACTCCCAAACTCATTCTATGAGGCCACCATCACCCTGATATCAACACCAAAGATGTCACGAAGAAAGAAAACTACAGGCCAATATCACTGATGAATATAGATGTAAAAATCCTCAATAAAATATTAGCAAACAGAATCCAACAGCACATTAAAAGGATCATACACCATGATCAAGTGGGCTTTATGCAAGGAATGAAAGGATTCTTCAATATATGCAAATCAATCAATATGATAAACCATATTTTAAAAATGAAGGAGAAAAACCATATTATCATCTCAATAGATGCAGAAAAAGCTTTCTAAAAAATTCAACCCCCATTTATGATAAAAACCCTGCAGAAAGTAGGCATATAGGGAACTTACCTCAACATAATAAAGGCCATATATGACAGACCCACAGCCAAAATCATTCTCAATGGTTAAAAATTGAAACCATTTCCCCTACGATTAGGAACAAGACAAGGTTGTCCACTCTCACGACTATTATTCAACATTTTTCTGGAAGTTTTAGCCATAGCAATCAGACAAGAAAAAGAAATAAAAGGATTCCAAAAATGAAAAGAATAAGTAAAGCAGACACTCTTTTCAGATGACATGATATTATACATAGAGAATCCTAAAGATGTTACCATAAAACTTCTAGAGCTTTTCAATGAATTTGGTAAAGTAGAAGGATACAAAATTAATGCACAGAAATCTCTTGCATTCCTTTACGCTAATGATGAAAAACCTGAAAGAGAAATTAAGGAAACACTCTCATGTACTATTGCAACAAAAAGAATAAAATACCAAGGAATAAAACCACCTAAGGAGACAAAAGCTCTGTATGCAGAAAACTATAACACACTGAGGAAAGAAATTAAAGATGGTACCAACAGATGGAGAGATATAACATGTTCCTGGACTGGAAGAATCAACTTTGTGAAAATGACTATACTACCCAAAGCAATCTACAGATTCAATGCAATACTTATCAAACTACCAATGGCATTTCTCACAGAACTAGAACAAAATTTTCACAATTTATATGGAAACACAAAAGACCCTGAATAGCCAAAGCAAACTTGAGAAAGAAAAACAGAACTGGAGGAGTCAGGCTCCTGGACTTCAGACTATATTACAAAGCTACAGTAATTAAGACAATATGGTACTGGCACAAAAACAGAAACATAGATCCATGGAACAGGATAGAAAGCCCAGAGATAAACTGACGCTCATATGGTCACCTTATTTTTCATAAAAGAGGCAAGAATATACAATGGGGGAAAGACAGCCTCTTCAATAAGTGGTGCTGGGAAAATTCTATAACTGCACGTATAAAAATGAAATTAGAACACTCTCTAACACCATACACACAAAAAAACTCAACGTGGATTAAAAACCTAAATGTAAGGCCAGGCACTGTAAAACTCTTAGAGGAAAACATAGACAGAACACTCTATGACATCAATCACAGCCAGATCCTTTTCGACCCAACTCCTATAGAAATGGAAATAAAAACAAAAATAAACAATGGAACCTAATGAAACTTAAAAGCTTTTGCACAGCAAAGGAAAATGTAAACAAGGTGAAAAGACAACCCTCAGAATGGGAGAAAATATTTGCTAATGAAGCAAGTGACAAAGGATTAATCTCCAAATTTAAAAGCAGCTCATGCAGCTCTATATCAAAAAAACAAACAACCCAATCCAAAAACGGGCAGAAGACCTAAATAGACATTTCTCCAAAGAAGATATACAGATTGCCAACAAACACATGAAAGAGTGCTCAACATCACCAATCATTACAGAAATGCAAATCAAAACTACAATGTGGTATCATCTCACACCAGTCAGAATGGCCATCATCAAAAAATCTACAAACAATAAATGCTGGAAAGGGTGTGGATAAAATGGAGCCCTCTTGCACTGTTGGTGGGAATGTAAATTGATACAGCCACTATGGAGAACAGTATGGAGGTTCCTTAAAAATCTAAAAATAGAACTACCATACGACCCAGCAGTCCCACTACTGACCATATACCCTCAGAAAACCATAATTCAAAAAGAGTCATGTACCACAATGTTCATTGCAGCTTTAGTTACAATAGCCAGGACATGGAAGCAACCTAAGTGTCCACTGACAGATTAATGGGTAAAGCAGATGTGGTACATATATACAATGCACTATTACTCAGCTGTAAAAGAAACGAAATTGAGTTATTCGTACTGAGGTGGATGGACCTAGAGTCTGTCATTCAGAGTGAAGTAAGTCAGAAAGAGAAAACCAAATACCATATGCTTACACATATATATGGAATCTAAAAAAAAAGGTTCTGAATACTGTAGGGGCAGGACATGAATAAAGATTCAGACGTAGATAATGGAATTGAAGACACAGGGAGTGGAAAGGGTAAGCTGGGATGAAGTGAGAGAGCAGCATGGACATATATACAGTGCCAAATTTAAAATAGATAGCTAGTGGGAAGCAGCCACATACCACAGGGAGATCAGCTTGGTTCCTTGTGACCATCTAGAGGGTTGGGATAGGGAGGGTGGGACGAGACTCAAGAGGGATGAAATATGGGGATATATGTATATGTATAGCTGATTCACTTCGTTACAAAGCAGATACTAACACACCATTGTAAAGCAGTTATACTCCAATAAAGATATTAAAAAAAGGAATAAAATAAATTTATATAAACCATCCTGGAATAATCACAAATATTGGTAATTATTAGATACTGATTTTGGATTATCTATTTTGAATATGCTAAGAGGGGAGAGGACCCAAGATGGCAGAGTAGAAGGAAATACTCTCACTGCCTCTTGCGAGAACACCAGAATCACAAGTAGCTGCTGGACAATCATTGACAGGAAGACACTGGAAGTAACCAAAAATGATACCCCACAACCAAAGCCAAAGGAGAAGCCACGGAGATGGTAGGAGCAGCACAATCACAGTAAAATCAAATCCCATAACTGGTGGGTGGGTGACTCACAGACTGGAGAACACTTATACCACAGAAGTCCACCCACTGGAGTGAAGGTTCTGAGCCCCATGTCAGACTTCCCAACCTGGGGGTCCAGCAACGGGAGGAGGAATTCCTAGAGAATCAGACTTTGAAGCCTAGTGGGAATTGATTGCAGGACGTTGACAGGACTGGGGGAAACAGAGACTCCATTCTTGGGGGGCACACACAAAGTAGTGTGCTCATCGGCACCCAGGGAAAGGAGCAGTGACCCCAGGGGAGACTGAACCAGACCTACCTGTTAGTGTTGGAGGGTCTCCTGCTGAGGTGGGTGGTGGCTGTGGCTCACCGTGGGGACAAGGACACTGATGGCAGAAGTTCTGGGAAGTACTCCTTGGCATGAGCCCTCCCAGAGTCTGCCATTAGCCCCACCAAAGAGCCCAGGTAGGCTCCAGTGTTGGGTTGCCTCAGGCCAAACAACCAACAGGGAGGGAACCCAGCCCCACCCATCAGCAGTCAAGTGGATTAAAGTTTTACTGAGCTCTGCCCACCAGAGAAACAGTCAGCTGTACCCACCACCAGAGCCTCCCATCAAGGCTCTTAGATAGCCTCAACCACCAGAGGGCAGGCAGCAGAAGCAAGAAGAACTACAATCTTGCAGCCTGTGGAAAAAAAATAACATTCACAGAAAGACAGACAAGATGAAAAGCAGAGGGCTATGTACCAGATGAAGGAACAAGATAATACCCCAGAAAAACAACTAAATGAAGTGGAGATAGGCAACCTTCCAGAAAAAGAATTCAGAATAATGATAGTGAAGATGATCCAGGACCTCGGAAAAAGAATGGAGGCAAAGATCGAGACAATGCAAGAAATGTTTAACAAAGACTTAGAAGAATTAAAGAACAAACAAACAGAGATGAACAATACAATAACTGGAATGAAAACGACACTAGAAGGAATCAATAGCAGAATAACTGAGGCAGAAGGACGGATAAGTGTCCTGGAAGACAGAATGGTGGAATTCACTGCTGTGGAACAGAATAAAGAAAAAAGAATGAAAAGAAATGAAAACAGCCTAAGAGACCTTTGGGACAACATTAAATGCAACAACATTCACATTATAGGGGTCCCAGAAGGAGAAGAGAGAGAGAAACGACCAGAGAAAATATTTGAAGAGATTATAGTCGAAAACTTCAATAACATGGGAAAGGAAATAGCCACCCAAGTCCAGGAAGCACAGCAAGTCCCACACAGGATAAACCCAAGGAGAAACACACCAAGACACATACTAATCAAATTGGCAAAATTAAAGACAAAGAAAAATTATTGAAAGCAGCAAGGGAAAAACGACAAATAACATACAAGGGAACTCCCATAAGGTTAACAGCTGATTTCTCAGCAGAAATGCTACAAGCCAGAAGGAAGTGGCATGATATACTTAAAGTGATGAAAGGAAGAACCTACACCAAAGATTACTCTACCTGGCAAGGATCTCATTCAGATTTGATGGAGAAATCAAAAGCTTTACAGACAAGCAAAAGCTAAGAGAATTCAACACCACCAAACCAGCTCTACAACAAATGCTAAAGGAACTTCTCTAACTGGGAAACACAAGAGAAGAAAAGGGCCTACAAAAACAAACACAAAACAATGAAGAAAATGGTCACAGGAACATACATATCGATAATTACCTTAAAAGTGAATGGATTAAATGCTCCAACCAAAAGACATAGGCTTGCTGAATGGATATAAAAACAAGACCCATATATATGCTGTCTACAAGAGACCCACTTCAGACCTAGGCACACATACAGACTGAAAGTGAGGAGATGGAAAAATATATTCAATGTAAATGGAAATCAAAAGAAATCAGGAGTAGCTATACTCATATCAGATAAAATAGACTTTAAAATAAAGACTGTAACAAGAGACAAGGAAGGACACTACATAATGATCAAGGGATCAATCCAAGAAGAAGATATAACAATTATAATATATATGCACCCAACATAGGAACACCTCAATACATAATGCAACTACTAACAGCTATAAAACAGGAAATTGACAGTAACACAATAATAGTGGGGGACTTTAACACCTCACTTACACCAATGGACAGATCATCCAAACAGAAAATAAATAAGGAAAGCAGAAGTTTTAAATGACACAATAGACCAGACAGATTTAACTGATATTTATAGGACATTCCATTCAAAAAGAGCAGCTTACACTTTCTTCTCAAGTGTGCACAGAACATTCTCGAGGATAGATCACATCTTGGGTCACAAATCAGGCCTCTGTAAATTTAAGAAAATTGAAATCATATCAAGCATCTTTTCTGACCACAACACCATGAGATTAGAAATGAATTACAGGGAAAAAAACGTAAAAAACACAAACACATGGAGGCTAAACAATACGTTACTAAATAACCAAGGGAAGAAATCAAAAAATACCTAGAGACAAATGACAATGAAAACACGTCGATCCAAAACCTATGGGATGCAGCAAAAGCAGTTCTAAGAGGGAAGTTTATAGCTATACAAGTCTACCTCAGGAAACAAGAAAAATCTCAAGTAAACAATCTAGCCTTGAACCTAAAGAAACTAGAGAAAGAAGAACAAACAAAACCCAAAGTTAGCAGAAGGAAAGAAATCATAAAGATCAGAGCATAAATAAATGAAATAGAAACAAAGAAAACAATAGCAAGGATCAATAAAAGTAAAAGCTGGTTCTTTGAGAACATAAACAAAATTGATAAACCATTAACCAGACTCATCAAGAAAAAGAGGGAGAGGACTCAAATCAATAAAATTAGAAATGAAAAAGGGGAAGTTACAACAGACACCGCAGAAATACAAAGCAGCCTAAAAGCCTACTACAAGCAGCTCTATGCCAATTAAATGGACAACCTGGAAGAAATGGACAAATTCTTAGAAAGGTATAACCTTCCAAGACTGAACCAGGAAGAAACAGAAAATAAGAGCAGACCAATCACAAGTAATGAAATCGAAACTGTGATTAAAAATCTTCCAAGAAACAAAAGTCCAGGACCAGATGGCTTCACAGGTGAATTCTATCAACCATTTAGAGAAGAGTTAACACCCATTCTTCTCAAACTCTTCCAAAAAAATGCAGAGGAAGGAACACTCCCAAACTCATTCCATGAGGCCACCATCACTTTGATACCAAAACCAGACAAAGATACTACAAAAAAAGAGAATTACAGACCAATATCACTGATGAATATAGATGCAAAAATCCTCAACAAAATACTATCAAAGAGAATCCAACAACACATTAAAAGGATCATATACCATGATCAAGTGGGATTTATCCCAGGGATGCAAGGATTCTTCAATATACGCAAATCAATCAATGTGATACACCATATTAACAAGTTGAAGAATAAAAACCATATGGCCATCTCAATATATGCAGAAAAAGCTTTTGACAAAATTCAACACCCATTTATGATAAAAGCTCTCCAGAAAGTGGGCATAGAGGGAACCTACCTCAACATAATAAAGGCCATATATGACAAACCCACAGCAAACATCATTCTCAATGGTGAAAACCTGAAAGCATTTCCTCTAAGATCAGGAACGAGACAAGGATGTCCACTCTCACCACTACTATTCAACATAGTTTTAGAAGTCCTAGCCACGGCAATCAGAGAAGAAAAAGAAATAAAAGGAATACAAATTGGAAAAGAAGAAGTAAAACTCTCACTGTTTGCAGATGACATGGTACTATACATAGAGAATCCTAAAAATGCCACCAGAAAACTACTAGAGCTAATCAATGAATTTGGTAAAGTTGCAGGATACAAAATTAATGCGCAGAAATCTCTTGCATTTCTATATACTAATGATGAAAAATCTGGCAGAGAAATTAAGGAAACACTCCCACTTACCATTGCAACAAAAAGAATAAAATACCCAGGAATAAACCTACGTAGGGAGACAAAAGACCTTTATGAAGACGACTATAAGACAGTGATGATAGAAATTAGAAATGATACCAACAGATGGAGAGATATACCATGTTCTTGGATTGGAAGAATCAATATTGTGAAAATGACTGTACTTCCCAAAGCAATCTACAGATTCAATGTAATCCCTATCAAATTACCAATGACAATTTTTACGGAACTAGTACTAATCCTCTTAAAATTTGTATGGAGACACAAAAGACCGTGAATAGCCAAAGCAGTCTTGAAGGAGAAAAATGGAGCTGGAGGAATCAGACTCCCTGACTTCAGACAATACTACAAAGTTACAGTAATCAAGACAATATGGTACTAGCACAAAAACAGAAACATAGATCAATGGAACAAGATAGAAAGTCCAGAGGTAAACCCACACACCTATGGTCACCTAATCTATGACAAAGAAGGCAAAGATATACAATGGAGAAAAGACAGTCTCTTCAATAAGTGGTGCTGGGAAAACTGGACAGCTACATGTAAAAGAATGAAATTAGAACAGTCCCTAACACCATACACAAAAATAAACTCAAAATGGATTCAGGACCTAAATGTAAGAACAGACACTATAAAACCCTTAGAGGAAAACTTAGGCAGCACACTCTTTGACATAAATCACAGCAAGATATTTTTTGATCCACCTCCTAGAGTAATGGAAATAAAAACAAAAATAAACAAATGGACCTAAAACTTCAAAGCTTTTGCACAGCAAAGGAAACCATAAACAAGACGAAAAGACCACCCTTAGAATGGGAGAAAATATTTGCAAACGAATCAACGGACAAAGAATTAATCTCCAATATATATAAACAGCTCATGCAGCTCAATATTAAAGAAACAAACAACCCAATCCAAAAATGGGCAGAAGACCTAAAGACATTTCTCCAAAGAAGACATACAGATGGCCAAGAAGCACATGAAAAGATGCTCAACATCACTAATTATTAGAGAAATGCAAATCAAAAGTACAATGAGGTATCACCTCACACCAGTTAGAATGGGCATCATCAGAAAATCTACAAACAACCAATGCTGGAGAGGGTGTGGAGAAAAGGGAACCCTCTTGCACTGTTGGTGGGAATGTAAATTGATACAGCCACTATGGATAACAGTATGGAGGTTCCTTAAAAACTAAAAATAGAATTACCATATGCTCCAGCAATCCCACTGCTGGGCATATACCCAGAGAAAACCATAATTCAAAAAGATACATGCACCCCAATGTTCATTGCAGCACTATTTACAATAGCCAGGTCATGGAAGCAACCTAAATGCCCATCGACAGATGAATGGATAAAGAAGTTGTGGTACATATATACAATGGAATATTACTCAGCCATAAAAAGGAACGAAATTGAGTCATTTGTTGAGACGTGGATGGATCTAAAGACTGTCATACAGAGTGAAGTAAGTAGAAAGAGAAAAACAAATATCGTATATTAACGTATATATGCGGAACCTAGAAAAATGGTACAGATGAACCGGTTTGCAGGGCAGAAGTTGAGACACAGATGTAGGGAACAAACATATGGACACCAAGGGGGGTAAAACCGAGGTGGGGTGGGGATGGTGGTGTGCTGAATTGGGCGATTGGGATTGACATGTACACACTGATGTGTATAAAATTGATGACTAATAAGAACCTGCAGTATTAAAAAACAAACAAACAAACAAAAAACAATTAATACTAAACTTTCTTTGGGTTATTTGTATGGAAATACGTTAATATAAATGTTTCAGACATTACATGAAATTTCTAAAAATCTTATATGTTCTGGTATAATGTTATGTCATAATTCTAGTTATTGCTTTAAAATGTATATCTCAGAAATAACTAAATTTCCTTGTCAATTGCATTATTATGAACTTTCCTCAAATCTTTAAGCATGGTCATTTTTAAGTCTTTTGTCATTTACAGACAGTTCTGGGTGTACTCTGATGCTTTTGCAAAAATGTTCCTATAAAAGTGTTTCATCTTCAAGGAATTCATGGAAAAGACTCTGACAAGTACAGGTTTCTGGTAAGTGACTATACTGCTGAACTGAATGAATAAGCATTTTTAGAACTCTAATGGAAAACTGATGAATTCATAAAAGTGCTAACAAAAGATCAAGATAAAAAAATTTAATTACATGGGACTGAGTGAATTGATGAGGATGATTATAATTTTTGTGACTTTCTGTTTGAATTTTTAAAAAATCCCACAAGGACTCAGAGGCAAAAAATATACAAATCAATTTTCACTGCAAAGTAAAGGAGCTGTTACAGTGGAGGATTACTGGACTGAATGTTTATATTATGACATAGAAAAAATATATATATATATATGTGTCATCTTGGGCATCTTACTTAACTTCTTGTTTCATATGTAAAATGGGATAGTAGTAGTATTGTTGGGAAATTATGTAAGATAGTATATGTAATCTAGAGCACTTAGAATGGTATATGGTTCAACCAAAGACTATATATGTGTCTGCTTTCTTCATGGTATTTTATTGTGTATATGCAATATAATTAATTTAGCTACTTTCCCATTGATCAATGTATAGCATTTTCAATTCCTCTGCTATTCCAATGTTGCTGTCAATATCCTTACATATCCATTACCATTGGCAAAAAAAAAAGATAGTCTCCTATTTTTCTCCTAAAAGATTAGCTTTTTGTATTTAGATTTCCATTATTCTTATGGTTGTTTGATTTTTGTATTTGGTTTGTATTAGAATCTATGACTATTCCCACTGCCACCCTTAAGTAAAATAAATCACCCTTAAATAAGAAAAAAAAAAAGATCTTCCACAAGAAGAATATAATTTTAAGACAGACACTTATCAACATACATTTTTTATTATTTCTTGCTAAGGAGTAAGTATGAGAGAAACTTGGTGAGTAAGTAATTAATGTAAAGTAAAACTTAGTACAAGCTCATCTGAAATAACAAGTAAAAAATCATCCAATATTAAGTCAATAAGGATTTAAATAATTCAATGATGAGCTTCTATGACTACAAACCCCCAAATATTGTACTATAATAATTAATTGCAAGGAGAAAAATGATCTAGTAGTCATCATTTTCTTTGAGAGTTCCCCAATTTTTCACAAATTATACAACTAAAAGTAAAAATTTAGGAATTTTATGCTTATAGAATTGATTATAATGATGGTTTCACAGGTGTATACTTATCTCCAAACTCAACAAGTTGTATACATTAAATATGTACAGGTTTTTGTATGTCAATTGTAGCCTGAACGAAATTGTTTTTTTTTTTTAATTAATTAATTTATTTATTTTTGGCTGTGTTGGGTCTTCGTTTCTGTGCGAGGGCTTTCTCTAGTTGTGGCAAGCGGGGGCCACTCTTCATCGCGGTGCGCGGGCCTCTCACTATCGCGGCCTCTCTTGTTGCGGAGCACAGGCTCCAGACGCGCAGGCTCAGTAATTGTGGCTCACGGGCCTAGTTGCTCCGCGGCATGTGGGATCTTCCCAGACCAGGGCTCGAACCCGTGTCCCCTGCATTGGCAGGCAGATTCTCAACCACTGCGCCACCAGGGAAGCCCACGAAATTGTTTTTTTAAAAAAAGCAGGTGGTGGTGGTGGAAACATCTAAGCTCTTCCACGCACTTATTAATCACAGACCTATTGTATTCGCTAATAAAAGATTATTTAGAATAAAAAAATTAAAAAAATATGCTAAGAAAACAATTTCTAAAAACTATGGGAATTCAGGAAAAGCAATATATGAACAATATGAAAATATCAACAAAGATATAAATTTTTAAAAATTATATAAAACAAAAATTTTAGAGCTGTACATTTTAATAATGGAAATAATTTATATAGAGAATATTCATAGAAATATGTAAATATACAGAAGAAAGAATCTGCAAACTTGGAATTAGAAAAGTTGAAATTATCAAGTGTGAAGACCAATAAGAAAAAGGAATGAAGAAAAGTGAACAGAGTCTAAGGGTCTTGTGGGGCAACAACAAGCAGAACATAATATACCTTACGGGAATTTCCGAAAGAGAAGAGAGAAAGGGATAGAAAGTAACTTGAAAATAAAATAGCTTCCAGACCCAGATGTGATCAAATGTGAATTGTAGTAAACTTTTAAAGAATAAATTATACCAATTATCTACAATTTCTTTCAGAGGATGAAAGCAGAGGGAATATTTCTTAACTCATTCTGTGAGGCCAGTGTTACCCTGACATCAAAACTAGACACAGACATTATGAGAAAAGAAAACTACAAACCGATATCTACTATGAACAAATCCTCAATAAAATGCATAGTAAATCAAATCCAACCATGCACAAAAGAATTATATACACTATGACCAAGTGTATCATGAATTTACAAAGCTATTTCAAGATTTAAAAACCAATTAATGTAATTTAATCACATCAACAGACTAGAACAGAAAAATCACATGATATGTCAATAACTGCAGAAAACGTATTTCATAAAATGCAACACTCATTCACAATCAAAACTTTCATTAATATGGGAATAGAAAGTAACTTCCTCAACTTGATACAGAATATCTATTTTTTTAAAACTACAGGTAACAGCTTCCTTAATGATGAGGAATTAGAAGCTTTTTCTGTAAGATCAGGAAGAAGGCAAGAATGTATCATCTCACCATTCCTTTTAAACATTGCCCTGGAAGTACTAGCTAAGGCAATGTAACAAGAAAATGAAATAAGGTATACACATTGGGAAGGGTTTGTTTGCAAACTGACCCTTGCACATGGAGGGCAAAGAGAAACTGAAAAAAGAGGCAGACCACTCCAAATGGTAGGTGGCAGACTTATTAAGCAAGAGAACTTACATACAATGTTTATCTTGTGTGGCTAAAGAGGAGTAGATCTCCACATCTGCCTGCCAGAACGTTAAAATTTTATATAGAGGCATTAACTATTTAGTCACATATACAATACTATCAAGATGGTCTCAACAACACACTGCTCTCTTAAGGTTGCATCCTTGAAAATGGCTCACCCTTTCAGAACAGTGGGCAGAACATATATTCCAAGGACTGGGGGGAGATGAGGAGTCTCTGATTGCCTGGGTCCAGCTAACAGGTCAACTGGTGGTCATGTCTCTAGATGACCTCCTTTAACACTTTACCCACATGACTGGCTCTTATAATATTTTTTATATATATCTTTATTGGAGTATAATTGCTTTACAATGTTGTGTTAGTTTCTGCTGTACAACAAAGTGAATCAGCTATATGTATACACATATCCCCATATCCCCTCCTTCCTGAGCTTCCCTCCCATCCTCCTTTTCCCACCCTCTAGGTCATCACAAAGCATAGAGCTGATCTCCCTGTGCTATGCAGCAGCTTCCCACTAACCATCAATTTTACATTTGGTAGTGTATATATGTCAATGCTACTCTGCCACTTTTCCCCAGCTTCCTCTTCCCCCGCTGTGTCCTCAAGTCCGTTCTCTACATCTGCGTCTTTATTCCCACCCTGCCAGTAGGTTCACCAGTACTGTTTTTTTTTTCTTTACATTCCATATATGTGCATTAGCATACGTATTTGTTTTTCTTTTTCTGACTTACTTCACTCTGTATGACAGTCTCTGGGTCCATCCACCTCACTACAAATAACTCATTTTCGTTTCATTTTATGGCTGAGTAATATTCCATTGTATATATGTGCCACATCTTCTTTATCCATTCATCTGTCAATGGACACTTAGGTTGCTTCCACGTCCTGACTATTGTAAATAGAGCTGCAATGAACATTGTGGTACATGACTCTTTTTGAATTATGGTTTTCTCAGGGTATATGCCCAGTAGTGGGATTGGTAGTTCATATGGTAGTTCTATTTTTAGTTTTTTAAGGAACCTCCATAATGTTCTCCATAGTGGCTGTATCAATTTACATTCCCACCAACAGTGCAAGAGGGTTCCCTTTTCTCCACACCCTCTCCAGCATTTATTGTTTGTAGAGTTTTTGATGATGGCCATTCTGACTGCTGTGAGGTGATACCTCATTGTAGTTTTGATTTGCATTTCTCTAATAATTAGTGATGTTGAGCATCCTTTCATGTGTTTGTTGGCAATCTGTATATCTTCTTTAGAGAAATGTCTATTTAGGTCTTCTGCCCATTTTTTGATTGGGTTGTGTTTTTTTTGATATTGGGCTCTTATAACCTTATACACCCTCTCTTTTTCACTGTGCCCTGAGGGATTAGCAAGGGATTTCATTAACATGGAGGTGGCTCATTTGGAGGCTATCTGGCTGTTTGGGAGGCAGATACCATAACAACCATGTAGGTATATGCAAGATAAAAAAAATATGAAGTTAATAATTCCCAAAATAAGTAACATTTTTTTCTACCAAAAGGCTCATGGTTTGAACTATTGATTTATTAAGGCCCTTAGGCTGAGCTTAGGATTTTCAATTGTGCCTTTATGTGATTTAATAAAGATGATACATTAGCAGACTCATCAGGTATGACTATACAACATTCTATTTGGATAATGGCACAGGTGCCTCCTTTTGAGGCCTTAATAATATCCATCCATCCTATTTTGGAGGACAGCTTTCCTCATTAAAGACATTTCAGTGTTTAGTATGGACAAGCTTTGTCACCTATCATCTAAGGCTTGCTGGGTGAATTTAGTAATGGCTTCTATGTGTGCTATAATGTCCTCCAGGCCAATGGGGGAAACAAAGATAATGGCCAAATAATCATACCAGTGGAAAAGAGAATGTGACCTTGAGGAGTGGGAAATTGGCAATTTTTGTTACCATGGGACAGATTCTTCCCTGTGCCCTGAGAAAACCCAGGCTACTACAGACCAACCACCCAGGTGGAAGTCACAGCCCAAGATTTGTGCCACATAACTATTGGGACCCACTTGGGATTACAAAATAAATACCGGGGTGACGTGACCAGTCAGGGCCAAACCAATTGCTCTCGTTTAAAGTGACAATATGACTACACAGTTACAGTATTATCCACCGTAGTACAATTGGGTTAGTTCTATTTAGAGTAATTTTTCTTTTTCCAACATAAAGGTGCCCTGGTGCTCAAATATCGATAACTCAGGGTGAGCCACATGAACCCACCCCAAATCTGAGTATATCCACCAATGGCTCTGATGATCCTATATTTAGGAATCTTCCTGTCAGCAGTTTGATGGGTTACCTGTACAGTTTGACAGAAAAAGAATATACATGCCCAGTGTTATTGATAGCATGTTCCACAAGCAAAGTTACTGGATCAGTATTTTTAACATCATTTGGAATTAAGAGTACTAGCCCAAGCTTATTCTTTCTCAAAGTATTGCTTTAGTGTCTTCCAATCCCCTCCCTGGATAGGTGATACCTACCATGGTAATTGTCATGAGTCTCTCTTTAAGAGAGGCAGCTTTCCATATACCCAACAGTTGGATTGATTCCTTTTCTGGACTTATGAGTAGGCCCACTGTAGAACGGCACCTCCCTCAGGTGCCAATCCCATGACCAGGCACCATAGGAGCAGCAGGATTCTAAGGTCTAAAAGGCAGATACTTAGTAGAAAGTTGTATGGAAAGGTCTTCCTTTTTTATAAGAATTATACTTGTGGCCTGATCCTTAGATATTAATGTGGGTACAGATTTAGGAATACGACCTGGTTGTGCATATCATACTTGTTTGTTGGGGGAGCCAACACTGGCAGACATGAGGAGATGGACTGAGGATGAGATAAGACAGGCCAGAATCCCCAAATTCTTCCCTTTCCAAGGTGCATGTTCCATTCCAAGCATAGTACATTTTAACAGGTCCAACTTGCTGCCGGACAATGGGATCCCAGTGGAGACTGAGTAGTTTCCCCTCACCCGGTGTTGTAACGTAATTTATTCACCTATTGGGAGATACCATTGCAAGTTACAATGGACAATGCCTTTCTCAGGTGTGATGGGACTTGGTGGTCTCAGCATTATAGCACAATGATCCAAAGCAAGAGTAGTGGCAATGGCTATCTCTCACGACTTCCATTCTTTTATGGTATTGGGTGTCTCAGCAGGGGTCCCTAGTCTGGCATATGGGGCAGGACGTTGATCATTCAAATGTATTAAAGCCTGAGATAGTAGTTCCGTCCACCTGGCCAAGGTAGTATTATCTCTTAGTAATTTAATCTGTTGCTTTTATATTCCTTTCTACCAACACTGCTAGGGGAGATAAAACTTTCATTCAGTCATGTTCCTTTGCTGAGTCTTGCATATAATGATCTTTGAAATGTGACCCCTGATCACTGTCTATTTGACAAGAGTATCTGTGCATAGTATTCAGATTCTCTAATCCTGTAGTGGTGGCAGCCTGGTTTGGGTGGTGACAGGGGAAATATTGGGTTAGGCCAGATGCAGTGTCCACACAAGCCAAGGTGTATTTAGAACTTTTACTCAGAGGGGTGGAGCCAATATAATCAATTTGCCAATTCCTCACCAGTTGGGAACTCCAGTGGATGGCTCAAGACTCCTTTAGCAGTTGTCTAGGGCATTGTTTAGAACACCCAGGACATGCTGTTACTGCATTAGCCAAGTCACTGTATTTCAAAGGCTACCTGGTATCCTTGGCAATATACCATTTTATCTAGGCACTACAGTGACTGCTCTTTCTATGTACCCAATATACTATACCTACTGAATGGTCCGTTGCTAGGGCTTATACCCGAGTTAGAGTATCTGCTTCCTGATTACTAAGGGGTGTCAACACCTTAAGAGCCAGGGTGTGGAGGACAGTTGAGAATTGCTTCAGACTCTTGCAGGCAAACCCAAATGTGTTTTCATATATCCCGACCCCATAAGAGCTTCATGATCATCCATCCCTTGGCTTCCTATTGTCCAAGCCATAAGGTTAATCCCTTTAGAACAGCCCAACTGCCAGTTTAAAGGATTAACAGCCAGGGCTCATGAGTAATCATCAGCTAAATCACTCAGAGTTTAACCTACTGGCTGCTGCAGTTAGTTCATTCCTGTTTCCATCCAAATTGTGTCAGTGTTGGGCTGAAGAGTAACTGCAGTCCATGATGGATGGATTGCCCTGACTAGACCCATCTGTATACTAGGCATCAGTGGCAATCTCCCCCATTCCCTCTCTACAGGCTGCAGGGGCCATCACAGGAATAGGGGCATGAGCATTTGGAGGATCTACATACTCTACAGGGTCTAGTAGCACCCATATTTCTAAAGATAGTGGGCTGGTGGACAGGGGACTTCTCTGCTGCAAATAGGCATGCCACTTAGTCAAAGTGGAAGTTTAAATCATGGCAGAGATAGGCCAGTGGAACATATTCTCCACCCACCCTTGATATGAAGGGAATTTCTATCTGGAGGAGTGCTGTGTACACTGCTAGGAGTTATTGCTCTGTGGGGCTCTGTTGGGTCTCTAATTCCTTCCAGAGCTTGGACCAAAATCCTAGGGGTACTCTCTTCTTTTGTTGTCTCTGCCAGTCCCCAATCTGTACCTGCTGGAGTCACAGACACATCTAACTCAAATGATAGCCCTGGTTGAGGGATGTCCAGGGATCTAATCTGCTTTACTTGTATTTTTGACTTCTCAAAGGCAGCTTGCTGCTCAGATCCCTAGTCACACACATGCCTTTTCTTTCTCAGGTAGTAGAAGAAATACAGGCATTGTGTCATATGGGCAATAAAAGTCCTCCAAAACACCAAAATTCCAACAAAATCTTGCATCTTTTTCATGTTCTTAGGGTTTGTACAGGCTTGCATCTTATCATTCATAGCTTCAGGGAAAATGCCAACTTTCCTGGCCAAAGAACTCAAAACTTTATGGTGATGCCTGGGATTTGGATTTTCTGTAGGTTCACCGTCCATCCTATCCTTCATAGATGTTACAGCAAACTCTGCAGGGTGTCCTGTAGCAGAGGCAATTCTTCAAGTGTTAACATTATATCATCAGTGTAATGGGCCCATTTTACTGATATGGGGAAGGAGAACAGGGACAGCTTTTGGGCTACCGTCCCATGACATATTGTGGGGCAGTGCAGGTAGCCTTGGAGAAGTACTTGAGGAGTCCATTGTTGCTCTTCCTATGGGAAAGCAAATTGATCTTCTGACTAAGTGGCTAAAGGTGTACTGAAAAAGTTGTTGCTAAGTTCAGTATAGCATGGCACACTCCTTAGTACCGTGGTCAAGGTAGGGCACTATCTTGTTCAACTCTCAATATTCCACAATCATCTACTGTGAGCCATCAGTCTTTTTTACCAGCCATACTGGGCTGCTGAAAGCACTATGGACAAGACAATTAATACCCACTTGGTGTAGTTCTTAAATAGTTTCTCCTATTTCCTTATTACCACCCGCCCTCAGTAACTTATATTTTTTGAGAGTTACCACTCTGCATGGGGGCAGTAGACTTACTGGTTCTCAGTTGTCATTTGCCCTCAGCACTGGTTTGATTACTCTAACCTGGAGGTGGAATTCACTGATAGAAGTTTCCAGAGTTTGACTTTGTACGATATCAAAGCCCAATATATTCTCTGGTATTGGAGAGATTAAAACCTTATATTCATGTGGCTGAGAATGCCCAATTTGTAGTGTCAAAGGGACCTTGCTGACCATAACTGTTTGCCCTCCATAACCATTGATGGAGCAATGGGAGCCAGAAACCTTCTGAGTGTTCCTATGTATTAGAGCACATTCAGCCAGAGTCATCACCTTTTGTTTATTTGTGGAAGACAAGTGAATAATGAGCTCAACATGAGACCTCCAATCGCTTCTAAAGGCCCTCATCTGGAAGTAGTCTTTGCCTGCATCTTACACCGGGACACAAGAGAACTGTGTCTTACCCCAAATAGGACTGTATCATTGGGGCTTCTGCTGGAGCAGGTGGGGTATCAGGAATAGTATAGGGCAGGTGGTGCAGGTATGAACTGTTGTTTGTGTTTTAAGGCTGTCCACAAGCCTACCAACACAGTGTTGAGTTGCTGTTCTATATTTCCAGGTGCGGTCTCAGCAGCAAGGATGTCAAACAACATTTGTTTTCAGGTTACTTTTGCCAAACACTTTACAGCTGACAGGGATAGAGTTTTGGATTTTTGATCTCCCTCTCTGTCTCAGATATTTCCCACAGCCAAAATTTATTCCTGAGATTTGTTAGTTTCCCCCAGATCAGCAATGGATCTGCGAAACATAAATGTCTTGTCGCATGACTGGGCTCAGAATGAATATCAACATGCCATGTCTGGTTCTGAGGGCTGACTGGAGTATGTTGGCTTTCATTTCTGTAGTGAATGTGGCCTAGTCAGGGACTTTAAAAACAGGAGCATGTCTTAGTTCCAATTTTCTAAGACTTTTTTTGTAACTTCTCTATAGATTTCCAGGGTCTCTTGTGTCCAAGGAGATCACTGTCATTGGGTTGAGCCTCCCTGCAGGCAAGAATAATCTAATCTGTAAGGGAGTGAATTCCTTGAAGTTCCCGAACACTATGCAGGTTCTAATGGAAGGCAGGGTGTGTGTGGTGAGGTTCATTTTTTCTCCTTCATGCCCAGAGAAATGCCATCACCTCCTATATCCTATAGTCGCACTAACCATGCTTGAAATCTTTCCCTGATCTTTTGCTGGAACTTGGCAGCTATATTAATAAACTAAGCAGAGTATATTCTCTCAGCATGAATGCTTCCTGAATTGGAGGCTGCCCTTCTGGCTGAGGTTGTTGTTGCTGTGCGTTTGTGTTCCTTTTTATTAGGGGTTGGATGGCACAGGGTATTTCATCTGTTTCACTGTCAATTACTATGACATCCTACACTTCTCTCTCCTACTGCCCCAGGAATTCAACCTCCTAGCCTAAGTCACACTAAGGTCTCCAACTTGTTATCCTGCTCTCCTACCTTCTTTGTCAGCTCCAAAGCAGAGTAGTGAACAACTTCACATCCTTCTCTAACCTCAGCATTTCTTCAAACTTTCTAACTCGAGCTTCCGCCTCTAGTTGGGCATCAGTGGCCAGCTGAACTGCCCACAGTAGAGGCCAGCTCACTGCAGTAACCATTATTTTCCCTTCTTTGCCATAGTGTACTATGTGAAATTCCTCAAACAAGTGCCTCAAACCAGGCAGCATTTTGGGTGGCATCCTCATACTCATGCTGTGATTCACATACATCTAACAAACTGGCCACCCGTCCCCACATAAAGAACAATGCCCAAATCAGGACTTTCCCCACAAATGTGTCTTCCTTAAAACCCATTTTCCCAGTCTTCTGGCTGTCTTGTGAATTGTTGGTTCACAAACTGGTCCACATGCATGGAAGGCAAGGAAAGACTGAATAAAGAGGCAGACCACTCCAGATTGGTGGTGGCAGATTTAATCACCCAAGACACACAAGGATGGTCTTGGGTAGCCACAAGATGAGTAGCTCGCCACACTCACCTGCCAGAATCTTAAAAGTTTATAAAAAGTCCTTAACTCGGTTCAGTCATGTCATCAGTTCATCCAGATGGCCTCAACATTCACGTTCACATTCAGTCCTCCAGATGGCCTCAACAACACATTGCTCTTTCAAGGCTGTTTCCTTGAAAACATCTCCTACTGTAGGAATGGTGGGTAGAACTTATATTTCAAGGGCAGGGGAGGTGGTGAGGAGCCTCTGATTGTCCAGGTCCAACTCGCAGGACAACTGGCAGTCATATCCTCTCAATGACCTCTTCCAACAGAAGAAAGATGTAAATTTGTTTTTGTTTATGGATGACATGATCATCTATGCAGAAAATCCAAAAGATTGAAAAAAACCTCCTGGAAACAATAAACGATTATAGCAAGGTTTCTGGATACAAGCTTACTATACAAAAGTTGATTTGTTTCCTTTAAACCAACAATAAACAAGTGGAATTTGTAATTTAATACACATTGATATTTACAGTATTACCCCCAAGAATGAAGTACCGAAATATAAACCCAACAAAATATCTACAAGATTCATATGAGGATAACTACAAAACTCTGATGAACAAAGCCAAAGAAGAACTAAATAAATGAAGAGTTTTTCCTCATTCATGGTTTGCAAGACTCAATATTGTCAAAATATATGGCTAAAAATGTCTCAAATTTGATGAATGTTATGAATCTACAAATCATAGAAGCCCAATGTACTTCAAGTATAGTAAACCCAAAGAGATCAACCATGGGACACATTCTAACAAAACTGCCAAAAAAGGAGAATATTGAAAGCAGCCAGACAAAAGATATTTGTCACATACAAGGGGTCATCAATAACAATGTTAACAAATTTCTAAGCAGAAAGCTTATAGGGAAGAAGGCAGTGGGATGATATAACCAAAGTGTCAAATGGAAAAAATGTGTTGAGTGAAACTTCTGTATCTAACAACAGTGTCCATCAAAAATGAGAAATCAAGACAGCAGATTTTTTTAAAAATTTTTAAAAAGCTAAAAATATTCAATATTATAAGACCTATCCTGCAAGAAATTACAAAGGGAGTCTTTCAGGTTGAAATGAAAGTACACTGTAAATTAATTAATTCTAGGCCATATAAATAAACATTCTGCTAAAATTAAATACAGGGAGAATTATAAAACTTAGTATTGCAGTAATTTTGGTTTGTAACTCCACTTTTTACTTTCCACATGAGTTAAGAGAAGAAAATGGATAAAAGAACAATTATTAATCTGTGTTATTGGGTACCAAATTTAATTTCTAACATCGATAAGAAAAAGTAAAATGGGAATAGAGCTACATAAAAGCAGAGTTCCTGTATGCTATTGAAGTTGAATTCATGGAAACAATTTATGTTCTTAAAAATTTATGGTGTCAGGGACTTCCCTGGTGGTCCAGTGGCTAAGACTCTGCTCTCCCAATGCAGGGGATTTGGGTTTGATCCCTGGTTAGGGAACTAGATCCCACATGCCACAACTAAGGGTTTTCATGCTGCAACTAAAGATCCCACATGCCACAAATAAGATCCTGTGCAGCCAAATGAATAAATAAATAAATATTTTTTAAAAAATTAGGGAGACGCAAGAGGGAAGAGTTATGGGGACATATGTATATGTATAACTGATTCACTTTGTTATAAAGCAGAAACTAACACACCACTGTAAAGCAATTATACTCCAATAAAGATGTTAAAAATAAATAAATAAATAAATAAAATACATGAAATGAAAAAAAAATTAGGGTGTCAAAAATAATCCTCATGGTAACTACAAAGAAAATATCAATAGAATATACACAAAATAAAAAGATAAGAGAATCAAAATATGTCACTACAAGAAAGCAAACACAAAGGAAGGTAGTAAGGGAGAAAATGAGGGGCAAAACAAAAGTATAAGACCTATAGAAAACAAATGGAAATATGGGAGAAGAAAGTCCCACCATATATCAAAATACAAATGTTGGCAGAATGTATTTACAAACATGAAATGAATATATGCTGTCTACAGAAGTCTCACTTTAGGTCCAAATAAAAAAAGTTGATAGTAGAGTAACAGAAAAAGAGACTCCACAAAAATAGAAACCAAAGGAGAATCACAATGGTTACGTTAATATCAGGCAAAGGGCAATTTAAGTAAAGAAATCGTTTTGCAGCCAAAAACCTCCACATTATATATTGATAAAGGGTCAATTTACTGAGAGGTATAATAATTATAAACATATATGGGCCAAGCATCAGCATTCCAAAGTATATGAAGAAAATATTGACAGAATTGATAGGAAAAATAGTTCTGCCATAATAGTCAGAGACTTCAGTAACCAACTTTTATTAATGGGTAGCACAATCAAAGATTAGTAAGAAAATAGAGTACTTAACACAATAAATAAACTAGATCTAACAGATATATATACAGAAAAATACAGCCGAAAATAGCGGTATACACAGTTTTCTTAGGGGACATTCTCCAAGATTGACCATATGTTAGGCTTCAGAAACAATTTCAATAGATTAAAAACTATGTATATATCATTAAACATCTCAACTACAATAAAATGAGGTTAAAGATATCAATGAAAGAACAAAAATTAGAAAATTAAAAAATATGTTGATATTAATCCACCCAGCTTTTACATTTATTTTATTTTGGTAAGAATACATAGCATGAGACCTAAACTTGTAACAAATTTTAAGTGTACAATACAGTATTGTTGACTATAGGTATAATATTTTACATCAGGTTACTAGTACTTATTTATATTGCTTAACTGGAATTTTATGCCAGATGATTAGTAATTCCCTATTTCTTTCTTCCCCCACCCCTGGCCACCACAATTCCACTCACTGATTCTATGATTATGACTATTTTAGATACCTCATATAAGTGGAATCATCCACTATTAGTTCTTACTAGATTATTTCATTTAGCATAATGTCCCCAAAGTTCATCCATGATGCATTTTACAAAATTTTCCTTTTTTTAGGCTGAATGATATTCCATCATATGTGTATAGTACATTTTCTGTCATCTGTCAATGGGCGTTTAAGTTGCTTCTAAATATAAGCTATTATGAATAGGGTTGCAAGGTACATGGAGTGCAAATAACTCTTCAAGATCCTGATTCCAACTCTCTTCACTAAATAACCAGAAGTCGGATTTCTGGATCATATGGTAGTTCTATTTTTAATTTTTTAAGGAACCTCCATATTGTTTTCCACAGTGACTGCACCATTTTGTATTCCCAGTAACAGTATATATGTTCCAGTTTTTCCACCAACACTTGCTACTTTCAGTTTAAAAAAAAAATAATAGTCATATGAAGTGACAGGTATCTCATATATGAAGTGATAGGTATCTCAATGCGGTCATGATTTGCATTTCCCTAAAAGTTAATGATGTTGAGCACTTTTTCATATACCTGTAGGCAATTTGTATGTCTTCTCTGGAGAAATATTTATTGAAGTCCATTGCTATTTTTAATCAGATTACTTAGTTTTTGGTCATTGAGTTGTTGGAGTTCCTTATATATATAACCCCTTAGGAGATAACAGTTTGCAAATAATTTCTGCCATTCCATAGATTATCCTCTCACTCTGTTGATCTTTTCCTTTGCTATAGAGAAGCTATAATTTTGATGTACTCCCACTTGTCTATTTTTGTTTTTGTTGCCTGTGCTTTTGGTGCATTTCTGTTTTATGCATCCCACTGTTCATAGCAACATTATTTACAATAGCCAAGATATGGAAGCAACCTAAGTGTCCATCAACAGATGAATGGATAAAGAAGATGTGATATACATATATATATATAATATAATATATATAATATATATTATATATTTTGTGATATATATAATCACCAAATATTACTAAAAGACATAAAAAATAATTAAATTTCACCATTTGCCACAACATGGATGAACCTGGAGAGTATTACGCTTAGTGAAATAAGTCAGACAGAAAGACAAATATTGCATGCTATCACTTATATGTGAAATTAAAAATTAAAACAAATAAACAAATATAACAAACGAGAAACAGACTCATAGATACAGAGAACTAGTGGTTGCCAGTGGGGTGAGAAGTGGAAGGATGTGCATGGTAGAGGAAGGAAATTTAGTGGTACAAATTTCAAGGTATAAAATAAATAAGATACAAAGATGTAATGTATGGTACAGGAATTATAACCAATATTTTATAATAACTTTATATGAAGCATATCTGTTAAAATATTGAATTACTATGTTGTACACCTGAAACATATATTGTAAGTCAACTATACATCAATAGAAAGAAACACGATCTTACTATATGCACTACACAAGAGACATCTTTAAAAACACAAACAATTTGTAGTACAGTAAAAGGATGGAAAAGGTATATCATGCAAGCAGTAACCATATGAATGCTGAGTAGCTATGCTAATACCAGATAAAATAGACTATCGGACAAAATTTTTTATGAATGACAAAGATGGATATTTTACAATGATAAACCTTTCAATCTATCAATAAATCATAAGTGTTATGAACATATATACACATAATAAAGGAGCCACATAATAAAAGAGTTATATATACACACAATAATTATATGCACATAATATAATCCATTAAATAAAACTGACAGCCTTAAGGGGGAGATATAAAATTCCACAATAGTAGTTGGAGACATCAGTACACCAATTGCAATAATGATTAGAGCAACTAAGCAAAAAATTGACACAGATAGAGAATAATTGAACAGTACTATAAACCAACTAGACCTAATAGCACTTTATTCAACAACAACAGAATACACATTATTCTTATGTGCAAATTGGACATTTTCCAGGGTACACTATAACTAAGGCCACAAAACAAGATGAATTATTTTTTAAAAAGAGAAAATATGCAAAGTATAGTTTCTGACCAAAATGAAATTACATTAGAAACCAATAATATTTAGGAAATTCACAAGTAAGTGGAAAAGAAAAACACTCCTAAATAACTAATAGGTCACAGACAAAATCACAATGTTTTTTTTTTTCATTGAGATAAATAGAAACAAAAACAGACATGCCAAAGCTAATGCAATGCAGGAGTGATGTCATCAGGATAGCAGGAGTTTTAAGCCACTATCCCTCCATAGAACATCAATTCTCACTACCACCCACAGAGAAAAGTACCTTTGTGGGAATCTAGGAGTCCAGTGGGTAAGTTTCAGCACACCATTGGAACAAAAATATCTTAAAAAAAAAGATTCATTGGGGATGATAAGAATTTTCATTTTATCAGTGTCATCCCCCCCACAGGGTGGCACAGCTCAGGGCCAAGAGAAGTTCTCCACCCATGATCTCTCCCAAGGGAAAAGTTAGAACATAGTGAGTGATTGCCTGACTTCCCTTGCTGTGTGGGACACTATGTAAGAGGTCCACTTCTTTCTCACCTGACCTAGAATTATGAAGTGATTGGCATCTCTTATGGGTTGGGAGAGGTTGGGAGCACAGCAATCAGAGCTTGGAACTCATCAAAAGGCCATGAATCTTATTAACTGCTTGGTGGACTTCAACAGGAAACCTCTCCATAAGCAGCTTGGAACAGCTCACCTGCAGACACCCCAACTGGTCCATAACACTCCCAATGTTCCATGTGCCTTACCTCCCCCTCTGCACCATGGTCAGTTCTCTGTGCATACCTTCACAGGTAGCAATTTCAACCCTTTGCAGATGGCTCATGAGTACATGCAAAAAGCTAGTCCGACTCTGCTGTAGGATTGAGAGAAAGCTCAAAACTGGAGATTTCCGGACATTACAATAGGGAAAACAAACAGAGGTTTTCAATACCCAGTCTGGTTTCACAGAATTGAAGGAAGGCATAAAACCTTAAAAATCCCCTCCCAGGTCTAACCCTCCTCACAGAAATACGAACTAGCAATTATCCACTGACAAGAATACCTTTGTGAAAAATCCTAGAACATGGAAGTGAGGCTGAAGCACCTCCTCGGAGCACTAAAAAATCAGGAAAGCCATATTAAAAGAGTAAGAGGAGTAGTTTCACTTTGACTGTATTGCCAATATCCCAGGATCATACTGCACCACATAGAGAGGAATCACCTGGGCTTACAGTTCAATCAGTAGGGAAAAGAAGACATTGTGGACACCCAACTTTCCCAGGATTCTGGTGAACTTCCTGGGATGGCAACTTTTGTTTCATGGGGAACACTGGGGAAAATGTAAGGGCTAGACCACCTGAGGTCAGCAGGTAACAAAGAAGGGAGGCTGAATATCACAGCAATCAATGTGCAGATATTGGTAGTGGCACTACATCTCTGCCAGTGGTCTTGTCCAACCAGAGAGCCTTGCTAGTGACCCTGATGACTGGTCACATCTGACCAGGAAATACAGTCAGCAGTTGTGCCAGCTTGGGTGTCGAGCCACTGATCTGACCCAGCTGCAGAGCCCACTGTTTAGCTGCACCCAGAGGGCACAGTTTGCCATCTAACTTAACCACAGAGGACATAGAGGCCCCATTCAGGCAGGAAGCCCAACCCGCAGCCTTGCCCAAGTGTAGGGCATAAATTGCAGCCCCACCCAAACAGAAAGACTGGCCAGAAACCACACCAGACTACAAAGCACAGTCAGTAATTCCACCCAAATTTTGTACAAAGCCTGCAGGCCCACAATTACAAGGATCTTAGCCAGCAACCATGCCTAGTCGCAGAGCATAGTCAGTGGCCCCACCTGAAAATAGAGCACAGCTAGTGACTCCACCCAATTGTAGAGCCCAGACAACTGCTGGGAAGACCCTGTGATCTCACACACATGCAAGTCACAGTCTGAGGCACTTCCTGATGACAGGGCACAGATTG
The DNA here is from genome assembly GCF_028021215.1 of Eschrichtius robustus. Classification (NCBI taxonomy): domain Eukaryota; kingdom Metazoa; phylum Chordata; class Mammalia; order Artiodactyla; family Eschrichtiidae; genus Eschrichtius; species Eschrichtius robustus. The sequence goes on along the minus strand of NC_090845.1, from coordinate 53,230,522 downwards.
AAGCCCTGCCAACAGCAGAGCACAACCTATAGCCCCACAAAAATATGAAGTCAAGCATGTGGTCCCATCTAAATGTAGATAGTAGCCAGTTGCACCACCTGGCCATGTGAGCATATCCTGTGTCCCCAACTTCAACAGGAGGGATGGTAAAGAACAGTCTACAGTATTGCCCAATCCAAGAGTGCAGTTAGATTAACTGCCAAGCCAGGGAACCCAGCCTGTGACCCTGCCCAACCAAGGATCCCAGCTAGCAAATCCATCTGACTATGAAGCTAGTCAGTAGCTCCACCCAAACTCAGAACAAGGGCAGTGGCCCCACCAAACCAGAGAGACTAACAGCAAGCCCCACCCACAGGCACTTCCAAACTGGCCAGTCCAGAACAAAATATGGGTTGAATGGTAACAGTCTTTCTCTGTTGATGCAAACCTGTAAAGACTGGAAGAGTTGACCACTTCCTCAAATGCACAGACATTAAAGTAGGGGCATAAGTATCACAAAGAATCATGGAAACTTGAAACTACCAATGGAAACAAATAAAGCTGCAATAACTGGCCATAAATTAATACAAATCAATGAACTGACTGACAAATAATTCAGAATAATCATCTTAAGTAATTTTGGTAAAGCACAAAAAACAGACATAATTTAAAGAAATAAGGAAAAGTACATAAAAATTAGTACAACAAAAACAGAAATCAAACAAATCAAACAGAAATTATAGAGCTGAAGAATAAAAAGAATAAAATAAAAAGTAGAGATCTTCAACAGGAGGCTCTGTCAAGCACAATAATCAGTGAACTCGAAGATAAGTGATTTGAAATTATTTTGTCAGAGAAAAAGAAGAAAAAGAGTAAAAAAGAATGAAGAGGGCTTATGAGACACTATCCAATGAAACCATATATGAATTATAGGAGTAAGAGAGAGAGAAAGTGACAGAAAGTCAATCTAAAGAAACTATGGCCTAAATCTTCCCAAACGAGGCTTATTAAATTCAAGAATTAAGTCACATCAAGTATCATTTCCAACCATAATCGTTTGTAACTAGATAGCAAAAATAGGAGACTATCTGGAAATGTCACATATATGTGGAAATTCAAAAACACACTTCTGAACAACCAGTGGAGCAAAGAAGAAGTCAAAAAGAAAAATTTTCATATGTCTGGAGAACATTATGGGATGCAGTGACAGCAGTTCTAAGAGGAAAGTTTATATTGATAAATGACTACATTAAAATTTCTCAAATAAACAACCTATCTTTACATATCAAAGATCAAAAAAGAGAGGAAACTACGTCCAAATTTAGTAGAAAGAGTGAAGTAGAGATCAGAGCAGAAATAATGGAGACACTAAAAAACAGTTGAAAATATCAATAAAGCTAAGAGCTGGTATTCTGAAAAGATAAAATTTAAAAACCTTTGGACATCCCTGGTGGCACCGTAGTTAGGGGTCTGTTGGCCAATGCAGGGGACATGGCTTTGAGCCCTGGTCCAGGAGGATCCCACATTCCATGGAGCAGCTAAGTCCGTGTGCCACAAGTGCTGAGCCCGCATGCCACACTGCTGAGGTCCATGCACCTATAACCCATACTCCACAACGGGAGAGGCCACTGCAATGGGAGACCCACGCACCATGGCGAGGAGTGGCCCCCGCTTGCCGCAACTCGGCAGGGCCTGTGCACAGCAATGAAGACACAACACAGCCAAAAATAAATAAATTTACTTAAAAAATTTAAAAACCCTTATGTAGGCTAACCTAAAGAGAGGGAAGGAGAGAGAAAGAGAAATGATAAATCAGAAATTAAAAAATGAGTCAGTACTACTGATACCACAGACATACAAAGAATTATAACAGACTACCTGAACCAATAGGAAAACTTAGAAGAAATAGATGTATTCCCAGAAACATAAACTCTACAAAAACTGAATCTTGAGGAATTACAAAATCTGAATATAATAACTATGAGTTAGGAAATTCAAACCAGTAATCAAAGTACACCACAGAGAAAAGCCCAAGACCAGGTGGCTTCCCTAGTTAATTTCACCAACTATTTAAAGAATTAACACCAATTCTTCTCAAACTAATTCCAACACATGAAGAGGAAGGAACATTTTAAACACATTTTATGAGGCAAGGATTACCTTAATACCACATCCAGAAGAGGACACTACAAGAAAAGAAATTTACAGGCCAATATCACTAATGAACATAGTATCAAAAATTCCCAACAAAATATTAGCAAACCAAATTCAGCAGGACATTAGAAGGGCCATACACCATGAATAGGAAGGTTTTTGTTCCCCCAGGAATGCAAGGATGATTTAACATACAAATCAATAAGTGTGATACACCACATTAAAAAATGAAGAATTTAAATCATATGACCATCTCAATAGATGTGCAAAATTATTTGACAAAATTCAACATCCCATTATTTTATAAACTCTCAATAAATTTATAGAAAGAATGTACCATACCATCATAAAGGACACATAAGAAAAACCCACAACTAGCATCACACTGAAAAGCTTAAAACTTTCCCCCTAATTTCAGGAATAAGTCATGGGTGCCCACTTTCACCACTTCCATTCATCATAGTTCCAGAAGTCCTAGCCAGAGCAATCAGGGAAGAAAAATAAATAAAAGTCATCCAAATCAAAAAGAAGGATGTAAAATTATCTCTGCAAATGACATGACTTTATATAAAGAAAATCCTAAAGACTCCACTTAAAAACTATTAAAACGAAGTATTTCAGTAAACTGGCAGGATACAAAATCAATATACAAAAATAAGTTGCATTTCTGTACACTACTAATGAACTATTAAAAGTAAAAATTAAGGGAAAAAACCCATTTACAATAGCATCAAAAAATGCTTACAAAGAATTTAACCCTTGGTGAAAGAAGTTGAGGAAGACACAAATAAACCAAAGGCTATCCGATTGTTTTGTGTCAGTCTTAGCTTATCAATAGTGATGTTTATTGGCTAGAAATGCCAGTGGGAACTAACTTGGGCCTATACTATTTGTAGCGAGCCCACAAAGAGATTTTCCCAATTAGAGCCAATCCTGTGACTTATGGTTCTTATGATTGCAAAATACACCCCAGCAACAATGATCAGGGAGTTCTATTTTTTTATTACTCACAAGTCTTGGAGGGTATACAGCACTCCTGGGGTGAAGGTTGCAGATAGAGAGAGTACAGACCTGGGGTTCTGCATTTATTGTGGTCAAGGATGGGGTGTCTAGGGTTTCACGGGTTCAGTTTTTTTTTTTTTTTTGGTGAATATAAAACATAAAAGCATGAATTATAACACAGAAAGGGGAAAGCAAGGCCACAAAATCGTCAATTATCTAAGTCAAACAGAACTTTCTAAAAAGGGGAACTCATGAATGAGATGGCCTGGTTCTTTACTTAGTTGTGTAGCTAATGTGTTTATTTGAGGTGAATGTCTTTGAAGTGGATTCTTCATGACAATCAAATGATTAATATCAGACACTTCTGTTACAATCAAAAAAGCTAATTGTCATGTGTTTACATTACATCAATGTTCATGGATTGGAATAATTGATATTGTCAAAGTATCCATACTACTCAAAGCAATCTACAGATTCAAAGCAATCTCTATCAAAATTCCAAAGGCATCTTTCATAGAAATAGGGAAAATAATTCTAAATTTCATATGGAACCACAAAAAACTCCTGAGAGACAAAGCAATCTTCAGAAAGAACAGAGCTGGAGGCATCACATTTTCTGATTTCAAAATATATTACAATATTATAATTATCAAAATGGTAAGATGATGGCATTAAACTAAACACATAAAACAATGCAACAGAATTGAAAATCCAGAAATAAATCCAAGCATATATGGTCAACTAAACTCCCACAAAGATGCCAAGAATATAAGGAAGGGAAAATATCCCTCCTTTAATCTGGGAAGTGCTGGGAAACTGGACAACTACATGCAAAATGATGAAATTTGCCCCTTATATTTACACCACTCAAAAATTAACTCAAAATTGATTAAAAGCTTAAACATAAGATCTGAAATCAAAATATCAGTTTATTTAGAAGAAAACAGGAAAACTGTTTCTTGACATTAGTCTTGGCAATGGTATTTTGGATATGACACCAAAATCACAGGCAATAAAAGTAAAAATAAACAATGGAACCATAAGAAACTAAAAATTTTCTGCACAGCAAAGGAAAAGATTAACAAAATAAAAAGGCAACCTATGGGTTTGGAGAAAATATTTGCAAAACATATATCTGATGAGGAGTTAACACCCAAATAGATAAGGAATTCATACAACTCGAGCAAAAAAAAAGGAATAAAGAAAAACAAATATATAATCCAATTTTAAAATAGACAAAAAGCTTGGATAGATGTTTTCCCAAAGAAGACATACAAATGCCCTAGTACATGAAAAGGTGTTTAACATTAAAACTTATTAAGGAAATGCAAATAAAAAACATGAGATGCCACCTCACACATGTTAGGGTGACTATTATCAAAAACAAAAGAAATAACAAGTGTTGGTGAGGATGTTGAGAAATGGAAATTCTTGTAGAGGCATACCTTATTTTATTGCATCTTTATTGAACTTTGTAGATATTGCATTTTTTACAAATTGAAATTTTGTGGCAACCCTGTGTTGAGTAAGTCTATCACTGCTGTTTTTCTAACAGCATTTGCTCACTATACATGTGTGTTACATTTGGTAATTCTTGTTACATTGCAAATTTTTAATTATTATTACATTTGTTACAGTTGTCTGTGATATTTGACCTTTGATGTTATGACTACAACTCACTAAAGGCTCAGATAATGGTTGGCATTTTTTAAGAACAAAGTATTATTAATTAAGGCATATACATCACTCTTTAGACATAATGCTATTGCACACTACAGTGTAATGTAAACGTAACTTTCATATGCACTGAGTAACCAAAAAATTCGTGCAGCTCACTTTATTGCAATATCCAACTTACAGTGATGGTCTGGAACTAAATCTGCAATATATCCAAGATATTCCTGTACACTCTTAGTGGAAATGTAAAATGGTACAACTATTATGAAATGCAGCATGGAGTTTCCTTGAAAAATTTAAAATATATTTACCATATGATCCAGCAGTTCCACTACTGTGCATATTCATAGGAAATGAAATCAGTATCTCAAAGAGATATCTGCACCCTCATGTTCATTGAAGCATAATTCACAATAGCTATATATGGAAAAAACATAATTTTTCATTGATAGATGAATGGTTAAGGAAAATAAGGTATATGTATACAGTGAAATAACCTGGCATTTGCAAAAGCATTAATGAATCTGGAGGGTATTATGCTAAATGAAATAAACCAGACGTAGAAATAGAAATACTGCATGATCTCACTTATAAGTTGAGTAAAAAATGTCAGACTTATAGAAACAAAGTAGAGAATTTGCCTGTGGCTGTTGAATGGGGTAATAGGAAGCTGTTGTTCTAAATAAACCAACTTTTAGTTCTAAGATGAATAAATTCTGAGGATATAATATATGGCACAGTGATGCTAGTTAATAACACAGTATTGTGTATTTTAAATTTGCTAAGATTATAAATCTTAGGTGTTCTCACATTTAATGGAAACGTGATGAAGCTGTTATAATGATAGTGGTAATCTTTTCACAAAATAAACATATAACAAACCATCACATTGTACACCTTAAATATGTGCAATTTTACTTGAAAATTATACATCCATAGAGTGAGGGAAAAAGGAGTTGAAAAAAAACACAGAAATTCTGGAGTTGAAGAACAAAATGAGTAAAATTTAAAATGCAGTTCATATCATCATCATCAGACTGAACAAGTAGATTGTATAAAATTGTGAATTTGATTATAGGTTATTTCAAGTTACCTAATCATAAAAAAGGAAAAAAAAGAATAAAAAATAAAGAAAGCCTATGAGGTTTGGGGAACTTCCTAAAAATTATAAATATTATGGGAGGACCTTCAAGATGGTGGAGGAGTAGGATGTGTAGGTCACCTTCCTCCCCAAAAATACATCAAAAATATATCTACATGTGGAACAACTCCTACAGAACACCTACTGAATGCTGGCAGAAGACCTCAGACTTCCAAAAAGATATATATATTTTTTTCTTTATCTTTTTTTGAGTGTATGTGTATGCTTCTTTGTGTGATTTTGTCTGTATATCTTTGCTTTTTTATTTGTCCTAGTGTTCTGTGTGTCTTTTTTTTCTTAGTATGGATTTTAGCACTTGTTATCATTGGTGGATTAGTTTTTTGGATTGGTTGCTCTCTTCTTTCTTTCTTTTTTTTTCCTTTTCTTTATTACTCTTAATATTTTTATTTCTAGTATTTTCTCATTTTTTATTTTAATAACTTTTTCTTTCTTTCTTTCTTTCTTTCTTTCTTTCTTTCTTTCTTTCTTTCTTTCTTTCTTCCTTCCTTCCTTCCTTCCTTTTTTCTCCCATTTCTTCTGAGCCATGCGGCTGACAGGGTCTTGGTGCTTTGGCCAGGTGTCAGGCCTCTGCCTCTGAAGGGGGAGAGCCGAGTTCAGGATACTGATCCACAAGAGACCTCTCGGCTCCACGTAATATCAAACGGTGATATCTCCCCCAGATATCTCCATCTCAACACTAAGACCCAGCTCCACTCAAGGATGAGCAAGCTACAGTGCTGGACACCCTATTTCAAACAACAAGCAAGACTGGAACACAACCCCACCCATTAGCAGAGAGGCTGCCTAAAAACATAATAAGGTCACAGACACCCCAAATCACACCACCGAACACGGTCCTACCCACCAGAAAGACAATATCCAGCCACATCCACCAGAACACAGGCACCAGTCCCCAACACCAGGAAGCCTACACAACCCACTGAACCAACCGTACCCAAAGGGGACACAAACCAAAAACAACAGGAACTATGAACGAGAAGCCTGGGAAAAGAAGACACCAAACACAGTAAGTTAAGCAAAATGAGAAGATATAAAAACACACAGCAAATGAAGGAGCAAGGTAAAAACCCAGTAGACCAAACAAATGAAGAGGAAATAGGCAGGCTACCTGAGAAAGAATTCAGAGTAATGATAGTAAAGATGATACAGAATATTGGAAATAGAATGGAGAAAATACAAGAAAAGCTTAAAAAGGACATAGAAAAACTAAAGAGCAAACAAACAATGATGAACAACAAAATAGATGAAATTAAAAATTCTCTAGAAGGAAACAATAGCAGAATAACTGAGGCAGAAGAACAGATAAGTGATCTGGAAGATAAAATAGTGGAAATAACTACTGCAGAGCAGAATACAGAAAAAAGAATGAAAAGAACTGAGGACAGTCTCAGAAACTTCTGGGACATCATTAAACACGTCAACATGCAAATTATAAGGGTCCCAAAAGAAGAAGGGAAAACGAAAGGGACTGAGAAAATATTTGAAGAGATTATAGTTGAAAACTTCACTAATAAGGGAAAGCAAATAATCAATCAAGACCAGGAAGCACGAGAGTGCTATCAATCAAACTATCAAAAATTAAATACAAAGAAAAATATTAAAAGCAGCAAGGGAAAAACAACAAATAACATACAAGAGAATCCCCATAAGGGTAACAGCTGATCTTTCAACAGAAACTCTGCAAGCAAGAAGGGAGTGACAGGATATATTTAAAGTGATGAAAGGGAAAAATCTACAACCAAGATTACTCTACCCAGCAAGGATCTCATTCAGATTCGAAGGAGAAATTAAAAACTTTACAAACAAGCAAAAGCTAAGAGAATTCAGCACCACCAAACCAGCTTTACAACAAATGCTAAAGGAAATTCTCTAGGCAGGAACACAAGAGAAGGAAAAGACCTACAATAACAAACCCAAAACAATTAAGAAAATGGCAATAGGAACACACATAACAATAACTACCTTAAATGTAAATGGATTAAATGCTCTAACCAAAAGACATAGACTGGCTGAATGGATACAAAAACAAAGGCCATATGTATGCTGTCTACAAGAGACCCACTTCAGACCTAGGGAAACAGGCAGACTGAAAGTGAGGAGATGGAAAAGGATATTCCATGCAAATGGAAATCAAAGGAAAGCTGGAGTAACAATTCTCATATCAGACAAAATAGAGTTGAAAATAAAGACTATTAAAACAGAAGAAGAAGGAAACTAAATAATGATCAAAGGATCAATCCACGAAGAAGATATAACAATTGGAAATATTTATGGACCCAACATATGAGCACCTCAATACATAAGGCAAATGCTAACAGCTATAAAAGGGAAAATAGACAGTAACACAATCATAGTAGTGGATGTTAACACCCCACTTTAACCAATGGACAGATCATCCAAAATGAAAATAAGTAAACACAAGCTTTAAATGATACACTAAACAAGACAGACTTAATTGATATTTATAGGATATTCCATCCAAAAACAACAGAGTACACATTCTTCTCAAGTGCTCATGGAACATTCTCCAGGACAGATCATATCTTGGGTCATGAAACAAGCCTTGGCAAATTTAAGAAAATTGAAATTGTATCAAGTATCTTTTCCAACCACAACGCTATGAGACTAGATATCAATTACAGGAAAAAAACTGTAAAAAATACAAACACATGGAGGCTCAACAATACACTACTAAATAACCAAGAGATCCCTGAATAAATCAAAGAGGAAATCAAAAATTACCTGGAAGCAAATGACAATGAAAACACGATGACCCCAAACCTATAGGACACAGCAAAAGCAGTTCTAAGAGGAACGTTTATATCAATACAATCCTACCTCAAGAATCATCTCAAATCAACAACCTAACCTTGCACCTAAAGCAGTTAGAGAAAGGAGAACAAAAAAACCCCAAATTTAGCAGAAGAAATGGAATCATAAAGATCAGATCAGAAATAAATGAAAAAGAAATGAAGAAACCAATAGCAAAAATCAATAAAACTAGAAGCTGTTCCTTTGAGAAGAGAAACAAAATTGACAAACCATTAGCCAGACTCATTAAAAAAAAGGAAGAAGACTCAGATCAATAGAGTTAGAAAGGAAAAAGGAGAAGTAACAACTGACACTGCAGAAATACAAAGGATCATGAGAGATTACTACAAGTAACTATGTGCCAATAAAATGGACAAGCTGAAAGAAATGGACAAATTCTTACAAAAGCACAACCTTCCAAGACTGAACCAGCAAGAAATAGAAAATATAAACAGACAAATCACAAGCACTGAAATTGAGACTGTGAATAAAGATCTTTCAACAACAACAAAAAATCCCAGTACCAGAAGGCTTCACAGGTGAATTCTATCAAACATTTAGAGAAGAGCTAACACCTATCCTTCTCAAACCCTTCCAAAATATATCAGAGGGAGGAATACTCCCGAACTCATTCTACGAGGCCACCATCACCCTGATACCAAAACCAGACAAAGATGTCACAAAGAAAGAAAACTACAGGTCATTATCACTGATGAACAAAGATGCAGAAATCCTCAACAAAATACAAGCAAACAGAATCCAACAGCACATTAAAAGGATCATACACCATGATCAAGTGGGGTTTATCCCAGGAATAATTCAGTGTGATAAACCATAGTAAGAAACTAAAGAAAAAAACACATGGTCATCTCAATAGATGCAGAAAAACTTTTGGAGAAAATTCAACACCATTTATGATAAAAACCTTCCAGAAAGTAGACATAGAGGGAACTTTCCTCAACATAATAAAGGCCATATATGACAAACCCAAAGCCAACATCGTTCTCAATGGTGAAAAACTGAAACCATTTCCTCTAAGATCAGGAACAAGACAAGGTTTTCCACTCTCCCCACTATTGTTCAACATAGTTTTGGAAGTTTCAGCCACAGCAATCAGAGAAGAAAAAGAAATAAAGAGAATGCAAATCGGAAAAGAAGATGTAAAACTGTCACTGTGTGCAGATGACATGATACTCTACATAGAGAATCCTAAAGATGCTACCAGAGAACAACTAGAGTTAAGCAATGAATATGGTACAGTAGCAGGATAGTAAATTAATGCACAGAAATCTCTTGCATTCCTATACACCAATGAAGAAAAATCTGAAAGAGAACTTAAGGAAACACTCTTGTTTACCATTGCAACAAAAAGAATAAAATACCTGGGAATAAACCTACCTAAGGAGACACAAGACCTGTATGCAGAAAATTATAAGACACTGATGAAAGAAATTAAAGATGATACAAACAGATGGAGAGATATACCATGTTCTCGGATTGGAAAAATCAACAATGTGAAAATGAATATAGTACCAAAAGCAATCTACAGATTAAATGCAATTCCTATCAAACTACCAGTGGCATTTTTCACAGAACTAGAAGAAAAAAGTTCACAATTTGTATGGAAACACACAAGACCCTGAATAGCCAAAGCAAAATTGAGAAAGAAAAAAGGAGCTGGAGGAATCAGGCTCCCAGACTTCAGACTATACTACAAAGTGCATTAATGAAGACAGTATGGTACTGACACAAAAACAGATATATAGATCCATGAAAAAAGATAGAGAGCCCAGAGATAAACCCACACACATATGGTCACCTTATTTTTTATAAAGGAGGCAAGAATATACAAGGGAGAAAAGGCAGCCTCTACAATAAGTGGTGCTGGGAAAACTGGACAGCTACATGTAAAAGAATGAAATTAGAACAGTCCCTAATACCATACACAAAAATAAACTCAAAATGGATTAAAGACCTAAATGTAAGGCCAGACACTCTAAAACTCTTAGAGGAAAACATAGGTAGTACACTCTATGACATAAATCACAGCAAGATCCTTTTTGACCCATCTCCTAGGGAAATGGAAATAAAAACAAAAATAAACAAATGGGACCTAATGAAACTTAAAAGCTTTTTCACAGCAAAGGAAACATTAAACAAGATGAAAAGACAACCCTCAGAATGGGAGAAAATATTTACAAATGAAGCAATTGACAATGGATTTATCTCCAACGTTTACAAGCAGCTCGTGCAGCTCAATATCAAAACAACAAAAACCCAGTCCAAAAATGGGCAGAAGACCTAAATAGACATTTCTCCAAAGAAGATATACAGATTGCCAACAAACACATGAAAGAATGCTCAATGTCACTAATCATTAGAGAAATGCAAATCAAACTACAATGAGGTATCACCTCACACCAGTCAGAATGGACATCATCAAAAAATCTACAAACAGTAAATGCTGAAGAGGGTGTGGAGAAAAGGGAACCCTCTTTCACTCTTGGTGGGAATGTAAATTGATACAGCCACTATGGAGAACAGTATGGCCGTTCCTTAGAAAACTAAAAATAGAACTAACTACCATACGACCCAGCAATCCCACTACTGGGCATATACCCTGAGAAAACCATAATTCAAAAAGAGTCATGTACCACAGTGTTCATTGCAGCGTTATTTACAATAGCCAGGACATGGAAGCCACCTAAGTGTCCATCATCAGATGAAGGGATAAAGAAGATGTGGCACATATATACAATGGAATATTACTCAGCCATAAAAAGAAACGAAATTGAGTTATTTGTAGTGAGGTGGATGGACCTAGATACTGTCATACAGAGTGAAGTAAGACAGAAAGAGGAAAGCAAATACTGTATGGTAACACATATATATGGAATCTAAAAAGAAAAAAAAAAGTCTCTGAAGAACCTCAGGGCAGAACAGGAATAAAGACACAGACACAGGGAATGTACTTTAGGACATGGGGGGGGGAGTGTCATCTTTGACAAAGTGAGAGAGTGGCATGGACATATATACACTCTCAAATGTAAAATAGATAGCTAGTGGAAAGTAGCCACATAATACAGGAAGATCAGCTTGGTGCTTTCTGACCATCCAGAAAGGTGGGATAGTGAGTGTGGGAGGGAGACGCAAGAGGGAAGAGATATGGTGATATATGTATATGTATAGCTGATTCACTTTGTTTTAAAGTACAAACTAACACACCATTATAAAGAAATTATACTCTAATAAAGATGTTAAAATAAAAAAAATATATCCTAAAAAATAAATAAATAAATAAATAAATATTATGGTAGTCTCAGAAGAAGAAAGAGAGCAAGGGGCAGAAATCTTTTTAAAAGAAATAGTGGCTGAAAATCCATTAGGAAGAGAAATGTGGGCAACCAGGTATATGACACTTATAAGTCCCAAACCCATGGAGAACTTCACTGAGACATATTATAATCAAACTGTCAAAAATCAAAGACAAAAATAGAATTTTGAAAGCAGCATGAGAATAGAGAAAGTGTTAAACATAAGTACACCTACAATAATATGTTAATGGAAACACAATATTAAAAGTTGAAAATTGTGATATCAAAAACATAAGAACTGTATGAGGGGAATAAAAGTTAGAGTTTTTGTATGTAATTGAAGTTGTCACATAAAAATAGACAATTATAACTATAGGATGCTTTTTGTAACCCTCATAATAACCACAAATCAAAAACCTATAGTAAAGAAACAAAAAAATAAATAAAAGGAATCAAAACATAGCACTACAGAAAATTATCAAATTACTAATATGACAACAAGAGAAGAAGAAGGAAATAGGGAATGACAAAGCCAGGAAAAAAGCCTAACAAAATGGCAATATAAATTTCTTAACTATAAATGATTATCTTAAATGTAAATGAATTAATTCTCCAATCAAAAGTCACAGAGTTGAGATCGATCAAGGTGACAGAGTAGGAGAACATGGAACTCACCTGTCCGCATGAACACTTCAAAAATACATCTACATGTGCAACAATTCCTCCTGAAATCTAACTGGAAACTGGTAGAAAGAAACCTGTATAACCAAGGCTGTAAGAAAAACCCACATGAAATTGGTTAAGAAGGTAAAGAGAAGCAATCAATTAGTGACCTGAGCCCCTTGAGGGGGGACTCAGTGGGAAAGGGAGATTACAAGGGTGGAAAGCTCCCCTGTTGAGTGGGCAGTTTGAGCCACATATTGTGTGCCCCAGTCCTGGGGTCTGACACAGTGAAGACGAGCCCTCTTGGCTGGTTGAAGGGCTGCTGGGACTAACAAGAGGACTGTGAGAAGCCTGGACTTGGCTTGTGAAGAGAATGCACACACTGGCTTTCTCCTGAGGCAGAGCAGAGAGGGCAGATTGAGGACTTCTCAAGTGGATGCCTGGTTTCCTGCAACCACCCTGGCCTGCGCCCCACCCTGAACTGAGCAAACATTCTAGCCTTGCTTACTTCAGGTTGAAGCTTCACACTGGACAGCGGGCTGCCATGATTGGAGAGAGAGCTCAACTGTGGACTCAGAGGTGATGTTGACCAGGGATGGCATCTGAGTAGGACAGGGTGGCCATTGCTGGTTGCTTACACAGGCAGCACATCAGTGGTGGTCATAATTTCTGATGGAGGCTGGACTGCCACAGTATGTGCCCCAACACATGATGAGAGCTCATGCAGGCCCTGTCTGCCCTGCAGCATGGCTCCACAACAGGGTGGGGAGTGGAAGAGGCTGTAGAGGAGTGGGATGGGAGATCAGCTGTGAGGTACAAAAGAGACTCAGACCAAAGCTGCATCTTAGCACGGCAGGGGCAGCCATTGCTGGCAATCGAACAGGAACTGCATAGGAGGCAGCCCAGACCTCCTTCTATAACCAGCCATGCATGGCATGAACTGAGAGCTCACATGGGCACCTATTGTTCCATCACTGCCCCCCCTCAAGGGAGCAAAGGTGCCAGTGGTGAAAAAAGGGAGAACACACACTTAAAGAGAGTGAAGCCAACTTGGACTAGACCCTCAGAGCTTCTGCAACAGTGTCTTGAGAACTGACCCCACTCCCAAAAGGGCAGTGATGGCCACTGAGCCAAGGGGAAGCACCACTTCACACCAGGCTCTGGTCCTACCCTTCTATCTCCAGCCCCACATCCTAACTAAGTGATAGCTAACAGCACACCCTGAGGAAAGACATCACTTGTGTCCATGTCAAATCCAGCTGTCCCCTCAAAGCCACTGGGCACAGAGTGTATAAGAACACTCCCACATAGGGACACCACTTTACCACATATGGTAACTGCTTCACAGAAATTCATAGAGAGAGAAAAAGTTAAGCAAAATGAGAAAACAGAGGAACAGATCTCAAAAGAAAGATGAATAGAAGACCCCTGAACAATTAATAATGAAAGAGAAATTTAAAATTTACCAGATAAAGAATTAAAAACATTAGTACTAAGAATGCTAATTGATTTAGAGAAGAAAATAGATGGACACAGTGATAATTTTAACTAAGAAGTAGAAAATATAAAAAAAGTACCAGTCAGAACTGAGGAATAAAATAAGTGAAACAACAACAACAACAACAAAAAAAAACGAGAAGGTAGTAATAACAGAATAAGTGATACAGTGATCTGGAAGACAGAATAATGGAAATCATCCACTCTGAACAGCAAGAGAAATGCAAATTTTTAAAAATGGGAACAGTTTAAGAGATATCTGGGATAACATGAAGCATACCAACATTCACATTATAAGTGTCCCAGAAGGAAAAGAGAGAGAGAGAAGGGTGTCAAAATGTACTTGAGGAAATTATGACAGAAAACTTCCCAAACCCGAAGAAGGAAACAGATATCCAGGTACAGGAAGCACAGAGGGTCCCAAACAGGATGAACCCAGACACACAACAAGATATATCATAATTAAAATGGCAAAAGTTAAAGATAAAGAGAGATTTCGAAAGACAGCAGGAGAAAAACAAAGAGTCGTATACAAGGGAATCACCATAAAGCTATCATCTGATTTCTCTGCAGGAACTTTGCAGGCCAGAAGGGCGTGGCATGATATATCAAAACTGCTGAAATGGAAAAACTTGCAACCTAGATACTCTACCAAGAGAGTAGTAGCAAGTTATTTAAAATTGAATGAGAGATGATAAAAGAATTTCTCAGAGAGGCAAAAACTACAAGAGTTCATCAATACTAAACCTAATCTAAAGAAATTTTAAAGGGTCTTCTCTAAGTGGAAAAGAAAAAGCTATAAAAAGAAGTAAGATTCCTTAGGAAAAGAAAAATCACAATACTAAAGGCAAATACATAGCAAGGCTGAGTAACAACCACTTAAGTAAGCTAGTAATAGATCAAAAGACAAAAAATTGTAAAAGAAATTATAACTACAATAAATGGTGAAGGGATAAATATGAAGATGTAAAATATGACATGAAAAACGAAATATGGGGCAAGAGAGTAAAAATGCAGATCATTTAGAATGTGTTTGAACTTAAACAACTACCAGTTTAAAACAGGTAGAGATAGTTATAGGTCAACATATATGAACCCCATGGTAACCACAAATCAAAAACCTACAATAGCTACACACAAACTAAAAAGAAAAGAGCACAAGCATACTAGTAAAGAATATAAACAAACCACAAAGATAGAAACAAAAAAGAGAAGAAATAAAGAGGGAGGAAATACAAAAACAACCAGAAAACAAGTAATTAAATGGCAGTAAGTACATACCTATCAATAATTACTTTAAATGTCAGTGAACTAAATGTTCAAATCAAATGTTTCTCAAGAACCTAGGGGCAGGACAGGAATAAAGACACAGATGTAGAGAATGGGCTTGAGGACATGGGGAGGGGGAAGGGTAAGCTGGGACGAAGTGAGAGAGTGGCATTGACATATATACTCTACCAAATGTAAAATAGATAGCTAGTGGGAAGCAGCTGCATAGCACAAGGAGATCAGCTCGGTACTTTGTGACCACCTAGAGGGGTGGGATAGGGAGGGTGGGAGGGAGATGCAAGAGGGAGGGGATATGGGGATATATGTATACGTATAGCTGATTCACTTTGTTATACAGCAGAAACGAACACACCATTGTAAAGCAATTATACTCCAATAAAGATGTTAAAAAAAAGATATAGGGTGGTTGACTGAATTAAAAAAAAAACTCATCTATATTCTACTTAGAAGAGACTCACTTCAGAGTTAAAGACACACACAGACAGAAAGTGAGAGGAGAGAAAAAAATAGTTCATACAAAAGGAAGTAACAAGGAAGCAGGGGTCACAATACTCATACCAGACAAAATAGGCTTTATAACAAAGTATAACAAAAGGGAAAGAAGGTCTCTAAATAATAATAATAGGATAAATAAAAGAAGAAAATAACCTATATTAACTTCATTAACCTATATGCAACCACCACAGGAGCACATAAATATATAAAGCAAATATTAACAGACATAAAGAGAGAAATTGACAATAATACAATAATAGTTGTGGACACTATCACTCAACTTACATCAATGGACAGATCATCCAGACCAAAAAAAAAAAAAAAATCAGTAAGACAACAGTGGTCTTAAAAGGCACAATACACCCTTTGGACTTAATACATATCTACAAAACATTTCATCCAGAAACAGCAGAACACATTCTTTTCAGGTGCACATGGAATGTTCTGTAGGATAGATCACATGCTATTCCACAAAACAAGTCTCAAAAAATTTAAGAGGATAAAAACTATACAAAGCAATTTTTATGACACCAATGTTACGAAACTAGAAATCAACAGGAGAAAGAAAATTGGGAAAAACACAAACAGGTGGAGACTAAACAATATGCTACTAAAACCCCAATGGGTCACTGAAGAAATCAAATAAGAATTCAGAAAACACCTAAAGACAAATGAAAATGGAAACACAACTTTCCAAAATATATGGAATGCAGCAAAAGCAGTTCTAAAAGGAAAGTTTATAGTGATAAAGGTCTTTTTCAATAAGCAAAAAACTTCAAATGAACAACTTAACAGACCATCTAAAGGAGTTGGAAAAAGAACAAAACCTGAAGTCAGCAGAAGGAAGGAAATTATAAATATCAGACAGGAAATAAATGACACCAAAATATTTACAGAGAAGATCAATGAAATCAAGAGCTGGTTCTTTGAAAAGACAAACAAATTTGCTAAGCTTTTAGCCAGGCACACCAAGAAGAAAAGAGAGAGGATCCAAATAAACAAAATAAGAAATAAGAGAGGAGAAATAACACCTAATATCACAGAGATATGAAAAATCATAAGAAAATACCACAAACAGTTATACGCCTCCAAATTGGGCAACCTATAAGAAATGTGCAATTTTTTAGAAATGTACAACCTGTCACTACTGAACAAAGAAGAAACAAACAATCTGAACAGACTGATCACTAGAAGTGGAACTGAATTTGTAATAAAAATACTCCCAGCAAACAAAGTCCAGAACTGGACAGCTTCACACAGGAATTCTACCAAATATATAAAGAGGAGCTAATACCTACCCTAGTCAAACTACTCCAAAAAATTGTAAAGGATGGAGCAGTCCAACATTCATTCCACAATGCCACAATTACTTTGATACCAAACACAAAGACACTACAGAAAAAGAAATTACAGGCCAATATCTTTGATGATTATAAATGCAAAAACCCTCTGCAAAATATTAGCAAATCAAATCCGACAATATACAAAAATGATCATACACTATGATCAAGTAGGATTTATTCCATGAATCCAAGGATGGTTCAATATCCACGAATCAATTGATGTGAGAAACCAGATTAACAAAAGGAAGGATAAAAATGACATGATTATCTCAGTAGACAGAGAAAAATCATTTGACAAAATTCAACATCCATTCATGATAAAAACCCTCATCAAATTTGGTAAAGAGGAAACATATCCTAACATAATAAAGGCTATTTATGACAAACCCACACTTAACCTCACACTCAATGGTGAGAGGCTGAAAGTCTTTCCCCTAAAATCAGGTTGGAGAAAAGGGTGCCCAGTCTCACCACATCTATTTAACATAGTATTGGAGGTCCTATCCATAGCAATTAGGCAAGTAAAAGAAATAAGAAGCATTCATATTGGAAGGGAAGTAGTAAAATTATCACTCTTTGCAGATGACATGAAACTATATAGAGAAAACCATAAAGTGTCCACACAAAAACAATTAGAACTAATAAATGAATTTAGTAAAGTTGCTGGTAGAAGATTAATATACAGAAATTGGTTGCTTTCCTATACACTACTAATGAACCACCAGAAAAAGAAAGTGAAAAATTCCTGTTTAAAATAGCATCAAAGGGGAGACCTTCAAGATGGCGGAGGAGTAAGACGTGGAGATCACCTTCCTCCCCACAAATACATCAGAAATACATCTAAATGTGGAAAAACTCCTACAGAACACCTACTGAATGCTGGCAGAAGACCTCACACTTCCCAAAAGGCAAAAAACTCTCCACGTACCTGGGTAGGGCAAAAGAAAAGGGAAAAAAACAGAGACAAAAGAATAGGGATGGGACCTGCACCTCGGGGAGGGAGCTGTGAAGGTGGAAAAGTTTCCACACACTAGGAAGTCCCTTCACTGGAGGAGATGGGAAGCGGTGGGGGGAAGCATCGGAGCCACGGAGGAGAGGGCAACAATCGGGGTGCAGAGGGCAAAGCGTAGAGATTTCCACACAGAGGATCATGCTGACCAGCACTCACCAGCCCAAGAGGATTGTCTGCTCACCCTCAGGGGCGGGTGGAGGCTGGGGGCTGAGGCTCAGGCTTCAGAGTTCAGAACCCAGGGAGAGGACTGGGGCTGGCTGTGTGAACACAGCCTGAAGGGGGCTAGTGCACCACAGCTAGCTGGGAGGGAGTACGGGAAAATGTCTGCAACTGCCTAAGAGGCAAGAGACCATTGTTTTAGGGTGCGAGAGGACAGGGGACTCAGGGCTCCGCCTAAATGAGCTTCAGAAATGGGCGTGAGCTGTGGCTATCAGCACGGACACCAGAGATGGGCATGAAAAGCTAAGAGTGCTGCTGCAGCCACTAAGAAGTCTGTGTGCAAGCACAGGTCACTATCCACACCTCCCCTCCCAGGAGCCTGTGCAGCCTGCCACTGCCGGGGTCCCGTGATCCAGGGACAAATTCCCCGGGAGAATACACAGTGCACCTCAGGCTGTTGCAACGTCATGCCGCCCTCTGCCACCGCAGGCTTGCCCTCCATTCCGTATCCCTCCCTCCTCCTGGCCTGAGTGAGACAGAGCCCCCTAATCAGCTGATACTTTAACCCTGTCCTGTCTGAGCCAGGAACAGACGCCCTCAGGCGACCTACATGCAGAGGCGGGGCCAAATCCAAAGCTGAATCCCAGGAGATGTGTGAATAAAGAAGAGAAAGGAAAATGTCTCCCATCACCCTCAGGGGCAGCAGATTATATCTCCACAGTCAACTTGATGTTCCCTGCATCTGTGGAATACCTGAAAAGACAACGAATCATCCTAAAATTGAGTTGGTGGACTTGGGGAGCAACTGTGGACTTTGGCTGTGTTTTCGGCATCTAATTTATTCCTGGCATTATGTTTATCTTAGTTGAGTATTTATAGTTTATTATCATTATTAGATTTGTTTATTAATTTGGTTGCTCTCTTCCTCCAATTTTTTCATATATAAATATATATTTTTTCTCTTTTTTGTGCGTGTGTATGTGTATGCTTCTTTGTGTGATTTTGCCTGTATAGCTTTGCTTTTACCATTTGTCCTAGGGTTCTGTCTGTCCTTTTTTTTATATAATAGTTTTTAGCACTTGTTATCATTGGTGGATTGTTTTTTTGGTTTGGTTGCTCTCTTCTTTCTTTTTTAAAAATTAATATAAAAAAATTCTAACAATTATTTATTTATTTTTTCCCACTACCTAAAACAGGATAGTTTATTGAAATTGAATAATATTAAAATCATTACTGCAATAATTACAGTGAAACCCACCTTTGCGTTGCCTCAATTTTTGTCCCACATGTCCACCTTGATTCCTGGGAAAAAAAAGTTTTACATGCACCCAGTATATTGATTCCTTATAATTTACAATGTCATATCAGAGATATTTGGTTAGGACTGCAGTGATTGCCATGAAGCTTGCTGAGAAGAGCACGCAGAGGCCTGATGCTTTGAGAAAATGCCTGGCATAGTTTTCTCATGGGCACAGGAGTCCTGGACAGGCATTGCAGGACCCAGGGACCTTCTGAGCCAAAGTACAAGTTCATTCCACAAAGGGATCTATAAAGATTTCCCCCCTTGAGAAGCTTTTGTTGATTATCACACTTGTAAAATGTCCATGATGATTACAGTCCATATCTTTTTCTTTTAGTTCATTAAAAATGCTATTCTACTGTCTTAGGTTTGCATTGTTTTAATAAGTCATCAGTGGTAATTCTTACCATTGTTTTCCTCTATTGTGGATGTTGTGGGTGCCCTGTTCTCCCATCTTCCAGGAGAATGAGAAGTACTCATTCTTTCAGCTGCTGGGAGTTTCAGCAGCAGATAGCTTTCAGCTCATCCTTCTCTAGGAATTGTCCTCAGCTAAAGGGATGTATCTTGCCAACAGTGACAGCCTCCTCTTGAGAGTGGCCTGCATCTAATGTCTAGAGATTGAAAGGTTATAAAGGCCAGAACACCTTGTCTTAATGCAGGACAATTTCCTCAAAGCCATCTTAGCTCTAGAACTCTCCTTGGGTTCACCTGGGGTCTGTATTGTGATTGCATCACAGTTTAACTTCTCTCTCTGCCTACTTCTGCATCCTTTACTACCCCAGAGCTTTTCATTCCAAGCACCCACCAGTAACTGCCAGCACATAGATCTCCATCTTAGCATCTTTTTTCCAGGGAAGGCAGCTGGTAACACCTTGTATGCAATGTCCTTTTTCCCTCTGGCTGCTTTCAAGTTTTCCTCTTTATCTTTGTTCTTCAGCAATGATATGCCTAGTTGTGGATTTCTTTATGTTTTTCGTTCTTGGGGTTCATTAAGATCCTTGGATCTATATGTTTAATATTTTCATCAATTTTGGACAACTTTTGGCCATTATTTCTTGAAATATATTTTCTGCCCCATTTTCTCTCCTTCTGGGCATCTAATTACACATATATTAGACAGTTTAATGTTGTTCTACAGGTCACTGAGGCCTTTTTCATTATTTTTACCTTATTTTCTCTCTATGCTTCAATTTGAATAATTTCTATTGTCATGGCTTCAAATTCAATGATCTTTTTTTTTAAATCAGTCATCAATTTTATATACATCCGTGTATACATGTCAATCCCAATCGCCCAATTCAGCAAACCACCATCCCCACTCCACCGTGGTCTTCCCCCCTTGATGTCCATACATTTGTTCTCTACATCTGTGTCTCAACTTCTGCCCTGCAAACTGGTTCATCTGTACCATTTTTCTAGGTTCCATATACATGCATTAATATATGATATTTGTTTTTCTCTTTCTGACATACTTCACTCTGTATGACAGTCTCTAGATCCATCCATGTCTCAATAAATGACTCAATTTCGTTCCTTTTTATGTCTGAGTAATATTCCATTGTATATATGTACCACAACTTCTTTATCCATTCGTCTGTTGATGGGCATTTAGGTTGATTCCATGACCTGGCTATTGTAAATAGTGCTGCAATGAACATTCGTGTGCATGTGTCTTTTTGAATTACGGTTTTCTCTTGGTATATGCCCCGTAGTGGGATTGCTGGATCATATGGTAATTCTATTTTTATTTTAATAACTATTTTATTGTATTTTATTTATTTATTTATTTATTTATTTATTTATTTATTTATTTATTTATTTCTCCCTTTTCTTCTGAGCCATGTGGCTGACAGGGTCTTGGTGCTCCAGCCAGGTGTCAGGCCTGTGCCACTGAAGTGGGAGAGCCAAGTTCAGGACATTGGTCCGCCAGAAACCTCGTGGCTCCACATAAATTCTAACAGTAAAAGCTCTCCCAAAGATCTCCATTTCAATGCTAAGACCCAGCTCCACTCAATGACCAGCAAGCTACAGTGCTGGACAACCTAGGCTAAACAACTAGCAAGACAGGAACACAACCACACCCATTAGCAGAGAGGCTGCCTAAAATCATAATAAGGTCACAGACACCACAAAACACACCACTGGAGGTGGTCCTGCACACCAGAAAGACAAGATCCAGACTCATCAACCAGAACACAGGTACTAGTCCGCTCCACCAGGAAGCCTACACAACTCACTGAAAAAAACTCACCCAATGGGGGCAGACACCAAAAACAACGGGAACTACGAACCTCCAGCCTGAGAAAAGGAGACCCCAATAACAGTAAGTTCAGTGAAATGAGAGGACAGAGAAACACACAGCAGATGAAGGAGCAAGGCAAAAACCCACCAGTCCAAACAAATGAAGAAGAAATAGGCAGTCTACCTGAAAAAGAATTCAGAATAATGATAGTAAAGATGATCCAAAATCTTGGAAATAGAATGGAGAAAATACAAGAAACATTTAACAACGACCTAGAAAAACTAAAGAACAAACACATAATGATGAACAACACAATAAATGAAATTAAAAATTCTCTAGAAGGAATCAATAGCAGAATAACTGAGGCAGAAGAACGGATAAGTGACCTGGAAGATAAAATAGTGGAAATAACTACTGCAAAAAAGAATGAAGAAAAAAGAATGAAAAGAATTGAGGACAGTCTCAGAGACTTCTAGGACAACATTAAACACAACAGCATTCGAATTATAGGGGTCCCAGAAGAAGAAGGGACAAAGAGAGAGACTGAGAAAATATTTGAAGTGATTATAGTTGAAAACTTCCCTAATATGGGAAAGGAAATAGTCAATCAAATCCCAGAAGCACAGAGTCCCATACAGGATAAATCCAAGGAGAAACACGCCAAGACACATATTAATCAAACTATCAAAAATTAAATACAAAGAAAAAATATTAAAAGCAGCAAGGGAAAAAAAAACCAAATAACATACAAGGAAATCCCCATAAGGTGAACAGCTGATCTTTCAGCAGAAACTCTGCAAGCCAGAAGGGAGTGGCAGGACATATTTAAAGTGATGAAAGGAAAACCTACAACCAAGATTACTCTACCCAGCAAGGAACTCATTCAGATTTGATGGAGAAATTAAAATTTTTACAGACAAGCAAAAGCTAAGAGAATTCAGCACCACCAAACCAGCTTTATAACAAATGCTAAAGGAACTTCTCTAGGCTGGAAACACAAGAGAAGGAAAGACCTACAATAACAGACCCAAAACAATTAAGAAAATGGTAATAGGAACATACATATTGACAATTACCTTAAATGTGAATGGAATAAATGCTCCAACCAAAAGACATAGCCTGTCTGAATGGGTACAAAAACAAGATCCTTATATAAGCTGTCTACAAGAAACCCTCTTCAGACATAGAGACACATAGAGCCTGAAACTGAGGGGATGGAAAAAGATATTCCATGGAAATGGAAATTCAAAGAAAGCTGGAGTAGCAATTCTCATATCAGACAAAATAGACTTTAAAAGAAAGACTATTACAGCAGACAAAGAAGGACACTACATAATGGTAAAGGAATCAATCCAAGAAGAAGATATAACAATTGTAAATTTTATGCACCCAACATAGGAGCACGTCAATACACAAAGCAAATGCTAACAGCCATAAAGGAGGAAATTGACAGTAACAAATTACAGTAGGGGACTTTAACACCCCACTTTCACCAATGGACAGATCAACCAAAATGAAAATAAAGAAGGAAACACAAGCTTTAAATGATACATTAAACAAGATGGACTTAATTGATATTTATAGGATATTCCATCCAAAAAGAACAGAATATAATTCTTTTGAAGTGCTCATGGAACATTCTCCAGGACAGATCATATCTTGGGTCACAAATCAAGCCTTGGTAAATTTAAGAAAATTGAAATCATATCAAATATGTTTTCTGACAACAGCACTATGAGACTCGATATCAATTAAAGGAAAATATCTGTAAAAAATACAAAGATATGGATGCTAAAAAGTACAGTACTTAATAACCAAGATGTCACCAAAGAAATTAAAGAGGAAATGAAAAAATACCTAGAAACAAATGACAATGAAAACACGACGACCCAAAACCTATGGGATGCCGCAAAAGCAGTTCTAAGAGGGAAGTTTATCGTAATACAATCCTACCTCAAGACACAAGAAACATCTCAAATAAGCAACATAAACTTATACATAAAGCAATTAGAGAAAGGACAAAATAACCGCCAAAGTTAGCAGAAGGAAGAAATCATAAAGATCGGATCAGAAATAAATGAAAAAGAAATGACGGAAACAATAACAAAGATCAATAAAACTAGAAGCTTGTTCTTTGAGAAAATAAACAAAATTGACAAATCATTAGCCAGACTCATCAAGAAAATAAGGGAGAAGAGTCAAATCAATATAATTAGAAATGAAAAAGGAGAAGTAATAACTGATATGTCAGAAATACAAAGGATCATGAGAGATTTCTAAAAGCAACTATATGCCAATAAAATGGACAACCTGGAAGAAATGGACAAATTCTTAGAAAAGCACAACCTTCCGAGACTGAACTAGGAGGAAATAGAAAATATAAACAGACGAATCACAAGCACTGAAATTGAGACTGTGATTAAAATCTTCAACAAACAAAAGTCCAGGATCCAATGGCTTCACAGGCGAATTCTATCAAACATTTAGAGAAGTGCGAACACCTATCTTTCTCAAATTGTTCCAACATAAAGCAGAGGGAGGAACACTCCCAAACTCATTCTACTAGGCCACCATCACCCTGACACCAAAACCAGACAAAGTTGTATCAAAGAAAGAAAATTACAGGCCAATATCACTGATGAATATAGATGCAAAAATTCTCAACAAAATACTAGTAAACAGAATCCAACAGCACATTACAAGGGTCATACACAATAATCAAGTGGGGTTCGTCCCATGAATGCAAGGATTCTTCAATATACGCAAATCAATCAATGTGATACACCATATTAGCTAATTGAAGGAGAGAAACCATATGATCATCTCATTAGATGCAGAAAAAGCTTGTGACAAAATTCGACACCCATTTATGATAAAAAAAACCTTCAGAAAATAAGCATAGAGGGAACTTACCTCAACGTAATAAAGGCCATATATGACAAAACTCACAGCCAACATTGTTCTCAATGTTGGAAAACTGAAATCATTTCCACTAAGATCAGGAACAAGACAAGGTTGTCCACTCTCAGAACTGTTATTCAACATAGTTTCTGAAGTTTTAGCCACAGCAATAAGAGAAGAAAAAGAAAAAAAGGAGTCCAAATCGGAAAAGAAGTAAAGCTGTCACTGTTTGCAGTTCACATGATGTTATACATAGAGAATCCTAAAGATGCTACCAGAAAACTCCTAGAGTTAATCAACGAGTTTGGTAAAGTAGCAGGATACAAAATTAATGCAGAGAAATCTCTTGCATTCCTATACAATAATGATGGAAAATCTGAAAGAGAAATTAAGGAAACACTCCCATTTACCATTGCACCAAAAAGAATAAACTACCTAGAAATAAACCTATCTCAGGAGACCAAAGACCTTAAGCAGGTCTTTTGCAAACTTTATAGAAAACAAGAAGACACTGATGAAAGCAATTAAAGATGATACAAACAGATGGAGAGATATACCATGTTCTTGGATTGGAAGAATCAACATTGTGAAAATGACTATACTCCCCAAAGCAATCTACAGATTAAATGCAATCCCTATCAAACTACCAATGGCATTTTTCACAGAACTAGAATAAAAATTTTCACAATTTGTCTGGAAACACAAAAGACCCGAAATAGCCAAAGCAATCTTGAGAAAGAAAACCGGAGCTGGAGGCATCAGGCTCCCAGACTTCAGACTGCACTACAAAGCTACAGTAATCAAGACAGTATTGTACTGGCAAAAAGACAAAAATATAGATCAATGGAACAGGATAGAAAGCCCAGAGATAAACCCACACACATATGGTCACCTTTTGTTTTGATAAAGGAGGCAGGAATATATAATGGAGAAAGACAGCCTCTTCAAAAAGTGGTGCTGGGAAAACTGGACAGCTACATGGAAAAGAATGAAATTAGAACACTCTCTAACACCATACACAAAAATAAACTCAAAATGGATTAAAGACCTAAATGTAAGGCCACGCACTATAAACCGCTTAGAGGAAATCATAGGTAGAACACTCTATGACATCAATCACAGCAAGATCCTTTTTGACCCACTTCCTAGAGAAATGTAAATAAAAACAAAAATATACAAATGGGACCTAATGAAACTTAAAAGCTTTTTTACAGCAAAGGAAACCTTAAACTAGGCGAAGAGACAACCCTCAGAATGGGAGAAAATATTTACAAATGAAGCAAGTGACAATGGATTTATCTCCAAATTTTACAAGCAGTTCATGCAGCTTAATATCAGAAAATCAAAAAGCCCAGTCCAAAAATGGATAGAAGACCTAAATAGGCATTTCTCCAAAGAAGATAAACAGATTGCCAGCAAACACAAGAAAGAATGCTCAACATCACTAATCATTAGAGAAATGCACATCAAAACTACCTACCTACTACCTCACACCAGTCAGAATGGTCATCATCAAAAAATCTACAAACAGTAAATGCTGGAGAGGGTGTGGAAAAAAGTGAAAAAGTGAACCCTCTTGCACTCTTGGGTGGAATGTAAATTGACACAGCCACTCTGGAGAACAGTATGGAGTCTCGTTAGAAAGGTAAAAATGGAAACTACCATACGACCCAGCACAGCAATCCCATTACTGGGCATATACTCTGAGAAAACCATAATTCAAAGAGTCATGTACATAGGGACACATAGAGCCTGAAAGTGAGGGGATGGAAAAGTCAATAGTTTTCATTGCAGCCCTATTTACAATAGCCAGGACATGGAATCAACCTAAGTGTCCACCAACAGATGAATGGATAAAGAAGATGTGACACATATATGCAATGGAATATTACTCAGCCATAAAAAGAAACGAAATTGAGTTTATGTAGTGAGGGGGATGGACTTAGAGTCTATCATACAGAGTGAAGTAAGTCAGAAAGTGTAAAACATATACCATATGCTAACATATATGGAATCTAGAAAAAAAATGCTTCTGAAGAACCTAGGGGCAGGACAGGAATTAAGATGCAGATGTAGAGAATGGACTTGAGGACATGGGGAGTGGGAAGAGTAAGCTGGGATGAAATGAGAGAGTGGCATGGATTTATAAATACTACCAAATGTAAAATAGATAGCTAGTGGGAGGCAGCTGCATAGCACAGGGAGATCAGCTCGGGGCTTTGTGACCACCTAGATGGGTGGGATAGTGAGGATGAGAGGGAGACACAGGAGGGAGGAGATATGGGGATATATGTATATGTATATCTGATTCAAAGTATATTTAAATAAGTTCCTATCAAAATACTCATATTTTTCACAGAACTGGAAAATATAATCCTAAAATTTATATGCAACCACAAAAGAACCTGAATCGCTTGAGGAAAAAGAACAAAGCTGACATATTATCCTCCCAGACTTCAGACTATGCTACAACACTACAGTAATGAAAACAGAGTCATACTGGTTCAAAAACAGATACATAGATCAATGGATCAGACTAAATATCCTTGAAATAAACCCACAAACTATGGTCAATTAATCTATCAAAATGAGGCAAGAATATACAGTGGAGAAAATAGTCTTTTCAATAAGTGGTGCTGGGAATAGTAGACAGCTCCATGTAAAACAATGAGATTAAAACATCTCTTCATACCATATGCAAAAATAAACTCTAAATGTAAGACCCAGAACTCTAAAACTCCTAGAAGAGACATAAACAGATGATTCTGACATAAATCATATCAATATTTTTTATATGTCTCTTAAGGCAAAAGAAATAAAAGCAAAAATAAATAAATGGCACCTAATTAAATTTAAAACTTTTTGCACAGCAAAGGAAAGCATCTACAAAACAAAAAGACAATCTACTGAATAGGAGGAAATATTTGTGAATGATATGACCTATAAGGGGTTAATATCCAAGATTATGAAAAGCTCATAAACAGAACTTCAAAAAGCAATCTACCAGATTAAAAAATGGGCAGAAGACCTGAACAGACACTTTCCCAAAGAAGACATACAGATGGCTGACAGACACATGAAAAACTGCTCAACATCACTTATTATTAGAGAAACGCAAATCAAAACCACAATGAGTTATCACCTCACACTTGTAGAGGATGGCTATCATCCAAAAGTCTACAAATAACAAATGTTGGTGAAAATATGGAGAAAAGGGAACCTTTGTACACTGTTGGTGGGAATGGAAATTGGTGTAATCATTATGGATAAGAGTATGGCGGTTCCTCATAAAATGAAAGTACACACACACACACACACACACAATGGAATACTACTGAGCCATACAAAGGATGAAATTTTGCCATTTGCAGAAATATGGATGGACTTTAAGGGTATTATGACGTGAAATAAGTCAGACAGAGAAAGACACTGCATATTATCACTTATATGTGGAATCTAAAAGATAATACAAATAAATATATATAACAAAACAGAAGCAGACTCACAGATATACAAAACAAACTAGTTGATAACAGTAGGGAGAAGAAAGTATGAGGGGCAAGATAGGATTATGAGATTAAGTGATAGAAACAACTATGTATATGATAGATAAGCAACAAGGATATATACTGAACATAAGGAAATATAGCTGTTATTTTTTATTAATTTTAAATGGATTATAATCTATAAAACACTGAATCACTATGCTTTGTACCTGAAACTAATATAATTTTTAAATCAACTATACTTCAATTTAAAAAGTCACATAGTTCATATACTAATTAAAAAATAATCCAACTATATACTACTACAAGAGCCTTACTTCAGGCTTAAGTATACATGTATGCTGAAATTTAAAGATTTGAAAAATATATTTCATGTTAATTGTAACCAAAGAGCATGGATAGCTATATGTACATGAGACAAATTGTGATTAAATAAAAAACTGTAATTGGAGACTAAGAAAAACATTATGTACAGACAAAGGTGTTAATTAATCAGGAGGAATTAAGAACTGTAAATATGTAAGCCATAAATATTGAAGCAAAAATATACAAAGAAAATATTAACAAATATAAAGGAAAAATTGGAAAGCAATACAATGATAGTAAGAAACTTAAATATCCCCTCTTTCAACAATGGATAGATCAATAAGAAAATATTGAATTTTAACTACACTTTAGGACAGACATAATTCGTATATATATATACAACATTTCACCCAAGAGCAGCAGAATAGCTATTCTTCTCAATCACATAAGTTATACTCTCCAGTGTATGTTAAGCTACCCAAAAAGTATTAACAATTCAGCATGATTGAAATCATATAATTTCTTTTATGACAAAAATGTTATGAAATCAATAACAGGAGAAAAATTGGAAAATTCCCAAAAATGTATACAGTGCATAACAGTAAACTGAGCACCCAATGAATCAAAGAAAATATCAAAAGAGAAACCAAAAAATGCCTGGAGACAAAAAATAAAATAAAAGAATGGAATCACAGCATAACAAAACTTATGGGGCTTCCCTGGTGGCGCAGTGGTTGAGAATCTGCCTGCCAATGCAGGGGACACGGGTTCGAGCCCTGGTCTGGGAAGATCCCACATGCCGCGGAGCAACTAGGCCCGTGAGCCACAATTACTGCGCCTGCGTGTCTGGAGCCTGTGCTCTGCAACAAGAGGGGCCACGATAATGAGGGGCCCATGCACCACGATGAAGAGTGGCCCCCGCTTGCCGCAACTAAAGAAAGCCCTTGCACAGAAACGAAGACACAACACAGCCATTAAAAAAAAAAAAACTTATGGAATGCAGAAAAAGCAGTTGTAAGAGGAAAGTTTATAGAGATAAACATGTACATTACGAAAAAATGAATGATCTAAAATAACCATCCTAACTTTACATCACAAGTAACTTGAAAAAGTAGAATACACTAAGCCCGAAGTTAACAGAAGGAAGTAGAGAAAATCATATCAGAAAAAAAAATGGAATAGAGACTAGAAAATGAATAGAAATGATTAAAAGAACAGAGTTTCAGTTCCTCTCTTCATAAAGATATCAAAATTGACAAATCTTTAATTATACTAAGAAAAGACTCAAATAAGTAAAATCAGAAATGAATAAGGAGACATTACAACTGATACCAAAGAAATACAAAGGATCAAAAGAGACTATTATGAACAATTAAACACCAAGAAATAGAAACACCTAGAAGAAATGGATAAATTCTCAGAAGCAGACAACTTACAAAAATTGAATCATGAATAAACAGAAAATCTGAACAGAACAATAATGAGTAAGGAGATATAATCAGTAATTGAAAATCTCCCAACAAGGGAAACACAGGAACTCCTGGCTTCACTAGTGAATCTACTAAACTTTTTATGAAGAATTAACATCAAACCTTTACAAGTTTCTCCAAAATATTAAACAGAAGGGATCTCTTCCAAACTAATTTAATAAGGGCAGAATTACTCCAATAAAAAAAACAAACAAGAAAAGAAAATTACAGGACAATATTCCTGATGAACATAGATGGTAAAGTCCTCAAAAAAATACAAAACAACAAATTCAACAGCACATGAGAAAGGTTATAAATTATGATCAAGTAGATTTATCACTGGGATGCAGGAATGGTTCAACATATGTAAATCAATAAATGTAATATGCCATATTAAAATACTGAAAGATAAAAATCATATAATTATATACAAGGATGCAGGAAAAGCATACAACAAGATTCCATGCCCTTTCCTGATGAAAACTCTCAACAAATTAAGTATAGAGGAAAAGTTCCTCAACTTAATAAATTATATGTATAATAAGTCTATAACAAATATCATCCTAAACAATGAAAAGCAGAAAGCTTTTCTCCTAAGGTCAGGAACAAGACAAGTGTGTCCACTCTCACCACTTATATTCAACATAATTCTGGAAGTCACAGACAGAGCAATTAGGCTTAAAAGGAAATAAAAGTCACATAAGGAAGAAAAAAGTAAAATTGACTCTATTTTCAGATGACATGAACTTATAAATAGAAATCTTTAAAGATTCTACCAAAAAACTGATAAAACTAATAAACCATTTAAATAAAGTTGCAAGATAAAACGCCAACGTACAAAAGTCAGTTTTACTTCTATACACTAACAATTAACTCTCTGAAATAGAAATTAAGAAAACAATTTCATCTACAATAGCATCCAAAAATAAAATATTAGGAATTAATTTACCAGAAGTGAAAGATTTATACACTGAAATCTATAAATAATTGATAAATAATTTGTAGAAGCCACAAATAAATGTAAGAATATCTCATGTTTATGATTTGGAAGAAATAATATTGTTAAGATGTCAGTACAACCAAAAGCAATCCATGGATTCAATGCTATCACTACCAAAAGCCCAACTGCGTGTATCACAGAAATAGAAAAAAGTCTTAAAATTAGTATGGAACCACAAAATATCCTGAAAGCTAGTGCTATCTTGAGCAAGAGAAACAAAGCTGGAGGCATCAAACTTTCTGATTTCAAACAATATTAAAAAGCTATAGTAATCAAAAGAGTATAAAACTGGCATAAAAATAGACACATAGACTAATGGAACATAATAGAGAGTCTAGATAAAAATGGACACATATATGGTTAACATATCTTAAGTTGCCAAGAATACATAATGAGGAAAGGACAGTCTCTTCAATAAATAGTGCTGGGAAAAGTGGATAGCTACATGCAAAAGAATGAAATTGGAAACTTAAACATAAGACTTAAGCAACAAAATTCCTAGAGAAAGTTTTCTTGATACTGGTCTTGGCAATGATTTCTTTTTTTTGTATTTGACACAGAAAGCAAAGCAACAAAAGCAAAAGTAAACATTTGGAAGTACGTCAAACTGAAAAGTTTCTGTACATCAGAGGAAATGATCAAAAAGATGAAAAGGCAACATATGGAATGGGATAAAATTTTAAACTATATGTATAATAGGGTTAATATTCAAAACATATAAGAAACTCACAAAAATCAACAGCAAAATATACCCCCAATAACCTAATTAAAAAATGGAAATGTAACTGAACAGACATTTTCCCAAAGAAGACATACAAATGGCGAACACACATGGAAACTGCTCAACATTTCTAATCAGGGAAATGCAAAAAAAAAAAAAAAAAAAGAGATATCACTTCACATCTGTTATAATGCCTGTAAAAAAGACAAAAGATAATGAATGTTTGTGAATATGTGGAGAAAAGGGAACCTCTGTGCACTATTGGTGGGAATGGAAATTAATAGAGCCATTATGAAAAACAGTACAGAGGTTCCTGGAAATTTTAAAGTAAAATTACTATGTGATGGAGCAATCTCACATCGCCATATATGCAAATAAATAAAATCACTCTCTCAAAGTGATATCTCTAGTCCCATGTTCTTTGTAACTTTATTCACAATAACCAAGATATGACAACAACCTAAGTGTCCACTGACAGAGACTGGATAAAGAAAATGTGGTGTGCCCATCCTGGATAAAGAAAATGTGTTATGCCCATCTATAAAATTCCCAAGAGTGAACAAGAGATGTGTAGCAAGTGCATCCATAGAAAAAGTCTGAGAAAGCCTGAGAATCCCCAGTTAGACTTACATGCAAAGATCATGGCTCTTGAAGCCAGTCAGCAAAAATTGGAGGAGGTGTCTGTTTCTTCATATGTAATGACAGCAATTCAACACATCAATGAACCTTAAACATCAAGGACACAAGTCACCAGCAGAAGAACACAATAATTTTCCAGTAACCAATACCAAACAATTGAAGATCTATGAATTGCCTGACATAAAATTTAAAATAATTGTTTTAAGGAAACTCCGTGAGCTTAAAGAGAATACAGATAAAGAACTCAACAAATTTAAGAAAAAAAATATACAGGGAAAAAATAAGGTATTCAACAGAGACAGAAATTTGAAAAAAATAAAAAGAGAGAGAGAACCAAACAGAAATTATGGGGTTGAAATACAAAGAATGAAATGAAACATGCAATAGAGTACATCAACATATGGCTCAGTCCAGCAGAAGAAAGAACCAGTGAACTTGAAGACGGGTTATTTATCAAATGAGAGGAGGAAAAAGTAAAAGAGAATACAAAAGAAGAAGAAAGGACTATGTGAATTAGGACATCAAGTTAAATAATATTCCCAGTATGGGAGTCCCAGAAGAAGAGAGAAAGGAGAAGAAAGCTTAAACAAATATAGGCTGAAAAGGCCCAAATCTGGAAAGAGATTGGACATTCAGGTATATGAAGCCCCTAGGTCCCCATACAGAGTCAACCCAAAAAGGATTTCAACAAGATGCATTAAAATAAAATTGTGAAAATTCAAAGACAAAGAAAGAAGTTTGATAGCAGCAAGAGAAAAATAATCTCATCTTATCCAAGGGAAAATCCATAAGGTAACCAGCAGATTTTCAGCCCAAACCACGTATCGGAAGAGACTAGGATGATATATATTTACAGTGCTACAAGGGAAAAAAAAATCTGTCAACAAACATTTTACCTAGCAAAGCTGTCCTTTAGAAATGAAGGAGAGATAAATACTTTTCTAGACAAACAAAAGCTGAGATAGTTCATATTTTTGATATTGAGCTCCATGAGCTGCTTGTATATTTTGGAGATTAATCCTTTGTCAGTTGCTTTGTTTACAAATATTTTCTCCAATTCTGAGAGTTGTCTTTTCGTCTTGTTTATGGTTTCCTTTGCTGTGCAAAAGCACATGAAAGAATGCTCAACATCACTAATCATTAGAGAAATGCAAATCAAAACTACAATGAGGTATCATCTCACACCGGTCAGAATGGCCATCATCAAAAAATCTACAAACAATAAATGCTGGAGAGGGTGTGGAGAAAAGGGAACCCTCTTTCACTCTTGGTGGGAATGTAAATTGATACAGCCACTATGGAGAACAGTATGGAAGTTCCTTAAAAAACTAAAAATAGAACTACCATATGACTCAGCAATCCCACTACTGGGCATATACCCTGAGAAAACTAGAATTCAAAAGGAGACATGTACCACAATGTTCATTGCAGCACTATTTACAATAGCCAGGACATGGATGCAACCTAAGTGTTCATTTACAGATGAATGGATAAAGAAGATGTGGCACATATATACAACGGAATATTATTCAGCCGTAAAAAGAAATGAAATTGAACTCTTTGTAGCGAGGTGGATGGACTTAGAGCCTGTCATACAGAGTGAAGTAAGTCAGAAAGAGGAAAACAAGTACTGTATATTAAACATATATATGGAATCTAAAAAAAAAGGGTTCTGATGAACCTAGAGGCAGGACAGGAATAAAGACGCAGACGTAGAAAATGGGCTTGAGGACACAGGGAGGGGGAAGGGTAAGCTGGGACGAAGTGAGAGAGTAGCATTGACATATATACACTACCAAAGGTAAAATAGATAGCCAGTGGGAAGCAGCTGCATAGCACAGGGAGATCAGCTCGGTGCTTTGTGACCACCTAGAGGGGTGGGATAGGGAGGGTGGGAGGGAGATGCAAGAGGGAGGGGATATGGGGATATATGTATACGTATAGCTGATTCACTTTGTTATACAGCAGAAACTAACACACCATTGTAAAGCAATTATACTCCAATAAAGATGTTTAAAAAAAAAACTGGGCTTCTCTGGTGGCGCAGTGGTTGGGAATCCGCCTGCCAGTGCAGGGGACATGGGTTCGAGCCCTGGTCCAGGGGGATCCCGCATGCCGCGGAGCAACTAGGCCCGCAAGCCACACCTGCTGAAGCCTGCGCGCCTGGAGCCCGTGCTCCGCAGCTGGAGAGGCCATCATAGTGAGAAGCCCGTGCATCGCAACAAAGACCCAATGCAGCCAAAAATAAATAATAAATTAATTAATTAAAAAAAAAAGAACTGAGGTAGTTCATCATGACTAGATTATCCTTAAAAGAAATGCTATGGGAAGTTCTTCAAGCTGAAATGAAACAATGCTAATTAATAGCATGAAAACTTATGGAAATATAAAACTCACTGGTGACTGTAGTATACAGGTAAATTCAGAATACTCTATATAAAACAGAATGGACTTGAGGATACGAGGAGGGGGAAGTGTAAGCTGGCACCAAGTGAGAGAGTGGCATGGACATATATACACTACCAAATGTAAAATAGATAGCTAGTGGGAAGCAGCCACATAGCACAAGGAGATCAGCTCAGTGCTTTGTGACCAGCTAGAAGGGTGGGATAGGGAGGGTGGGAGGGAGGGAGATGCAAGAGGGAAGAGATATGGGAATATATGTATATGTATAACTGATTCACTTTGTTATAAAGCAGAAACTAACACACCATTGTAAAGCAGTTATACTCCAATAAAGATGTTAAAAAAAAAAGATCATAACCAGCTCAAAAAAAAGTGGTATATCAACAATAAATATAGTTACAATAATTTGTTAATATAAAAAGTGTGTACGTTTGTAAGATTGTGGAGAAACTGAAGCCTCTATGAGAATATAAAATGATGCAACTGCTCTGGAAAATATTTTCCTAGTTCCTCATGGAGTTCATGGAGTTACATATTACCCAGTAATTCCTCTCTTAAGAGAAAGAGAGAATAGAAAACATAAATCCACACCAAAATTTCTACATGAATGTGCTTATTAGCGTTATTCATATTTGCCAAAACCTGGAAATAACCCAAATATTCAATCAACTGATGAATAGATTGAAAAGTATATTCTTACATATTATGATTTTTTGACAATAAAAAGAACTAAAATATAGATACATGCTACACTATGAATGAACCCTGAAGTTATAGTAAAATTTTCTAAAACCCACTGAGTTTTACACTTTATTTTTTTATTTTTTATTTTTTTATCCACTGTAACAGCTCCTTTACTTTGCAGTGAAAATTGATTTGTATATTCTTTGCCTCTGAGTCCTTGTGGGATTTTTTTTTTTAATTCAGACAGAAAGTCACAAAAATTATACTCATCCTCATCAGTTCACTCAGTCCCATGTAATTAATTTTTTTTTTCATCTTGATCTTTTGTTAGCACTTTTATGAGTTCATCAGTTTTTCATTAGAGTTCTGAAAATGCTTATTCATTCAGTTCAGCAGTAAAGTCAGTTACCAGAAACCTGTACTTGTCAGAGTCTTTTCCATGAATTTCTTGAAGATGAAACCCTTTTATAGGAACATATTTGCAAAAGCATCAGAGTACACCCAGAACTGTCTGTAAATGACAAAAGACTTAAAAATGACCACGGTTAAAGATTTGACGAAAGTTCATAATAATGCAGTTGACAAGAAAATTAGTTATTTCTGAGATATACATTTTAAAGTAATAACTAGGATTATTACTTATAACATTATACCAGAACATATAAGATTTTTAGAAATTTCATGTAATGTCTGAAACATTTATATTAACATATTTCCATACATATTTCCATACAAATACAAATATAAGATTTTTAGAAATTTCATGTAATGTCTGAAACATTTATATTAACATATTTCCATACAAATAACCCAATGAAAGTTTAGTATTAGTTGTTTTGTTTGTTTTTTTATACTGCAGGTTCTTATTAGGCATCAATTTTATACACATCAGTGTATACATGTCAATCCCAATCGCCCAATTCAGCACACCACCATCCCCACTTCACTGCAGTTTTCCCCCCTTGGTGTCCATATGTCCATTCTCTACATCTGTGTCTCAACTTCTGCCCTGCAAACTGGCTCATCTGTACCATTTTTCTAGGTTCCACATACATGCATTAATATACGATATTTGTTTTTCTCATTCTGACTTACTTCACTCTGTATGACAGTCTCTAGATCCATCCACGTCTCAACAAATGACTCAATTTCGTTCCTTTTTATGGCTGAGTAATATTCCATTGTATATATGTACCACAACTTCTTTATCCATTCGTCTGCTGATGGGCATTTAGGTTGCTTCCATGACCTGGCTATTGTAAATAGTGCTGCAATGAACATTCGGGTGCATGTGTCTTTTTGAATTACGGTTTTCTCTGGGTATATGCCCAGTAGTGGGATTGCTGGGTCATATGGTAATTCTATTTTTAGTTTTTTAAGGAACCTCCATATTGTTCTCCATAGTGGCTGTATCAATTTACATTCCCACCAACAGTGCAAGAGGGTTCCCTTTTCTCCACACCCTCTCCAGCATTTGTTGTTTGTAGATTTTCTGATGATGCCCATTCTAACAGGAGTGAGGTGATACCTCATTGTAGTTTTGATTTGCATTTCTCTAATAATTAGTGATGTTGAGCATCTTTTCATGTGCTTCGTGGCCATCTGTATGTCTTCTTTGGAGAAATGTCTATTTAGGTCTTCTGCCCATTTTTGGATTGGGGTGTTTGTTTCTTTGATATTGAGCTGAATGAGCTGTTTATATATTTTGGAGATTAATCCTTTGTCCGTTGATTCATTTGCAAATATTTTCTCCCATTCTGAGGGTTGTCTTTTCGTCTTGTTTATGGTTTCCTTTGCTTTGCAAAAGCTTTGAAGTTTCATTAGGTCCCACTTGTTTATTTTTGTTTTTATTTCCATTACTCTAGGAGGTGGATCAAAAAAGATCTTGCTGTAATTTATGTCAAAGAGTGTTCTTCCTATGTTTTCCTCTAAGAGTTTTATAGTGTCCAGTCTTATATTTAGGTCTCTCCATTTTGAGTTTATTTTTGTGTATGGTGTTAGGGAGTATTCTAATTTCATTCTTTTACATGTAGCTGTCCAGTTTTCCCAGCACCACTTATTGAAGAGACTGTCTTTTCTACATTGTATATCTTTGCGTCCTTTGTCATAGATTAGTTGACCATAGGTGCGTGGGTTAATCTCTGGGCTTTCTATCTTGTTCCATTGATCTATGTTTCTGTTTTTGTGCCAGTACCATATTGTCTTGATTACTGTAGCTTTGTAGTATAGTCTGAAGTCAGGGAGTCTGATTCCTCCAGCTCCATTTTTTTGCCTCAAGACTGCTTTGGCTATTCGGGGTCTTTTGTGTCTCCATACAAATTTTAAGATGATTTGTTCTAGCTCCGTAAAAAATGCCATTGGTAATTTGATAGGGATTGCATTGAATCTGTAGATTGCTTTGGGTAGTATACTCATTTTCACAATGTTGATTCTTCCAATCCAAGAACATGGTATATCTCTCCATGTGTTGGTATCATCTTTAATTTCTTTCATCAGTGTCTTATAGTTTTCTGCATACAGGTCTTTTGTCTCCCTAGGTAGGTTTATTCCTAAGTATTTTATTCTTTTTGTTGCAATGGTAAATGGGAGTGTTTCCATAATTTCTCTTTCAGATTTTTCATCATTAGTGTATAGGAATGCAAGAGATTTCTGTGCATTAATTTTGTATCCTGAAACTTTACCATATTCATTAATTAGCTCTAGCAGTTTTCTGGTGGCAGTTTTAGGATTCTCTATGTATAGTATCATGTCATCCGCAAACAGTGACAGTTTTACTTCTTCTTTTCCAATTTGTATTCCTTTTATTTCTTTTTCTTCTCTGATTGCCGTGGCTACGACTTCCAGAACTATGTTGAATAATAGTGGTGAGAGTGGACATCCTTGTCTCGTTCCTGATCTTAGAGGAAATGCTTTCAGTTTTTCACCTTTGAGAATGATGTTTGCTGTGGGTTTGTCATATATGGCCTTTATTATGTTGAGATAGGTTCCCTCTATGCCCACTTTCTGGAGAGTTTTTATCAGAAATGGGTGTTGAATTTTGTCAAAAGCTTTTTCTGCATCTATTGAGACGATCATATGGTTTTTATTCTTCAATTTGTTAATATGGTGTATCACATTGATTGATTTGCATATATTGAAGACTCCTTGCATCCCTGGGATAAATCCCACTTGATCAAGGTGTATGATCCTTTTAATGTGTTGTTGGATTCTGTTTGCTAGTATTTTGTTGAGGATTTTTGCATCTATATTCATCAGTGATATTGGTCTGTAATTTTCTTTTTTTGTAGTGTCTTTGTCTGGTTTTGGTATCAGGGTGATGGTGGCCTCATAGAATGAGTTTGGGAGTGTTCCTTCCTCTGCAATTTTTTGGAAGAGTTTGAGAAGGATGGGTGTTAGCTCTTCTCTAAATGTTTGATAGAATTCACCTGTGAAGCCATCTGGTCCTGCACTTTTGTTTGTTGGAAGATTTTTAATCACAGTTTCAATTTCATTACTTGTGATTGGTCTGTTCATATTTTCTATTTCTTCCTGGTTCAGTCTCGGCAGTTTGTGCATTTCTAAGAATCTGTCCATTTCTTCCAGGTTGTCCATTTTATTGGCATAAAGTTGCTTGTAGTAGTCTCTTAGGATGCTTTGTATTTCTGCAGTGTCTGTTGTAACTTCTCCTTTTTCATTTCTGATTTTATTGATTTGAGTCCTCTCCCTCTTTTTCTTGATGAGTCTGGCTAATGGCTTATCAATTTTGTTTATCTTCTCAAAGAACCAACTTTTAGTTTTATTGATCTTTGCTATTGTTTTCTTTGTTTCTATTTCATTTATTTCTGCTCTGATCTTTATGATTTCTTTCCTTCTGCTAACTTTGGGTTTTGTTTGTTCTTCTTTCTCTAGTTTCTTTAGGTGTAAGGTTAGATTGTTTACTTGAGATTTTTCTTGTTTCTTTAGGTAGGCTTGTATAGCTATAAACTTCCCTCTTAGAACCGCTTTTGCTGCATCCCATAGGTTTTGGGTCGTTGTCTTTTCATTGTCATTTGTCTCTAGGTAGTTTTTTTATTTCCTCTTTGATTTCTTCAGTGATCTCTTGGTTATTTAGTAACGTATTGTTTAGCCTCCATGTGTTTGTCCTTTTTACTTTTTTTTCCATGTAATTCATTTCTAATCTCATAGCGTTGTGGTCAGAAAAGATGCTTGATATGATTTCAATTTTCTTAAATTTACTGAGGCTTGATTTGTGACCCAAGATGTGATCTATCCTGGAGAATGTTCCGTGTGCACTTGAGAAGAACGTGTAATCTGCTGTTTTTGGATGGAATGTCCTATATATATCAATTAAATCTATCTGGTCTATTGTGTCATTTAAAGCTTCTGTTTCCTTATTTATTTTCATTTTGGGTGATCTGTCCATTGGTGTAAGTGAAGTGTTAAAGTCCCCCACTATTATTGTGTTACTGTCGATTTCCTCTTTTATAGCTGTTAGCAGTTGCCTTATGTATTGAGGTGCTCCTATGTTGGGTGCATATATATTTATAATTGTTATATCTTCTTCTTGGATTGATCCCTGGATCATTATGTAGTGTCCTTCCTTGTCTCTTATAACATTCTTTATTTTAAAGTCCATTTTATCTGATATGAGTATAGCTACTCCAGCTTTCTTTTGATTTCCATTTGCATGGAATATCTTTTTCCATCCCCTCACTTTCAGTCTGTATGTGTCCCTAGGTCTAAAGTGGGTCTCTTGTAGACAGCATATATATGGGTCTTGTTTTTGTATCCATTCAGCCAGTCTATGTCTTTTGGT
The DNA here is from genome assembly GCF_028021215.1 of Eschrichtius robustus. NCBI lineage: Eukaryota > Metazoa > Chordata > Mammalia > Artiodactyla > Eschrichtiidae > Eschrichtius > Eschrichtius robustus. Next base: position 53,189,995 of record NC_090845.1, on the reverse strand, counting down.
TGGGGCATTTAATCCATTCACGTTTAAGGTAATTATCGATATGTATGTTCCTATGACCATTTTCTTAATTGTTTTGGGTTTGTTTTTGTAGGTCCTTTTCTTCTCTTGTGTTTCCCACTTAGAGAAGTTCCTTTAGCATTTGTTGTAGAGCTGGTTTGGTGGTGCTGAATTCTCTTAGCTTTTGCTTGTCTGTAAAGCTTTTGATTTCTCCATCAAATCTAAATGAGATCCTTGCCGGGTAGAGTAATCTTGGTTGTAGGTTCTTCCCTTTCATCACTTTAAGTATATCATGCCACTCCCTTCTGGCTTGCAGAGTTTCTGCTGAGAAATCAGCTGTTAACCTTATGGGAGTTCCCTTGTATGTTATTTGTCGTTTTTCCCTTGCTGGTTGCAATAATTTTTCTTTGTCTTTAATTTTTGCCACTATGTGTCTCGGCGTGTTTCTCCTTGGGTTTATTCTGTATGGGACTCTCTGCGCTTCCTGGACTTGGGTGGCTATTTCCTTTCCCATGTTAGGGAAGTTTTCGACTATAATCTCTTCAAATATTTTCTCTGGTCCTTTCTCTCTCTCTTCTCCTTCTGGGACCCCTATAATGCGAATGTTGTTGCGTTTAATGTTGTCCCAGAGGTCTCTTAGGCTGTCTTCATTTCTTTTCATTCTTTTTTCTTTAGTCTGTTCCGCAGCAGTGAATTCCACCATTCTGTCTTCCAGGTCACTTATCCGTTCTTCTGCCTCAGTTATTCTGCTATTGATTCCTTCTAGTGTAGTTTTCATTTCAGTTATTGTATTGGTCATCTCTGTTTGTTTGTTCTTTAATCCTTCTAGGTCTTTGTTAATCATTTCTTGCATCTTCTCAATCTTTGCCTCCATTCTTATTCTGAGGTCCTGGATCATCTTCACTATCATTATTCTGAATTCTTTTTCTGGAAGGTTGCCTATCTCCACTTCATTTAGTTGTTTTTCTGGGGTTTTTTCTTGTTCCTTCATCTGGTACATAGCCCTCTGCCTTTTCATCTTGTCTATCTTTCTGTAACTGTGGTTTTTGGTCCACAGGCTGCAGGATTGTAGTTTTTCTTTCTTCTGTTGTCTGCCCTCTGGTGGTTGAGGCTATCTAAGAGGCTTGATGGGAGGCTCTGGTGGTGGGTAGAACTGACTGTTGCTGTGGCGGTCAGAGCTCAGTAAAACCTTAATCCACTTGGCTGTTGATGGGTGGGGCTGGGTTCCCTCCCTGTTGCTGTGGCGGTCAGAGCTCAGTAAAACCTTAATCCACTTGACTGTTGATGGGTGGGGCTGGGTTCCCTCCCTGTCGGTTGTTTTGCCTGAGGCAACCCAACACTGGAGCCTACCCGTGCTCTTTGGTGGGGTTAATGGCAGACTCTGGGAGGGCTCACGCCAAGGAGAACTTCCCAGAACCTCTGCTGCCAGTGTCCTTATCCCCACAGTGAAACAGAGCCACCACTCGCCTCTGCAGGAGACCCCCCAACACCAGCGGGTAGGTCTGGTTCAGTCTCCCCCAGGGTCACTGCTCCTTCCCCTGGGTCCCGATGCACACACTACTTTGTGTGTGCCCTCCAAGGGTGGGGTCTCTGTTTCCCCCAGTCCTGTCAAAGTCCTGCAATCAATTCCCACTAGGCTTCAAAGTCTGATTCTCTAGGAATTCCTCCTCCCGTAGCCGGACCCCCAGGTTGGGAAGCCTGACGTGGGGCTCAGAACCTTCACTCCAGTGGGTGGACTTCTGTGGTATAAGTGTTCGCCAGTCTGTGAGCCACCCACCCAGTAGTTATGGGATTTGATTTTACTCTGATTGCACCCCTCCTACCATCTCGCTGTGGCTTCTCCTCTGTCCTTGGACGTGGGGTATCCTCCTTGGTGAAGTCAGGGTCTTCCTGTCAATGATTGTCCAGCAGCCAGTTGTGATTCTGGTGCTCTCGCAAGAGGGAGTGAGAGCACGTCCGTCTACTCCGCCATCTTGGTTAATCCGAGTTTTACACTTTAAATAAGGTAAAGCTTAAGTATATGAATTATATCTCTTTAAAGCTGTAATAAAAATAAAGTGGTGTGTGTGTGTGTGTGTGTGTGTCTATGTATCACTTACCAAAAGAATGCTGGAATATGTATATTCAAATGAAGATAATTTGACAAGAGAAAAAATATTACAGAAATAAGAAGACTGTCTCATGGAAGTAAAGTTGTCAATTTATCAAGAGGTCATACAATTCCTAAAAGTATGCACCTAATAATAGCTTTCAAAATACATGAAATAATGATAGAATTGAAAGGAGAAATGAACAAACGTAAAATTTCATTAGATCCCTCAAAACCATTCTCAATAATTGATAGAACAAGTAGTCAATGTGTAATTGTATGGAAGATTCGACTCACACTAGAAACCAATTGAAGTATTGTAATTGAAATTTATAAAATACACAGTGAAAACAAAATACATATTCTTTACAATGAACTTGAAACAGATGATCATGTTCTGGGGCTTAAAAGAAGTCATACCAAAATGAAAAGTATTCAAATAATACAATACATATTCTCTGTTTTGATTAATATTGTTCAACTTATCTATTAAAGCATTTAAGGCTACTATCAATAGGATTCCAAGCAGCAAGATGAAGCCAACATGCAATATTAATTGCAACAATTCACCCCAGGATTCAGCTGAACAAATCTTACAAACCATCAATGTCCACCTTTAGCTTTCTTAAGCTGCCTTAAGTTTCTCTTTAAATTTCCACTTGACCCAAGGCATTAATACAGGTACAACAGTATATATAAGCAATTGCACATACTCCACCTTGGCCCACAAGTAGGAAGTTTAGTGCAATTCTATCATCCATAATAACTCATGCCATTTAGATGAATGTGACATGCATGCTTTCTAAGGACAAAGTAGTGTTTCCTTAAGCACTTAGAAGTCTCATTACCAAGTTTATGAGACAAATCAGTGTTTAGGAGAAGGATGCATATTATGCATGGCTTCTGTACAATAAGTAAAATCTCTAGGGTATACATGGTGCCCCTGGAAGGAAAGTGTTTGCAATTTTGGTGCCCCTCTATTAGAAGTTATTGGGTTGGCCAAAAAGTTCTTTTGGTGTTTTCGCAAACGAACTTTTTTGCCAACCCAGTGTATCAGTTGGAGGACACAGGTTGACTACCTCCAGTGTAGACTCCAAGTCTTAAGATTCCCCATTTATTTGAATAATTGCCTCTAGTCCTTGTTTTGGGAAGGACTGCCTGAGCATAGTTAGTCCAATCTGTCTTGTTTGTCCACACCATCAGATGCATAATATTTGTCTTCCCCATGGGGTAACTAAGATTTGGAATGGAAAGAGTTCTGGAGGTGTTTTATATGGAAGATATAGCTGAAACTATCCCCTCTTGCTTCTGACAGGATTCTTGGTAAGGTTAAGGGGAATGACGGTCAAATTTGGGAACAGCCTTCTGGAAGAGAATGACAGATCTGACAGATTGTTAAATTTAAGGTACTTACAACAGTTTGAGAGCCGCACCAGGATGGTTTTGTTGTTGTGGTGGTGGTGGTTTTGTTTTGTTTTGTTCTGGGTTTTTTTTTTTTTGGGTGAGGAAGACTCCAGGGGTAGTTTTGAAAGACAAAAGTTCTTTCCCATATATCTCTGGTGTTCTAAGGTGTTTGTGCCCAAGTGCTGGGTTGTTGTTCTTCTTCCACCTCCATAAAATTTGGATGTCCCTTTCCAAAAACTATAACTCCAACTTTACCCCAAGCATTCTCTACTCAGCCCCAGACTTTTTATCTGGTAGGACCAAGTACAAGAGAGACAATTTTATCTATATAACCTTAACTAGCAAGTCTGAATTCTCCATTTGGCCAGACCTGCAGGTCTGTTGATTGCTGTTAGGGGAAAGTAAAAAACATCATGCCCAGGAATGATCAGGAAGGAAACCTAAATTTTCAAAATAAGTCTATATAACTTATCTACTCTTTTTCATTCTGGTTACTACCCTGGAAGCAGACAAGAGGAGATGCTCTCTTTCTTGGAGCAACAACATCTAATGACCAAGCTGCTTTACTGAGGTGAGTAGACCAAGAGGAAGTGAGGGAGATGGAGTCAGAAACATGTGATTCAATTTTTGAGAAGGCAATACTAAAGCTCAATATTACTAGATGCTCATGGATAGTAGGATGCAAGGGAGTTCCATCAAATGTCTTGATCCTTAACTCATTGTTAAGTGACATTTGCAATAAAAAGCACACCATTGGCAGAATATAAGTAGTTTGGAAAGCCAAAAACATGACACAGATTAGTTTTAAGTAACACAATTATGTGTTTGGGGTCAGCTGTTCAGAATAGAACAGCAACATTGCAACCTGTGAATATCAACAGTAGTGAGACCCATTCAAAAGCCCCAAGAGGAGAGTCAAAGAATCAAAGGTTGGATATAGTCAATCCATCAGTTATGTGTATGCCACAGTTAATGCAGTGTGAGACAAATGAGGCAAATATATTGACTTTTGTTAAGAGTTACAAATCTGGCTTGCACTAGTAGACTCTGCAAAAGAATGAGCCCTTACCATGAGTATCTATATGAGAGATCCTGATATATATTTTAATATTTTAATCAGTAACTAAGATTTGTTTCTACATTTTGTGGCCCTAAAGAAGGGTGTCTTTAATCTGCCAGACTATAGTTTCCAAAGTGCCATACGAAAATGCTAGACCAGGGGTCTCCAACCCCTGGGCCATGGACCAGTACCACTCCGTGGCCTGTTAGGAACCGGGCCGCACAGCAGGAGGTGAGTGGCAGGCAAGCGAGTGAAGCTTCATCTGTATTTACAGCCACTCCTCATCGCTCACATTACGGCCTGAGCTCCGCCTCCTGTTAGATCAGCAGCGACATTAGATTCTCATAGGAGCACAAACCCTACTGTGAACTGCTCATGCAAGGGATCTAGGTTGTGCACTCCTTATGAGAATATAATGCCTGATGATCTGAGGTGGAGCTGAGGCAGTGATGCTAGCACTGGGGAGCAGCTGCAAATACAGATTATCATTAGCAGAGTGGTTTGACTGCACGGAGACCATAAGAAATCAATTGCTTGCAGACTCATATCAAAACCCTATCAGTGTGTGGCAAGTAACAATTAAGCTTCATCTTATGGAGTAGACTGGACATAAGCAACACACTTTGGGTGTCACTGTCTATTGTCACCCCCCAGATGGGACCATCTAGTTGCAGGAAAACAAACTCAGGGATCCCACAGATTCTGCATTATGGTGAGTTGTATAATTATTTCATTATGTATTACAATGTAGTAATAATAGAAATAAAGTGCACAATAAATGTAATGCGCTTGAATCATCCCCAAACCATCTCCTCCCCCACCCCCGGAAAAATAATTTTTCCACGAAATAGGTCTCTGGTTCCAAAAATTTTGGGGACCGCTGGGCTAGACCATTGGTAATTTCTCCAAAGTAAGTTCTGCCCACTAACCAGAGAAGCCACACTACTTTCATTTCTGCATAGCTGATTCTGAGCCTAAACAGCCATACCAGCCAGTGAATACCATCAGTTTTCAGCTTAAGCAACTCTTTGTTGAGCCAGGCCCAAATACCTAGGGAAATCTTGTGAATATACAGCCTTCACTGAGCTAGAAGGTTTTTTTTTTTTAAGATTTTTTTTTTGATGTGAACCATTTTTAAAGTCATTATTGAATTTGTTACAATATTGCTTCTGTTTTATGTTTTGTTTTTTTGGCCACGAGGCATGTGGGTTCTTAGCTCCCAGACCAGGGATCAAACCTTCACCCACTGCATTGGAAGGCAAAGTCTTAACCACTGGACCACTAGGGAAGTCCCTGAGTTAGTGGTTTTACTTCAAGCAGTAGAGTGAGTGAAAGGTAAAGTTTCCACCAGGGAGATAGCTGCCACTCTTACATGTAAAGAAGAGATGGTTCTAGAACCAGATAAATATGTTCTTGACTTAGCCATTTCCATTTGATAAGTGAAGCTTGTTGTACCATTGCCACCTTGATAGTCATTGAATCTGAGTTGACCAACCCAAAGATGTGATTATAAGGCCAGATATGTGCAGGTCCTCCATGAATCTATTTAGTCAACAGAGTGAGTGATATTATGGCCCCTTTGATATATGGCCCTGGCTATCTGTAAAACTTGGTTTTATCTACCCATATGTAGCAAGATATGTCAGCAAGGATTTAGCCCTCTCCTTCAGCAGTCAATAAGTAATCTAGGGCTATCCAGTTATTTAGCAGCATGGCCTCTAAAGTACAGTGAGATTCATCCCAGAGTTCCTATCCTTGGACTATCTGTTTAATTTGTGTGGATAATTCCTTGGCCATAGCTTCTTTTAATAGTTGTGGATATATTGCACATATGTTGTTCTTACTGCTCCCCTAGTGATCCTTAGGTACTTATTACCAAGGAGATTATTGAGAAAGCCCATTTGTAACATGGGAGGGTTGTAGCTTCTGTAGTTTCATGGGGCAATTACTTGGGGAGGCTTCCACTCCTGACTAAAATTCTACTGCAATTTTAAGTCATCCCAAGTGCAGGAAATATTCAGGATTAAATGAGAAGATTGTGATAGGGAAAGCCATTTGATTCCCTTACAGGACCAAATGGCTCTCTCTGATGTCTGTATTCTTTTTGTTCCTGTGAAGGTAAGTTTGTGTGGCTTAATGTAATTCTGGGCCGTGTTAACAGGAGGATAAAATTTTATAATCAGACAGGCTTGTGTGTTATTTGTCTTGCATTCAGTTCCTGGATTACTTCATTATGGGCTCAGGTCACCATTGCCTATATATTTGTGTGAGATTAGCCTTTGGATATTGTTGTTGGATGTCAGAGGTTAGGGGAATAGGCTCATCCTGATAAGTGAGGTTTTTAGGGGAACTTGCCCATGGGAGAAGTATTTGAAAATCTGGTAGTCAGAAGCAAGCCCAGCATATGGTTAGACTTATCATCTTATGTATTTCTCTTGCTAAGGCTTTATACAGACTTGGTTTGGAGGTAATTGTATTCTCCTCTTTGCTCAGATTGATATACATTGTTCTCGAGTTTCCTGCAAATTGCCAATAATAAATATCATCGCTGTGTTCCCATGGGCATAGGATAGGTGTTATCAGTGCAGTTCAAAAAAAAGTTGTTAGTTTAGCCACTTACCAAATTAGATCCTTAACTATGGGGCACTCACCTATGAGATCCTCACAAGAGGACCAAGTTATTTCCAAAATAAACATCAATTGTATTATACCTTTGGCCCAATTCTGTCCCTTTATGTTGTGCCATTGCTATATTTCAGTGGGGAACCACCCACTCCACCAACTCCATTCTAGAGGAAACTTTTATAGGGAAGTCATTTGTATAGCTTTAATAGCCTCAGGGGTATCCCCTTTGAAGGTGGTGGCGTAACTACACCAATAATTTTCCTCCCAGGTTACATTCCCTACTAGGTTTCTCATTGCTGTTTTTAGTTTCTGTAGGTTGGGGTGTGTATATTTTTAAAGGGATATCCAGAAAAATAACACTGGGCAGCATCTCCCCTTAAATATTTTCAAAGTCCTTAATAATTGTGGTTTTGGAAGGCCTGGGAAATTTTATAATAGCTCTAAGTAAGTAGTTGTCAATTTGGGTGGAGCAACACTCATGCAGGGAGCATTAAGGTAGAAACATGGGATAAAATTGGTTTTCATAAGAATTTTTTTTTACTATAGCCCTAACTATGTAACAGAGCTATGATAGTCCACTGTGGGCAACTGGCAATGCGGTTGCTGTAGAATCCTCTTCCATTGACTGTTATGTAAAACTTGCAGTTGGTATTTGTGAGATTAGGTTAGGGAAGAATTCCCAAGCTGGTTGCAGTCCCTGTTTTTTTGCACATGCCTTGGCTCAGGTAACATTATGTAGTATATATTGCCTTCCTTTTTTTGTTTCTCTTATTATTATTTTAATAGAATAGCCATCCATATATTTAAGTATACATTTTGGAATATCCACCCTGAATGTTACATGGAAATATGCACAAATACTTCTTAGAAAAGTAACCTGTTCACTTTCCAACTCTTAGAAAAACTTGCTCTTTAACCTCATATACTAATAGTGCTTACACTGTTCTGGGCACCATTCTTTCTATAGATATGAACTCATTTAATCCTCGTCCTTAGCATTTGAGCTGAGAATCTCACACTACAGCTTGAGAAACTAAGGCCAAGAGAAACTAAGTACCTTGCCAATTCGAACTTGGGAGGCAGGCTACAGAGGCTAAGTTCTATTTATCCAATTTTTTTTTATTGTGGAAAAATATATGAAGCAAAAAATTTATAGTTTTAACCGTTTTAAAGTTTACAGTTTAGTGGTATTATGTATATTCATATTGTGCAACAATTATAACACCCATCTCCAAAATTCTTTCCTCTTATGAAACTTAAAACTGTACTCATTAAACAATAATTCACTACGATTCCTTCCCTCCACTACCTGGCAACATCACTTCTGCTTTCTTTTTCTTTTATCTACTCTTTTCTCCCGTGCACCAGTCGCTGGTAACCAACATTCTACTCTCTTTTGCTATGAGTTCAGCCTTTTTTCCTCCCACAGATAAGTGATAGCATTCAATATTTGTCCATCAGTGTCTGGCTTATTTCATGTAACATAATTTCCTCTGTGGTTCATACATGTTCTTGTAAATGGTGGGACTTCCTTATTTTTAAAGGCTGAATAATAATTCATTAGGTATACAATTTGAAAATATTTGCTCTTATTCTGTAGGTTGCCTTTTCATTTTGTTGATTGTTTCCTTGGTTCGGCAGGATCTTTTTGGTTTGATGTAATCCCATTTGTTTATTTTTGCTTATGTTACCTCTGCCTTTTGTGTCAAATCCAAAACAGACAGAAAACATTGCCAAGACAGATGTCAAGGATCTGTTCCCTGATGTTTTCATCTAGGTTTTATAATGTCAGGTTTTATGTTTAAGTCTTTAATCCATTTTGAGTTGATTTTTTTGTATGGTGTGAGATAAGAATTCAATTTCACTATTTTGCATATGAATATCTAGTTTTCCCAACATGTTTTATTAAGGAGACAATATATTCCCCATTGTGTATTCTTGCCACCTCTGACAAAATTTAGTTGACCATATATGTGTGGGTTTATTTCTGGTCTCTCTATTCTATTCCATTGATATATGAGTGTCTTTTTATTATAGTACCATACTGTTTTGATTACTATAGCTTTGTAATATAGTTTGAAAACAGGAAGTGCCTCCAGCTATGTTCTTCTTGCTCAAGATAGCCTTAGCTCTTCAGGGTCTTTTGTACTTCTATACAAATTTTAGTATAGTTTTTCCTATTTCTGTGAAAAAAAGAGTCATTGGAATTTTTATAGCTATGGTATTGAATCTGTGTATCACTTTGGGTAGTATGGACACTTTAACAATTATAATTCTTCCAATCCATAAACACAGGACAGCTTTCCACTTAGTTTCTTCAATTTATTTCATTATTGTTTTATAGATTTCAGTGTACAGATATTTTACTTACTAGGTTAAATTTAATCCTATGTATCTTATTGCTTTTAATGCTATTGTAAATGGGATTGTTTTCTTTATTTTTTTCAGATAGGTCATTGTTAGTGTATAGAAGTGCAACTGCTTTTGGTATGTTGATTTTGTATCCTACAACTTTACTGAATTTGTGTATTGGCTTTAACAATATTTTGGTGGCATTTTAAGGGGATATATATATATGTCATCTGAAAACAGAGGCAACATTTTTTCCTATTTGGTTGCCTTTTATTTCTTTTTCTTGCCAAGTTGTTCTGTGTAGGACTTCCAGGACTATGTTAAATAAAGTAGCAACAGTAGTCACCCTTGTCTTGTTTGAGAACCTAGAAGAAAAACTTTCAACTTTTCAAGGATTAACATGATATTTGCCATGGACTTGTCATATATGGCTTTTATGATATTGAGGTACATTCCTTCTATACATACTTGATAATTTTTATCATTAATGATGTCAAATATTGTCAAATGATTTTTATGCATCTATTGAGATAATCATATGATTTTTATCCCTTAGTTTGTTAATAGGGTGTATCACATTTATCAATTTGTATATATTGAACCATGTTTGCATTCCAGGGGTAAATCCCACGTGATCATGTTGTATGATCCTTTTAATGTGCTGTTGAATTTGTTTTCCTAGTAATTTTTGAGAATTTTAAATCTATGTTCATCATGGATATTACCCTGTCATTTTTATTTCTTCTTTTTCTTGTCTGTTTTGATATTAAGACAATGTTGTCCTCAAGAAATTAGCTCAGAGGTGTTCCCTCATTTTTAATTTTGGAAGTGTTTGAGAATAATTGGTATTAATATTATTTAAACGTTTGGTAGATTTCACCAGTAAAGCCATGAGATCCTGGACTTTGTTGAGAGATTTTTGATTCCATCTTCTCACTAGTTATACGTCTATTCAGATTTTCTATTTCTTCATGATTCAGTGTCAGGGAGTTGTATTTTTTAGGGAGATATCCATTTCTTTGTCCAATCTGTTGGCATATAACTGTTCACAGTACTCTCTTATCCTTTGTATTTCTGTGGTAACAATTGTAATGTCTGTCTTCCTTTATATTTCTTATTTTATTTAAATATTCTCCTTTTTTCTTAGTCTAGGTAAGTGTTTGTTATGTCTAAAAATCCTTTCAAAAAACCAGCTCCTAGTTTTGTTGATTTTTTTTTATTGTTTATCTATTTCATTTATTTCTGCTCTAACCTTTGTTATTTCCTTTCTTCTACTAAGTTTGTTCCTAGTTTATTCTTCTTCGCTTATTTCCTTGAGATGTAAATTTAGGTCATTTATTGAGATCTTTCTCTTTTCTTAAATGTATGTGTTTGCTACTGTGAATTTCCCTCCTAGAACTACTATTGATATACCCCATAAATTTGTGTTTTGTGTTTCAATTACATTTGTTTCACGACATTTTTTTGATTTATCTTTTGATTTCTTCTTTGATCCATAAATTTCTAAGGAGTGTGTTGTTTAATTTTCACATGTTTGCAAATTTTCCTGCTTTTTCCCTGTTATTTATTTTTAGTTTCTACTGCTGCAGTCAGAAAAGATACTTGATACGGCTTCTGTCTTCTTAAATTTGCTAAGATTTGTTTTGTGACTAACATATGATCTATCCTGGAGAATGTTCTATGTACACTTGAGAAGAATTTGTATTTTGCTGTTGTTGGATGGAATGCTCTCAATATGTTTGTTAGGTCAGTTATCAAACATGTAGTTCAAGTCCAGTGTTTGCTTATTTATTTTGCCTGTATGATTTATCCACTGTTGAAAATGAAGTATTAAAATCCCATACTATTTTTGTATTGATGTCTATGCCTTATGATCTGTTATTTGCTTTATAAATTTAGGTGCTCTGATGTTGGGTGCAAAAACATTTACAATTGTTATACCATCATTGCACTGCCTTGTTTGTCTTACCACATCTTCTTTACCCATTAATCTGTCGATGAACATTTAGGTTTGAGGTTGCTTCCATGTCCTGGCTATTGTAAATAGTGCTGCAATGAACATAGGGGTACATGAATCTCTTCGAATTATGGTTTTCTCCAGACATATGCTCAAGAGTGGGATTGCTGGATCATATGGTAACTCTATTTTTAAAGAACCTCCATACTGTTCTCCGTAGTGACTGCACCAATTTACATTCCCACCAACAGTGTAGGAAGATTGCTTTTTCTACACACCATCTCCAGCATTTATTATTCATAGACTTTTTGATGATGGCCATTCTGACCAGTGTGAGGTGATATCTCATTGTAGTTTTGATTTGCATTTCTCTAACAATTAGCAGTGTTGAGCATCTTTTCATATGCCTCTTGGCCATCTGTATGTCTTCTTTGGAGAAATATCTGTTTAGATCTTCTGCCCATTTTCTGATTGGGTTGTTCATTTTTTTGATATTGAGTATGAACTATTAGAGGAAAAGAGGCAGAACACTCTTTGACATAAATAGCACCAATATGTTTTTGGATCCATCTCCTAGAGTAATGGGAAAAAAACAAAAATAAACAGTTGTCACCTAATTAAACTTGAAAGTTTTTGCAGAGGAAACCATAAACAAAAAGAAAAGACAACCTACAGAATGGGAGAAAATATTTGCAAACAATGCAAAGGGATTACTTTCCTACATATACAATTGCCATTTTGTTTCCAGCTGTTTTGTAGGTCTTTTGTTACTTTTTGTCATCCTGTCTTCCTTTGTGATTTGATGATTTTGTACATTTATTCCTTTCTCTTTGCTTTCACATCTATTATAGGTTTTTGTTTTGTAGTTATGAAGAGATTCACTAAAAATATCTTATAGATATTAGAGTCAATTTAAGCTGATTACTTAACTTCAACCACATACAAAACGTCTACATTTTTACTCTCTTCCCCCTAACATTTCATGTACTTGGTGTCACAATTTACATCTTTTCATATTGTGTATCCACTAACATATTATTGTATATAGTCATTTTAATGCTTTTTTCTTTTAATCTTTATGCTAGAGTTAAAAGTGCTTTATACTCCCCATTAAAATGATATTCTGAATTTCACTATATACGGACCTTTACCAGTCAGTTTTATATTTTATATGTTTTCCCATTATTAATTAGCATCCCTTTTATTTCAGCTTAAAGCACTCCCTTTAACATTTCTTATATGACAAGTCTAGATGTGATTAACTTCTTCATCTGCTTGTTTGTGAAAATCATTCTCTCTCCTTTAATTTTGAAGGACAACTTTGCCAGGTCAAGTATTCTTGGTCGGGAGATTTTTTTCTTTCAGCACTTTGAATATATCATCACACTTCCTTCTGGCATGCAAAGTTGTGGTTGTGTGAGCAAAAAATTTTGCTCAAAGTTTTGTGGAGGTTTCTTTTTATGTAATGTCGCTTTTCTCTTGTTGCTGTCAAGGTTCTTTGTCTTTAACTTTTGAAATACTTTTCTTGCCTTGGGCCTCTGGATGTATCTTATTTGGTATTTGGGGGGACATCCTGGGCCTAGACGTCTGCTTATTTCCCCATTCTTGGGAAGTTTTCAACCATTATATATTTTAAAAAAATTATTATTGACCTACAGTTGATTTACAATGTTGTGTTAGCTTCAGGTGTACAGCAAAATGATTCAGTTATACATATACATATGTTCCCCCTCCCCTTTTTTTAAGATTCTTTTCCCATATAAGCCATTACAGGGTATTGAGTAGAGTTCCCTGTGCTATACAGCAGGATTTTATTAGTTATTTATTTTATATATAGTACTGTGTAGTCAATCCCAATCTCCAAATTTATCCCTCCACCCCTTTATCCCCTGGTAACCATAAATTTGTTGTCTACATCCATAACTCTACTTCTAGTGTGTAAATAAGTTCATTTGTACCCTTTTTTTAAAGATTCCACACATAAGTGATATTGTATGATACTTGTCTTCCTCTGTCTGATTTACTTCACTCGGTATGGCAATCTATAGTTCCATCCATGTTGTGGCAAATGGCATTATTTCATTCTTTCTAATGGCTGAGTAATATTCCATTGTATATATGTACCACATCTTCTTTATCCATATCTCTGTTGATGGACATTTACGTTGCTTCCATATCCTGGCAATTGTAAATAGTGTTGCAAGGAAAATTGGGGTGCATGTATCTTTTTAAATTATGGTTTTCATTGGATATATGCCCAGGAGTGGGATTGCTGGATCATATGGTAGCTCTATTTTTAGTTTTTTAAGGAACTGCCATACTGTTCTCCATAGTGTCTGCACCAGCTTACATTCCCACCAACAGTGCAGAGAGTTCCCTTTCCTCCACACCCTCTCCAGCATTTATTGTTTGTAGATTTTTTGACTGGTGTGAGGTGATACCTCATTGTAGTTTTGATTTGCATTTCTCTAATAAGTAGTGATGAACATCTTGTCATGTGCTTTTTGGGCATCTGTATGTCTTCTTTGGAGAAATGTCTATTTAGATCTTTTACCCACTTTTGGATTGGGTTATTTTTTTTTTGACATTGAGCTGTATGAGCTGTTTGTACAGTATAATTTGGAGATTAATCCCCCTGTCAGTTGCTTCATTTAGAAATATTTTCTCCCATTCTGAGGGTTGTCTTTTTGTTTTCTTTATGGTTTCCTTTGTTGTGCAAAAGATTTTAAGTTTAATTAGATTCCATTTGTATATTTTTGTTTTTATTTTCATAATTCTAGGAAGTGCATCAAAAAAGATCTTGCTGCCATTTATGTCAAAGAGTGTTCTGTCTATGTTTTCCTCTAAGAATTTTATAGTGTCTGGCTTTACATTTAGGCCTTTATTCCATTTTGAGTTTATTGTTGTGTATGGTGTTAGGGAGTGTTCTAATTTCATTCTTTTACCTGTAGCTGTCCAGTTTTCCCAGCACCACTTTTTGAAGAGGCTGTCATTCCTCCACTGTATATTCTTACCCCCTTTGTCATAGATTAGGTGACCATAGGTGTGTGGGCTTATCTCTGGGTTTTCTATCTTGTTCCATTGATCTATATTTCTATTTTTGTGCCAGTACCATACTGTCTGATTACTGTAGCTTTGTTGTAAAGTTTGAAGTCAGGGAACCTGATTCCTCAAGGTACGTTTTTCTTCTGCAAGATTGCTTTGGCTATTTGGGGTCTTTTGTGTTTCCATACATATTGTAAAAATTTTGTTCTAATTCTGAGAAAAATGCCATTGGTAATTTGATAGAGATTGCACTGAATCTGTAGATTGCTTTGGGCTGTATAGTCATTTTCACAATATTGATTCTTCCAATCTAAGAACATGGTATATCTCTCCATCTGTTTGTGTCATCTTTGATGACTTTCATCAGTATCTTATAGTTTTCTCAGTATAGGTCTATTGCCTCCTTAGGTAGGTTTATTCCTAGGTATTTTCTTCTTTTTGTTGAGATTGTAAATGGGATTATTTCCTTAATTTCTCTTTCTGATCTTTCGTTGTTAGTTTATTGGAATGCAAGAGATTTCTGTGTATTAATTTTGTATCTTGCTACTTTACCAAATTCACTAATGAGCTCTTGTAGTTTTCTAGTAGTATTTTAGGATTTTTCTACGGATATTAGAAAAATGGTATGATAGATAGTATCATGTCATCTGCAAACAATGACAGGTTTACTTTTTCTTTTCCAATTTGGATTCCTTTTATATCTTTTTCTTCTCTGATTTCCATGGCTAGGACTTCCAAAACTATGTTAAATAATAGTGGCAAGAGTGGACATCCTTGTCTTTTTCCTGGTGTTAGAGGAAAACCTTTCAGGTTTTCATCATTAGGAATGATGTTTGCTGTGGGTTTGTCATATATGGCCTTTATTATGTTGAGGTAGGTGCCCTCTATGCCCACTTTCTGGAGAGTTTTTATCATACATGGATGTTGAATTTTGTCAAAAGCTTTTCCTGCATCTACTGAGATGGTCATATGGTTTTTTTTCAATTTGTTAATATGGTGTATCACATTGATTGATTTGCATATATTGAAGAATCCTTGCATCCCTGGGATAAATCCCACTTGATCAGGTTGTATGATCCTTTCCATGTGTTGTTGGATTCTATTTGCTAGTATTTTATTGAGGATTTTTGAGTCTATGTTCATCAGTGATATTGGCCTGTAATTTTCTTTTTTTGTAATATTTGTGTCTGGTTTTGGTATCAAGGTGATGGTGGGCTTGTAGAATGAGCTTGAGATTTTTCCTCCCTCTGCTATATTTTGGAAGAGTTTGAGAAGGATAGGTGTTAACTCTTCTCTGAATATTTGATAGAATTCTCCTGTGAAGCCATCTGGTCCTTAAATTTGTTTGTTGGAAGATATTTAATCACAGTTTCAATTTCATTACTTGTGACTGGTCTGTTCATATTCTCTATTTCTCCTTGGTTCAGTCTTATAAGTTTGTACCTTTCTAAGAATTTGTTCATTTCTTCTAGGTTTTCCTTTTTATTAGCATATAGTTGCTTGTGGTAGTCTCTTATGATCCTTTGTATTTCTGTGGTGTCCATTGTAACTTCTTTTTCATTTCTGATTCAATTGATTTGAGTCCTCTCCATTTATTTTGTAATGAATCTGGCTAAAGGGTTACCAATTTTATCTTCTCAAAGAACCAGCTTCTGGATCTTTGCTTTTGTTTTCTTTGTTTCTATTTCATTTATTTTTGTTCTGATCTTTATGATTTCTTTCCTTCTATGAACATTGGGTTTTGTTTTTTTTTCTTCTTTCATTAGTTGCTTTAGGTGTAAGGTTAGGCTGTTTACTCGAGATTTTTCTTGTTTCTTGAGGTGAGATTGCATTGCTATAAAGTGTCCTCTTAGAACTGCTCTTGCTGTGTCCCATAGGTTTTGAATCATTGTGTTTTCTTTGTCATTTGTCTCTAGGTATTTTTTGATTTACTCTTTGATTTCTTCAGTGTTGTTTATTAACATATTGTTTAGCTTCCATGTGTTTGTGTTTTTTACAGTGTTTATTTTTTTAACTGTAGTTTATTTCTAATTTCTAATCTCATAGAATTGTGGTCAGGAAAGATGCTTGATATGATTTCAATTTTCATAAATTTACTGAGGCTTGACTTGTGACCAAAAATGTGATCTATCCTGGAGAATGTTCCATGTGCACTTGAGAAAAAGTGTACTCTGTTGCTTTTGGATGGAATGTCCTATAAATATCAATGAAATCTATCGGGTCTATTGTGTCATTTAAGGCTGTGATTCCATCTGAATTTTCTGCCTGGATGATCTGTCCATTGGTGTAAGTGGGGTGTTAAAGTCCTTCACTATTATTGTATTACTATTGATTTTCCCTTTTATGGCTGTTAGAATTTTCCTTATGTACTGAGGTGCTCCTATGTTGGGTGTGTAAATATTTACAATTGTTATATCTCCTTCTTGGATTGATCCCTTGATCATTATGTAGTGTCCCTCCTTGTCTTTTGTAACAGTCTTTATTTTAACGTCTATTTTGTCTGATATGAGAATTGCTACTCCAGTTTTCTTTTGATTTCCATTTTCATGGAATATCTTTTTCCATCCCCTCAATTTCAGTCTGTATGTGTCCCTAGGTGTGAAGTGGGTCTCTTGTAGACAGCGTATATACAGGTCTTGTTTTTGTATCCATTCAGCCAGTCTATGTCTTTTGTTCAGAGCATTTAATCCATTTACATTTAAGGTAATTATTATTCAAAAATTTTTTTTTTAATTATTTATTTTATTTGTTTATTTTTGGCTGTGTTGTGTCTTCGTTGCTGTGCATGGGCTTTCTCTAATTGCGGCGAGCGGGGGCTATTCTTCGTTGAGGTGCGCAGGCTTCTCATTGTGGTGGCTTCTCTTTTTGCAGAGCATGGGCTCTAAGTGTGTGGGCTTCAGTAGTTTTGGCACACAGGTTCAGTAGTTGTGGCTCACAGGCTCTAGAGCACAGGCTCAGTAGTTGTGGTGCATGGGCTTAGTTGCTCTGTGTCATGTGGGATCTTTCTGGAGCAAGGGCTCGAACCTGTCTCCCTTGCATTGGCAGGCAGATTCTTAACCACTATGCCATGAGGGAAGCCCTTAAGGTAATTATTGATATGTGTGTTCCTATTGCCATTTTCCTAATTGTTTTGGGTTTGTCTTTATAGGTCTTTTTTCTTTCCTTCCTCTTTTGTTCTCTTCTTTTTCTTGCCTAGAGAAGTTCCTTTAGCATTTGTTGTAGAGCTGGTTTGGTGATGCTGAATTCTCTTAGCTTTTGCTTGTCTATAAAGCTTTTGGTTTCTCCATTGAATCTGAATGAGAGCTTTGTTGGGTAGAGTATTCTTGGTTGTCGGTTTTTCCCTTTCATCACTTTAAATATATCTTGCTACTCCCTTCTGGCCTGCAGAATTTATGCTGAAAGTTCAGCTGATAATCTTATGGGTATTCCCTTGTGTGTTATTTGTTGCTTTTCCCTCGTTGCTTTTAATAATTTTTCTTTGTCTTTAATTTTTGTTAAATTGATTAATATGTGTCACGGTGTGTTCCTTTTTGAGTTTATCCTGTATGGGACTCTCTGCACTTCCTGGACTTTGTGTGACTATTTCCTTTCCCGTGTTAGGGAAGTTTTTGACTATAATCTCTTCAAATAATTTCTCAGCCCCTTTCTCTTTTCTTCCTCTTCTGGGACTCCTATAATTCGAATGTTGTTGCATTCAATTTTGTCCATAGTTCTCTGAGACTATCCTCAGTTCTTTTCAGTCTTTTTTCTTTATTCTGTTCCATGGCTGAGATTTCCATCATTCTGCCTTCCAGATCACTTATCCATTCTTCTGCCTCAGTTATTGTGCTATTGTTTCCTTCTAGTGTGTTTTTCATTTCAGTTATTGTCTTCTTTGTCTGTTTGTTTTTTTAGTTTTCTAGTTTTTGTTAAACTTTTCTTGTATCTTCTTGATCTGTGTCACCACTCTTTTTTTGAGGTCTTGGATCATTTTTGTTATCATTACTCTGAATTCTTTTTCATGCAGATTGCCTATCTCCTCTTCATTTAGTTGTTCTTGTAGGTTTTTATCGTGCTCTTTTGTCTGCAACATATTTCCTCGTCATCTCATTTTGTCTAAATTACTGTGTGTGTGGCCTCCTTTCTATAAGCTGCTGGATAGTAGCTCCTCTTGCTTCTTGTGTTAGCCCCCTGGTGGGTGAGGTTGGTCCAGATGCTTGTGCCATTATCCCCTTTATAGGGTGTTTGATTGGTGTTGTGGTGATCAGGGCCTGCCCTAGATAATGAGTGGGGCCTCCCCTTTGCTCTGTGTTTTTCACTGCCTTTTCAGGGGTGGGGTCTGCTCCTATTGAATATAATTTCCTTAGTTGTTGGTAGAGGCACCCAGATCTCTTTCTTAGCTTTGATTCTGATCTGCGTTTGAGGTAGGTGGGATTGGAGCACTCCTTCTGGGAGAGAAGTTACTGAGTATTCCTCCTCTGGAGCTGTTCACCTGTGATTGTGCTCTGTTGTGTCTCCTTTGGCCTGTTGTGCAGGCTCACAAAGTATATTGTTGTTGACACAGCTCTTGGTCCTACCTTAACTGTGGGTATGCCAGAAATTGGCCCTGGTGACTCTCAGGTTTTATTTTCACCCAGCTACCAGTGCAGGTCCACTGAGGTCAGGTCCCAGGACTGCAGTAGTCATGCACCTGGATCCACTGTGGGGAATATGGAGGCAGCTCAGACTGTGGTCTGGCCCAACCCCCACATTTACATGCTCAAAGAGCCCACAGCTGCTACAGCCAGACTCAGACTCATCTCAGCTGCAAGAGCACTTGCTGTCTTTTCGGATGTGTTACAGTGAATTTAGGAAGCCATGAATGAAGGTATAACTCCACAATTCTTGCAGCCACAAGGAGAAATTTCAGCTCTTCTTCCTTAGTCACACAGCCCCTTGGCCTCAGCTGTTTCAGCCCCTCCCCTGGGCAGATTTCCTAGTGGGATGTCCTGAGACCCACTCTCGGATTTTCTAGTGGGGGATGTATCCGTACCCTCCTGGGACAGTGGGGCAGGTCCTGGCACCTGCTGATGGATTTCCTAGCCTTGGAAGCTATCTGCGCCCTCCTGGGACAGTGTGGTGTGTCCCGGCACCTACTGGCAAATTTCCTAGTAGCAAGAGGTTTCTGTGAGCTCCTGGGACAGCGGGGCAGGTCCTGGCAGCCACTGTCAGATTTCCTAGCAGCGAGAGCTATCCTTGCACTCCCAGGACAGTAGGGTGGGTTCTGGCACCCACTGACAGATTTTGTAGCTGTGGAAGCTATTCTCACCTTCCTGGGACAGAATGGGCATGTCCTGGGGCCCACTGGCAGAATTCCTAGAGTGGGAAGCTGTACTCACCCTTCTGGGTCAGCAGGGGTGGGGCCTGGCTTCTGCCTGTCCAGAAGAGGCAGCCAGTGCCTGCCTCTGGAGCCCAAGATGGCGGTGGGGATGACTCACGCCCATGCCCGCAGCTCCTGTAGGCAGTGTCATTTTCTGGGAGCACTCACAGGGAAAGGACTTCTTATGGTTGTCCCGCCTCTCTCCTCCTGTGCCTCCCAATAATGGTGCCTTGCCTCTCTGGCAGGCCCAGGCTTCTTCCCAGTACGCCTCAGTGGCTCAACCTCTTCAGGCTGTTTCTGCACCTAACCTGGTCCTCTCCTTGGGACTGAACTTTGGAGTCTGAGCTTCAGCACTCGACCCCCACCCTCACCAACAGAGGAGTGTCTCAGGTTGGCAGGCAGTGCTGACCCTCTGTGCAGTTTATTCTACATTTTGCCTTCCACAAACATGTTGCTGCTCTCCCCTCTTAGGCTCCAAAACTCCCCCTCCATCTCATCTAATTTCTCTGTTGGTGAGGAGCCTTCCCAAGGTGTGGGAACTTTTCCTCCTTACAGCTCCCTGCCCGGGGCACAGGCCCTGTCCTGATTCCTTCTTTTTCTTTTTCTTTTTGTCCCACCCAGTTACATGGAGGTTTTCTTGTCTTTTTGGACATCTGAGATCTTCTGTCAGTGCTCAGTAGCTGTTCTGTGTGAATTGTTCCACTTGTAGGTGTATCTTCAATGTTTCTGTGTAGGGACGTGAATTCTGCCTCCTATTCCTCTGCCATCTTGATCCCGACCCCTCACTATTCTTATTAATAACACATTTAATGGAGGGAGGAATAGGAGAGCAAAAGTACAATACAAACTTCACCCCAGACTTATGGTCTGCCTCAATCATGCATGGTCCACAGTCCTTCACACGGGGAAAGTGTAATGGGCAATTAAGAATCCAAAGAGTACAGCTTAGCAGTTAAGAAAGCCAAGCTCATTTTGTGAAATTCTCTGGATTCAGATTTCAGCTCTGCCACTTATTGGCTTCAAAACCTTTAATGAGATTCTAAATCCTTCTGTCTCTTCATGAGGCTTGTTTAGGTGGCCACAAGGCAAGTAGATCTTCATATCCTCCCACCAGAATCTTAAGTTTCTATAGAGGTCTTAACAGCATTCAACCACAAAGTCAGTTCAGATAGTCTTAACAACACAGTGCTCTCTCAAGGCTGTGTCCTTGAAAATGGGTTCCACTCGCAAACATTATCTTTTTGAATAACCTTTCTGTCCTTTTCTCACTCTCTTTTCCTTCTAAGACTCCCATAATATGTATTTAATTTAATTGTGTCCTATAATTAAATTAATTTAATTAAATTCAATTTAATTGTGTCCTATAAGTCCCTTAAGCTATCTTCAGTCCTTTTCATTCTTTTTTTTTCTCCTCTGATTGGATGATTTTCACTGTCCTATCTTTGAGTTCACTGATCTTCTTTTCTGTTTGATGTAGTCTGCTATTGAAATCTTCTATTGAATTGTTCAATTCTGTTATTGTATTCTTCAGCTCTATGATTTCTGTTTGGTGCTCTTTTATCATTTTTATCTCTTTGTTGAAATTTTCACTTTGTTCATGCATTTTTATCTTGACCATGGAGAATGTCTTTATGACCTTTATTTTGAATCATCTGTTGGGGAAATCATTTGCCTATATTTCATTGGGATTGTTTTCTTGAGATGTGTCATGTTCTTTTGTTTGGAACATATTCCCCTGTTTCTTCATTTTCTTTGATTCCCTGTGCTGGGTTTGTGCATTAGATAAAACATTCACCCTTCTCAGTCTTGGTAGACTAGCCTCATGTAAGAGATGAACCTCATCAATCAGTCTGGCCCAAGATTCTGGGTGCCTCTCAAATCCTTGTTCTTGTTCAAACTTCTGTCTTTGTTCTTGGTAGTGTCCAGTAGATTAGGATGTTCCAAGTCCCATCAGTGTCCTGAAAACAGGGTAAATGCTCACACACCCTTTCACGTTCCCAGAAGACTATTTATTGCCTGCTTTTTCATCTCCCAGATGCAGGATAATTGGAATCCCAACCTTCAGGCAGCAGTTGGGAAAGTTGGGATGTTAAATATGCAGTCTATCCCCTGTCAGAGAAAAACTGGGAGCTCTTTGTTTTTTGCCTAATTGCTCTGTCTTGAGCCAGGGACAATAGCCACTGGAAGTGCTTGTGTGCCCACATAGAACCATATCTTTGTTCTCTGTGGTCCTGGGGACCCACAAATACCTAGCCCCA
The DNA here is from genome assembly GCF_028021215.1 of Eschrichtius robustus. NCBI lineage: Eukaryota > Metazoa > Chordata > Mammalia > Artiodactyla > Eschrichtiidae > Eschrichtius > Eschrichtius robustus. The sequence continues at coordinate 53,167,870 of NC_090845.1, read as the reverse complement.
TCAAATTCTAGAGCTAGGTGATCTGTGAGCTATTCCTTTGGTTGGCAGCCATAAAAGTTGAGGCAATGGATGTGTGGACAAGATCCTTCCAGAGGGGCAGCTGGAGGCTTGGTTTTGCTGTTGGGGAGAGCCACGGTATATGGCTTGGGAAGCGCCCACAAGCCCTTTCAGGTTCTGGATAAACCCAGTCATCTTCCAGATGTAAGCTAATTAGAAGTCCAACCCTCAGGCAACAGTTGAAAAAGTATGCAATCAAACCCTCCTCGGGAGAAACTGAGAGCATTACTTTTTCTGCCTGCTCTCTCTGCATTATGCCTGGGTGATAGATATGGGAAGTGTTCATACACCCCTTTAAAGACACCTTCATTGTTTATCCTGGGGTACTTGTGACTGCCAAGCCCTTTAGGTTCTCAGAGCTGTATGATTTCAGAGCCAGTCCCTTGGGTAGCAGCTCTGAAGGGCTCTAGATGTGTGTTCCAAACCCTTTGCTCTTCAGGAATTTGTAGTTTGTAGTTTCTTCTTGATTGGAAGGTGCTGTGCCAGTGGTGGGGTTTATGATGTGAGTGTGTCTCAGCTTTTCCTACCTGTATAAATATGGGTATTTTCTCAGTTTCCTGATTAGTCACTCAACTAATTTCTCTCAGTCTGAGTTGATTCATGTGTAGCTATTTATTAAGTGCAACCCTGGGAGGAAGGAAAATCAGGAGCCTTCTATTCTGCCATCTTACCTGCTTCCTTGTTTATATGGATTAGCAGACATGGAGGAGGTGTCCTTGCCACTGGGTTAATGTAATTTATTTTCACCTCAAATTGGGCTTCTCCTAGAGAGGGAGAAAAATAATTATAATTAATAGGAAAATGGTCCATAGTTGTAAGGATATACATTGTTGGCAGGGTTTAAATTTATCATATTTCCAGAGATTAGTAAGACCTGTAATTTTATCTGCACAATCTCTTAAGATTTGTTGGTATTGGATCTGGATTACAGCATTTTTAATCTGATTGCACTAATCACGAGCATCCTGGTTGTAATATTTGGTACATACTATCTCTGGGTATTCCTTAAATGTGATTCAATAGATAGTGGTCCATTGATCTATTTGTTCAGTGACACCAGTTGATAATAGTTGGTTTCATCTGATTTGAAGTAAGAGATGGCTAATAGAACTTAGATGTCATCTATGAGTCAGAAATGATGTTATAGAGAGTAACCTAGATGAAAGGATGTTGCTAGTGGTAGTAAAATTAAGAGGAGTGCTAACTTTGCTGTTATTGTATGTGGATAGTAAGTATTGTCTGTGTGTTAGTAAGACTGACCAACTGAAACAACTATCAGCATGGTTCCCATTGTCCAAAATGTAACCTGTGTTGTGTCTCCCTGTGGTGTACATGTGGCATGCTACTTCCATACATACATTTTCTGCAGTATTGTGTGGATTACCTAGTGTGTAGATTACCATGACTAGGTTGATCTATTGTTGGATGTATAATCGACATTAGTGAGAGTAGAAACTTCTCAGGTAAGAAAAATGCAGAACAACAGAGTAGTGGTAAAAGTTGGAGGTCATGTATGGCTAGCAGTAGGGGACCTGATCTTCCCCTGAGTATTACCTAAATGGTGCTACTCAGTCCAGGAGCAATTAGTTCCACCTGCTGGGTGACAGGAGCTGGTCATTGCTCCACAGTGCCCTTGATGGAGTGAAGTACATGGGTGGAAAAAGAGGACTGTTCTCTCTCCACATAGTGGTGTGTGATTTGTGGATCAGATTATGCTGGATGATGAGTAGATGCAGACTGAGAATGGACCCACAGTTAGTGGTCCATGCCAGATGCTTGTCAGGATTGATGAAGAAATGGCTATGCTCTGCATTTTCTATGAGGTAGAAGGAAAATGTGAAAGTACCAGGTAGATATTCCTTTGCACTGGGTGGTTATGTCAGGACTCCCATATACATAAAAATGGGTAATCATGTTGTGTCCAGTGTGCAGAAATTTCTGCACCAATATTTTGGTGATTTCCTCGTTTATGTGAATTTAATATGGTATAGCTATGGCATAGGAGTGTGGATTTAATGTAATCCTGACTATAAGCACTATTTTTGGCCACTTGGGATGCTATTGTTCTAAAAATTCTCCCAATTGCCCTTGTTTTAAAAGCCCATTATGTCATTCTATAATACCAGCTACTATATGAACACAGAATAGGTAGAAATATCCAAGCAATGTCCTTTTATAATGTCCATTGCTGTGTTTGCTTTGCAGAGAATTGGGAGTCTTGATTTGACTGTATAATTTTGTGTAACTTTGGTTCTCCTAAAGGCTGTAAAAGACATTTTGGTAACTCCTCAATAACATTAGCATAGGCTGGTGCCTTGCATGGATAAGCTGATAGTAGGTCTGTGTATGTATCTACCATAGTTAAATCATATTTAATAGCTTCTGCTGCTTCAGAGAGGTCCAATGAAGTTGATTTGACTGTTCTGATATGACCCTTCTCTGTAAATTTCTCTTCCATGCAACACTAGAGTCAGTGTCTAGATTTCTGGCATGTGGTAGATACCCTAATAGCTTCATGTAAATGTCTCTGCTGGGTTGATTCCTCTATGAACAACCAATTTTCATAATCCCATGATGCCCAAATGCCCTGAACTTTAATATGTCCACTGATAGGAAAGGTAGGGTGGCTCATTCCAAAGTTTTGAGAACTTACCCTCCTTCAAGGGGCTTAACTTTGGTGGCTTAGTTTGTCAGTTTTGTTGTTGTATTGTGCCCCCTCCATGCCTTGTTTGGTATGAGCTGAGGTATGGTGTGCCAAGATGAGCAGAGTGGGGGCTAAGATGGCAACTTTTCTATATCTCCTTAACCCAAATGTCTCAGCCTTCTATTTACAGCCATAATTTTGTTAAACTTTTGATCAGATAGTCAGCCCACTGACCAGGAGTCAATGAAAATACAAACATTAGAAAAATGTTGTCAAAGCCTTTCTCAATTTCTAGGATTATTTCACACAACGTGGCCCATTGGGAACATTGGTCTATCCCCTTTATGGAAATTGGAGTATTTGCATAAAGGTGAGAGGCTGTAGCTGTCCATTCTCAAGCCCCTTTATTCTCTGCGCTCACTCCATTGGTCAAGGAAACCATTGCTTTCCTTGTTTTGAAAGTACTAACCATTATCCCTCTGGTTCTTATTGAGAAAGAGCCAGAGGCATTTCTGGGGTTTTTGTCAACTTAACCTCAGTAGCAGGGCATTTCTTCATGGAGTAATAACACTTCAGTAGGGTCAGGTTTATCTATCCTATAGATACCATTTTAATATAGAGGCTTCTGTGGTCAATTAAATTTTATGGGGAGCTTTTTCCACCACTTAGGTCATAATAAGAATATTGGTCCTTAGGGTAATTGGCTCTGTCTCAGTAAAGACTTCAGTTTCAATAAGTGCCCCATAAGCTGCCAGGAGGTGCCTCTCTAGTAGTGAATGCTTTAAGCTGAATCTGGAAGCTACTTACAGCAAAAGTCCATGGGTAGACATCTACCTGTCCATTTGGTCCAGAGGCTCCAGAAAGCAAATTTGGAGGTGACAGAACTTCTAATTGTATGTTTATCCTTGAAGACACTGGTGGGAGAGCCAAAGTAATAACCTCTTTTAGTTTATCTACTGCCTGTTGTTGCTCAGCTCCCCACTGAAAAGTGGATTTACAGGTGTCTCAAGAGACACCTTAATAGTGTTAGCAAATATTGGATGTGAGGAATGTGTTGGTGTCAGAATCAGATCATTCCTATCAAATGTTGGTGCTTCTTTGCCAATGTGGATGTTTGAGAACTAGGAACTTGTCTTTTAACAGACAGAATAGTTCACCCTTTTGTATTCCAGATGTAGCCACAAAATTTAAGAGAGTGGTAGGGGCCTTGTGTCACATGCAGTGTAATAGCTTATCTCTTCTAGTGATATGTTTACTCAGGGTAGTTGTAATGAGAAAAGAACCATTTTGAGTTGCTGCCTTGGCATTTAACATTATGACAACCCTGATCACATCCAAAGTCTGGACGTTTATGTAAGGACCTAAGCAGGAGTTCCGCCACAAGTTTCACCTTACTTTTCCTGGGTCATCTTTTAAGATGACCACTAAGTACTTGCCTTTACTAGTGGGATTTTTCTTTTCCTATAGATTCTTACTTCCTTTCCACTTAGAGAAGCCCCTTTACATTTCTTTTAGGGTAGGATTAGTATTGATGAAGCCTTTTATTTTTTGCTTGTCTGAGAAGTTCTTTACCTCTCCTTCTATTCTAAATGATAGTCTTGCTGGGTAGAGTATCCTAGATTGCAGGTTTTCCCTTTTCAGAACTTTTACTATACCATGCCAATCCCTTCTGGCCTGCAAATTTCTGCAGAGAAATCTGCTGATAGCCTTATGGGGGTTCCTTTTTATATGACTGTTTTTCTCTTGCTGCCTTTAGAATTCTCTCTTGATCTTTAAATTTTGTCGTTTTAATTATGATATGTGGGTCTGTTTGTGTTCATCTTTTATGGGAAACTACCATATGATCCAGCAATTCCACTCCTGGGTATATATCTAGAAAACATTAAAAGAATAATTCAAAAGATACATGCACCTCAATGTTCACAGCAGCAGTATTTACAATAGTCAAAGGTAAGAAAGCAACCCAAGTGTGAATCAAAATACGAATGGAGATATATATGTGTGTGTATCTATCTATCTATATCTATATCTATATCTATATCTATATCTATACCTATATCTATATATAATGGAATATTACTCAACCATAGAAAATAATGAAATTCTGCAATTTGAAGCAATGGGGATGGACATACACAATATTATGCTTAGTGAAATGTCAGAAAGAGAAAGAAAAATATTGTATGATATCACTTATATGTGCAATCTAGAAAATAATGCAAATGGATGTATGTAGCAAAATAGACTCACAAATATAGAAAAGAAACTAGTGGTTATTGGTGGGGAGAGGGAAGGGGGAGGGTTACATTAGAGGCATAGGATTAAGAGATACAAACTACTATGTATAAAATAGATAAGCAACAAGAATATATTGTATAGCACAGGGAATTTATAGCCAGTATCTTGTAATAAATTTTAATAAAGTATAATCTGTAAAATACTAAATCTTTATGCTGTACACCTGAAACTAATATAATATAGTAAATCAAGTATACCTCAATTTAAAAAATGACCAGTAAGAGTTAAGTCTGTGAAAATTAGTGACCATTACTACAACCACTTTATAAATAATAGGTGCTTGCTATTGTGCTCGTTTGCTCTCTCTTTTCTGCTTGCTTGTGACCTGGGACAGAGGACTGACCACCCCCTGACTCACTGTACCCCAATTTGGCAACTGTATGTAATAAACCTTGTGACTTTATTTCTTTTATGTGACTGTGTGGAAACTGCACTTTTAATCAAAACATCCTATGGGTTTTCACTTCCTTAAATTGGGAGCCGAGATGCTGGTGGTGCCAACTGCCAGCCCCTTGTGTGTGGCTTTGTACATTCTCATTCAGCAGGTCATAACCTGCATGATTTTTGTTGAGGTATATTGGCATATAAATTTCAGTTGTGTGGAACTTCCCTGGTGGGCACAGTGGTTAAGAATCCGCCTGCCAATGCAGGGGACATGGGTTCGATCCCTAGGCCTGTATGATCCCACATGCCGCAGAGCAACTAAGCCCATGAGCCACAAATACTGAGCCCACATACCACAACTACTGAAGCCCGCGTGCCTAGAGCCTGTGCTCCACAACAAGAGAAGCCACCACAATGAGAAGCCCACGCACCACAATGAAGAGTAGCCCCCACTCACCACAACTAGAGAAAGCCCTTGCACAACAAAGAAGACCCAATGCAGCCAAAAATAAATAAATAAAAAATAAAATAAATTTATTAAAAAAATTTCAGTTGTGTAACATGATTTGTTATATATATATATATATATATATATATATATATATATATATATATATATGATTACCACAATAAGTCTAGTTAACATCTGTGAACATATATAGTGACAAATTTTTTTCTTGTGATGAAGACATTTAAGATATACTATTTTAGCAACTTTCAAGTATGCAATACAGTATTATTGAATATAGTCACCATGTTGTACATTACATCCCCATGACTTATTTATTTATAATTAGAAGTCTGTACGTTTGACCCCCTTCACAAATTTTGCCCATCCTCCTGCCTCTGGAAGCCACCAATATGTTCTCTGTATTGATGAGCTTGGTTTTTGTTTCTTAATTCCAGATAAAAGTGAGAAGTGAGATCATACGGTATTTGTCTTTCTCTGTCTGACTTATTTCACTTTGCATAATGCCCTCAAGGTCCATCCACATTGTCACAAATGGCAAAATTTCTTTCTTATGGCTGAATAGAATTCCTTTGTATATATGTAATGTCCATTGTCTATATAATATCCAGTATATATATATCCCACACCTTCTTAATCCATTCATCTGTTGATGGATATCTGTTATTTCCATATCTTGGCTATTGAAAAAAATGTGATGAACAGGGGGTTGCATATATCTTTTTGGATTAGTGTTTTCATATTCTTTGGATAAATACCCAGAAGTGGAATAGGTGGATCATATCATAGTTCTATTCTTAATTTTTGTGGAGCCTCCATAGTGTTTTCCATAGAGGTAGCACCAATTTATTTTATCATCAACAGTGTACAAGGGTTGCCTTCCCTCCACTTCCTCACCAACACTCATTTATTTCTTATCTTTTTGGTAATAGCCATTCTAACTGGTGTGAGATGATATCTCATTGTGGTTTTGATTTGCATTTCCATCATGATTAGAGATGTTGAGCATCTTTTTACCTACCTGTTGGCCAACTGTATGTCTTTTTTGGAAACGTATCTATTCAGATTCTCTGATCATTTTTAAATCAGAAATTGGATTTCTTTTTTTTGCTATTGAGTTGCAAATTTTTTATATATTTTGGATATAAACTGCTTATCAGATATCTGATTTGCAAATATTTTCTCCCACTCAGTAGGTTGCCTTTTCATTTTATTGATGATTTTCTTCACTGTGCATAGCTTTTTAGTTCGATGTAATCCTACTTGTTTATTACTGCTTTTGTTGCATTTGCTTTTGGAGTCAGATACAAAACACCATTGCCAAGACGTATGCCAAGGAGCTTACCACCTATGATTTCTTCTAAGAGTTTTATGGTTTCAGGTTTTACATTCTAGTCTTTAACCCATTTTGATTTAATTTTTGTGTGTGGTGTAAGATAGTGGTCCAGTTTCATTCTTTTGCATGTGGCTGTCAATTTTTTTCTGACATCACTTATTGAAGAAACTGTTCTTTCCCCATTGTATATTCTTGGCTCCTTTGTGGAAAATTACTTGAACATACATATGTGGGTTTATTTTCTGGATTCTCTATTCTGTCCTATTGATCTATGTATATATTTTTATGCCAATACCATGCTGTTTTGATTACTATAGCTTTGTAATATAGATTGAAATCAGAAAAAATGATAGTGCCAGCTTTGTAGTTCTTTCTCAAGATTGCTGTGGTCATTCAGGGTCTTTTCTAGTTATGTACAAATTTTAGGATGTTTTCTTCTATTTTGGGGAAAAGATGGCATTGGAATTTTGATAGGGATTGCATTGAACATATAGATTGTTCTGGATAGAATGGATATTTTAACAATATTGACTCTTCCAATCCGTAAACATGAACTATCGTTCCATTTATTTGTGTCTTCTTCAATTTCTTTAGTCAATGACATAGTTTTCAGTGTACAGGTCTTTCCCCTTCTTGGTTAAATTTATTCCTAGGGTTTTCTTTTTTTTGGATGCAATTGTAAACAGGATTTTTTCTTAATTTCTTTTTCTGATAGTTTGTTATTGTGTTCTGAAATGCAACATATTTCTGTATATTGAATATTCTGAAACTTTACTGAATTTATTAATTCTAACAGTTTTTTTGGTGGAGTCTTCAGAGCCTTTATAGATAATATTATGTCATCTACAAAGTGTGACAGTTTTACTTCTTCCTTTCCAGAATAAACGCCTTTCATGTCATTCTCTTGCCTAACTGCTCTGGTTAGGACTTCCAATACCATGTTGAATAAAAATGGTGAATGTGAGCATCCTTGACTTGTTCGTGATCTTAGAGAAAAAGATTTCAGCTTTTCACTGTTAAGTACGATGATAGCTGTGGACTTGTCATATATGGCCATTAGTATGAGATGTATGTTCTTGCTATACCTCACTTTGTTGAGAGTTCTTTTTTTTTTAAATCATGAATGGATGTTGAATTTTGTCAAATGCTTTTTTTCTTCATCTATTAGGATCATCATATTATTTTATCCTTCATTTTGTTAGGTTTGTGTACCACGTTGATTCATTTGCTAACTTAGAACCATTCTTGTATCCCTGGCAAAAATCCCACTTGATCATGGTGTATGATCCTTTTAATGTATTGTTGAATTCAGTTTGTTAACATTTTGTTGAACATTGTTGTCTTTGTTCATTAGGGATATTGGTCTGTAATTTTCTTTTCTTGTGGTGTCCTTGTCTGGTTCTTGTATCACGGTAATGCTTGCATGGCAAAATTACTTAGGAAGTATTCTTTCCTCTTACTTTTTGAAAAATCTTGAGAAAGATTGGCATAAATCCTTCTTTGGAATTTGGTAGAATTCACCATTGAGACCATCTGGTCCTGGAGTTTTCTTTGTTAGGAGGTTTCTGATTACTGACTCAATCTCCTTACTAGTAAATGGGCTATTCAGATGGTTTTTTTCATGATTCAGTCTCAGAAGATTGCATATTTCTAAGATTCCATCCATTTTTTTCGAGATTGTCCAATTTGTTGGAGTATAATTATCTATAATAGTCTCTTATTATTCATTGTAGTTATGTGGCATCAATTGTAATGTACCCTCTTTCATTTCTTATATTATCTACTTGAGACCTCTCTCTGTCTTTTCTTGGCGAGTCTAGCTAAAGGGTCATCAAATTTGTTTATCTTTTCGAAGAAACAGAACTTAGTTTGATTGATTTTTCTATTGTTTTTAGTTTCTATTTTATTTATTTCTGCTCTCATCTTTATTATTTCCTTCATTCTACTACCTTTGGGCATTGTTTCCTTTTCTTCTTTTTATAGTTCCTTGAGGTGTAAAGGTAGGTTGCTTATTTGAGATTTCTTTGTTTCTTGAAGTAGGCATTTGTTGTTTTAACTTTCTTCTTACACAGGTTTTGTTGTATCTCATAATTTTGGTATGTTGAGTTTCCACTTTGATTTGTCTCAAGGTATTTATTGATCTCTCTTTTGATTTATTGATTGACCAATTTTGGTTTAGTAGCATCTTATTGTCTCCACATATTTGTGAAATTTGAAGTTTTCTTTCTATAATTGATTTCTAGCTTTATGCCATCGTGGTCAGAAAAGATGCTTGATATGAATTCAATCTTAGTAAATATATTAAGAATTGTTTTATGGTCTAACAGAAAAATATATCCTGAAGAATATTCCATGTGAACTTGAAAATGAGATGTATTATGCTGCTTTTGGATGGAATGTTCTTTATATATATGTTCAGTACCCGTGGTCTAACCTGTCATTTAAGGGCAATATTTTCTTATTGATTTTCTGTCTGGAAGATGATACATCCATTGATGTAAGTTGGCATTAACGTACCCTACTATAATTGCATTCCTGTCAGTTTCTCCCTATAGGTCTGTAATAATTGCTTTCTATATTTAGATTCTTCTATGTTGGGTGCATAAATATTTACAAATTATATGTCCTTTTGTTACATTGACCTTTGTCATGATATAATGAACTTTCTTGGCTTTTTATAACAGTCTTTGGCTTAAACTTAATTTTGTATTCCATATATATATATATATATATATATATATATATATATGAAGCTACCCCATCTTTCTTTGGTATCTACTTGCATGGAACATATTTTTCCTTCTCTTTCAGTCTGTGGGTATTCTTATATTTAAAGTGGGTCTCTTGTAAGCAACATATAGATGGGTTTTTTGTGTTTTATTTTATTTTATTTTGTTCTGTGACTTTAATTTTTTTACATCTTTATTGGAGTATAATTGCCTTAAAATGTTGTGTTAGTTTCTGCTGTACAAAAAATGAATCAGCTATATGAGTACAGATATCGGTATATCCTCTCTCTCTTGAGCTTCCCTCCCACACTCCCTATCTCACTCCTCTAGGTCATGACAAAGCACTGAGCTGATCTCCCTGTGCTATGCAGCAGCTTCTCACTAGCTATCTTTTTTACATTTGGTACTGTATATATATATATATATATATATATATATATATATATATGCGACTCTCTCAATTTGGCCCAGCCTCCTCTTCCCCCCTGTGTCCTCAAGTCCATTTTCTACATGTGACTGTTTATTCCTGCCCTGCCACTAGGTTCATCAGTACCATTTTTCTAGATTCCATACATATGCGTTAGCATATAGTATTTGTTTTTCATTTTCTGACTTACTTCACTCTGTATGATAGACTCTAGGCCCATCCATCTCATTACAAATAACTCAATTTCGTTCCTTTCCATAGCTGAGTAATATTCTGTTGTATGTATGTGCCACATCTTCTTTATACATTCATCTGTCAATGAACCTTTAGGTTGCTTCCATGTCCGGGCTAAAGTAAATAGTGTTGCAATGAACATTGTGGTACATGTCTCTTTATGAATTGTGGTTTTCTCAGTGTATATGCACGGTAGTGGGATTGCTGGGTAGTTCTATTTTTGGTTTTTTAAGGAACCTCCATAGTGTTCTCCATAGTAGCTGTATCAATTTACAACCCCACCAACAGTGCAAGAGGGTTCCCTTTTCTCCACAACCACTCCAGCATTTATTGCATAGAGATTTTTTGATGATGGCCATTCTGACTGGTGTGAGGTGATACCTCATTGTAGTTTTCATTGCATTTCTCTAATAATTAGTGACGTTGAGCATCTTTTCATGTGTTTGTTGGCTGTCTGTATATCTTCTTTGGAGAAATGTCTATTTAGGTCTTCTGCCCATTTTTGCACTGGGTTGTTTGTTTTTTTTAATACTGAGCTGCATGAGCTGCTTGTAAATTTTGGAGATGAGTCCTTTCTCAGTTGCTTCATTTGCAAATATTTTCTACCATTCTGAGGGGTTTCTTTCCATGTTGTTTATGGTTTCCTTTGCTGTGCAAAATCTTTTAAGTTTCATTAGCTCCCGTTTGTTTATTTTTGATTTTATTTCCATTTCTCTAGGAGGTGGGTCAAAAAGAATCTTGCTGTGATTTATGTCAGAGAGTGTTCTGCCTATGTTTTCCTCTAAGAGTTTTAGAGTGTCTGGCCTTATATTTAGGTCTTTAATCCATTTGGAGTTTATTTTTGTGTATGGTATTAGAGAATGTTCTAATTTTATTCTTTTACATGTAGCTGTCCAGTTTTCCCAGCACCACTTATTGAACATGGCTGTCTTTTCTCCATTGTATAGTCTTGCCTCCTTTATCAAAGATAAGGTGACCATATGTGCATGAGTTTATCTCTGTGCTTTCTATCCTGGTCCATTGATCTATATTTCTGTTTTTGTGGCAGTAGCATACTGTCTTGATTACTGTAGCTTTGTAGTATAGTCTGAACTCCAGAAGCCTGATTCCTCCAGCTCCGTTTTTCCTTCTCAAGATTGCTTTGGTTATTCAGGGTCTTTTGTGTTTCCATAAAAATTGTGAAATTTTTTGTTCTAGTTCTGTGAAAACGGCCATTGGTAGTTTGATAGGGATTGCATTTAATCTGTAGATTGCTTTGGGTAGTATAGTCATTTTCACAATTTTGATTCTTCCCATGCAAGAACATGGTATATGTCTCCATCTGTTTGTAACATCTTTAATTTCTTTCATCAGTGTCTTATAGTTTTCTGCATACAGGTCTTTTGGCTACTTAGGTAGGTTTATTCCTAGGTATTTTATTCGTTTTGTTGCAATGGTAAATGGGAGTGTTTCCTTAATTACTCTTTCAGAATTTTCATCATTGGTGTATAGGAATGCTAGAGATTTCTGTGCATTAATTTTGTATCCTGCTACTTTACCAAATTCGTTGATTAGCTCTAGGAGATTTCTGGTAATGTATTTAGGATTTTCTATGTATAGTATCATGTCATCTGCAAACAGTGACAGCTTTACTTCTTCTTTTCTGATTTGAATTGCTTTTATTTCTTTTTCTTCTCTGATTGCTGTGGCTGAAACTTCCAAAACTATGTTGAATGATATTGGTGATAGGGGGCAACTTTGTCTTGTTCCTGATCTTAGTGGAAATGTTTTCAGTTTTTCACCATTGAGAATGATGTTGGCTGTGCATTTGTCATATATGGCCTTTATTATGTTGAGGTAAGTTCCCTCTATGCCTACTTTCTGGAGGGTTTTTATCGTAATTGGGTGTTGAATTTTGTTGAAAGCTTTTTCTGTAGCTATTGAGATGATCATATGGTTTTATCCTACAATTTGTTAACGTCTATCACATTGGTTGATCTGCATATACTGAAGAATCCTTGCATTCCTGGGATAAACCCCACTTGATCATGGTGTATGATGCTTTTAATATGCTGTTGGATTCTGTTTGCTAGTATTTTGTTGAGGATTTTTACATCTATGTTCATGAGGGATATTGGCCTATAGTTTTATTTCTTTGTGACATCTTTGTCTGGTTTTGGTATCATGGTGATAGTGGCCTATTAGTATGAGTTTGTAAGTGTTTGTCTCTCTGCTATATTTTGGTAGAGTTTGAGCAGGATAGGTGTTAGCTCTTTTCTAAATGTTTGATAGAATTCGTCTGTAAAGCCCTCTGTTCCTGAGCTTCTGTTTGTTGGAAGATTTTTAATCACAGTCTCAATTTCAGTGCTTGTGATTGGTCTGTTTATATGTTCTATTTCTTCCTGGTTCAGTCTCAGAAGGTTGTACTTTCCTCAGAATTTGTCCATTTCTTCCAGGTTGTCCATTTCATTTGCATACAGATGCCTGTGCCAATCTCTCATGATCCTTTGTATTTCTGCAGTGTCAGTTGTTACTTCTGCTTTTTCACTTCTAATTCTATTGATCTGAGTCTTCCCCCTTATTTTTTTGATAAGTCTGGCTAATGGTTTATCAATTTTGTTTATCTTCTCAAAGAACGGGTTTCTAGTTTTATTGATCTTTGCTATTGTTTTCTTCATTCTTTTTCATTTATTTCTGAACTGATCTTTATGATATCTTTCCTTCTGCTAACTTAGGTTTTTTTTGTTGTTGTTCTTCTTCTTTCTCTAATAATTGCTTTAGGTGTAAGTTAGGTTGTATATTTGAGATGTTTCTTGTTTCTTGAGGTAGGGCGGTATTGCTATAATCTTCCCTTTTATAACTTCTTTTCCTGCATCCCATAGGTTTTGGGTCGTTTTGTTTTCATTGTCATTTGTTTCTAGATATTTTTTGATTTCCACTTTGATTTCTTTAGTGACCTCTTGGTTATTAAGTAGAGTATTGTTTAGCCTCCATGTGTTTATATTTTTTACAGATTTTTTCCTGTAATTTATATCGAGTCTGGTAGCATTGTTGTCAGAAAAGATATTTGATATGATTTCAACTTTCTTATATTTACCGAGGCTTGATTTGTGACCCAACATATGATCTATCCTGGAGAATGTTCCATGAGCACTTGAGAAGATCGTGTGTTCTGTTGTTTTTGGATGGAATGTCCTATAAATATCAATTAAGTCCATCTTGTTTAATGTGTCATTTAAAGCTTGTGTTTCGTTATTTATTTTTACTTTGGATGATCTGTCCACTGGTGAAAGTGGGGTGTTAAAGTCCCCTAGTGTAATTGTGTTACTCTCGATTTCCCCTTTTATGGCTCTTACCATTTACCGTAGGTATTGAGGTGCTCCTATGTTGGGTCCATAAATATGAACAGTTGTTATATCTTCTTCTTGGATTGATCCCTTGATCATAATGTAGTGTCCCTCTTTGTCTCTTGTAGCAGTGTTTGTTTTAAAGTCTATTTTGTCTGATATGAGATTTGCTACTCCAGCTTTCTTTTGATTTCCATTTGCATGGAATACCTTTTTCCATCCCCTCGCTTTTAGTCTTTATGTTTCCCAAGTCAGAAGTGGGTCTCTTGTAGACAGCTTATATATGGGTCTTGTTTTTGTATCCATTCAACCAGTCTATGTCTTTTTTTGGAGCATTTAATCCATTTACATGTAAGGTAATTATCAATATGTATTTTCCTCTTACCATTTTCTTAATTGTTTTGGGTTTGTTATTGTAGGTGTTTTCCTTCTCTTGTGTTTCCAGCCTAGAGACATTCCTTTAGCATATGTTGTAAAGGTGGTTTCGTGGGCTGAATTCTCCTAGCTTTAGCCTGTCTGTAAAGGTTTTAATTTCTCCATCGAATCTGAATGAGTTCCTTGCTGGGTAGAGTCATCTTGGTTTAGGTTTTTCCATTTCATCACTTTAAATATCTCCTGCCACTCCCTTCTGGCTTGCAGAGTTCCTGCTAAAACATCAACTGTTAACCTGATGGGGATTCCCTTGTATATTATTTGTTGTATTTTCTTAGCTGATTTTTTAAAAACATCTTTATTGAAGTATAATTGCTTTACAATGGTGTGTTAGTTTCCACTTTATAACAAAGTGAATCACTTATACATATACATATGTTCCCATATCTCTTCCCTCTTGCATCTCCCTCCCTCCCACCCTCCCTATCCCACCCCTCTAGTTGGTCACAAAGCATCAAGCTGATCTCCCTGTGCTATGCAGCTGCTTCCCACTAGCTATCTATTTTATATTTGGTAGTATATATATGTCCATGACACTCTCTCACCCTGTCACATCTCACCCCTCCTCCTCCCCATATCCTCAAGTCCATTGTCTAGTAGATCTGTGTCTTTATTCCTGTCTTGCCACTAGGTTTTCACAACCTTTTTTTCCCCCTTAGATTCCATATATATGTGTTAGCATACTGTATTTGTTTTTCTCTTTCTGACTTACTTCACTCTGTATGACAGACTCTAACTCCATCCACCTCATTACAAATACCTCAATTTCATTTCTTTTTATGGCTGAGTAATATTCCATTGTATATATGTGCCACATTGTCTTCATCCATTCATCTGATGATGGACACTTAGGTTGCTTCCATGTCCTGGCTATTGTAAATAGAGCTGCAATGAACATTTTGGTACATGACTCTTTTTGAATTATGGTTTTCTCAGGGTATATGCCCAGTAGTGGGATTGCTGGGTCGTACGGTAGTTCTATTTTTAGTTTCTTAAGGAACCTCCATACTGTTCTCCATAGTGGCTCTATCAATTTACATTCCCACCAACAGTGCAAGAGAGTTCCCTTTTCTACACACCCTCTCCAGCATTTATTGTTTTTAGATTTTTTGATGATGGCCATTCGGACAGGTGTGAGATGATATTTCATTGTAGTTTTGATTTGCATTTCTCTAATGATTAATGATGTTGAGCATTCTTTCATGTGTCTGTTGGCGATCTGTATATCTTTGGAGAAATGTCTATTTAGGTCTTCTGCCCATTTTTGGATTGGGTTGTTTGTTTTTTTGTTATTGAGCTGCATGAGCTGCTTGTAAATCTTGGAGATAAATCCTTTGTCAGTTGCTTCATTTGCAAATATTTTCTCCCATTCTGAGGGTTGTCTTTTGGTCTTGTTTATGGTTTCCTGTGCTGTGAAATAGCTTTTACGTTTCATTAGGTCCCATTTGTTTATTTGTGTTCTTATTTCCGTTTCTCTAGGAGCTGGGTCAAAAAGGATCTTGTTGTGATTTATGTCATAAAGTGTTCTGCCTATGTTTTCCTCTACGAGTTTGATAATGTCTGGCCTTAAACATAGGTCTTTAATCCATTTTGAGTTTATTTTTGTGTATGGTGTCAGGGAGTGTTCTAATTTCATACTTTTACATGTATCTGTCCAATTTTCCCAGCACCACTTATTGAAGAGGCTGTCTTTTCTCCACTGTATATGCTTGCCTACTTTAACAAAGATAAGGTGACCATATGTGCGTGGGTTTATCTCTGGGCTTTCTATCCTGTTCCATTGATCTATATTTCTGTTTTTGTGCCAGTGCCAAACTGTCTTGATTAGTGTAGCTTTGTAATATAGTCTGAGGTCAGGGAGTCTGTTCCTCCAGCTCCATTTTTCGTTCTCAAGATTGCTTTGGCTATTCGGGGTCTTTTGTGTTTCCATACAAATTGTGAAAGCTTTTGTTCTAGTTCTGTGAAAAATGCCAGTGGTAGCTTGATAGAGATTGCATTGAATCTGTAGATTGCTTTGGGTAGTAGAGTCATTTTCAGAATGTTGATTCTTCCAATCCAAGAACATGGTATATCTCTCCATCTATTTGTATCATCTTTAATTTCTTTCATCAGTGTCTTATAATTTTCTGCATACAGGTCTTTTGTCTCCTTAGGTAGGTTTATTCCTAGATATTTTATTCTTTTCTTTGCAATGGTAAATGGGAGTGTTTTCTTAATTTCACTTTTAGATTTTTCATCATTAGTATATAGGAATGCAAGAGATTTCTGTGCATTAATTTTGTATCCTGCTACTTTACCAAATTCATTGATTAGCTCTAGTAGTTTTCTGGTAGCATCTTTAGGATTCTCTATGTATAGTATCATGTCATCTGCAAACAGTGACAGCTTTACTTCTTCTTTTCCGATTTGGATTCCTTTTATTTCTTTTCCTTCTCTGATTGCTGTGGCTAACACTTCCAAAACTATGTTGAATAATAGTGGTGAGAGTGGGCAACCTTGTCTTGTTCCTGATCTTAATGGAAATGGTTTCAGTTTTTCACCATTGAGGACAATGTTGGCTGTGGGTTTGTCATATATGGCCTTTATTATGTTGAGGAAAGTTCCCTCTATGCCTACTTTCTGCAGGGCTTTTATCATAAATCGGTGGTGAATTTTGTCAAAAGCTTTCTCTGCATCTATTGAGATGATCATATGGTTTTTCTCCTTCAATTTGTTAATATGACGTATCACGTTTATTGATTTGCGTATATTGAAGAATCCTTGCATTCCTGGAATAAACCCTACTTGATCATGGTGTATAATCCTTTTAATGTGCTGTTGGCTTCTGTTTGCTAGTATTTTGTTGAGGATTTTTGCATCTATGTTCATCAGTGGTATTGGCCTGTAGTTTTCTTTCTTTGCAACATCTTTTTCTGGTATTTGTATCAGGGTGATGGTGGCTTCGTAGAATGAGTTGGGGAGTGTTCCTCCCTCTGCAATATTTTGGAAGAGATTGAGAAGGATAGGTGTTAGCTCTTCTCTAAATGTTTGATAGAATTCGCCTGTGAAGCCATCTGGTCCTGGTCTTTTGTTGTTGGAAGATTTTTAATCACAGTTTCAATTTCAATGCTTGTGATTGGTCCGTTCATATTTTCTATTTCTTCCTGGTTCAGTCTCGGCAGGTTGTGCATTTCTAAGAATCTGTCCATTTTTTCCACGTTGTCCATTTTATTGGCATAGAGTTGCTTGTAGTAATCTCTCATGATCGTTTGTATTTCTGCAGTGCCAGTGGTTATTTCTCCTTTTTCATTTCTAATTCTATTGATTTGAGTCTTCTCCCTTTTTCTCTTGATGAGTCTGGCTAATAGTTTATCAATTTTGTTTATCTTCTCAAAGAACCAGCTTTTAGTTTCATTGATTTTTGCTCTTGTATCCTTCATCTCTTTTTCATTTATTTCTGATCTGATCTTTATGATTTCTTTCCTTCTGCTAGCTTTGGGGGTTTTTTGTTCTTCTTTCTCTAATTGCTTTAGGTGCAAGGTTACGTTGTATATTCGAGATGTTTCCTGTTTCTTGAGGTAGGCTTGTATTGCTATAAACTTCCCTCTTAGAACTGCTTTTGCTGCATCCCATAGGTTTTGGGTCGTCGTGTCTCCATTGTCATTTATTTCTAGGTAGTTTTTGATTTCCCCTTTGATTTTGTCAGTGATCACTTCGTTACTAAGTAGTGTATTGTGTAACCTCCATGTGTTTGTACTTTTTACAGATCTTTTCCTGTTATTGATATCTAGTCTCATAGCATTGTGGTCGGAAAAGATACTTGATACGATTTCAATTTTCTTAAATTTACCAAGGCTTGATTTGTGACCCAAGATATGATCTATCCTGGAGAATGTTCCATGAGCACTTGAGAAAAATGTGTATTCTGTTGTTTTTGGGTGGAATGCCCTATAAATATCAATTAAGTCCATCTTGTTTAATGTATCATTTAAAGCTTGTGTTTCCTTATTTATTTTCATTTTGGATGATCTGTCCATTGGTGAAAGTGGGGTGTTAAAATCCCCTACTATGATTGTGTTGCTGTCGATTTCCCCTTTTATGGCTGTTAGGATTTGCCTTATGTATTGAGGTGCTCCTATGTTGGGTGCATAAATATTTACAATTGTTATACCTTCCTCTTGGATCAATCCCTTGATCATTATATAGTGTCCTTCTTTGTCTCTTGTAATAGTCTTTATTTTAAAGTCTATTTTGTCAGATATGAGAATTGCTACTCCAGCTTTCTTTTGCTTTCCATTTGCATGGAATATCTTTTTCCATCCCCTCACTTTCAGTCTGTATGTGTCCCTAGGTCTGAAGTGGGTCTCTTGTAGACAGCATATATATGGGTCTTGTTTTTGTATCCTTTCAGCTAGTCTGTGTCTTTTGGTGCGAGCATTTAATCCATTTACATTTAAGGTAATTATCGATATATATGTTCCTATTCCCATTTTCTTAAATGTTTTGGGTTTGTTATTGTAGGTGTTTTCCTTCTCTTGTGTTTCTTGCCTAGAGAATTTCCTTTAGCATTTGCTGTAAAGCTGGTTTGGTGGTGCTGAACTCTCTCAGCTTTTGCTTGTCTGTAAAGGTTTTAATTTCTCCTTCAAATCTGGATAAGACCCTTGCTGGGTAGTTTAATCTTGGTCGTATGTTTTTATCCTTCATCACTTTAAGTATATCCTGCCTCTCCCTTCAGGCTTGCAGAGTTTCTGCTGAAAGAGCAGCTATTCACCTTATGGGGATTCCCTTGTGTGTTATTTGTTGTTTTTCCCTTGCTCCTTTTAATATGTTTTCTTTATATTTAATTTTTGATAGTTTGATTAATATGTGTCTTGGCGTGTTTCTCCTTGGATTTATCCTGTATGGGACTCTCTGTGCTTCCAGGACTTGATTAACTATTTCCTTTCCCATATTAGGGAAGTTTTCAACTATAATCTCTTCAAATATTTTCTCAGTCCCTTTCTTTTTCTCTTCTTCTTCTGGGACCCCTATAATTCGAATGTTGGTGTGTTTAACATTGTCCCAGAGGTCTCTGTGCCTGTCCTCAGTTCTTTTCATTCTTTTTTCTTTATTCTGCTCTGCAGTAGTTATTTCTACCATTTTATCTTCCAGGTCACTTACCCGTTCTTCTGCCTCAGTTATTCTGCTATTGATCCCATCTAGAGTATTTTTAATTTCATTTATTGTGTTTTTCATCATTGCTTGGTTCCTCTTTAGTTCTTCTACGTCCTTGTTAAATGTTTCTTGCATTTTGTCTATTCTATTTCCAAGATTTTGGATCATCCTTACTATCATTATTCTGAACTCTTTTTCAGGTAGACTACCTATTTCCTCTTCATTTGTTAGGTCTGGTGTGTTTTGACCCTGCTCCTTCATCTGCTGTGTGTTTTTCTGTCATCTCATTTTGCTTATCTTACTGTGTTTGGGGTCTCCTTTTCACAGGCTGCAGGTTCGTAGTTCCCGTTGTTTTTGGTATCTGTCCCCAGTGGCTAAGGTTGGTTCAGTGGGTTGTGTAGGCTTCCTGGTGTAGGGGACTAGTGCCTGTGTTCTGGTGGATGAGGTTCTATCTTGTCTTTCTGTTGGGCATGTCCACGTCTGGTGGTGTGTTTTGGGGTGTCTGTGGCCTTATTATGATTTTAGGCAGCCTCTCTGCTAATGGATGGGGCTGTGTTCCTGTCTTGCTAGTTGTTTGGCATAGGGTGTCCAGCACTGTAGCTTGCTGGTCGTTGAGTGAAGCTGGGTCTTGATGTTGAGATGGAGATCTCTGAGAGATTTTCGCTGTTTGGTATTACGTGGAGCTGGGAGGTCTCTTGTGGACCAGTGTCCTGAAGTTGGCTCTCCCACCTCAGAGGCACAGCCCTGATGCCTGGCTGGAGCAAGAAGAGCCTTTCATCCAGACAGCTCAGAATAAAAGGGAGAAAAATATAGAAAGAAAGAAAGAAAGAGGATAAAATAAAATAAAATAAAGCTATTATAATAAAAAATAAGAAAAAAATTATTAAGTATAGATTTATTAAGAAAATTTTTTTTTTAATTTTTAAAAATAGATTTATTGATTTTTTTATAATAAAAAGTAAGAAAAAAGTATTAAGAAAAAATTTAATAAATTTTTTTTTTAATTTTTTAAAATAAAAAAATATGAAAAAACAGATTAAAATTTTTTTTAATTCTTAAAAATAGAAAATAAGGAAAAAATTATTAAGAAAACATTTATTAGGAAAAAAATTTTAAGTAAAAAAAAAAACAAAAACAAAAAACGGACGGACCTAACCCTAGGACTAAGGTGAAAGCAAAGCTATACAGACAAAATCTCACGGAGAAGCATACACATATACACTCACAATAAAGGAAAAGGGGAAAAATTAATATATCCTGCTCCCAAGTCCACCTCCTGAATTTCGGGTGATTCGTTGTCTATTCAGGTATTCAACAGATGCAGGCACATCAAGTTGTTTGTGGAGCTTTAATCCACTGCTTCTGAGGCTGCTGGGAGGGATTTCCCTTTCTTTTCTTTGTTCGTACAGCTCCCAGGGTTCAGCTTTGGATGTGGACCCGCCTCTGCATGTAGGTCGCCTGAGAGCGTGTTTTCCCCGCCCAGACAGAACGGGGTTAAAGGAGTAGCTGCTTCGGGGTTCTGGCTCACTCAGGCCGGTGGGAGGGAGGGGTACGGATGCGGGGCGAGCCTGTGGCGGCAGAGGCCAGCCTGACGTTGCAGCAGCCTGAGGTGCACCATGCGTTCTCCTTGGGAAGTTGTCCCTGGATCACAGGAGCCTGGCAGTGGCGGGCTGCACTGGCTCCCGGGAGGCGCGGTGTGGAGAGTGACCTGTGCTTGCACACAGGCTTCTTGGTGGTGGCAGCAGCAGCCTTAGCATCTCCTGCCTGCCTCTGGGGTCCGCGCTGATAGCCGCGGCTCGCGCCCGTCTCTGGAGTTTGTTTAGGCGGCACTCTGAATCCCCTCTCCTTGCGCGCCACGAAACAAAGAGGCCAGAAAAAGTCTCTTGCCTCTTTGGCAGCTGCAGACTTTTTCCCGGACTCCCTCCCGGCTAGCACCAAAGCCCGAGCCTCAGCTCTCAGCCCCCGCCCGCCCCGGCGGGCGAGCCGACAATCCTCCCGGGCTGGTGAGTGCTACTCGGCACCGATCCTCCGTGTGGGAATCTCTCCGCTTTGCCCTCCGCACCCCTGTGGCTGCGCTCTCCTCCGTAGCTCCGAAGCTTCCCCCCTCTGCCACCCGCAGTCTCTGCCCGCGAAGGGGCTTCCTAGTACGTGGAAACCTTTCCTCCTTCACGGCTCCCTCCCACTGGTGCAGGTCCCGTCCCTATTCTTTTGTCTCTGTTATTTCTTTTTTCTTTTGCCCTACCCAAGTACGTGGGGATTTTCTTGCCTTTTGGGAGGTCTGACGTTTTCTGCCAGCGTTCAGTGGGTGTTCTGTAGGAGCAGTTCCACGTGTAGATGTATTTCTACTGTATCTGTGGGAAGGAAGGTGATCTCCACATCTTACTCTTCCGCCATCTTGCCCAGACCTCTCCTAGCTGATTTTAATATTTTTCCTTTGTGTTAATTTTTGATAGTTTGATTAATATGTGTCTTGGCGTATTTCTCCTTAGATTTATCCTGTATTGGACTCTCTTCACTTCCTGTAATTGATTAAATATTTCCTTTCCCTTATTAGGGAATTTTTCAACTGTAATCTCTTCAAATGTTTTCTCAGTCACTTTCTTTTTCTCTTCTTCTTCTGGGATCCCTGTAATTCGAATGTTGGTGCATTTAATGTCTTCCCAGAGGTCTCTGAGACTGTCCTCAGTTCTTTTCATTCTTTTTTCTTTATTCTGCTCTGTAGTAGTTATTTCCACTCTTTTATCCTCCAGGTCACTTCTCCGAAATTCTGCTTCAGTTATTCTTCTATTGATTCCTTCTAGAGAATTTTAAATTTCGTTTATTGTGTTGTTCATCATTGTTTGTTTGCACTTTAGTTCTTCTAGGTCCTTGTTAAACGTTTCTTGTATTTTCTTTATTCTATATCGAAGATTTTGGATCATCTTTACTATCATTTCTCTGAATTCTATTTCAGGTAGACTGCCTATTTCCTCTTCATTTTTTTGTTCTGGTGGGTTTTAACCTTGTTCCTTCATCTGCTGTCTGTTTATCTGTCTTCTCATTTTGCTTAACTTACTCTGTTTGGGGTTTCCATTTTGCAGGCTGCAGGTTCTTAGTTCCTGTTGTTTTTGGTGCCTGCCCCCAGTAGCTACTTTTGGTTCTTTGGGTTTTGTAAGCTTCCTGGTGGAAGGGACTAGTGCCTGTGTTCTGGTTGATGAGGCTGGATCTTGTCTTTCTGTTGGGCAGTTTCACGTCCGTTGGTGTGTTTTGTGGTGTCTGTGGCCTTATTTTGATTTTAGGCAGCCTCTCTGCTAATGGGTGGGTTTGTGTTCCTGTCTTGGTAGTTGTTTGGCCTAGGGTGTCCAGCACTGTAGCTTGCTGGTCATTGAGTGTATCTGTGTCTTGGCGTTGAGTTGGAGATCTCTGGGAGAGCTTTTGCTGTTTGATTTTATGTGGAGCTGGGAGGTCTCTGGTGGACCAATGTCCTGTTCTTAGCTCCCCCACCTCAGGGGCAGAGGCCTGACACCCCGCCGGAGCACAAAGACCCTGTCAGCCACATAGCTGAGAAGAATAGGGTGAAAAAAAAGAAAGAAAGAAAAAAATAAAATTAAAGTTATTAAAATAAAAAAATAATTTTTAAATATAAAAAAATTTTAAAGTAATGAAAATAAAGTAAGAAAGAAAGAAAGAACGAAAGAAAGAAAGAGAAAGAAAGAAAGAAGGGAGCAACCAAACCAAATAACAAATCCACCAATGATAACAGGTGCTAAAAACTATACTAAAAATACAAATAAATAAATAAATAAATAAATAAATAAATAAGTAAGTAAGTAAGTAAGTAAGTAAATAAAGCAGGCAGACAGAACCCTAGGTAAAATTGTTAAGTCAAAACTCTAAAGAAAAATCACACAAAGAAGCATACATATACACACTCACAAAAAGAGAAAAAGGAAAAAAATATATATATATATCTTTGCTCCCAAAGTGCACCACCTCAATTTTGGGATGATTCGTTGTCTATTCAGGTACTCCAGAGATGCAGGGTACATCAAGTTGATTGTGGAGATTTAATCCGTTGCTCCTGAGGCTGCTGGGAGAAATTTCCCTTTCCCTTCTTTGTTTGCACAGCTCTTGGGGTTCAGCTTTTGATTTGGCCCTGCCTCTGGGTGTAGGTTGCCTGAGGTCGTCCATTCTTCACTCAGACAGGACGGGGTTAAAGGAGCAGCTTATTAGGGGACTCTGCTCACTTAGGTCAGGAGAGGGAGGGGTACAGAATGCAGGGCGAGCCCATGGTGGCAAAGGCCAGCATGACATTGCAACAGCCTGAGGTGCGCTGTGTGTTCTTCCGGGGAAGTTGTCCCTGGATCACGGGACACTGGCAGTGGCGGGCTGCGCAGGTTCTTGTGAGGGGAGATGTGGATAGTGACCTGTGCTTGCACACAGGCCTCTTGTTGGCTGCAACAGCAGCCTTAGCATTTCATGCCTGTCTCTGGTGTCTGCTATGATAGCTGCAGCTCCCGCCCATCTCTGGACCTCATTTAGGCTATGCCTGAATCCCCTGTCCTTGCACACCCTAAAACAATGGTCTCTTGCCTCTTAGGGAGTTCCAGATTTTTTCCCAGACTCCCTCCCAGCTAGCTGTGGTGCACTAGCCCACTTCAGACTGTGTTCACGCAGCCAACCTCAGTCCTCTCCCTGCGTTCTGAACTCTGAAGCCTGAGCCAAAGCCCCCAGCCCACACCCACCCCGGCGGGTGAGCAGAAATTGCTCTTTGGCTGGTGAGTGCTGGTCGGCATGATTCTCTGTGCAGGAACATCTCTGCTTTGCCCTTTACACGCCTAATGTTGCCCTCTCCTCCGTGGCTCCAAAGCTTCCCCCCGCCACTCCAACACTCCACTAGTGAAGGGGCTTCCTAGTGTGTGGAAACATTTCCTTCTTCACAACTCCCTCCCTGAGTTGCAGGTCCCATCCCTATTCTTTTGTCTCTGTTTCATCTCTTTTCTTTTGCCCTACCCAGGTACATGGAGAGTTTCTTGCTTTTTGGGAAGTCTGAGGTATTCTGCCAGCGTTCAGTACGTGTTCTGTAGGAGTTGTTCCACATGTTGATGTATGTCTGATGTATTTGTTAGGAGGAAGGTGATCTCCATGTCTTACTCTTCCACCATCTTTTTTTGTTTTTTTTTAAACATGTTTATTGGAGTATAATTGCTTTACATCATTGTGTTAGTTTCTGTTTTATAACAAAGTGAATCAGTTATACTTATACATATATCCCCTTACCTTCTCCCTCTTGTGTCTCCCTCCCACCATCCATATCCCACCCCTCTAGGTGGTCACAAAGTACCGAGCTGTTCTCCCTGTGGTATGTGGCTGCTTCCCACTAGCTATCTATTTTATATTTGGTAGTATATAATAGTCAATGCCACTCTCTCACTTCGTCCCAGCTTACCCTTCCCCCTCCCCATGGCCTCAAGTCCATTCTCTACATCTACATCATTATTCTTGTCCTGCCCCTAGGATCTTCATAACCCTTTTTTTTCCTTTAGATTCCATATATATGTGTTAGCATACAATATTTGTTTTTCTCTTTCTGACTTACTTCACTCTGTATGACAGACACTATTTCCATCCACCTCGCTACAAATAACTCAATTTTGTTTCTTTTTATGGCTGAGTAATATTCCATTGTATATATGTGCCACAATTTCTTTATCCATTCATCTGTCGACAGACAAGTAGGTTGCTTCCATGTACTGGCTATTATAAATAAAGCTGCAGTGAACATTGTGATACATGACTCTTTTGAATTATGGTTTTCTGAGGATATATGCCCAGTAGTGGGATTGTTGGGGCGTATGGTAGTACTATTTTTAGTTTTTTATGGAACCTCCAAACTGTTCTCCATAGTGGCTGTATCAACTTACATTCCGACCAACAGTGCAAGAGGGTTCCCTTTTCTCCACACCCTCTCCAACATTTATTGTTTGTAGATTTTTTGATGATGGCCATTCTGACCGGTGTGAGATGTTATCTCATTGTAGTTTTGATTTACATTTCCCTAATGATTACTGATGTTGAGCATTCTTTCATGTGTTTGTTGGCTGCCTGTATATCCTCTTTGGAGAAATGTCTATTTAGGTCTTCTGACTATTTTTGGAATGGGTTGTTTGTTTTTTTGATATTGAGCTGCATGGGCTGCTTGTAAATTATGGAGATTAGTCCTTTGTCAGTTGCTTCATTTGCAAATATTTTCTCCCATTCTGAGGGTTTTCTTTTGGTCTTGTTTATGGTTTCCTGTGCTGTGAAATAGCTTTTACGTTTCATTAGGTCCCATTTGTTTATTTGTGTTCTTATTTCCGTTTCTCTAGGAGCTGGGTCAAAAAGGATCTTGTTGTGATTTATGTCATTCAGTGTTCTGTCGATGTTTTCCTCTAAGAGTTTGAGAGTGTCTGGCCTTACATTTAGGCCTTTAATACATTTTGAGTTTATTTTTGTGTATGGTGTTAGGGAGTATTCTAACTTCATTCTTTAACATGTAGCTGACCAGTTTTTCCATCACCACTTATTGAAGAGGCTGTCTTTTCTCCATTGTATAGTCCTGCCTCTTTTATCAAAGATAAGGTGACCATATGTGCGTGAGTTTATCTCCAGGCTTTCTATCCTGTTCCATAGATTTATATTTCCGTTTTTGTGCCAGCTCCATACTGTCTTGATTACTGTAACTTTGTAGTTTAGTCTGAAGCCCAGGAGCCTGATTCCTCCAGATCCATTTTTCTTTCTCAATATTCTTTTGGCTATACAGGGTCTTTTTTTTAACATCTTTATTGTGGTATAATTGTTTACAATGGTGTGTTAGTTTCTGCTTTATAACAAAGTGAATCAGTTATACATATACATATGTCCCCATATCTCTCTCCTCTTGCATCTCCCTCCCTCCCACCCTCCCTATCCCACCCCTCTAGGTGGTCACAAAGCACGGAGCTCATCTCCCTGTGTTATGCGGCTGCTTCCCACTAGCTATCTATTTTACGTTTGGTAGTGTATATATGTCCATGACACTCTCTCACATTGTCCCAGCTTACCCTTCCCCCTCCTCATATCCTCAAGTCCATCTTCTAGTAGGTCTGCATCTTTATTCCCATCTTGCCCCTAGGTTCTTCTGACCATTATTTTTTCTTTTTTCTATTTTTTTAGATTTCATATATATGTGTTAGCATATGGTATTTGTTTATCTCTTTCTGACTTACTTCACTCTGTATGACAGTCTCTAGGTCCATCCACCTCACTACAAATAACTCAGTTTCGTTCCTTTATGGCTGAGTAATATTCCATTGTATATATGTGCCACATCTATTTTATTCATTCATCTGTTGATGGACACTTAGGTTGCTTCCATGTCCTGGCTATTGCAAATAGAGCAGCAATGAACATTTTGGTACATGACTCTTTTTGAATTATGGTTTTCTCAGGGTAAATGCCCAGTAGTGGGATTGCTGGGTCATTTGGTAGTTTTATTTTTAGTTTTTTTAAGGAACATCCATACTGTTCTCCATAGTGGCTGTAACAATTTACATTCCCACCAACAGTGCAAGAGGGTTCCCTTTTCTCCACACCCTCTCCAGCATTTACTGTTTGTAGATTTTTTGATGATGGCCATTCTGACCAATGTGAGATGTTATCTCGTTGTAGTTTTGATTTGCATTTCTCTAATGATTAATGATGTTGAGCATTCTTTCATGTGTTTGTTGGTAATCTATACAGGGCCTTTTGTTTTCCCATAACAAATTGTGAAATTTTTTATTCTAGTTCTGTGAAGAAGGCCATTGGTAGTTTGACAGGGATTGCATTTAATTTGTAGATTGCTTTGGGTAGTATAGTCATTTTCACAGTGTTGATTCTTCCAATCCAAGAACATGGTATATCTCTCCATCTGTTTGTATCATCTTTAATTTCTTTCATCAGTGTCTTATCGTTTTCTGCATACAGGTCTTTTTTTCTCCTTAACTAGGTTTATTCCTAGGTGTTTTATTTCTTTCTGTTGCAATGGTAAATCTAGTGTTTCCTTAATTTCTCTTTCAGATTTTTCATCATTAGTGTATAGGAATGCAAGAGATTCCTGTGCATTAATTTTGTATCCTGCTACTTTATCAAATTCATTGATTAGCTCTAGTAGTTTTCTTTTATCGTCTTTAGGGTTTTCTATGTATTGTATCATGTCATATGCAAAGAGCAACAGCTTTAATTCTTCTTTTCCGATTTGGATAGCTTTTATTTCCTTTTCTTCTCTGATTGCTGTGGCTAAAACTTCCAAAACTATGTTGAATAATAGTGTTGAGAGTGGGCAACTTTGTCCTGTTCCTGATCTTATTGGACATGGTTTCAGTTTTTCACCTTTGAGAATGATGTTGGCTGTGGGTTTCTCATATATCACCTTTATTATGTTCAGGTAAGTTCACTCTACGCCTACGTTCTGGCGGGTTTTTATCATAATTGGATGTTGAATTTTGTCAAAAGTTTTTTTTTTTCATCTATTGAGTTATTCATATATTATTGACTTTCATCTATTGACTTTTATCCTTCAATTTGTTAATATGGTGTATCACATTGGTTGATTTGTGTATATTGAAGAATCCTTGCATTCCTGAGATAAACCCCATTTGATCATGGTGTATGATGCTTTTAATGTGCTGTTGGACTCTGTTTGCTAGTATTTTGTGGAAGATTTTTGCATCTATATTCATCAGTGTTATTGGCCTGTGGTTTTCTTTTTTTGTGACAACTTTGTATGTCTTTCGTATGCAGGTGATGGTGGCCTTGTAGAATGAGTTTGCAAGTGTTTCTCTCTCTGATATATTTTGGTAGAGTTTGAGAAGGATAGGTGTTAGCTCTTCTTTAAATGTTTGATAGAATTTGCCTGTGAAGCCATCTGGTCCTTGGCTTTTGTGTGTTGGAAAATTTTTAATCACAGTCTCAATTTCAGTGCTTGCGATTGGTCTGTTTATATTTTATATTTCCTCCTGGTTCAGTCTCGGAAGGTTGTGCTTTTCTAAGAATTTGTCCAGTTCTTCCAGGTTGTCTATTTTATTGGCATATAGTTGCTTTTAGAAATCTCTCATGATCCTTTGTATTCCTGATATGTCAGTTATTACTTCTCCTTTTTCATTTCTTTTTTTTTAAACATCATTATTGGAGTATAATTGCTTTACAATGGTGTGTTAGTTTCTGCTTTATAACAAAGTGAATCAGTTATACATATACAAATGTTCCCATATATCTTCCCGCTTGCATCTCCCTCCCTCCCACCCTCCCTATCCCACCCCTCTAGGTGGTCACAAAGCACCGAGCTGATCTCCCTGTGCTATGTGGCTGCTAACCACTAGCTATCTATTTTACATTTGGTAGTGTATATATGTCCATGCCACTCTCTCACCTTGTCACATCTTACCCCTCCCCCTCCCCATATCCTCAAGTTCATTCTCTAGTAGGTCTGTGTCTTTATTCCTGTCTTGCCACTAGGTTCTTCATGACCTTTTTTTCCCCTTAGATTCCATATATATGTGTTAGCATACTGTATTTGTTTTTCTCTTTCTGACTTACTTCACTCTGTATGACAGACTCTAACTCCATCCACCTCATTACAAATACCTCCATTTCATTTCTTTTTATGGCTGAGTAATATTCCATTGTATATATGTGCCATATCTTCTTTATCCATTCATCCAATGATGGACACTTAGGTTGCTTCCATGTCCTGGCTATTGTAAATAGAGCTGAAATGAACACTGTGGTACATGACTTTTTGAATTATGGTTCTCTCAGGGTATATGCCCAGTAGTGGGATTGCTTGGTCGTACGGTAGTTCTATTTTTAGTTTTTTAAGGAACCTCCATACTGTTCTCCATAGTGGCTCTATCAATTTACATTCCCACCAACAGTGCAAGGGTGTTCCCTTTTATCCACACCCTCTCCAGCATTTATTCTTTGTAGATTTTTAATGATGGCCATTCTGACCGGTGTGAGATGATATTTCATTGTAGTTTTGATTTGCATTTCTCTAATGATTAATGATGTTGAGCATTCTTTCATGTGTCTGTTCACCATCTGTATATCTTCTTTGGAGAAATGTCTATTTAGGTCTTCTGCCCATTTTTGGATTGGGTTGTTTGTTTTTTTGTTATTGAGCTGCATGAGCTGCTTGTAAATCTTGGAGATTAATCCTTTGTCAGTTGCTTCATTTGCAAATATTTTCTCCCATTCTGAGGGTTGTCTTTTGGTCTTGTTTATGGTTTCCTGTGCTGTGAAATAGCTTTTACGTTTCATTAGGTCCCATTTGTTTAGTTTTGTTTTTATTTCCATTTCTCTAGGAGGTGGGTCAAAAACGATCTTGCTGTGATTTATGTCATAGATTGCTCTGCCTATGTTTTCCACTAAGAGTTGGATAGTGTCTGGCTTTACACTTAGGTCTTTAATCCATTTTGAGTTTATTTTTGTGTATGGTGTCAGGGAGTGTTCTAATTTCATACTTGTAAATGTACCTGTCCAATTTTACCAGCACCACTTATTGAAGAGGCTGTCTTTTCTCCACTGTATATGCTTGCCTCCTTTATCAAAGATAAGGTGACCAAATGTGCGTGGGTTTATCTCTGGGCTTTCTATCCTGTTCCATTGATCTATATTTCTGGTTTTGTGCCAGTACCAAACTGTCTTGATTACCGTAGCTTTGTAATACAGTCTGAAGTCAGTGAGCCTGATTCCTCCAGCTCCATTTTTCGTTCTCAAGGTTGCTTTGGCTATTCGGGGTCTTTTGTGTTTCCATACAAATTGTGAAATCTTTTGTTCTAGTTCTGTGAAAAATGCCAGTGGTAGTTTGATAGGGATTGCATTGAATCTGTAGATTGCTTTGGGTAGTAGAGTCATTTTCACAATGATGATTCTTCCAATCCAAGAACATGGTATATCTCTCCATCTATTTGTATCATCTTTAATTTCTTTCATCAGTGTCCTATAATTTTCTGCATACAGGTCTTTTGTTTCCTTAGGTAGGTTTATTCCTAGATATTTTATTCTTTTTGTTGCAATGGTAAACGGGAGTGTTTTCTTAATTTAACTTTCAGATTTTTCATCATTAGTATATAGGAATGCAAGAGATTTCTGTGCATTGATTTTGTATCCTGCTACTCTACCAAATTCATTGATTAGCTCTAGGAGTTTTCTGGTAGTATCTTTAGGATTCTCTATGTATAGTATCATATCATCTGCAAACAGTGACAGCTTTACTTCTTCTTTTCCGATTTGGATTCCTTTTATTTCTTTTTCTTCTCTGATTGCTGTGGCTAACACTTCCAAAACTATGTTGAATAATAGTGGTGAGAGTGGGCAACCTTGTCTTGCTCCTGATCTTAGTGGAAATGGTTTCAGTTTTTCACCATTGAGGACAATGTTGGCTCTGGGTTTGTCATATGTGGCCTTTATTATGTTGAAGAAAGTTCCCTGTATGCGTACTTTCTGTAGGGCTTGTATCATAAATGGGTGTTGAATTTTGTCGAAAGCTTTCTCTGCATCTATTGAGAGGATCATATGGTTTTTCTCCTTCAATTTGTTAATATGATGTATCACGTTGATTGATTTGCGTGTATTGAAGAATCCTTGCATTCCTGGAATAAACCCCACTTGATCATGGTGTATGATCCTTTTAATGTGCTGTTGGATTCTGTTTGCTAGTATTTTGTTGAGGATTTTTGCATCTATGTTCACCAGGGATATTGGCCTGTAGTTTTCTTTCTTTGTGACAGCTTTGTCTGATTTTGGTATCAGGGTGATGGTGGCCTCGTAGAATGAGTTGGGGAGTGTTCCTCCCCTGCAATATTTTGGAAGAGTTTGAGAAGGATAGGTGTTAGCTCTTCCCTAAATGTTTGATAGAATTCGCCTGTGAAGCCATCTGGTCCTGGGCTTTTGTTTGTTGGAAGATTTTTAATCACATTTTCAATTTCAGTGCTTGTGATTGGTCTGTTCATATATTCTATTTCTTCCTGGTTCAGTCTCGGCAGGTTGTGCATTTCTAAGAATCTGTCCATTTCTTCCAGGTTGTCCATTTTATTGGCATAGAGTTGCTTGTAGTAATCTCTCATGATCTTTTGTATTTCTGCAGTGTCAGTGGTTACTTCTCCTTTTTCATTTCTAATTCTATTGATTTGAGTCTTCTCCCTTTTTCTCATGATGAGTCTGGCTAATGGTTTATCAATTTTGTTTATCTTCTCAAAAAACCAGCTTTTAGTTACATTGATCTTTGCTATTGTTTCCTTCATCTCTTTTTCATTTATTTCTGATCTGATCTTCATGATTTTTTTCCTTCTGCTAGCTTTGGGGTTTTTTTGTTCTTCTTTCTCTAATTGCTTTAGGTGCAAGGATATGTTGTTTGTTCGAGATGTTTCCTGTTTCTTGAGGTAGGCTTGTATTGCTATAAACTTCCCTCTTAGAACTGCTTTTGCTGCATCCCATAGGTTTTGGGTCGTCGTGTCTCCATTGTCATTTATTTCTAGGTAGTTTTTGATTTCCCCTTTGATTTTGTCAGTGATCACTTCGTTATTAAGTAGTGTATTGTGTAGCCTCCATGTGTTTGTATTTTTTACAGATCTTTTCCTGTTATTAATATCTAGTCTCATAGCGTTGTGGTCGGAAAAAATACTTGATACGATTTCAATTTTCTTAAATTTACCAAGGCTTGATTTGTGACCCAAGATATGATCTATCCTGGAGAATGTTCCATGAGCACTTGAGAAAAATGTGTATTCTGTTGTTTTTGGGTGGAATGTCCTATAAATATCAATTAAGTCCATCTTGTTTAATGTATCATTTAAGCTTGTGTTTCCTTATTTATTTTCATTTTGGATGATCTGTCCATTGGTGAAATTGGGGTGTTAAAGTCCCCTACTATGATTGTGTTACTGTCGATTTCCCCTTTTATGGCTGTTAGGATTTGCCTTATGTATTGAGGTGCTCCTATGTTGGGTGCATAAATATTTACAATTGTTATACCTTCCTCTTGGATCAATCCTTTGATCATTATATAGTGTCCTTCTTTGTCTCTTGTAATAGTCTTTATTTTAAAGTCTATTTTGTCTGATATGAGAATTTCCACTCCAGCTTTCTTTTGCTTTCCATTTGCATAGAATATCTTTTTCCATCCCCTCACTTTCAGTCTGTATGTGTCCCTAGGTCTGAAGTGGGTCTCTTGTAGACAGCATATATATGGGTCTTGTTTTTGTATCCTTTCAGCTAGTCTGTGTCTTTTGGTGCGAGCATTTAATCCATTTACATTTAAGGTAATTATCGATATATATGTTCCTATTCCCATTTTCTTAAATGTTTTGGGTTTGTTATTGTAGGTGTTTTACTTCTCTTGTGTTTCTTGCCTAGAGAAGTTCCTTTAGCATTTGCTGTAAAGCTGGTTTGGTGGTGCTGAACTCTCTCAGCTTTTGCTTGTCTGTAAAGGTTTTAATTTCTCCTTCAAATCTGGATAAGATCCTTGCTGGGTAGTTTAATCTTGGTCGTATGTTTTTATCCTTCATCACTTTAAGTATATCCTGCCTCTCCCTTCAGGCTTGCAGAGTTTCTGCTGAAAGAGCAGCTATTCACCTTATGGGGATTCCCTTGTGTGTTATTTGTTGTTTTTCCCTTGCTCCTTTTAATATGTTTTCTTTATATTTAATTTTTGATAGTTTGATTAATATGTGTCTTGGCGTGTTTCTCCTTGGATTTATCCTGTATGGGACTCTCTGTGCTTCCAGGACTTGATTAACTATTTCCTTTCCCATATTAGGGAAGTTTTCAACTATAATCTCTTCAAATATCTTCTCAGTCCCTTTCTTTTTCTCTTCTTCTTCTGGGACCCCTCTAATTCAAATGTTGGTGCGTTTAACATTGTCCCAGAGGTCTCTGAGACTGTCCTCAGTTCTTTTCCTTCTTTTTTCTTTATTCTGCTCTGCACTAGTTATTTCCACTGTTTTATCTTCCAGGTCACTTCTCCGTTCTTCTGCCTCAGTTATTCTGCTATTGATCCCGTCTAGAGTATTTTTAATTTCACTTATTGTGTTTCTCATCGTTGCTTGGTTCCTCTTTAGTTCTTCTACGTCCTTGTTAAATGTTTCTTGCATTTTGTCTATTCTATTTCCAAGATTTTGGATCATCCTTACTATCATTATTCTGAACTCTTTTTCAGGTAGACTACCTATTTCCTCTTCATTTGTTAGGTCTGGTGTGTTTTGACCCTGCTCCTTCATCTGCTGTGTGTTTTTCTGTCATCTCATTTTGCTTATCTTACTGTGTTTGGGGTCTCCTTTTCACAGGCTGCAGGTTCGTAGTTCCCGTTGTTTTCGGTATCTGTCCCCAGTGGCTAAGGTTGGTTCAGTGGGTTGTGTAGGCTTCCTGGTGGAGGTGACTAATGCCTGTGTTCTAGTGGATGAGGCTGGATCTTGTCTTTCTGGTGGGCAAGTCCACGTCTGGTGGTGTGTTTTGTGGTGTCTGTGGCCATATTATGATTTTAGACAGCCTCTCTGCTAATGGATGGGGCTGTGTTCCTGTCTTGCTAGTTGTTTGGCATAGGGTGTCCAGCACTGTAGCTTGCTGGTCGTTGAGTGTAACTGGGTCTTGATGTTGAGATGGAGATCTCTGGAAAGCTTTTGCCATTTGATATTAGGTGTAGCCAGGAACTCTCTGTTGGACCAATGTCCTGATCTTGGCTGTGCCACCTCAGAAGCTCAGGCCTGACATCTGGCCGGAAGATCAAGACCCTGTCAGCCACATGGCTCAGAAGAAAAGGCAGAAAAAAAGAAAGAAAGAGAGATAAATAAAATAAAGTTTTTAAAATAAAAAATATATTAAATATTAAAAATTTAAAATTAATAAAGAAAAGAAAAAGAAAGAAAGAATAAAAGAGAGCAACAAAACCAAAAACCAAATCCCACAATGATAAGAGGCACTAAAATCTATACTAAAAAAAAAAAGGACAGACAGAACCCTAAGACAAATGGTAAAAGCCATGCTCTAGAAACAAAATCACGCAAAGAAGCATACACATATACACTCACAAAAAGAGAAAAAGAAAAAAATACATATATCTTTGCTCTGAAAGTCCACTGTCTCAATTTTGGGATTATTCTTTGCCTATTCAGGTATTCCACAGATACAGGGTACATCAAGTTGTTTGTGGAGATTTAATCTGCTGCTCCTGAGGCTGCTGGGAGAAATTTCCCTTTCTCTTCCTTGTTTGCACAGTTCCTGGGGTTCAGCTTTGGCTTTGGCCCTCCTCTGCATGTAGGTTGCCTGAGGGCATCTGTTCTTCACTCAGACACGACGGGGTTAAAGTTGCAGCTGATTGGGTGCTCTGGCTCACTCAGGCCAGGGGAGGGAGGGGTACGGAATGTGGGTGGTTGTCTGAGGCAGCAGAGGCTGGTGTGACATTGCACCAGCCTGAGGCACGCCCTGTGTTCTCCCGTGGAAGTTGTCCCTGGATAACAGCACCCTGGCAGTGGTGGGCTGCACAGGCTCCCGGGCATGGAGGTGTGGATGGTGACCTTTGCTTGCAAACAAGCTTCTTGGTGTCTGCAACAGCAACCTTAGCATTTCATGGCTGTCTCTGGTGTCCGTGCTGATTGGTGAGCCTTGCGTCTATCTCTGGAGCTCCTTTAGGTGTTGTTCTGAATCCCCTCTCCTCGTGCACCCTGAAACAATGTTCTCTTTCCTCTTTGGCACTTCCAGACTTTTCCCAGACTCCCTCCCAGCTAGCTGTGGTGCATTAGCCCCCTTTAAGCTGTGTTCACCTAGCCAACCCTGGTCCTCTCCCTGGGGTCTGAACTCTGAAGACCGAGCCTCAGCTCGCAGTCCACATCTGCCCCGGCGGGTGAGCAGACAAGCCTCTTAGGCTGGTGAGTGCTGGTTGGCATGATCCTCTGTGCTGAAATCTCTCCACTTTGCCCTCTGCACCCCTGTTGCTGCCCTCTCCTCCACGGCGCCAAAGCATCCCCCGCCACCGCCCCCCCTCCTCCAGTGAAGGGGCTTTGTAGTGTGTGGAAACTTTTCCTCCTTCACAGCTCCCTCCCCAATGTGCAGGTCCCATCCCTATTCTTTTGTCTTTGTTTTTTCTTTTGCTCTTTCCAGGTGCGTGGGGAGTTTCTTGCCTTTTGGGAAGTCTGAGGTCTTCTGCCAGCGTTCAGTAGGTGTTCTGTAGGAGTTGTTCCACATGAAGATGTATTTCTGATGTATTTGTGGGGAGGAAGGTGATCTCCACTTCTTACTCTTCGCCATCTTGAAGGTCTTCTCCATATTGTATATTTTTCAGTTCAGTTACTATATTCTCCAGCTCTGTGACTTCTATTTGGTACTTTCTTATATTTTCTTTCTTATTCTTGAAATTCTCCCTGTGTTCATCCATTCTTCTCTCAAGTTCGATTAACATTTTTATGACCATTACTTTAAACTATTTATCAGATAATTACTTTCCTCTATGGCATTAAGTTTTTTTCTGAGGTTTTATCATGTTCTTTTGGGGGGACATATCCCTAGGTTTTCTCATTTTTCTTGACTCTCTGTGTTTGTTTCTATGTGTTAGATAAAAGAGCTACCTCTCCCAGTCTTGGAAGGGTGGCCTTGTATAGGATATAAAATATATCATTCAACCTTGCCCAACTATTTGTTGTCTTTCAAACCTTGGTGATTGTCCAAGTAGCCTATATTGTTTTTAATATATCTCAGTTGTTGAGGATTTTCCTAGACTGTCAGAGTCCCAAAGGGAGGGATTTCTGCCAGAACTTAGTTTCAGGCTTTATGGAAGCTAGACTCTCATGAAGCAACTTTTAAAGTATGAAAATATATATAGTCCTCTGGGACCACAAGCACAAGTCCTGCTGACCACCAGACCAGGTGATCGGGACGTGTCATCTGTGGCTGCAGATGAGTGTATAAGCTCCTTTCTGGGAGATGCCAATGAGTTATAGCTAGGCATATGTATAGTGCAGAGATAGTGTCCTCTAACTTACATTCCCCAAGAGCATACCTGTAGGCCTCTAGATTTGTGCTAATTCTGAAGCCTGCCCCTCAGACCAAAACATCAGGACAAGCAAATAGGCCTCTGTCACAGAAAAACTGTGGGGTGTGTTTCAGTCTGTTGTCTGTGTAGTACCCTGGGGGTGGTAACCTGACAAGAACTGTCTCTTCAATTGTTACAGTACTGTGAGACGCAGGAACACAAGCTGCCCTGACCATCAGAGCCAGGCATTAAAGGGGTGTCCTTTGGGTAGCAGTCACAAAAACCAGGGCACCAGTCATTAAAAACCAAAGCAGCAGATGTGTGTAAAACCTTTCCTCCGGGAGATACTGGCACCGTGAAGCATGGCAGAAGGAGAGTGTGAAGATGTCACCCACCAGGGTGGAAAAATCTAGAGTCAAAGAAAGGTGTTGGAAGGCAGAGGGAGGGCACAAAAATTGTGCCTGCCATCACCTCCATCCTCAGAGAGTATCCCTACAGGTCTCTGCCCTTCCAGGTGATGATTTAATACTAGTGAATAAATATCTTCACATAAAGTCAGGGATCTTTTCAAAAGGTTGCTTCCGTTTTGGGGCCTGGGGTAAGTTAGTCTACATGCAAGCTTTTAAAGAGCTGTTTTCCAGTTCCCTACAACTCTCCGGGTCTCATGGACAGGAACCTCATTGGCTTTCAAAGTCAAATGTTTTGGGTGCTTGTCCTTCAGGTGCAGGTCTTAACATTTGGGGTGTCTGATGTGGGATATAAACCCTTCATTCTTCAGAGATCCTTAGGATTTGTGAATTCCCTCCTAATTGGGGATTGCTACACTGAGGATGGGGTTTATGGCAAGAAAACACCCAGCCTCCCCTACCCATCTCAGTGTGGTCCTTTTCTCATTTGTTCATGTGAAGGAGCCACTCAGCTACTTTTCAGCTCTTTCTCAGAAGAAATTGTTCCATGTGTATCTGTAGATTTGGTATGTACATGGGAGGCAGTGATTTCAAAATCTTCCTATATCAACATTTTAAACAGCTTTATGTAATCTACATATTCTTAAGATACCATCTCAGGGCTCTCCAACACATTAGTGATAGCCTTTGAAATATTCTTGGTCAGGTCTAATGAGGAGGAGGTCACTGACATAATTCCAAAACCTAGTTTCTGGTGAAATTGCAGGGCAGCTGTCTTTGTCTGTCCACAAAGCCCATGTGCAATTGGAGGGCTATTGAAGTATCTAAAAAGCAATTGGGTAAAGGGGTATTATAGATGCTCAAAGGTGAAGACAATGTGTGGTTGAGTCACCTACACATTTTACAGAAGAGCATATGCTAGCTAAGTTTATAACTCCAAATTCAAGAGGCCATAGATGTCCTGGATTTAATAAAAATTTGTTGTTGTTTTTAATGGCATCCATTAAGGCAACAATCTCTGATAAAGGTGCTCTAACAAAGGGAACAGCATTGCTGAAGTCTCTATAGTCTGTAGTTAGGTTTCACTTATTATTGGTGACTTTTAGCACAGGCCATATAGGGGAATTGAAAGGTGAGATGGTGGGAATCAGTACTCCTTCTTTATCCAAGTCTCCTATGACAGACTGTACATTTTTAGTGCCTTGCCTTACCTGGTACTGTGGTGTATTTATCACCAGCACTAGTAGAGGAAGGTTAACTGGTTCCCAACAGGAAGTGCTCACCAGTAGTATAAAAGCCTTAATTTTGCTCCATGAATTTACCTCCTTATTGAGGAAGTCCATTCAAATAATAAGAAAATGGATACTCCTGGGGAGGGGCAACCAGGATAGCAGCATCATTTTAGCAAAAACTGGCTGATATTTTAAATTTGCACATTAGAGCAAAATGGCGACATAGGAATTTCTAGCTCTCTTTGCCCCCTTCCAAGAAACATCAATTTGAACAACTATCCATGCATAACAATATGTTTAAAAGACTCGACAGGTTACAGTACCTGGGTGAGGCACAGAAATAAGAAAATAAAAGATGCATAGAAGAGAGTAAGAAATATAGATTCACTGTCCCCCTTTACCCCTCCCCCAAGCCCAGGCAATCCAGTGCAGAGAGACACCTTCTCTATGGGAGGAGAGGGAAGTGAGCACCCAGCTTCACCATGGATGACGGAGCCCATCTGCCACAACACTTGGTTAACTCCTGCAATCCTAGGTAGCTCCCTGTGGGTTCCTGTTAAACAAGGTTCCTAGCTCACCTCAGCACCCTCGCTTCAGCAGCTCTAAGCAGTTCCATGGCCCTACCTGGCTACTGCAGCACCACGCTCCTGGTAGGCTCTATGAATGCAGTCTCTCAGCTTAGTTTGGTACCTGCTGACTCTGGCAGTCCCAGACATCTCCTACAGCCCCAGGTGGCCTCATGGCACCAGGCAACTCCTGTGGGACCAGTCTCTCAGTGGAATCCCACAGCCCCAGGGTCTGGACCCACCCTGATGCTTGCTGGCTCTCACAGCCCTGGGCAGTTCCCATGGCACCAGGCTCAAGGAAGTCTCTCAAGAACCCAGGTTTTTGGTTCAACCTATTTCCAGTCGGCTCCCATGGCCATTAGGTACTCTTATGGCAGTAGACTCCAGGTGGAAACCCTTGAATCCAGGCTCCTAGCTGAGTCCAGCAACAAGCTGACTACCACAGACCCAATCTTTTGACCTATCTCAGTACCAGGCAACCCTGGGAACCTGGTGCACTCCAGTACCAAGGTGGCCCCTGCGGACCTAGATTCCAGACTAGTTCCCATGGAACCAAGCTCCCATCATGCCCCAGCATTAAGCTAGCTTCCAAGGCCCCAGACTTGAGGCTAGATCCGAAATAACCAGGTTCTCAAACTTCCATGGCATCAGACCAGCCTCAAAGGATCCAACCTCTCAGCTGTCCCCTGAGGCCCCAGGTTACAAGTTAACTTCTGTAGCTCCAGCCTCCAGGCTCACCCTACCACCAACTCCCACAGGCCCAGCCTCCAGGTCTGCTCCTGCCAAACCAGGCTCCTGTCCCATCCCACTAACAGACTGGCCCTTTAAGCTTTAAGAACCAGATGCCAGGCCCACTCCAGTGGTCCCTGGCACTGGGTTGGCCTCTGTAGACTCAGGATCCAGGTCTGCCCATGCAGAACCAGGTTCTAGGCTCATTAATGCAGACCAGGTGCCAGGCTCACCTCCAGTGAACCAAGGCTACAGGCCCAACCCTGTGGACACAAGCAGCAGGTTGATACTCATGTGCCCAAGCACCAGGCCTCCCCATCAAAAGACTGGCAGTATTTTTGCTTGAAGACACCATTAGATGGCCCTCTCAGGATTTCTGGACAGGCTGACTGGTGAAGGGCTTTGCCTGCCAAACCAGTGTGTAAAGACTGGAAGAGCCGTCTACTTCCTCAAGTGTGCAGATATCTACAAAGGGCCAAACAGATCATGGATAATCAATGAAGCATGACATAACCAAAGGAAAATAGTAAAACTCCAATGACTAAGTCTTAAAGAAATGGAGATCTATGAACTGTAAGAAAAAGAATTCATAATAATCGTCTTTTCAAAATTCAGTTAATTACCAGAAACCACTGGCCATTAAATAAAATTAGAAAAACAATGCATGAACAAAATGAGTGTTCAACAAAGAAATAGTAAAACATTAAAAATAAATTAATACTAAAGTTGAAGAATAAAATGACTGAAGA
Organism: Eschrichtius robustus; assembly: GCF_028021215.1. NCBI lineage: Eukaryota > Metazoa > Chordata > Mammalia > Artiodactyla > Eschrichtiidae > Eschrichtius > Eschrichtius robustus. The sequence goes on along the minus strand of NC_090845.1, from coordinate 53,127,716 downwards.
ATTCAATAGAGAACTTCAACAGCAGACTCAATCAAAGAGTGAAAAGAATTAGTGAAGTAGCAGATGGGTCACTGGAATTACCCAGTCTTAGGAGCAAAAAGAAAAAAAAAAGAATGAAAAGAGTAAAGAAAATTTATGTGAATTATGGGATACCATAAAAAGGAACAATCTGCTCATTATTGGAGTCCCAGAAGGAGAAGAGAGGGGGAAAGGGACAGAAAGCTTATTTTTTTAAAAAATGGCTAAGACCTTCCTAAATCTAGGGAAAGATGTGGACATCCAAGTTCATGCAGCTAATAGGTCCTCTCAAAATTTCAACCCAAAACAATATTTTCCAGGACAAACTATACTAAAACTGTATAACATAAAAAGAATTGTAAAAGCAGCAAGAAAAAAATTTTTACATATAGATAACCCCATAAGCTATGAGTATACTTCTCAGCAGAAATCTTGCAAGCCAAGAGTGTGGTGATATATTCAAGGTGCTGAAAGAAAGAAAAAATCACGGCCAACCAAGAAACAAAAGCAAAAATAAACATGCCAGATCTAGTTAAAATTAAAAACTTTTGTACAGCAAAGGAAACCATTGACAAAACAAAAAGAAAACCTACAGACTGGGAGAAAAAGTTTGCAAATGATGTGACCAACAAGTGGTTAATATACAAATAGCTCCTACACCTCAATGTAAAAAACAAAAAACAAAACAAAACAAAACAAAAATGATAAAACAATGGGCGAAAGACCTGAGTAGACATTTTTCCAATAAGTTGTACAGATGGCTAAGAGGCACATGAACAGATGCTCAGTATCACTAATGATTAGATAAATGCAAATCAAAACAACAAATGAGATATCATCTCACACCTTTCAGAATGGCTATCATAAAACTGTCTACAAATAGCAAATTTTGTAGAGGATGTGGAGAAAAAAAGCATACTTGTATACTGTTGGTTGTAATGAAAATTGATGCAGACACTATGGAAAACAGTATGGAGGTTCCTCAAAAAACTAAAAATAGAACTACCATATGATCCAACAATTCCACTCCTGTGTACATACTTTGAAAAAATGAAAACACTACTTTGAAAAGTTACATGACCCCCAGTGTTCATAACAGCACTATTTAAAATAGCCAAGACTGGAAACAACCCAAGTGCCTATCAACAGATGTTTGGATTAAGAAATGTAGTATATATATATATATATATATATATATATATATATATACACACACACACACACACACACACACACACACACATACACACAATGGAATATTATTCAACCATAAAAATAGAATGAAATTCTGTGATTTGCAGCAACCTGGATGGAACTAGAGATTATGCTTACTGAAATAAGTCAAAGTGAAGTAAAAACTGTATGTATCACTTACATGTGGAATCTAAAAAATAACACAAATGAATGTATATGCAAAACAGAAACAGACTCACAGACAAAGAAAACAAACTTGTGGTCATCCAAGGGGTGAGTGGAGGTGGGAGGGACAAATCAGGAGCATAGGATTACAGATATAAACTAAAATGTATAATATAAAATTGATAAGCAAGAAGGATACACTGTATAGCACAAGGAATTATAGCCATTATCTTCTAATTACCAATAATGGAGTATAATCTTCAAAATACTGAATTACTATGCTGTATACCTGAAACTAATATAATATTTAAATCAGCTATACTTCAATTAAAAATAAACATTAAAACATATTTAGAAGACTGACCATATGAAGGCTTCCTGAACATGTGATGGGAGTACATTTGGTTACAGATATTTGGAAACAGTTGGGCAGTTTCTTTTAATGTTAAACATTTACTTACCATATTGTTACTCTTAAGATTTTAACTAAGAGACATGAAAGCATAGTTTCACACAAAGACTTGTACATCAATATTAATAGCAGTTTTATGTGTGATAGTCAAGAACTGAAAACATCCCAAATAGCCATACAAAGAAACATTACACAACAAGAAAAAAATGTTCATTGCTTTAAATAACAGCATGAAAAAAACTCAAAATAATTATGCTGAGTTAAAAAAGACAAAAAGAGTATCTGGTGTATGATTCTATTTATATAAATTTCAATAAAATTCAAACTACTTTATAGTGAGAGAAAGCAGATCAGTGTTTGCCTAGGTGTAGGGATGGGGAGGTGTAGAGAGGAAAGCAGTAAAAAGGGGTATAAACAAACTTTTGGAGGTGATAGAAACGGTCACTCTTATGATTGTGGTAAGGGGTTCATGAAAATTTACATAAGGATTGTCTTTATTTTATTTATTTATATATGTATTTATTTGTTTAACTTTTAAAATTGAAGTATAGTTGATTTACAAAGTTGTGTTAGTTTCAGGTGTATAGAAAAGTGATTCTTTTATATATATATATATATATATATATATATATATATATATATATATATATATATATATATATATATATATATATGTATATATGTATATATATTACTTTTCAGATTCTTTTCCCTTATAGGTTATTACAAAATATTGAGTATAGTTCCCTGTGCTACACAGTAGGTTCTTGTTGGTTATTTCATATATAGTAGTGTGCATATGTTAATGCCAAACCCCTAATTTGTCCCTCCCTTCTTTCCTCTTTGGTAACCATAAGTTTGTTTTCTATGTCTGTGGGTCTATTTCTGTTTTGTACATAAGTACATTTGTATCATTTTTTTTGTAGATTCCACATATAAGTGATATCAAATGATATTTGTCTTTGTCTGGCTTACTTCACTCAGTATGATTATCTCTGGGTTCATCCATGTTGCTGCAAATGGCATTATTTCATTCTTTTATATGGCTGAGTAATATTCCATCATATATATGTACCACATCTTCTTTATCCATTCATCTGTTGATGGACATTTAGGTTGCTTCCATGTCTTGGCTATGGTAAATAGTGCTGCAATGAACATTGGGGGACATGATACTTTTCGAATGATAGTTTTCTCTGGATATATGCCCAGGAGTGGGATTGCAGGATCATATGGTAGCTCTATTTTTAGAATTTTTAAGGAACTTACATACTGTTCTCCATAGTGGCTGTACCAATTTACATTCCCACCAACAGTGTAGGAAGGTTCCTTTTTCTGAACACCCTCTACAGCATTTATTATTTGTAGAATTTTTCATGATGGCCATTCTAACCTCATTGTAGTTTTGATTTGCATTTGTCTAATAATTAGTGATATTGAGCACCTTTTTATATGTCTCTTGGCCATCTGTATGTATTCTTTGGAGGAATGCCTATTTAGGTCTTCTGCCCATTTTTTTTTTTTTTGATTAGTTTTTTTTTTTTTGTTTGTTTTTTTTTGCTATTGATCTGCATGAGCTGTTTTTATATTTTGGAGATTAATCCCTTGCCAGTCGCATCATTTGCAAATATGTTCTCTCATTCTGTAGGTTTTCTTTTCATTTTGTTTATGGTTTCCTTTGCTGTGCAAAAAACTTTTAAGTTTAATTAGGTCCCATTTGTTTATTTTTGTTTTTATTTCCATTACTCAAGGAGATGGATCCAAAAAGATATCACTGTGAATTATGTCAAAGAGTGTTCTGACTATGTTTTCCTCCAGGAGTTTTATAGTATCTGGTCTTACGTTTAGGTCATTAATCCATTTTGAGTTTATTTTTGTGTATGGTGTTAGAAGATGCTCTAATTTCATTATTTTACTTGTAGTAGTCCAGTTTTCCCAGTACCACTTATTGAAGAGCCTGTCTTTTCTCCACTGTATATCCTTGCCTCCTTTGTCATAGATTAATTGACCACAGGTGTGTGGGTGTATTTCTGGGCTTTCTATCCTGTTCCATTCATCTATATTTCTTGGTTGTAGGTTTTTTCTTTTTATCGCTTTAAATATATTGTGCCACCCCCTTCTGGCCTGCAGAGTTACTGCTGAAAAATCAGCTGATAACCTTATGGGGATTCCATTGTATATTATTCGTTGCTTTTCCCTTGCTGCTTTTAATATTTTCTCTTTGTCTTTAATTTTTGTCAATTTGATTACTATATGTCTCAGTGTTTTACTCCTTGGGTTAATCCTGCCTGGGACTCTCTGTGCTTCCTGGACTTGAGTGACTATTTCCTTTCCCATGTTATGGAAGTTTTCATCTATTATCATTTCAAATACGTTTTCTCAGGACCTTTCTCTATCTCTTCTCTTCCTGGGACCCCTATAATGCGAATGTTGGAGCATTTGACATTGTTCCAGAGGTCTCTTAAACTGTTCTCATTTCTCATCATCCTTTTTTCATTTATTCTGTTTTGCAGCAGTGATTTCCATCACTCAGTCTTCCAGCTCACTTATTTGTTCTTCTGCCTCGTTTATGCTGCTATTGATTCCTTCTGGTGTATTTTTCATTTCAGTTATTGTATTCATCAATTTTGTTTGCTTATTCTTTATATTTTGTAACTCTTCGTTGAAAACTTCTTGTAACTTCTCTCTCTGTGCATCCATTCTTTTCCCAAGTTCTTGGATCATCATTATGATCATTACTCTGGACTGTTTCTCCAGTAGATTGCCTATCTCCATGTCACTTGGCTGTTATTCTGGGGTTTTATCTTGCTCCTCCATCTTGAACATCTTCATCTGCTGTCTCATTTTGTCTAAACTTCTATTTGTATTTTTATGTATGTGGAAGATTAGTTATGTTTCTTGACATTGGTGAAGTGGCCCTATATAGGGGATGTCCTATGTGTCCCAGCAGTACACTACCCCCTCATCACCCAAGGGCCAGAGACCAGATGGCCTGAGGTTAGGTTCTGACCTGCATTTGTGTCCTTGGTTCTGCAGGCTGCTGGATCACAGTTTTCATGCTTCTGGTGTCTGCCTCCTGGTGGGTGAGGTGTGTCTGGAGGCTTGTGCAGGTTTCTTGGTGGAAGGGTCCAGTGCCTGCACACAGGTGGGTGGAGTTGGTTCCTGGCCCTCTGGTGGGCAGGGCTTTGTCAAGAGTTGTGTCTAAAGGTGGCTGTAGGCTCAGGAAGTCCTTAGGCAGCCTGTCTTCTGATGGGTGGGGTTGTGCTCCTGTCCTGTCAGTTGTTTGGCCTGAGGAGTCCCAGCAGTGGCACTTACAGGCTATTGGGTGGGGCCAGGTCTAGGTGCTAATTACCCAAGCAAGATGTCTGCCTCCAGCAAGAGTTCAAGTAGATGAACACTCCCCAATACTTCCACCACCAGCTTTTATGACCCTATAGAGAACCATAGCCACCCACTGCCTCCCCAGGAGCCCCTCCAAGACCAGTAGGTAGGTCTGGCCCAGGAACCTATGAAGTCACTGCATTTGCCCTGAGTCCCAGTGCACATGAGACCTTGTGTGTGCCCTCCAAGAGTGGAGTCTCTGTTTCTCCCATTCCTATGGAGGTCCTGCAATGAAGCAATACTGGCCTTCAAAGTCAAATGCTCTGGGAGCTCCTCTTCTTGATGCCAGACCCCCAGGTTGGGGAGACTGGGAGAATTTCTGTGATATAATCATTTTCCTGTTTGTGGGTCATCTACCCGGGGGGTATGGTATTTGATTATATTGTGAGTGCACCACTCCTACCATCTCATTGAGTATCTTCTTTATGTCTTTGGTTGTAGAAGATAATTTTTGGTAGGTTCCAGTCTTTTTATTGATGGTTGGTCAGCAGTTAGTTGTGATTTTGGTGTTCTTATGAGAGGAGGTGAGCTCAAGGTCCTTTTACTCTGCCATATTTCCTCAAATCCCTTAGGGATTATTTTTAAATTTAAGGAATGTAAAAATATGTTTGGAGTCAAAGAACCTTCAAATAATTTAAGGCCTGCAAAGTGCTTGTCAACTTATTAGCCAATTAGCTTTCCTCTAAAGTGAATAATAAATCAAAATATTCGACTTTTTTCTATTTTTATTAATGTGATGTTGTTTTTTTGCATTCTCAGTCATATTTTACAAATATAAATAAATAAATACACTATAAATACACCTTTTTTCTTCACTATTAGTAATGTGCATCTCAAGTACGGTCCTGCTTTTCAGTTTGATGGTCCAGGAGCCTGTCCGATTTTGATGTGAACCACTTCTAGCCACAATTATGGGTCAGAAGTCTGATATTTAAGGAACACTCTGGACTAGGAACCTGCTGTTGGGAAAATGTAAAAGCGATGAGCAGTTATTGCAAATATCACCTGATAAGTCAACTACTCAAACACACTACCTGGGTTCTGTTACCAGAAAATTACAACCAATTCCTGTCCTCAGTTCTTTTTCCCACTATCTCTTCGTCCCTTGAGATCCCAATCTAAGGTTGCATACCAGCCCAGAGTAGACTTTGGGGAACTGCTTCTTTCTTGGAAAGGTAAGTCATGTGCAAGACTTGCTGAGGCAAAATGCAGCCAGTGGTTGGGAATAATCCTCGTCCTGGGCATGGAGAGCCTGGGAGATGCTGAGGAGGAAGAAAACTTTTATTTTAGCATATATTAGCAATAAAGTATTTCTTATTTAAGGTATGTATATTTTTTAAGGCATAATGCTATTGCACACTTAATAGACTACAGTATAGCGTAAACATAACTTTTATAAACACTGGGAAACCAACAAATTCGTGTGACTCACTTTATTAATATTTGCTTTATTGTGGTAGTCTGGAACAGAACCTGCAATACTTCCAAGGTACACCTGTATATGGTAAGATAGGTTTGCTCCCTGTTGTGTAAAAGATGGTCAGTGGCAGCTCTAGCCTCAGTAAAATTGTCATACATTACTCTGGAGATTCACTATATGAGTCCACTGTGCTTTGAAGCAAGCACCTTACGTCTGCATGTGCGGGATAAATGATGCGAAAACCAGTGACCCTCCTGCTGAGCAGGCTGCAAGGAAAAGTTTCCTTTTGCCCAAAGTAGCAATCTGGCTTGTGAACCTCTTTTCACTCTAGGCTCTGCCCTCTGTGCTGAGCCTGAGTCCAAAGTTTACCTCACAGAGAACTCAAAGCCAAAACCCAGACTCATGTGAGGCTGTCTAACTGTGGTGTGGGGCCTGGGGAACAAACTCCTAAAAGAGGGATGAGGGAGGTGAGGTCAACAGTGAAATGAACAGAAGTTGAAAATAAATGTGGATAGATGGCGATTTCTTTTTTTTTTTCCTATCATCACCATATCACGAGTGAAATATAGCATGTATCGTTCTGAGAAGCTAAACCATCGTCAGGATATGAAGAGGGTTAAACTTCCAACAGATAAGGAAGACAGAGGGTCAGGTCCTCAATGTTCCCTGCTGAGCAGATGACTAGGACAGTCCCTCTCAGCCATGTCCTCTGTTGGCAGACAGTGAAAATTTTTCCAGAGGAGCACTCAGGCCATCAGTCCCTGGTTCATTTTCTGGTCCCAGAGAGATCCTCTCTAGGGAGAGGATTGCCCCCATGAGTACTTTTCTTGAGATCAAATTCCTCTGAGCCAATCAGAATGCGCCAAGCTTGCAGATGGCAGAGAATCGGGACCTGGGCGAAGTCTTGGAGTGGCCATGCAATCCCTGAATGTGGTTTGGGGTGTTTGTAGTAAGAAGAAAGGGAGAGTGAATGAAAACTCTCTCACCCATACAATTCTTGAGGGGAAACTGGAGCTTAATGTAAGGAATCCTGGGCATCCTCAGAAACTGTATTGTATTCTGAGAGCAGATGCAGGGCATGGAGACGGTTTCTGTGGTTAAGTAGTTGTCAAATTCGCCCAAAGCACAGCTGGCCCCCAGGAGTAAACACAGAATTTACCCTGGCACCATCCTCCCTTCTCTCAGTTGAACCAGGGAGAAACAACTACGTGAATTTTCAGGAACTACTAAAACTCAGTTCTCGTTCTGCATCCTCTGCCAGAGCACGGCAGGTTGAAGCGAGCAACAAAGCGAATAAGAATGTATCTTTGTGCGGTTGACACAACAGGGGGACTTTTACTCTTTTGCTGGGGTTCAGGAGTGGGGTCATTCTGGTTGTCAGTGGGAAGATGTGAGCCTTGATGGGTCATTCCCAGCCTATGCCTCGTGGGGAGCTCCCAAGTTCACCTTCCTCCTGCAGGGAGAGACACAGCAGCTGCAGCTACACAGCCTACCTTCAGAAACCACAGACTAGAAGTGTGTATCTCCACAAAACCTGGTTCTCAGTGATTTCTACCAAGTGAGAGTGCCTGTTTGGATGCCTGGTGCTGACAACTTCCCAAGTGGCAGGCCTAGAGAGCTGCTCCTCTTGTTAGTGAGCAGGTTTCAGATTTCACATTTGTGTCTCATCATTGTCAGGGTGGCCGTTAAGAGAGCCCGGGCAGCAGGTCTAACCAGCATTTAAAGGATAAACTTGCTGTTCATATTCAGGTCCTCTTGTTCAAGGTCTCAGGGTGCCTGGGATAGGAAGCCGGCCCAGTCCTGTGTGAGAACAGAAGGCTGTGGGTTAATTTGTCTTGTGTGCCTTCTGAACAGAAGTGAATATGCTTTATACATTGGAAATACTAGGAGGAGAGTACAAGATTCCAAGGATGAGCAACTATTTTTAGAAAAAATAATTATTATTAAAAAAATATTTTTCCTCTGGATTTAGTGGTATCTTATTCTATCTATTGAATATGGACACACTGAAAGAAAAAGTTTTTTAAAAAATTAAATTGTCTCTCCTTCCCAGTATAAGATGCCAGTTCAACCACTAAAGAATAGATCATCTGTCACTTAAGAATGGCAAAATTATGTGCCATTTTCCCCCATCAATATTTGTCCATTTTGGAGCCTAAAGGCAATCGAGAAAAGTGCAATTAAAGCACTCAAATTGCCAACACTGGTAAACACATACACTTTGTAAGACTAACACAGGAATCTTTTGCCCTGCTCCTCCATGGACAGGGCTCTGATGAGCATGGCTTTAAATGGAATCCAAGTATCTTCATCTTGGTAGGTGCAGCTACCAAGAGAGTAGAGCAACATCTCAGGTATAAACTAGTCTATTCCTGAGGAGAACATGTGATATTCACACTCATGGTGGAAGAAGCAATCTCACCACACACCAAGGCTCTCCTTGCAGGTAGAGCAGACAAGCCCTGGGTAGGACTAGAATGCAGAGTTCACAGGCTCTCTGCCTATGACACCCTTTTGTGCCAGAGCCTGGGTTTTGCAGCAAAACTCATTTCAGGCCAGGGAACCATGGGTCCAACAAGAATTGTAAGCAGTCTATTAAAACTCTGGAAGTGGCCAGTCCTGCTGCTTTAATCATTAATTCACCAGAGAAACAATATGATGATAGATAGGGTGCCTACTATTCATGCAAGTTAACAATAGAAGGGACCCCCCTAAACTGATAAAGGATATGAAGCCAGTCGTTAATGTTCTCCCTGTTCTAAATTCACCCTTTAATATATTCTCTCTGATAATGGATGAATTACTTTAAGCATCTCTCCTTCAAAGTGATCACAATGTTACTGAAGGAGAAAGTGGCTCTCCTGTGACTTCTGGCTGTCAGAAGTGTGGGTGTAAGGATATCCTAGGTGCTCGGCCCCAAGCACGTGCCCAGAACAACTGTCCTATCGAGTGTGCCATCCCAGTGTGGCCTGGTCATTGGCTTTCTGTGGCCCTCTTCATAGGGACATCCTGTGCTCCAAGCCAGCCACCTACCCGCTGATTTCCTCTACTTGATTGCTCTCCTGACCCACCCCACCTCACCACTAACGTTACCTCCTGTACTTCTCCCAAGGCTGCAGCCCTTACAACACCAAGGCCCTCAGGATCCTATGTATAGGACATTGTTAGCTCCAGGCCTCCAACTCCACCAGGACACTTGCTCCTACTACACGTCTACATGCTGGCCGCCAGCAGTGGCTTGTCCACACTGATGTGCTCCAGAGGGTACCTTCCTGCTTAGCTTGCAACTGTAGACCAGCTCTGGTTCTGCAGACCTGCTCTGGCGCTGGCAAACCAGCAAACTTCTCTGCCATCCAGTAGGTTCTCCTACACCTTGTCCAATGAGGTGTGACCTCCAGTCCTGGGGAGGGACCCACATTCCAAGTTTGTCTTTCCTTGGGTATGCTCCCTCAGGCCCAGGATACCATATAGAGTTTTCCTATATCTTATATATTCTACATTTGTCATAGTTTAATAATTCTTTATGTTAAACATTATGCTTCACTTTATGTTAAAATTCCCCTGTCCACTGTGTACTTTCCATCTCCTGATTGGATCCAGATTGCTACAGAACACAACACCTACAGCAAATATCATTCCTGGAATTACTGAAAGCCTTCTTTTGACAGCTGCATCAAGTAAGAATGTCCACTATCACCCGGAAAGAGTAGTAAGGGGAAAAAGAAGGAACAAAATGCTCGGAAAGGAAGAAGTAAGACTGACATTGTTTGCAGATGACATGATTGTGTACACTATATTCTACAGGTATTTACAAATTGGTAGAATCAATAAAAGAGTTTAGATAGCTGTTTGTAGGATAAAATATCAACATACAGAAGCCAATTGTATTCTATTTACCAGCAACAAATTTACAAAATGAAAGTTTCAAAGGCAGTATTTGCGAAATATGAAGTACCTAGGATAAAATGTCCTCTTATAGGAAAAATATGAAATATTATTGGGACACGTTAAGGAAGTTCTTATTAAAAGGAGAGATAGACCATATCTATTCAATAACATTCCATATTATTGACAAGAAGTCAAATCTAAAAGTTCAACGCAATCCTAATTAGAACCTCCAACAAGATTTTGGTTGAACCTTTTCTGATGAATTGGTAATTTAAGTGGAGTTGAGACGGGCCAAAAATAACCTAGACATTCTTGAAGAACACGGCAGAATTGAGTGGCCTTATCCAAAGATCAGAATTGTTTATAGATCTGTAGTAATTAATATTGATATGTGGTATTTTAAATGGACAGATAAATAGAACCATGGTACTTAATAGAGAGTACACAAACTAGCCCATACATAGGTAGATGCTTGATTTATGACACATGTGGCACTGCAAATCAATAGTAAAAGGGCAGACTTTTCAATAAGTGGTTCACTGAGACAATCAGATATCCACATGAAGAAAAAGAATGAAACCCTACTCAACATTATACACAAACATCACTTGTAGGTGAATTATGACCTAATAATTTTGCCTTTGTGAAAGGCAAAACCACAAATATTTCAGAAGGAAATATAGAGAATATTTTCATGGCCCCAGGGCAGGGACAGATTTCTCGAAACAGAAAGGCACTAACCACAAGGAAAAGAATGATAAATTTGACTACGTTATAATTAAGTATGATATATAATTAAGTATGTTATAATTAAGATTTGTTCACAAAGCACAGCATAAAGCAAGAGAAAATATAAACAACAAAGCAAAGGACTATTTTGGCCACACATATAACCACCAATGGACTGGTATTTAAAACACATAAAAAACTCATTGGATCAGTAAGGACAAGATGGAAAATAGAATAGAAAAATGGTGAAAGAGTTGAACATGAACAGGCTTTTCACAGAAGAGAAAATCCAAGAGGTTCATAAACATGAGAACGTGTCCAAACTTAATAGTAGTGGTGAAAAACAGTAAATTAAATTCTGGCAATACTTGGTGTAGATGAAGATGTGCAGGAGCAGGGACTCTCTGTGTTACTGGTGGGATTGTAAATTGGTACAACCACTATAGAAAACAATTTGGCATCGTGTAGAAAAGCTGAAGATATGCATACTCTGTGGGCCAGTGATTCTGTTCTTGCATATATACCCAAGAGACTTTTAAACATGAGTCCCATGAAAAATGCCCAAGGATGTTCATTGCACCATTGTTCATAATAAAAAGCTAAAAACAACCCTGGATGAACCCAGTGTTCATCCAGTGTAGAATGATATAATCATATCATAATCACTTTGCTAAAATCATGCACTGGAATGCTAGTCAACAATGGAGACAAAAGATCTATGGCTACTAGGAACAACATGGATGAGTCTCTCAAATAAATATGATACACAGTGAAAGAAGCAGGCCATAAAAGGGAGCATGCAGCATGATTCTGTTGATATAACTTCATATAAACTGTATTGTTTAGGGATGCATACAAAAGTTGTAAAGTCATATTAAAAAAAAAAAAAGCACTGAAATGATTATCACAAAGTCAAGATAACGACTCTATCCATAGGGGAGGGTATGGTTTGTGATTGGGAGGAATACGGTGGATGTATTCTGGAAGGCTGGCAATGGTCTATTTCTTGACATTGGTGCTGGTTACACGGGTGTTTGCTTTTATAAATTATCTAAACCTGGCAGATATGTTTTATGCATTCCTCTATACCTCAGATTTGAAAAAAAATGTTTCCTCCAAAAAATGTAATAGAAAGAAAAATATGTGATGTAGAAATTTTGATGAGGTTTGAATTGTTATGGATGAAAAACTTGATCTTTTAATCAAGAGATCAGCAAGTGTCCATTATCATTAAAAGAGGGGAATGAAGGGATTACGTAAACTAAAGGTATCCCATAATCTAGTCATCACTCTAAACCTTTCTCTTGCCAGATTAATTCACCCTGTATTTATATCAATTCCCAACTCACTGATGACAGACAAATTGGAGGATCACCATCAACATTAATAAGATCATTAGGCATCACAGGCCAAATCCATTACAGTGAGACTAGGCCACCACACTTAAATGCAAGCAGGCACATTGGGGCTATTGGGCATGCAAAAGGCATCTGTGCCTTGTTCTCAGGAGAGTCCACTGCAGTAACTTAGGGTTTAACCTTATCACATTTAACTAGTACTCTTGTCCAGAGACCTCCATGTGCTGGAGAATCTAGAGTAAGCTGAGGAATGTCCTCATCATGCTGTGAGATTGGACATAAAATTTACCATGGTGCAACCAATGGTGGAAGAGCAAAGAGTTGGTTTAGGTTGTGCACCTTATAGGGAGAACCCAGGAGTAGGTTGGGTTCTTCAGATTTCAGTATAAATTGTTTCATCCTCCAGGCTTTGCATTTCTAGGCTGAACAGTGCTAATCTGCTTTGGCCCCACCTCTTACTCATTCTAGTCTCTGCACCAGCAGGACAAAAAATTTAACAGTGCGACAAATTTTCCTGAAGACATTGCTCAAGACAGTTCTGGATATGGAAGCTGTCCAGGAAATTTTTTTAAAAGACAACCTTTTCAGTAGGAATTGCTAGCACTATGGTTGTTTAATCTTGACACATAGCGTATTCTCTCAGGAATTTTCTGTCATCCATTAATCCAGCCAGCCACCCAGTAAACAATGTTTAATACAGGATAAGTGCTAACCACCATGTTTAGCACTGGGAGGGGCTGGGGGTGTGCTTATTTTGGTACATAAATCGGTAGTGAGGTACCGATTTATGTTGCATTTAGCAGATAGATACCTAAGGTATTCATTCCAGCACCATTTCCCCTGTATCTGGGAAGACCTCCTTGATTTCCTACTAATATTAACTGTGGAACTTATTATGTATACGAGGCTCTGTCCCTGGGCTTTCTATTCTGTTCTAGAGACCCAGTACCAGAATATTTAAATCACGGTGGCGTTAAACACGTTTTAATATCTGATAGGGCCAGTTTCTGCGCATTGCACATTTTTTTTTTTTTTCCTTTCAGGAACGTGTTCGGGCCCGCGGCAGGGGGCGGGGTCGCGCCTCCTCCGCGACTCTGGTTCCAGCGGAGCCTCATGGACGCGGAGATGGAAATCCCGAGGCTGCTCCCGGCTCGCGGGTCGCGACAGGGCGGCGGCGCTGGCAGCCCCGGGGGCGGCGGCCGGATCCACGGAGGTCCTGACCCGCGGGCCGGCCAGGCCCCCGCGCGCCGCCTCCTGCTGCTCCGGGGCCCCCAAGATGGCGGGCCCGGGCGGCAGCGTGAGGAGGACCGCGCGGCCTCCCCGGGCCCGGGCCCTAGCCCGTTGGTGCCGAGGCCCGATCACGCTGGTGGCGGCGGCGGCGGCGGCGGCGGCGGCGGCGGCGGCGGCGGCGGCGGCGGCGGCGGCGGCGATGACTTCTTCCTGGTGCTGCTGGACCCGGTGGGTGGAGACGTAGATTCCACGGGCGCCGGCCAGGCCGCAGGGCCCCTATGGAGGGAGGAGGCCGGGCTGGGCCCACGGTTCCAGGGGCACGAAAGCGGCGCGAACCCCGAGGGCCGCCCTTCGCTGGTCCCCAGCTGCCTGTCCGCTATCCGCGCCCCAGTCCCGGCCCTGGCCCCGATCCCCGCCCCAGGCATGGGCCCCGCCGCGGCCTTCGCGGGCACCGTCACCATTCACAACCAAAACCTGCTGTTGCGCTTCGAGAACGGCGTCCTCACCCTGGCCACGCCCCCGCCGCCAGCCTGGGCGCCTGGGGTCGCCCCTGCCCCGCAGCCCGGGGGTCTGATCGCCCCGCAAGCGGGGATCCTACACGCCGCGCAGCCTGGCGACTGTCCCGAGCTGCCGCCCGACCTCCTGCTGGCCGAGCGGGCCGAACCCGCGCCCGCCCCAGCGCCCGAGGAGGAGGCGGAGGGCCCGGTTGCTGCTGAGAGCCCCCGCGGGCCGCTAGGCCCGGGCCAGGGCCTGGTGCTGTACCTGTGTCCTGAGGCGCAGTGCGGACAAACCTTTGCCAAGAAGCACCAGCTGAAGGTGCACCTGCTGACGCACAGCAGCAGCCAGGGCCAGCGGCCCTTCAAGTGCCCCCTGGGCGGTTGCGGCTGGACCTTCACTACCTCGTACAAGCTCAAGAGGCACCTGCAGTCACACGACAAACTGAGGCCCTTTGGCTGCCCAGCAGAGGGCTGTGGCAAGAGCTTCACCACGGTGTATAACCTCAAAGCGCACATGAAGGGCCATGAGCAGGAGAACTCATTCAAATGCGAGGTGTGTGAGGAGACCTTCCCCACGCAGGCCAAACTCAGCGCCCACCAGCGCAGCCACTTCGAGCCTGAGAGACCCTACCAGTGCGCGTTTTCGGGCTGCAAGAAGACGTTTATCACAGTGAGTGCCCTGTTTTCCCATAACCGCGCCCACTTCAGGGAACAGGAACTCTTTTCCTGCTCCTTTCCTGGCTGCAGCAAACAGTACGACAAGGCTTGTAGGTTGAAAATTCACCTTCGGAGCCACACTGGTGAGAGACCGTTCCTTTGTGACTTCGAGGGCTGTGGCTGGAACTTCACCAGCATGTCCAAACTCCTAAGACACAAAAGGAAGCACGACGATGACCGGAGGTTCATGTGTCCTGTAGAAGGCTGTGGGAAATCTTTCACGAGGGCCGAACATCTGAAAGGCCACAGCATAACCCACCTGGGCACAAAGCCTTTTGTGTGCCCCGTGGAAGGCTGCTGTGCCAGGTTCTCTGCTCGCAGTAGTCTCTACATTCACTCCAAGAAACACTTGCAGGATGTGGACACTGGTAAAATCCGATGC
Organism: Eschrichtius robustus; assembly: GCF_028021215.1. Taxonomy (NCBI): domain Eukaryota; kingdom Metazoa; phylum Chordata; class Mammalia; order Artiodactyla; family Eschrichtiidae; genus Eschrichtius; species Eschrichtius robustus. The sequence continues at coordinate 53,112,325 of NC_090845.1, read as the reverse complement.
CCAGTCTCCACTTGTAATAAACTCTTCACATCCAAGCACAGCATGAAGACCCACATGGCCAAAAGGCACAACCTGCGCCAGGATCTCTTAGCTCAGCTAGAAGCTGCAAATTCTCTTACGCCGAGCAGTGAACTTACCAGCCAGGGGCAGAATGACCTCGGTGATGCAGAGCTTGTGTCTCTCTTCTCTGATGTGCCTGGTAATAGTTCTGCTGCGGTATTGGACACCACATTGGTGAACTCTGGGATCTTGACTATTGATGTGGCTTCTGTGAACTCAACTCTGGCAGGGAACCTCCCTGCTAATAATAATAATAATTCCTTAGGGCAGGCGGTGGACCCTCAGGCCTTGATGGCCACCAGTGACCTTCCTCAAAGTCTGGATACCTCACTCTTCTTTGGAACGACAGCCGCTGGTTTTCAGCAGAGTCCCTTAGATACAGATGATGTCTCAAGTCTAAGTGCGGGGCCGTTGGGATCTCTGAGCTCTTTGGCTATGAAAACCTCGAATCAAGAGCCCCAAGCTTTGACCCCCAGCAGTAAGCTAACAGTTGACACAGATGCTCTGACTCCTTCAAGCACCCTTTGTGAAAACAGTGTCTCGGAACTACTGCCGCCAACCAAAACGGAATGGAACGTACGCCCTGACTCTGACTTCTTTGGACAGGAGGAAGAAACCCAGTTTGCATTCTCCAATCCAGCAGGAAACCATGGGTCTCAGAAAGAAACAGATCTTATCACAGTGACTGGCAGCTCTTTTTTGGTATGAACTAAACTCTATTCATTCCTTGCCACATGGCTTATTTTATTGATGACACTCAGTTTTAAGAGTATTCTGGACTAAATATTTAAATGCAGTCATTTCTTATAGGTTTGAAAAAGAACAGAGCCCTGGACTACAAGTTTGGAGATTTAAATTCTGATCTTGAGTCTGGAACTGACAGGTTGTGTGACCCTGAGCAAGTCACTTATCCTATCTGAGCCTTAATTTCCTTATTTATAAAATGTGGTGGTTTGAATAGATTGTTTGTAAGGTCATTTCAGCTCTATTTTCATCATTTTGTGCTCTTTCTTGAAAATTTTAGGACCTTTTACAATGATTAACAATTGCATGTGCTCCTAATGTAGCGAAAAATGCATTGAGAGTTAATGATCTGAGAACATGGAACTGGTGTTTAACTTTCAAAATTTAATGGAAATTTTACGCAGTGCTAAAATATTTCTAAAATCTTGTGGTGAGCTTTAAAAAGAAGAAAGCTGAAAATCTGGGTTGGTTCTTTTTACCTATTCATCTTTGTAGCCTCTTTTTTTTTTTTTTTTTTTTTTTTTTTTGATGGAAGGCTGTGTTGGGGAAAGTTCCAGGAATTTGATTAGACTCAGACTCAGAAATACTGATGACTTTGTGGTGTTGAATAAGTGACCTTATTAAGTCATTTCCTCTCACTAACCCTCAGTTCCCTAGGTTTAAAGCTGTCATTGTAATTTACACATACCTGATGCATTGTAGACATCTTCTATCCTAGTAGTTAGGTATGGAGGGAAAAATGTTTTGTATTTTGGCATGTTTTAGTGAATTTTTACACCTTTCCTGCCCCTCTTATTCCCTTCCTCAAAAAAATTAGCATAATTTAACACCATGTTCGTGTGCAGTCAGTAATGCTTTATGCAGGTTAAGAAACAGAAAAGGGAATCTCTTTCTTCCACAGATTAAGGATTTTTCTCCACACAATTCTGTGACTTTGCCAACCTGTCCATTAGACCTGGACAGTGTCTTTACTCTTGCATTCAAAGCCATCCTATAGAGTGACCGGAGAGCCTGTGGTTCCAAGGAAATCTGGGACTAGGCCAGAGTAAGGTTCTTCTCCCCTCTGTGACCTGGAGAGCTCATTGTTTGCCTTCTCCCAGAGTTGGAATGAGAGTTTTACTTTGCATTTTGAGTAAATATTGTCTGTCTTACTTGAGTATAGCATTTTACAGTTTATGTAGCACTTTCACAACTGTTATTTTGATCCTTACAATATTTTGAGATAGTTATGGCAAAATTTCAACTATAAGACATATTAAAATTTACCTAACTCTTGCTTAGTAACTCTTAATTGTGTGTGTGTGTGTGTGTGTGTGTGTGTATGCACATCAACTTTCATTCTACTCTTCTGAGTTTCATAATGACTTTTGTTTATAACCACTTGTTCCATTCCACATTAATATATGTCTCTTATCTTCTGCCAGCTCTGCTCCCTCTCCAACCTATTCTCTAGCATGTCCACTCCATTCCTTGCCATGATCTCTTTTTTTTTTTTAATTAGGTAAGTCTTTTTCATGGTCACCATCTCTCAGCCATTCAGAACATGGCCCATGTTTCAGTCCCAATATTTACTGCAAGTCTGAGTGTGCATTAAGAAATTATTTTCTGGATTTAGAGGTCAGTGTGTTTATATATGAATCAAATTATAATGGAAATGTTTTATATAAGGTTTTATGAGACATGTAGTTCTTCTATTCTTCTAAAATTTTTCAACATGTAGTTCTGCTAGCAAACACTATTAGTTGCTGTGAAACATTCTAATCCAGTACTGTTTGTATGTACATTTGTCGATAACAATTATAGCACTTTGGCAGTGCACTTTATAATTTGCCATTTTTAAATGCATCTGTACTGTCTAATTTTTAAATTGGTTGTACTCATTCAGTGAAAAAGCAAAAAGTATACATAAATTTGTAATCCAAAGAAATGGTCAGAGTGTGATTGTTTGTTACCATTTAACAATTCTCCCTCAGCATTTTGGAAGGATTTTTAAGCCCATTTTAGAAATGTGTTGTCATTAGTTAAGTCCTCTTAAATAAGTTATTCTTCTTTTCCTACAGATAGGAATGCAGAGGTCCCAGGTGAACATGCAGGTCTTAAACATCTGTTAATATATATAACCATAAGAATATTTTAAAATCCTGTCATTTTGTTTCTTCAATCCCTCATTAAAAACAATCATAAAATATGCTTTTGTTCTATTCTGTGGAATTGTCAAAGGACAGATTTTACTTTTCTTGAAGATAAAAATCTTGTAATTATTTATGGGCCCACATGGTTTCTTTCAGTCAATTTGTTCAAAAGATTTCTCATTCAATACCATTTTTCCAACATGATGGTGAAAATAGCATGAAATTACAGTCAAAAGTATCAGTACAAACATAATGGTTACATTTTTGTTAGTGTTGGCATAAATTTGCCATTTAAAAAAATGGGATATGATTTAATGTTATCTCATTTGCTTTTTGTGCTTCTTCAGTCCTTGGTTTATTAAAATTTTGCCAATTGAAAACACAGTAACAAAATACTTTTTTTTTTTATAAACATGGCCCCTTTATCTTTTATTTATTTATTTATTTATTTATTTATTTATTTATGGCTGTGTTGGGTCTTCGTTTCTGTGCGAGGGCTTTCTCTAGTTGTGGCAAGCGGGGGCCACTCTTCATCGCGGTGCGCGGGCCTCTCACTACTGTGGCCTCTCTTGTTGCGGAGCACAGGCTCCAGACGCGCAGTCTCAGTAATTGTGGCTCACGGGCCCAGCCGCTCCGCGGCACGTGGGATCTTCCCAGACCAGGGCTCAAACCCGTGTCCCCTGCATTGGCAGGCAGATTCTCAACCACTGCGCCACCAGGGAAGCCCCAGTAACAAAATACTTTGCAGGAAGGTTTGCATCCAGGGGACTCTGTTGAACATATTCATCATGAGTTAAAATACGTTTATTTTGACATTTTTATCCTGGTCTCATTATAGTATTACATAATTGAAAGGCTTGAGTAGTAGAAGTGAAACTTGATAGAATATGAGGGTCATTTTTCTCTGGATTAAATACTTCATATTCCCATCCAGGAAAAATAAGAGAAGGGTATTTATGACTATTCCTTGATTCCAGATAAAGCATTGATTAATTGCCAGTTTTGGGAATATCCATAATCCCTTAGTAATTACTGATATCAAACAGATCCATTTGATGATTCAGTAATAATAAAACCTAATTTAGATGCAGCTCTTTCAAAATATTGATAATAGTGATAATTGAAATATAAGGCTGAGCTGAAATTTATGTAATTTACACTTTTGAACAAAAGATTTGTTTAACAATTTTTTAGAAAGTGAAATGTGTTTTGCACATTTAGAGAACAGGTTATCAAGCACTTTGTAAGACCACAACTAAATATTAAAAGCAAAGCACTCATTACAAATGAATTTTTTATATTTTTCAAATCTGATTTGATTTGGTAACAATTTTTAAGCTAGGGACCTCATTGTATATTTCGAGTTAATTTACTGACTATATACAAAAATACAAGGTAGAAGAGTACTAGGGATGTAGATTAGAGGTATAAAATGTGAGCTACTTCTTAATTTTGGAGAGGACATAGGAATTAAATATTTCACATCTAAACAATATCAGCAAGCATGTTTTCAGACACTAAATTAATGGCTTGGAGGGAAAGGAGGGGCAGTAGCTATGCTTTAATGGATGGTTAGATTTAGTTACATAGATAAGAGAATAGGTGAATTCCAGCCTGGAAAAAAAGCACAAGGAAAGAATTTGAAATGGAATTGGCCACACAACACGGAAAGACAACCTAGCTCAAATGCAGGACGCATGTTTGATAAGTGCTAAGTGTTAGGGTTAGACTGCCAATATGGAGCCAATCTGAAGAGCTAAGAAAACCAGTCACAGTGGATAGGACTTTATTCTGGACATGGTTAAGAGTCAGTGAAGATATTTAAAAAGAGAAGTCAAATGATGAATATATAGAAAGTTTAATATAGTAGACATGTACAATGTGAATTTGATGAGGGGAGATGATAGGAAAATCATTTAGGAGTCTATTGTAATAATTTCAGGGTTCTGTGATGAAGGCTTGGACTAGGGTTGTGGCAGAAAAGGACAGATTGGAGATGTTTCTAAATTGGAGAAACAAATATAACTTGGTGACTCACTGAATATATGAAACATCCATGAGAAAAAGGAAGATCAGAAATGACTAAGGATTTTTTTTTGAAACTAAAAATTACATTTCATTAACATGAAAAAGAGATTGGGTATTGAAGTCTTTTCAGGAATATATATTGAAAGATAATTAGTTCAGGGCATGTTTAATTTATTGGGAAGTGATAAATCAGTTATCCCTGAATAAACTATACATATTGTGGATTATACACACCACTAGACAGTGAGTGCCATTTCATCTCCCTTGGCTCCCTCATGTATTCTCAGATTTATATTCAACGTTTGTACTCTTGTTTGCCTTTGAGTATTTACAGGCCTCTTCAACCTCATACAATATCCTCCCAGAATACACTGCATCAAAATGAGCTATGTCACCTTTGTCTGACAGTTCTTTCTTACTACTACTCTCTTCCCTACTATGGATATTCAATGGATGTTTTATGTGGTACTTAGTAATATAATAAATCATTTCTCCAGAATTTGGGAGATGCTGCTTAGTCATTAATTTCAATAGTTCCTCAATATAAACTCTGCAAAATTGAATTTTACCTGTATTTTTCTCAGATTGGAAGTGATAGGACTAGAATCGTCCAAAAATAACTTCCACGTGATCCTTGGGTCTCCTTACTCATAATCCCCTCTGTGACTAACTAATGTGGTATGGGAACTCAGTCACAGGGATCACATCCTCTCTTATTTACATATCTTAGCATATTTTCTCCTTTTTCTTGTTACCCTTACCACTAATGGTGATAACTCAGGAGGAATGGAGTCCAAAGAAAGAGTGAGAGAGTAAATAAGTAGCATAAATAACTACCTAACAATTACATTTTGTTTGATGGTGAATTTTGCTGTCCTGCATTGTCAACAGAAGACTTCATCTCATTCTAATTTTCTGCTGACATTTATGGACCTGAAAAACACTTGGCCTACAGAAAACAATTCATTGTTTTAAACAAAGCAATACAATGATTCTTAAGAACACTAACAAAGTGTGAATCCCTTAGGAATATCTCGTATTGTTATCGGCTTATTAAGAAGCTAGTAATTATTGAGTGCCTACTCTGTGTGAGATACTATAAGGTTTAAAACAAAAGCATATTTTATCAATTCATTCAAACAAACATTTTTGAGCACATATTTGACAATTTCTGTTGTTATGCTCACAAACATTATTATCCAGACAGAGAAAGAAAAACTCAAGCAATGAAAAATAATATATAATCAAGTTCTAAATGGTTACATTTTGGAATAATAAAGGATTAAATATCAGCTGTCATTCATAGAGTATGGACTAAAAATCGTGATAAGGAAAAATTCAATGCACAGATTATCAAAGGTATTTCCAAAAATTCTAAGAATCTAAAATTTAATCTGGCATAAAATTTAATCAGCAGTTAGATTAAACTATCTTAAATTAAAATTTAAACAAAAATTTGAGTGGTAGCTTAAATAATTATCGCAAAATTCTTTGGTAAATAACTTTTAAATTATGCTTTATTTTTATTTATTCTAAATTGGAATCCTGGATGTAGTGTTATATATGAAAGTGATCTTTTGTAAATCATATAAAATAAATATGTTATTTTGAAAGAGAAAGCTATAGAATATAAATAAATGGTATTAAGATAAATAAAATTTCCTTTCCTTATATTAGACATAATAGCAAATTTTAATTTTCTGAAATAAAAAAACAATGACTTTAATTTGAATGTAACTATTTCATATAGACACACTAGTTGAAAAGAAGAGTATATACATTTCATGTGATATTTAGGACTGAGAACTGTAATTTAGCATGGCTAATCCTGAGAATTCACCAATTATGTGGTGAGGGTCAGGTTAGTCATCAAGCAAGAATTTAAGAATATGAATAAAATATAAGTAGCTTAACATATTTGGAAAGGGGAACAAAGTTCACCATAGCAAAATAAAACTCTCTTTAGTGACAAGCAACACTGCATTTCCACGACGCAAAGCAATTACAAATGGTAGCCAAAACAAAGATATTTCAACTCTAGGCATTCTCACTTTGGAATGAAACCAAGAAATTATTAATCTTTATCAGGACCTACTTCCCTTTCCTGTTTACACAATACAATGGAGGGATATAACTGCAGTGTGAGACTACATTACACTGGATGTGGAAGAAGGAAGCTGGTCACATATCTGTTTGTGGGGAAATTAGCCAAAACAGAGAGCTGAAGTGGAAATTCCTCAGGCAATGACTCAGTGAATAGAGCAGCAGTTCATTCCAGGCTAGTTCCAATTTTAGAATGTGTGCTGCTGGACAGATATTTTTTCCTCCTGATTCATGTTGGCATTAATTAATTAATGCCAAACATAGCACTTGGTGTTTCTAAAGAAATGCAACATTTTTCCCCCTTAAAGTCACCTTATGTTCCTGTGCTTCTTAGAGCTAATTATTTTTTTTTTGTTAATTATCAATAATATCAATAAGAAGTGTCGTCAGATGCCATGACATACTAATAGAAAAAAAGTCATATATTTATTATTTTTGCCTCACTTTCCAAAATGTTGATTAAGTAAAACTTTTTTCTATTTTTTTTTTCTTTGAAGATTCACTTTCCCATGGGTATGTCATTGTTTATGTACTTAGAAAGCAATAAGACTTGGGAGCATTGTTAAATAAGTGTTTGCAATTATAACCTTAGTAATTTGACTACCTTGAAAATGGATAAGCCTAGGCTAGATGTACTACTTTCCTAAATAACAGAGAGGGCTTATGGAAAGAAATGAAGGACAAATTCATTGAGAAAAAAAGAGATTCATTTCTGTTATTAAATCAGACTTTGTATTTATCAATCTTGCTGATTAATCTTGTACATTTTACAGCATATTATAGTCTGCTTTTAGAAGACTCCATATACACCACTGAGTCTTTCTTTAGATGAGACCTTAAAAAATTGATTTGTTTTATATTTAATTTTTATCGAATTATATTTGACATAACAATATAATGTTGGTTTCAGGTGTACGGCATAGTGATTTGATACTTTTATACATTATGAAATGATTACCACAATAAGTCTAGTTATCATCTGTCACCATACAAAGTTGTTACAATATTATTGACCATATTCACTATGCTGTGCATTACATCCCCGTGACTTATAGTTAGAAGTTTGTACCTCTTAATCCCCTTCACCCATTTCGCCTGTTCCCCCAACCGCCTCCCCTCTGGCAACCACCAGTTTGTTTTCTGGATCTATAGTAAGCATTGGATAGTCCTTTTCACTACTAAATCTATGTACCAAATCTACTGAATATTGTAAAGACTTGCTGCATAGGATCTTGTTTGCAAAGTGATTCTGGTTGTCCTTCACCTTAGATTCTTTTAGGGCAAAAAATTCCTCAAAGATAAAAAGTTACCTGGATTTACACAAATTGTTAAGGATTCTTCCCCCAAACAGAAATGAAAATAAAATTTAAACAACAAAAAAAGAAGATAAGTTTTCTCTATAGCCAAGTGTTTTGGCTTTTCCTAAGTGTCTCTGGTCTACAACATCTGTATAAAAGCACAATGGCGATTTTAAAACATGCCCAGTATTTTCCAGTTACAGTTAGCAATATAAAACCTTCAAATAGATGTTATTGTAACATTGGTCATCTGTCTATCTAATACTATCTGGCTTTCAGAAATTCCATGAGGATAGTAAGACGTGAAGAGAAAAGTTTTCCAAATTTAGGCTTGCCTATTGAAATGCCAAAATATGGTCAAATTAGATGCTGTTTATTTTACAAGTTTGACGTTTTAGTGTTTGGTGCTTTCAACTATTTCTACTCCAAATAGTTGAAAAAGTATTTTAAAACTAAATGTGAGTATTTGATTCATGACATTAAAATTGATAATTCATTTTTATTGATTTTACTTTGCAAGATTGATGCATTGTTGAATTCAGTAAACATTCAGATAACAACCTATAGGTTATCTTTTTTGAAACTGCATTATATATTTTAATCATTCCTTGCTTTAAATTTTAAGCTACAATATATTAAATCACAACTGGGTCTATGAAGCATTTTATTTGTAAAATTTATTGTTTTTTATATTTTAATTGAAACAACATATATTACAAACAGATCGTAAGAATATGTAGCTACATGAATTTTCACAGAGTGAGTACATCCATGTAACCACTACCCAGATCAAGAACTAGAATACTACCAGAATCTAAAGTTCCTTCATGTCCTCTTCCAGACACTATTATCCTGAACCAAAAAATATCTTGGCTTCTAAAACCATAAATTCAGGCCTTTGTTTGTTTTTTGTTATTATTTATTATTATTGAGATAAAATTCATGCAACATAACATTCACTATTTTAACCATCTTAATGTGTACCATTCAGTGGGTTTTAGTACATTCACAATGTTGTGGAATCATCACGGACGGCCATTTCCAGAATATTTCATTATTCAAAAAGAAACCCTATACCCACTAAACAGCAATCCCCCATTCCTCCCACCCCCTAGAAACTATGAATTTACTTTCTGTATCTATGGATTTGCCTATTCTGCATATTTCATCTGAATGGAATTATACAATATGTGACCTATTGTGTCTGGATTATTTTACTTAATATAATACTGTTTTCAATGTTTGTCTGTGTTGTAGCATGTACCAGTAATTCATTCTCTTTGTGGCTGAATACTGTTCCATTGTATGGGTATACCACATTTTGTTTATTCATTCATCAGTTGATAGATTTTTGGGTTGTCTCCACTTTTGGGGTATTATGAATAATGCTGCTATGAACATTTGTGTACAAATTTTTGTATGAATATATTAAAACGATAGATTAGTTTTGCTTATTTTTAAGCTTTATGGTGTGTATTCCTTTTGTGTTTGACTAATAAGTCAAAATAAGTAAAATATTACTCAACAGTTTGTTTGTAAGATTCAGCCATACTTTTGCATGTAGAAATAGTTCATTTTTTTCTTGTACAGAGTTTTATTGTATGCCTATATCATAATTACTTTTACATTCTGTTTATGGGCATTAATGTTGTTTTCAGGTTTGGGCAAGTATTAATTATGCTGCTATGAACATTCAAATATACCTTTTTTGGTGAGGACATGTATTCATTTCTATGAGTTATATACCAAAAAGTGAAGCTTGATATGTCTAGTTTTAGTAACTACTGTCAAACAGTTTTCAAAGGTTCTTGTACTAATTTACACTCCTACCAGCAGTTATGAATGGTCTAGTTATTCCTCAACCTGACCAGGACCTGGTAATGTTTGACTTTTTCATTTAACCATTCTAGAGTGTGTTTACTGGAATAGCATTGTAGTTTTAATTTACATTTCTCAACTAAAATCAGGAATTGTTGCATAGGTAATTACAGAAGAAAGCTTAAGCTTATTTTAATTTATTTATAGTGAATTTTCTGGAAGTTTCTGTGTTTGAGAGAAATAGAATGTCAAAGAAATGCATATTATGTACCTTTAGTAATTAATAAAAATCACGTTGTAAATTGACGTAGTGACTTTTTATCTGTATCTCTGTATATTGCTGCTATTAATTCATATTGGTAAAGTGTTTAGACACAAATTATTGGAAAAATATGGAGATAAAATTGAATTTGGCTTGTGGTTTTAAATTTACTTCTCAGATTAGGAGAAAAACAGCAATTTTATATAGAATGGTTGAAATATGCGCATAGGTCACACATGTTTCTTTGTGATGGAAATGTTTCCCTGTTAGTATACAGCACATAGTTTGCCTGAAAACATTCTATGCCATCTATAGATGAAAGCCCCTAAAAATAAAGCAAGGTAGAAACCAAACACAGTCATAAATTGTAAGACAGATGTGAAACAACTTCAGACGTCAACTTAAAAAAGAAACGTAACCTAAAAGTTGAGAGTTACGTTTTATTCAGGACTTACTGAGGACTATAGCCCAGGATACAGCTGCTCATATATTTCTGAGAGGTTGTTCAAAAGAGTTATAGGAGGAGCCAGGATATATGGTTTTTGCTGAAAAACAAACCCGTAGATGAAGATCAAGACTACTGCTAATCACAGAAAACAGACATCTCAAGTTAATGATTTTAGTGCCTGTTTATGTATAGTAAGATGTGAGAGTCTGGGGTCATTGAAATTATTCCTTTTATTTGCATCTTTACTATCTAGGGCCATCCTGAATTCCTCTCAGGTCACACCTTCAAGGTTGGCTGCAGTGGCTGATGGCTTGATGGCAGGCAACATTTGTTGTTTACCAGAATGGCAGGCAGCATTCTTTGTTTACTGAGATGGCAGGCAACACTTTTTTGTCCACAGCAACTCCTCTTGGTCACAAATTCAACCAAGGTTTGAGACAGGAAATGTCCCATTTGCCCCACAGCACTAGGAAGGCTTATTCTTAGATCAGGTGAGGCTACTCTTGATAGACACTATGTGCTAATCGTTGGATTAGGCCCTATTGATAACTTAAATTCTCTGGATTGCCAGTTTTACTAGCCTATTATGATCCAGAAAATGTTTTCCCTTGTTGCTTCTTCTCATATCTAGAGTTGCACTATTATAATTATTCTATGTAGAGTTATATATATAATCGACTGCCTCAAGATGTTTAGCCATCAATAATTTTGTTGGAGGCCTGGTTACACATTGGGTAATGCAAGAGGTAATAATCATAAAATAAACAGGATATAAGTAATACAGCTGGTAACATTAATAAAGTCATAGTACAGCAGAGAGAGGCACAAAGCATAAATAATTTGAAAACAAGAGAGAACAAACTAAAACAATGATTAGTATAACTAGTTGTAATCTAGTCACAATAAGCCATTAAGTCCACAGGGGAGCCAGGTGCAGAAGCCAAATTATGGAGGGATCAGGTCAGGAGAAAGAGGTAAATGTTCCATCTTCATTTACAAAGGCATACTTTATCAACTTGTTGTAGGTTGGTACATTACCTAAGGTTGGATGGGCCAAATGGACACACTATTGGTCCCCAAGGTTAAAGGGCCCCAAACAAGTCCACTCTATCTACCCCAGTTTAATATATATATTTTCAAAGGGTGGAAGAAAATTACACTGAGATACCTGACTAACAAGAGTATCTTCTTGAAGATACTCATTTTATAAAAGCATCAGAGTAAAATAATGATTGTATATAAAGTAAAAACTTAAAATGCCATGGTTAAAGATCTGATTACAATGCAATTGACAAGAAACTTGGTTATTTCTGTAACATACAACATTTTAAGATACTAACTAGAGTGATGACTGATTACATTATACCAGGACATATCAGATTTTTAAGAATTCCATATAACTTTTGGAATATCTGTATTAATGACATTTACCCATACGATATAACCTAAGAAGGTTTTATCACTCTTTATTTGGCAATGTTTTCCATGTAATTTAACATACCCAATAAACCTAATTAGTTTAATATTTCTCTTTGGGATGTTTCAGGGGCCCTTTGAAGCATCCCAAAGTTAGTTGGAGGTCAAAATAACCTTAATTAGAATTTGATATTTGGGAAATTTGTCAAAGGTATAAAAATGTTTTAAAACACTTGGTCAAATAGGATCATGGGTCCTTGTGAAACAATCCAATACTTATTCATTCAACCAAAGTGACAATAAAATATTTTTTAAGGCAAATACAGATCATTTAGAAGGCAAAGAAACTCACAATATGTTATTAAAAGTAGTTTAACATTCCAAGAAAACTTTGTTCTTGTAACAGAGAGAGAAAACCAAACTCCAATCCTGCACCAGTTCACCCTCAATAACAAAAATCATTTACCTAATTAAATTCAATCCAATCCCAGCTTGACTTTGTACAAAGCTTTTCTCAGGGTTCCCTTTTACAAACCTTCTACAACTTTCTGTATCTGTATTAGTTTATCCCTTATTTTCTTTCCCATCCAGAAACAACAAGCTTTAAGACAAAATCATTTTCCTTTCCCTTAACAAAGTTCATTTCCATTCTTTATACCTTCTTTTGATGAAAATACACATCCTACTTTCCTTGCACACTTAAATGTTTCCCTTATTATCCCAGTAGCTTTAATTATTGGGTCGGCCAAAAGTTCCTCTGGGTTTTTCTGTAAGATGTTACAGAAAAACCCGAACTAACTTTTTGGTCAACCCAATACCTATATCACAATTTAATTTCTTAAAAACCTTAATCTCCAGTGAAAACTGACTAGCAAGTAATTGTGAACTCTTTGTCATATCAGAATTTCCTGACTGGCAAACATAGGACTATTCCACAACCTGTAGAAACATATATTTTCTCATAGCACATTTTTCCCTCGGTGTGGTACAAACTATGGGTTTAATAAACCCAAACATCTTTAGTTTCCCTCTCATAAGGAGACAAAAGTAGGTAAACTTAGATGTGTTTAGCAGTCAATGTTTCAGTGTCTTATCTTATTTGAAATGAACTGATATTTAATGAATTCCATAATTTAACTTAGCAAAACTCTAAAGTTTCAAGTTACCAAAAATCTTGAGAAGCTATTTTAGATAGACATACCCAAAACATAATTATTCCTAAAGAGTTCACTTGAAAACTCTTATCTCACTTACTTTTTTTCATAACTTATGAAAATATCATCATACCAAGTTGATTTTCCTTGCTTACAGTCTACAACACAAATAACATAAACTTATTGACCTTCAGTAAACCTAGTTACAATAAAAGACATGTCTGTATTGATTAAACCAAAAAGCTTAAGCTAGCTTTAATACCAGATATTAATTTAATATTGAATATTTCCTAGATCATGTGAACCTGAAATTCATTCTTGCCAGTTTTCTTTATATTTAGAAATATTTAATTTGTAAGTGCTTGTTTTTCAGTCAATTAAATGGAGCTTTTTCATAAATTTAATTTTGATAATACTATCCAGAGGTAGAGACGTATTATATGTATAATGTACACACAGACATATAAACAGACAAAACTAAGGATCTCATGGCTTCACTTTAAGACTTAGTTATGAATCAGGTATTACAATATAAACTTACTAGTTTATAAATAACAGCTGGAATAAGTTAAATTTATTTGCTTAGATGATTAAGGCTTTACTATTTGTGGAAAAGACATCAAGATTTGTATTTGTCCTTGAAAAATCCTTAAGGAAGCTGTGAATTAGATTTTAGGTCAAGCAGCCTATCCAGTGGTTTGAGTGTTAAAAGGCCACTTTATTCCTTTATTCCCCCCTCCCCATTTTGCTTTCAGGTTTTACCTGATTGGGCTAATTAGGCACAGTCTCAGGTCATTATCAGCTGTTAGTTACATTTCTGGTTTGTAGAGATTTGTAAGACACAGACATTTGCTTTGAATTCCCCAATTGTACAATCCTACCTCAAGAAACAAGAAACAATCCTACCTCAAGGAACAAGAAACATCTCAAATAAACAACCTAACCTTACACCTAAACCCATTAGAGAAAGAAGAAGAAGAACAACAAAAAAACCCCGAAGTTAGCAGAATGAAAGAAATCGTAAAGATCAAATCAAAAATAAATGAAAAAGAAATGAAGGAAATAATAGATAAGATCAATAAAACTAAAAGCTGGTTCTTTGAGAAGATAAACAATATTGATAAACCACTAGCCAGACTCATCAAGAAAATAAGGGAGAAGACTTAAATCAATAGAATTAGAAATGAAAAAGGAGAAGTAACAACTGACACTGCAGAAATACAAAGGATCTTGAGAGATTTCTATAAGCAACTCTATGCGAATAAAATGGACAGCCTGGAAGAAATGGACAAATTCTTAGAAAAGCACAACCTTCCGAGACCGAACCAGGAAGAAATAGAAAATATAAACACACAAATCACAAGCACTGAAATTGAAACTATGATTTAAAATCTTCCAACAAAAAAAGCCCAGGACCAGATGGCTGACAGGCGAATTCTATCAAACATTCAGAGAAGAGCTAACACCTAACCTTCTCAAACTCTTCCAAAATATAGCAGGGGGAGGAACACTCCCAAACTCATTCTACGAGGCCACCATCACCCTGATACCAAAACCTGACAAAGATTTCACAAAGAAAGAAAACTACAGGCCAATATCCCTGATGAACATAGATGTGAAAATCCTCAACAAAATACTAGCAAACAGAATCCAATAGCATATTAAAAGCATCATACAACATGATCAAGTGGGGTTTAGCCCAGGAATGCAAGGATTCTTCAGTATATGCAAATCAATTAATGTGATAAACCATAGAAACAGACTGAAGGAGAAAAACCATATGATCATCTCAATAGATGCAGCAAAAGCTCTTGACAAAATTCAACACCCATTTATGATAAAAACTCTCCAGAATGTTGGCAAAGAGGAAACTTGCCTCAACATAATAAAGGCCATATATGACAAACCCACAGCCAACATCGTCCTCAATAGTGAAAAACTGAAACCATTTCCACTAAGATCAGGAACAAGACAAGGTTGCCCACTCTCACCATTATTATTCAACATAGTTTTGGAAGTTTTAGCCACAGCAATCAGAGAAGAAAAAGAAATAAAAAGAATCCAAATCGGAAAAGAAGAAATAAAACTGTCACTGTTTGCAGATGGCATGATTTTTTTTTTTTAATTTGAGAGGGAAACTTGTATTTTTTTTTTTAGTTTTATTTATTTATTTATTTATTTATTTATTTATTTATTTATTTATTTATTTATTTATTTATGTCTGTGTTGGGTCTTCGCTGCTGTGCGAGGGCTTTCTCCAGTTGTGGCAAGCGGGGGCCACTGTCCATCGTGGTGTGTGGGCCTCTCACTATCGCGGCCTCTCTTGTTGCGGAGCACAGGCTCCAGATGCGCAAGCTCAGTAATTGTGGCTCACGGGCCCAGCTGCTCCGTGGCATGTGGGGTCTTCCCAGACCAGGGCTCAAACCCGTGTACCCTGCATTGGCAGGCAGACTCTCAACCACTGCGCCACCAGGGAAGCCCGGCATGATATTATACAAAGAGAATTTCAAAGATGGTACCAGAAAACTACTAGACCTAATCAATGAATTTGGTAAAGTAGCAGGATATAAAATTAATGCACAGAAATCTCTTGCATTCCTATACACTAATGATGAAAAATCTGAAAGAGAAATTAAGGAAACACTCCCATTTACCATTGCAATAAAAAGAATAAAATACGTAGGAATAAACCTACCTAAGGAAACAAAGGACCTGTATACAGAAATCTATAAGACACTGATGAAACAAATTAAAGATGGTACAAAAAATGGAGAGATATACCATGTTCTTGGATAGGAACAATGAACATTGTGAAAATGACTCTACTACCCAAAGCCATCTGCAGATTCAATGCAATACTTATCAAACTACCAATGGCATTTTTCACAGAACTAGAATAAAAAATTTCACATTTTTTATGGAAACACAAAGACCCCAAATAGCCAAAGCAATCTTGAGAAAGAAAAACAGAGCTGGAGGAATCAGCCTCACTGACTTCAGAATATACTACAAACTAAACTAATCAAGACAGTATGGTCCTGGCACAAAAACAGATATATAGATCAATGGAACAGGATAGAAAGCCCAGAGATAAACCCACCCACATATGGTCACCTTATCTTTGGTAAAGGATGCAAGAATATACAATAGAGAGAAGACCTTCTCTTCAATAAATGGTGCTGGGGAAACTGGACAGCTACATGTAAAAAATGAAAATAGCACACTCACTAACTCCATACACAAAAATAAACTCAAAATGGATTAAAGAACAAAATGTGAGGACGGACAGTATAAAACTCTTAGAGGAAAACATAGGCACATCACTCTGTGATATACATCACAGCAAGATCCTTTTTGACCCACCTCCTAGAGAAATGGAAATAAAAACAAAAACAAACAAATGGGACCTAAGGAAACTGAAAAGTAGTTGCACAGCAAAGGAAACCATAAAGAAGATGAAAAGACAACCTTCAAGAAGGGAGAAAATATTTGCAAACGAAGCAACTGACAAAGGCTTAACCTACAAAATATACAGGCATCTCATGCAGCTCAATATCAAAAAAACAACAACCCCATCCAGAAATGGGAAGAAGATCTAAATAGACATTTCTCCAAAGAAGACATGTAGATGGTTTAAAAGCACATAAAAAGATGCTTAGGGCTTCCCTGGTGGCGCAGTGGTTGAGAATCTGCCTGCCAATGCAGGGAACACGGGTTCGAGCCCTGGTCTGGGAAGATCCCACATGCCACGGAGCAACTGGGCCCGTGAGCCACAATTACTGAGCCTGCGCATCTGGAGCTTGTGCTCCACAACAAGAGAGGCCGCGATGGTGAGAGGCCCGCGCACTGCGATGAAGAGTGGTGCGCACTGCGATGAAGAGTGGTCCCCACTTGCCGCAACTAGAGAAAGCCCTTGCACAGAAACGAAGACTCAACACAGTCATAAATAATAAATAAATAAATAAAAGAACATGAATTTCTTTAAAAAAAAAAAAAGCTGTACACAACTAAATATTAAAAAAAAATATGCTTAACATCACTAATTATTAGAGAAATGCAAATCAAAGCTACAATGAGGTATGACCTCATACCTGTCAGAATGGCCATCATCAGAAAATCTAAGGACAGCCTTTAACACTTGGCCAGCCCTTTTGCCTTCCTCCATAAACTTCAAAGAGACTTCCTTCTATCTCGGTACTTTTCAAAAAAGGGTTTATATAAACTCTAAAATGCAAATCCATAGGAAAATTATTTCCAGAATCCTAGCTAGCTTCCAATAAAACGTATTTTCTATGTGGTACCCATGCTTATTGGTATCTGCCTGTTAACTGGATTGTATCATTTTATTTATCTAATCTTATTAGCCCTTACCATATATTTAATCCAGTGCCTCCCTTTTCTCACCTTAACTACTCTATTAACCCTGATTTAAGTTTTTCAGATACTAGATGACCCAAAAGTTCTGGTAAAGCATGGTATGACAAGTTCAGGTACAGAATACTAGCACAGGAAGGAGGTTGTGATCTTTATTTCTCACAAGGTTCTCAAGAAACTTTGAACAAGAGTTTAAAATATTGGAAGTAAACCAAAAATATTTGACTGGTTCAACAGATCATGTCTGGGCAACCGCTATGCCTAAAGCTGGTGATTTGTAAGCCACTCAAAAATTTCTCTAGAACTCCCACAATTTCTATGCTCTGCTCCAGAAAATAACCAGGACTGTGGACCATCACGCCAAAATCACCAACATTATTGTCAAAGGACTACAGAAATTGCAGTGAGCAGTTCTCTAGTATTATGTGACATTGGACATGATCTTGGTTTCCAGAGGGGGTACAGTAGTCTAAAGTGACTGCTGTGCATATGTTCTCAGAAACCTCTCTAATATGTATACCACCACCAAAAGTTTTCAGATTTCAGAACAATAAATCCATCAGATCACCACTTCTGTCTTTATTCTACCATGTAAGGATTCTTCAAGTCCAGTGTCCAGGAATCTCCTCGATTGACTCATTTAAACCTCAAATCTTGGTTTAACTCCTTTAGTCAACCTTTAATAATTATTATTTTACTATATTCGAATGTATACTTCTCATTAAATGTCTGGTCTCTAGGACTCTCCAACAGCTGTCAGTCTAACAGCACACTCAAAAGATAACAAAGCTAGTTCTTTAAGGTCAATAAGGACTTGAAGGCTAATCCACTGCTGAAAACTACTTGCACAAACCTCAAATTTGCAATGACTCTTATTCCACCCCAAATAGTGTTTAAGGGTAGACTTTACCTGTCTTAACAACAGGGGAACTAACCACGTGTTTACAATTACTCATTTCTTACCCTCTGCTTTGTCTTGACCAAACTTGAGTCAATCTTCTCTCCTTCTTTCAGACTCCTGAGCTCTGCTTGATCTCAAGGCTGAGCAAGCACTAAAAAGTAGAATATTCTCCCTTATAAGTTTATCCTAATAATCAGCTGACTACAGTGAGACACTTCCTGTCAGATCCCACTGGTCATTTCCCCTTGTTTGCCCAAATTTTCCTTAAAACTTTCTACTAATCTTTGTTTACTCTTCCTTAACCTATAAAAGGAAAATATTTTTCTGTTTGATTTTGAGACACTTTTAGATTTCTGAGATTGGAACATTCCTCTTATTACCATAGACATTCTTCTGAATAAAGTAACTTCCTATCAAAGTCTAAATTTCTTTTATTTGACAAATTACAGGCCATCTGACTTCTTGGAAGCACAAGCTCATCAAGTTGTGCTCATAGACTTATTTTAGATCAGTGGCTGGTATAAATAGAGTCTTAAGATAGAGATGGTTCCTATAACCTACATGAAGTTAAATATCCAACCTCTGAGTTTGTTTCAATGTTAATATTCAATATTATCTCAAGTAATTAAAAGATAATTCTATGTAGAAAAGTATGAATCAAAGTATAGGGGAGTAGGGTGAGCCATCTTCAATTAAACTTTGCAGATTTACAAAGCTGTTTTCACTTTGAGATACCAAAGAAATATGTCATCCTTAAGAATAATCTATTTAAAAGATGCCAACGATTATTCTGAGTACAGTTGTTGACTAAAATAATGATAGCTTGAGAATTTGTGTTGTGTTCAATCCCTGCTTTCACTCTCTCTCTCTCCTCTACCTTTATTTTTATCTCTCCCTCTTTCTCTATCTCTGTCTGTTTTGTCTGTTTCCTTCTTTCTCTACCTTCCTCTGTCTCTCCTCCCTCCCTCCCTCCTCTCCCTCTCTTCCTCCTCTCCCCTCCTTCCCTCTCTTCCTTCCTTCTTCCTTCATTCCTTCCTTTCCGTTAGTTTGGGAATTCTCTCATGAACAATTACATGTTTTCTCAAATATAGCAATGAACATCACATGTGGAAGCTAATGATCTAAGAAAAAGATTACTTGAAATGGTCCAATACCCCACAGAAGTTTAGAAAATGCTATTTTAACCATTATTTTCTTGAATTGTCCATGAGGAAACATCAAATTACAAACAATCCTCTAAAAAATTATGGTCTTGCACTCTCCAAAAGCGACAACATTAATTAAAGACAAGGAAAGACTGTGTCACAGACTGGGAGAGAATAAAGAGGCATAACAACTCTCATTTTAGCCTCAGACCTGAGGAGAATCCATCTGTAAATTCATATGAATCTTAACCTTTACTTTATGACAAGAGTTATTTTCAGGTCATAATCACATCACTGGTGCTTTAAAGTATTTTTTCTTATTTTTTGTTTGTTTTTGTCTGCAAGAAACTGACTTTACATTTTTTGTGGGGTTATTTTTGACAAAAAATTGTATATATTTAAGGTGCACAATGTGAAGTTTTAAAAATATGTAGATATTGTGAAATGATAAACACAAACTAATTAGAATAGCCATTATATACCATAGTCTATAATAATTTATATAAAAATATACAAATAATTGTTATATAAATTATTATAGACTATAGTCACCTTCTGTACTTCTGTACTGTACACTTCTGTACTGTACTGTCTACAGTATTTGTTAATCTTATAATTGAAAATTTGTACCATTTGATTAATACCTCCACATTTTCCCACGCTACCCCCAGACTAAGGTAACCACCACTCTGTTAGTATGAAGATCCCTCATGAGATCATGTGATATTTATCTTTCTGTGTGTGGCTTATTTCATCTAGCATGATGTCTTCTAGGTTTATCCATATTGTCACAAAGGCAAGAGTTCCTTTTCATGGCTGAATAATATTCCTGTATATGTGTGTGTGTTTATATATATATTCTTTATTTGTTCATTGCTTGATGGACATTTAGCTGTTTCCAAATCTTTTCTACTGTGAATAATGCTGCAATGAACATGGATGTGCAGATACCTCTTTGAGATGGTGATTTTATTTCATTTGGATATACACACAAAAGTGGGATTACTAGATCATATGGTAGTTCTATTTTTAATTTTCTGAGGCCCCTCCGTACTGTTTTCCATACAGGCTATACCTTTTCCATTCTCACCAACAGTGTATAATGGTTCACTTTTCTACACATTCTCTCCATCATTTGTTATCTCTTGACTTTTTGATAATAGCAATCTTAACAGGTGTGAGGTGATTGCTAACTGTGGTTTAGATTTGAATTTCCCTAAAGATTAGTGATGTTGAGCATATTTTCAAATACTTGTTGGCAATTTGGATATCTTCTTTGTTTATTGTTGTTGTTGTTTTACATTTTTATTTTTAACATTTTTTTAACATCTTGATTGGTGTATAATTGCTTTACAATGTTGTGTTAGTTTCTGCTGTATAACAAAGTGAATCAGCTATAGGTATACATATATCCCCATATCACCTCCCTCTTGTGCCTCCCTTCCACCCTCCCTATCCCACCCCTCTAGGTGGTCACAAAACACCGAGCTGATATCCCTGTGCTATGCAGCTGCTTCACACTAGCTATCTATTTTACATTTGGTAGTGTATATATGTCAATGCTACTCTCTCACGTTGTCCCAGCTTCCCCTTCCACCTCCCTGTGTCCTCAAGTCCCTACTTTATGTTTGCATCATTATTCCTGTCCTGCCACTAGGTTCATCTGACCATTTTTTTTTAAGATTCCATATATATGTGTTAGCATATGGTATTTGTTTTTCTTTTTCTGAATTACTTCACTCTGTATGACAGACTCTAGATCCATCCACCTCACTACAAATAACTCAGTTTTGTTTCTTTTTATGGTTGAGTAATATTCCATTGTATATATGTACCACATTTTCTTTATCCATTCCTCTGTTGATGGACATTTAGGTTGTTTCCATGTCCTGGCTATTGTAAATAGTGCTGCAGTGAACATTGGGATGCATGTGTCTTTTTGATTATGGTTTCCTCTGGCTATATGCCCAGTAGTGAGATTGCTGGGTCACATGGTTGTACTATTTTTAGTTTTTTAAGGAACCTCCATACTGTTCTCCATAGTGGCTGTATCAATTTACATTCCCACCAACAGTACAAAAGGGTTGCCTTTCCTCCATACCCTCTCCAGCATTTATTGTTTGTAGATTTTTTGGTGATAGCCATTCTGATTGGTGTGAAGTGATACCTCATTGTAGTTTTGACTTGCATTTCTCTAATAATTAGTGATGTTGAGCTTTTTTTTTTCATGTGTTTGTTGGCCATCTCTGTCTTCTTTGGAGATATGTCTATTTAGGTCTTCTATCCACTTTTCGATTGGGTTATTTGTTTTTCTGATATTGAGCTGCATGATATGTTTATAAATTTTGGAGATCAATCATTTGTCAGTTGCTTCGTTTGCAACAAAAAGCATAAAATACCTAAGCATAAACCTACCTAAGGAGGTGAAAGACCTGGATGCAGAAAACTATAAAATACTGATGAAAGAAATCAAAGGTGACACAAACAGATGGACAGATCTACTATGTTCTTGGATTGGAAGAATCCAAGTCATTGTGAAAATGGCTATACTACCCAAAGCAATCTACAGATTCAATGCAATCTCTATCAAACTACCAATGGCATTTTTCACAGAACTAGAACAAAAAATTTTACAATTTGTATGGAAACACAAAAGACCTTGAATAGCGAAAGAAATCTTGAGAAAAAAAATAAATAAATAAACGGAGCTGGAGGAATCAGCCTCCCTGACTTCAGACTATACTACAGGGCTACAGTAATCAAGACAGTATGGTACTGGCACAAAAACAGAAATATCGATCAATGGAAGAGGATAGAAAGCCCAGAGATAAACCCATGCACCAATGGTCACCTGATCTATGACAAAGGAGGCCAGAATATACCATGGAGCAAAGACAGCCTCTTCATTAAGTGGTGCTGGGAAAACGGGAGAGCTACACATAAAAGAATGAAATTAGAACACTGCCTAACACCATGCACAAAAATAGACTAAAAACAGATTAAAGACCTAAGTGTAAGGCCAGACACTATAAAACTCTTAGAGGAAAACATAGGCAGAACACTGTTTGACATAAATTACAGCAAGATCTTTTTTGACCCGCTTCCTACAGTAATGACAATAAAAGCGAAAATAAACAAACAGGACCTAATTAAGCTTAAAAGCTTTTGCACAGCCAAGGAAACTATAAACAAGGTGAAAAGACAACTCTCAGAATGTGAGAAAATATTTGTACTTTTCTTTTTTTTATAGTGTCTTTGTCTGGTTTTGATATCACGGTGGTGGAGACCGCATAGAATGTATTTGGGAGTGTTCTCTCTTCAATTTTTGGGAATAGTTTGAGAATGATTGGTAAGGTTTTCTTAAATATGTTTGTTATAATTCCCCTGTGAGGCCAATTTACTCCTGGACTTTTGTTTGCTAAGCGTTTTGTTAAATTAAAAATTCAATTTCAGTTCTAGTGATCACTGTGTTCAAAGTGTCTGTTTCTTCTTCTTCTTTTTTTTTTAAATCAGTCATCAATTTTATACACATCAGTGTATACATGTCAATCCCAATCGACTAATTCAGCAAACCACCATCCCCACCCGGCTGTGGTTTTTCCCCCTTGGTATCCATACGTTTCTTCTCTACATCTGTATCTCAACCTCTGCCCTGCAAACCGGTTCATCTGTACCATTTTTCTAGATTCCACATACATGTGTTAATATACGATATTTGTTTTCCTCTTTCTGACTTACTTCACTCTGTATGACAGTCTCTAGATCCATCCACGTCTCAACAAATGACTCAATTTCGTTCCTTTTTATGGCTGAGTAATAGTCCATTGTATATATGTACCACATTTTCTTTATGCATTCGTCTGTCGATGGGCATTTAGGTTGCTTCCATGACCTGGCTATTGTAAATAGTGCTGCAATGAACATTGGGGTGCATGTGTCTTTTTGAATTATGGTTTTCTCTGGGTATATGCCCAGTAGTGGGATTGCTGGATCATATGATAATTCTATTTTTAGTTTTTTAAGGAACCTCCATACTGTTCTCCATAGTGGCTGTATCAATTTACATTCCCACCAACAGTGCAAGAGGGTTCTCCTTTCTCCACACCCTCTCCAGCATTTGTTGTTTGTAGATTTTCTGATGCTGCCCATTCTACCTGGTGTGAGGTGATACCTCATTGTAGTTTTGATTAGCATTTCTCTAATAATTAGTGATGTTGAGCATCTTTTCATGTGCTTCTTGGCCATCTGTACGTCTTCTTTGGAGAAATGTCTATTTAGGACTTCTGCCCATTTTTGGATTGGGTTGTTTGTTTCTTTAATATTGAGCTGAATGAGCTGTTTGGCTATTCGGGGTTTTTTGTGTTTCCATACAAATTTTAAGATGATTTGTTTAGTTCCAAAAAAAAATGCCATTGGTAATTTGATAGGGATTGCATTGAATCTGTAGATTGCTTTGGGTAGTATAGTCATTTTCACAATATTGTTTCTTCCAATCCAAGAACATGGTCTATCTCTCCATCTGTTGGTATCATCTTTAATTTCTTTCATCAGTGTCTTATAGTTTTCTGCATGCAGGTCTTTTTTCTCCCTAGGTAGGTTTATTCCTAGGTATTTTATTCTTTTTGTTGTAATGGTAAATGGCAGTGTTTCCATAATTTCTCTTTCAGATTTTTCAGCATTAGTGTAGAGGAATGAAAGAGATTTCTGTGCATTAATTTTGTATCCTGCAACTTTACCAAATTCATTGATTAGCTCTAGTAGTTTTCTGGTGGCATTTTAAGGATTCTCTATGTATAGTATCATGTCATCTGCAAACAGTGACAGTTTTACTTCTTCTTTTCCAATTTGTATTCCTTTTATTTCTTTTTCTTCTCTGATTGCCGTGGCTAGGACTTCCAAAACTATGTTGAAGAATAGTGGTGAGAGTGGACATCCTTGTGTCGTTCCTGATCTTAGAGGAAATGCTTTCAGTTTTTCACCATTGAGAATGATGTTTGCTGTGGGTTTGCAGAATATGGCCTTTATTATGTTGAGGTAGGTTCCCTCTATTCCCATTTTCTGGAGAGTTTTTATCATAAATGGGTGTTGAATTTTGTCAAAACTTTTTCTGCATCTATTGAGATGATCATATGGTTTTTATTCTTCAATTTGTTAATATGGTGTATCACTTTGATTGATTTGCGTATATTGAAGAATCCTTGCATCTCTGGGATAAATCCCACTTGATCGTGGTGTATGATCCTTTTAGTGTGTTGTTGGATTCTGTTTGCTAGTATTCTGTTGAGGATTTTTGCATCTATATTCATCAGTGATATTGGTCTGTAATTTTCCTTTTTTGTAGTATCTTTGTCTGGTTTTGGTATCAGGGTGATGGTGGCCTCATAGAAAGAGTTTGGGAGTGTTCCTTCCTCTGCAATTTTTTGAAGAGTTTGAGAAGGATGGGTGTTAGCTCTTCTCTAAATGTTTGATAGAATTCACCCGTGAAGCCATCTGGTCCTGGACTTTTGTTTGTTGGAAGATTTTTAATCACAGTTTCAATTTCATTACTTGTGATTAGTCTGTTCATATTTTCTGCTACTTCCTGGTTCAGTCTTGGAAGGTTATACCTTTCTAAGAATATGTCCATTTCTTCCAGGTTGTCCATTTTATTGGCATAGAGTTGCTTGTAGTAGTCTCTTAGGATGCTTTGTATTTCTGTGGTGTCTGTTGTAACTTCTCCTTGTTCATTTCTAATTTTATTGATTTGAGTCCTATCCCTCTTTTTCTTGATGAGTCTGGCTAATGGCTTATCAATTTTGCTTATCTTCTCAAAGAACCAGCTTTATTTTTATTGATCTTTGCTATTGTTTTCTTTGTTTCTATTTCATTTATTTCTGCTCTGATCTTTATGATTTCTTTCCTTCTGCTAACTGTGGGTTTTGTTTGTTCTTCTTTCTCTAGTTCCTTTAGTTGTAAGGTTAGATTGTTTACTTGAGATTTTTCTTGTTTCTTTAGGTAGGCTTGTATAGCTATAAACTTCCCTCTTAGAACTGCTTTTGCTGCATCCCATAGGTTTTGGGTCGTCGTGTTTTCATTGTCATTTGTCTCTTTATCTTCTTCTTCTTCAATTGATCACTTGATCATTATCAAGTGGCATTTGTTGTCTCTTGTAATATTCTTTATTTTAGCGTCTATTTTGCCTGATATGAGAATTGCTACTCCAGCTTTCTTTTGATTTCCACTTGCATGGAATATCTTATTCCATCCCCTCACTTTCAGTCTGTATGTTTCCCTAGGTTTGAAGTGAGTCTCTTCTAGACAACATACATACAGGTCTTGTTTCTCTATCCACTCAGCCAGCCTATGTCTTTTGGTTGGAGCATTTAATCCATTTACATTTAAGGTTATTATCAATATGTATGATCCTATTACCATTTTCTTAATTGTTTTGTCTGTGTTTTTGTAGGTCTTTTCCTTCTCTTGTGCTTCCTGCCCAGAGAAGTTCGTTTAGCATCTGTTGTAATGCTGGTTTGGTGCTGCAGAATTCTCTTAGCTTTTGCTTGTCTGTAAATGTTTTAATTTCTCCATCGAATGTGAATGAGATCCTTGCTGGGTAGGGTAATCTTCATTGTAGGATTTTCCCCTTTCATCCCTTTAAGTATGTCCTGGCAATCCCTTCTGGCTTGGAGAATTTCTGCTGAAAGATCAGCTGTTAACCTTATGGAGATTCCATTTTATGTTATTTGTTGCTTTTCCCTTTCTGCTTTTAATATTTTTTCTTTGTACTTAACTTTTGATAGTTTGATTAACATGTGTCTTGGCATGTTTCTCCCTGGAAATATCTTGCATGGGACTCTCTGTGCTTCCCTGACTTGATTAACTATTTCCTTTCCCATGTTAGGGAAGTTTTCAACTATAATCTCTTCAAATATTTTCTCAGTCCATTTCTTTTTCTCTTCTTCTTCTGGGACCCCTATAATTCGAATGTTGGTGTATTTAACGTTGTCCCATAGGTCTCTGAGACTGTTCTCAAATCTTTTCATTCTTTTTTCTTTATTCTGCTCTGTGGTAGTTATTTCCACTATTTTATCTTCCAGGTCACTTATCCTTTCTTCTGCCTCAGTTATTCTGCTATTGATTCCTTCTAGAGAATTTTTAATTGCATTTATTGTGTTGTTCCTCATTGTTTATTTGCCCTTTAGTTTTTCTCGGTCCTTGTTAAACATTTTTTGTATTTTCTCCATTCTATTTCCAAGATAATTGTATTTTAGGTAGGCTGCCTATTTCCTCTTCATTTGTTTGTTCTGGTGGGTTTTTACTGTGCTCCTTCATCTGCTCCATATTTCTCCATTCTCATTTTGCTTAACTTACTGTGTTTAGTGTCTTCTCACAGGCTGAAAGTTCGTAGTTCCCTTTGTTCTTGGTTTCTGCCCCCAGTGGGTAAAGTTTGTTCAGTGGGTTGTGTAGACTTCCTGGTGGAAGGGACTGGTGCCTGTGTTCTGTTGGATGAGGCTGGATCTTGTCTTTCTGGTAGACAGGGCTGCATCTGTTCATGTGTTTTGGGGTGTCTGTGAACTTATTATGATTTTAGGCAGCCCCTCTGCTAATGGGTGGGTTTGTGTTCATGTCTTCCTTGTTGTTTGTCATGGCGTGTCCAGGACTGGAGCTTGCTGGTCATTGAGTGGAGCTGGGTGTTAGCATTGAGATGGTGATCTCTGAGATAGCTGTCGCTGATTGATATTACATGGGGCCGGGAGGTCTCAGTGGTCCAATATCCTGAACTCGGCTGTCCCACCTCAGCATCTCAGGCCTGACACCTGGCTATAGCACCAAGACCTTGTCAGCCACACAGCTCAGAAGAAAAGGGAGAAAAAGAAACAAAAATAATTAAATTAAATTAATTAAGATAAAAAATGAAAGAGTATTAAAATAAAAAATTTAAAAATAATTAAAAAAAGAGGAGTACAACTAAACCAATAAAGAAATCCACGAATTATAACAAGCGCTAAAAACTATACTAAGATAAACATAAAAATCAGAAACTAGTCAGCCGCATACAGCAAACTCCATGTCTACAGTTGCTTCCAAGGTCCACTGCCTCAATTTTGGGATGATTCGTTGTCTATTCAGGTATTCCACAGATGCAGGGTACATCAAGTTGATTGTTGGGATTTAATCTGCCACTCCTGAGGCTGCACTGGGAAATTTCCCTTTCTCTTCTTTGTTTGCACGGCTCCTGGGGTTCAGCTTTGGATTTGGCCCCACCTCTGCATATAGGTCGCCCTCTGGCATCTGTTCTTCACCCAGACAGGATGAGGTTAAAGGAAAGGCTGATTAAGGGGCTCTGGGTCACTCAGGCCTGGGTGAGGGAGGGGTACAGTACGTGGGGCGAGCCTGCAGTGGCAGAGGCTGGCGTGAATTGCAACAGCCTGAAACATGCTTTGTCTACTCCCAGGGAACTTTTCCATGGATCACAGGACACTGGCAGTGGCGGGCTGCACAGGCTCCCAGGAGGGGAGGTGCGGATAGTGACTTGTGCTTGCACACAGGATTCTTGGTGGCTGCAGCAGCAGCCTTAGCCTTTCATACCTGTCACTGGTGTCCATGCTCATAGCCGCAGCTTGTGCCAGTCTCTGAAGCTCGTTTAAGCAGTGTTCTGAATTTCCTCTCCTTGCACACCCTGAAACAATGGTCTCTTGACTCTTAGGCATTTCCAGACTTTTCCACAGACACCCTCCCAGTTAGCTGTGGTGCAGTAGCCCCCTTCAAGCTGTGTTCATGCAGCCAACCCAGTCCTCTCCCTGGGATCTGAACTCCAAAGCCTGAGTGTCAGCTTCCAGCCCTTGCCAGCACCAGCAGGTGAGCAGAGAAGCCTCTCAGGCTAGTGAGTGCTGGTCGGGCTTGATCCTCTGTGCAGGAATCTCTCCACTTTGCCTTCTGCACCACTGTTGCTGCACTGTCCTCTGTGGCTCCAAAGCTTCCCGCATGCCCACTCCATGTTTCCCCCAAGGAAGGGGCTTCCTAGTGTGTAGAAACTTTTCCTCCTTCACAGCTCCCTCCCAGAGGTACAGGTCCTATCCCTATTCTTTTGCCTCTGTGTTTTCTTTTTCCCTATCCATGTACTTTGGGAGTTTCTTGCCTTTTGGGAGGTCTGAGGTCTTCTGCCAGCATTCAGTAGGTGTTCTATAGGAGTTGTTCCACATGTAGATGTAGTTTTGATGTATTTGTGGGGAGGAAGGTGATCTCCACGTCTTACTCCTTCGCCGCCTTGAAGATCCTTCACTTGGGGTAGAATAAATTTTAAATGCATTGAATAAACCACAATTAGTTAAATAGAAACCCACTTTCTTATACCATTGTAACAGGGAAGAGCCAACTCTGACTACATGTTCAATCTGTTTCTCTTACTTTAACCTTTGCTTCCCGTTGCTTTTGTTCACTAAAAGGATACTGTCTATACATAATGGCCTGCATCGGGGAACACTGCCCCTCTGCCTGAATGTTAAACCAAAGTGTCTTTGTTCTGGGAAACATCCAGACCCTGCCCACCTGTGGATGGCTCCAAGAAAGAAGAAATTTGCCACATCCCCTCCCCAAGGCTGGCCATTCCAGGGGGTATTTGCAAAATTTATGCACTTTTTACTTTACTTCCTCATCTTCTCCCCCTCTCTGTGCTATAAAAGAAACTGGCATCCAAACCCCAATAAGATCGTTTTTCAGAGACACTAGTCTGCCATCTTCTCAGTCTGCCAGCTTTCCAATATAGTCGTATTCCTTGCCTCAACATCTCGTCTCCAATTCATTAGCCTGTCGTGCAGTGAGCAGAGCAAGCTTGGACTCAGTAACACTATCATGAGTTTTCTGGAGGATATTGAAGTTTGCCAGGTATTGATTGGA
The DNA here is from genome assembly GCF_028021215.1 of Eschrichtius robustus. Classification (NCBI taxonomy): domain Eukaryota; kingdom Metazoa; phylum Chordata; class Mammalia; order Artiodactyla; family Eschrichtiidae; genus Eschrichtius; species Eschrichtius robustus. The sequence goes on along the minus strand of NC_090845.1, from coordinate 53,082,566 downwards.
CTGACCAACTCCTTTCCTATATTTATTATACTGTAATATACAAGTGGGCTTAGCCATCTGATGGCCAGTCTTCTTGTCTTCCTTTCCTGTACATGCTAAGGAAGTGTCATGAATAGTTGTCACCATGCAGACTAGCCTTTTGATGAAATTGTAAATGAGATTGTTTTCTTAATTTCTCTTTCTGATAGTTCTTAATATTATGTAGAAAAACATAGTTTTTCTGTATATTGAATTTCTATCCTGCAACTTAATTAGTTGATTAGTTCGAACGCTTTCTTTGGTGGAGTCTTTAGGGTTTCTATCATGTCATCTACAGTGACAGTTTTACTTCTTCTTTTCCAAATGGGAATACTTCATTTCTTTTTCTTGCCCAATTACTCTGGCTGGGACTGCCAATATTATGGTGAATAAAATGGTGAGAACAGGCATTTTTGTTTTGATCCTTATACTAGAGGAAATTTATCAGCTGTTCACCTTTGTGTATGATGTTAGCTGTGGGATTGTCATATATTGCTTTCATTATGTTGAAGTACATTTTCTCTATGTCCATTTTGTTGAGAGTTTTCATTATAAATGGATGTTGAATTTTATGTAATTCTTTTTCTACATTTATTGAGATGATCATATGATAGTTTATATTCATTGTGTTCATGTGGTGTATTACATTGATTGATTTGTAAATGTTGAAACATTCTTGCATCCCCAGAATAAAACCTATTTGATCATGGTGTCTGATTCTTTTAAGATATTGTTGAATTTGGTTTGATAATATGTTGTTCAGAATTTTGCATCTATATTCATCAGGAAAAGTGATGTGTAATTTTATTTTCTTGTAGTGTTCTTGTCTGGTTTTTGTAGCTGGGTAATGCTGACTTCATAAAATGGGTTTCAAAGTATTCCTTCCTCTTCTATTATTTGGAAGAGTTTAAAAGGATTGATGTTAACTGTTTAAATGATTGGTAGAATATAACAATGATGCTATCTGCTCCTGTATTTTGTTTTGTTGTGAGGTTTTTTTATTACATGTTTACTCTTCTAAGTAGTGATTGTTGTATTCAGATTTTCTATTTCTTTGTAAGTTGTATGTTTCTAAAAGTTTGTCAATTACTTCTACTTTGTTCAATTTATTTGCATATACTTGTTCATAGTATTATCTTATAATCCTTTGTATTTCTCTGGTATCAGTTTTAATACCTCCTTTTTCATTTCTGATTTTAATTTTTATTTTTTGACTTTTTAAAAATATTTATCTTATATTGGAGCATAGTTGATTAACAATGTTCTGTTAGTTTCAGGTGTACAGCAAAGGGATTCAGTTATACATATACATGTATCTATTCTTTTTCAAATTCCTTTCCCATTTAGGTTATTACAGAATATAGGGCAGAGTTACCTTTGCTATAAAGTAGGTTCTTGTGGGTTATCTATTTTAAATATAGTAGTGTGTACATGTCAACCCCAAACTACCAATCTATCCCTCCCCTCCCCTGTTATCCCACTGGTAACCATAAATTCGTTCTGTAAGTCTGTGAGTCTGTTTCTGTTTTGAAATAAGTTCATTTGTATAATTTTTTTTTTAGATTCCACATATAAGCGATGTCATATGATATTTGTTTTACTCTGTCTGATTAACTTCACTTAGTTTGATAATCTCCATGTTGCTGCAAATGGAATTATTTAATTTTGGAATGGCTGAATAATATTCCATTGTGTATATTATCACGTCTTCTTTATCCATTCATCTGTTGATGAACTTTTAGGTTGCATACATGTCTTGGTTATTGTAAACAGCACTGCAATGAAGAGTCGGGTGCATGTATCCTTTTGAACCATGTTTTTGTCTGAATATATGCTCAGGAGTGGGATTGCTGGATCATATGGTAGATCTCTTTTTAGTTTCTTAAGAAAACTCCATACTCTTCACTGTAGTGGCTGTGCAAATGTACATTCCCACCGATGCCTAGGAGGGTCCCCTTTTCTTCACACCCTCCCCAGCATTTACTCTTTGTAGATATTTTGATGATGGCCATTCTGACTGGTGTGAGGTGAAATCTCACTGTGGTTTTGATTTGCATTTCTTTGATAATTAGCGATGTTGAGCATCTTTTCATGTCTCTCCTGGCCATCTGTATGTCTTCTTCAGAGAAATGTTGACTTAGGTCTTCTGCCAATGTTCTGAAATGGGTTGTTTGTTTTTTTGATATTGAGCCACATGAGCTGTTTGTAAATTTTGGAGACTAATCCCTTGTTTGTCGCATCATTTGCAAATGTTTTCTCACAATCTGTGGGTTGTGTTTTTGTTTTTAGTTTCATTTGCTGTGCAAAAGCCTTTGAATTCAATTAGGTCCCATTTGTTTATTTTTGTTTTTATTTCCATTATTGTAGGAGACGTCTCGGAAAAGGTATTGCTGTGATTTGTATATAAGAGTGTTCTGATTATGTTTTTCTCTAAGAGTTTTATAGTATCTGGTCTTACATTTAGGTCTTTTATCCATTTTGAGTTTATTTTTGTGTACGGTGTTAAAGAATGTTCTAATTTCATTTTTAAACATGTAGCTGTCCAGTTTTCCCAGCACCATTTATTGAACAGACTGTCTTCCCTCCACTGTGTATTGTTGCCTCCTTTGTCATAGCTTAATTGACCATAGATGCATGGGTTTATTTCTGGGCTTTCTACCCTGTTCCATTGATCTATATTGCTGTTTTTGTGTGAGTACCATACTGTTTTGATGACTTTGCAGTATAATCTGATGCCAGGGAGCCCAATTCCACCCTCTCCGTTTTTCTTTCTAAAGATTGTTATTGAGACACAGAAGAGGTCTTTTGTGTCTCCATACAAATTTTAAGATTTTTTGTTCTATCTCTGTGAAAAATGCCATTGGTAATTTGATAGGGATTGTGCCTTGGGTAATACAGTCATTTTGACAATAATGAATCTCAAATGAATGAATAATTTGACAATCCAAGAACAGGATATATCTTTCTATCTGTTGCTGTCATCTTAGATTTCTTTCATCAGCGTCTTATAGTTTTTGGAGTACAGGTCTTTTGTCTCCTTAGGTAGGTTTATTTCTAGGTATTTCATTCTATGATGCAATGGTAAATTGGATTGTTTCTTGAATTTCTATTCCTGATCTTTCATAGTTAGTGTATAGAAATGCAACAGATTTCCGCATTTTAATTTTGTATGCTGCCACTTTCCTGAATTCATTGATGAACTCTAGTAGTTTTCTGGTAGCATCTTTAGGATTTTCTATGTATAGTATCATATCATGTGCAAACAGTGACAGTTTTACTTCTTCTTCTCCAATTTGGATTCCTTTTATTTCTTTTTCTTCTCTGATTGCCATGGCTAGGACTTCCAAAACTATGTTGAATAATAGTGATGAGAGTGGACATCCTTGTCTTGTTCCTGATCTTAGAGGAAATGCTTTCAGTTTTTCACCATTGAGAATGATGTTTGCTGTGGGTTTGTTGTATATGGCCTTTATTATATTGAAGTAGGTTCCCTCTATGTCCACTTTCTTGAGAGTCTTTATCATAAATGGGTGCTGAATTTTGTCAAAAGCTTTTTCTGCATCTACTGAGATGAACATATGGTTTTTATTCTTCTTTTTTTTGATGCCATGTGTCACCCTGAATGATTTGCAAATATTGAAAAATCCTTGCATCCTTGGGATAAATCCCACTTGATCATGGCTTATGGTCCTTTTAATGTATGTTGGATTCAGATTGCTAGCATTTTGTTGAGGATTTTTGCGTCTATGTTCATCAGTGATATTGGCCTGTAAATTTCTTTCTTTCTTTCTTTCTTTTTTAGTTATACCTTTGTCTGCTTTTGGTATTAGGGTGATCGTGGCCTCATAGAATGAGCTTGGGAGTGTTCTTTCCTATGCAATTTTTTGGAAGAGTTTCAGAAGGATAAGTGTTAACTCTTCTCTGAATGTTTGCTAGAATTCGACTATGAAGCCATCTGACCCTGAACTTTTGTTTATTGGGAGTTTTTAAATCAGAGTTTCAATTTCAGTACTTGTGATTGGTCTGTTCATATTTTCTGTTTCTTTTTGGTTCAGACTTGGGAGATTGTACCTTTCTAAGAATTCGTGCATTTCTTCTACGGTTTCCATTTTATTGACATATAGTTGCTTGTAGTAGTCTCTTATGATCCTTTGTATTTCTGTGGTGTCCATATTATCTTCTCCTTTTTCATTTCTAATTTTATTGATTGGAGTCCTCTCTGTTTTTTTCTTGATGACTCTGGCTAAAAGTTTATCAATTTTGTTTATCTTTTCAAGAACCAGCTTTTATTTCATTGATCTTTTCTATTTTTTTTTTTTAATTTATTTATTTATTTATTTATTTTTGGCTGTGTTGGGTCTTCGTTTCTGTGCGAGGGCTTTCTCTAGTTGCGGCAAGCGGGCGCCACTCTTCATCGCGGTGCGCGGGCCTCTCACTATCGCGGCCTCTCTTGTTGCGGAGCACAGGCTTCAGACGCGCAGGCTCAGTAGTTGTGGCGCACGGGCCTAGTTGCTCCGCGGCATGTGGGATTTTCCCAGACCAGGGCTCGAACCCGTGTCCCCTGCATTGGCAGGCAGATTCTCAACCACTGTGCCACCAGGGAAGCCCGATCTTTTCTATTTTTTATTTATTTCTATTTTATTTATTTCTGCTCTGATCTTTATGATTTCTTTCTTTATAAAAATTTTAAGTTCTGTTTGTTCTTCTTTCTCTAGTTGCTTTAGGTGTAAGTTTAGGTTGTTTATTTGTGATTTTTATCATTTCTTAAGGTAAGATTGTATTGCTCTAAACTACCCTCTTAGGACATATTTTTACATGTCCCATAGATTTTGGATCATTGTGCTTTCATTTTCATTTGTCTCTAGGTATTTTTTATTTCCTCTTTGATTTCTTCAGTCATCCATTGGCTGTTTAGTAGCATATAGTTTTCCCTCCTTGTGTTTGTGTTTCTTACAGTTTTTTCTAGTAGTTATCTAATCTCGCAACGTTGTGGTTGGAAAAGATGCTTGATATGATTTTAATTTGCTTAAATTTACAAAGGCTTGCTTTGTGGCCCAGAATGTGATCAATCCTGGAGAATGTTCCATCTGCATTTGAGAAGAATGTATATTCTGCTGCTGTTGGATGGAATGCTCTGTAAATGTCAGTTAAGTTGATCTGGCCTAATGTGTCATTTAAGGCCTGTGTTTCCTTATTGATCTACTGTCTTGATGATCTGTCCATTGATGAAAGTTTAGTGTTAAAGGCCCCTACTATTATTGTGTTACTGTTAATTTCTCCTTTTATGGCTGTTAGTGTTTGCCTTATATACTGGGGTGCTCTATGTTTGGTGCTTATATATTTACAATTGTTTTCTCTTCTTCTTGGATTGTTCTCTTGATCATTTTGTAGTGTCCTTCTTTGTTTCTTGTAACTGTCTTTATTTTAAAGTCTATTTTGTCTGATATACGTATTGCTACTCCAGCTTCCTTTTGATTTCCATTTGCATGGAGTACTTTTTTCCATCCCCAAACTTTCAGTCTGTATGTGTCCCTAGATCTGAAGTGGGTATCTTGTAGACAGCATATACACAGGTCTTGTTTTTGTATCCATCCAGCCAGTCTATATCTTTTGGTTGGAGCATTTAATTCATTTACATTTGAGGTAATTATAGATATGTATATTCCTATTGCTATTTTCTTAATTGTTTTGGATTTGTTTTTGTCGGTTTTTTTCTTCCCTTCCTCTTTTGGTATTTTCTTTTGTGATTTGATGACAAACTTTAGTGTTGTGTTTGGCTTCCTTTTTCTTTTTTCTGTGTGTATGTACTGTAGATTTTCGATTTGCAGTTATCATGAGGTTTTGATATAGCAGTCTATATATAAACAAGATTATTTTAAGTAGCTGGTCCTTTAATTTTAAATGTGTTTACAATAGCCTACATTTCCGCTCTCCTTTTCACACAGTAGCTGGTTTTGATATCATATTTTTGTGCAGACGATTTTCTACATTCACTTTATATGTGCATTTACTGGTGAGCTTTTCCATTGGAAATTTTCCTGTTTCTAGTAGTGGCTTTTTCTTTTCCAGTTAGAAGCCTTCCTTTAGCATTTGTTGCCAAGCTGGTCAGTTGGTGCTGAATTCTCTTGGCTTTCGCTTGTCTGTAAAGCTTTCAATTTCTCCATCAAATCTGAATAAGAGACTTGCTGGGTAGATTATTCTTGGTTGTAAGTTCTTCCCTTTCATCACTTTAAATATATCATGCCACTCCCTTCTGACCTGCAGAGTTTCTGCTGAGGAATCAGCTGATAGCCTTATTGGAGTTCTCTTGTATGTTATTTGTTCCTTTTCCCTTGTTGCTTTTAATATTTTTATGTCTTTAATTTTTTTCAGTTTGATTACTATGTTTCTTGGCTCTTCCTCCTTGAGTTTATCCTGCCTGGGATTCTCTGCATTTCCTGGATTGGGTAACTGTTTTCTTTCCTATGTTAGGGAAGTTTCAACTATTATCTCTTCAAATATTTTCTCAGGTTCTTTCTCTCTCTCTTCTCCTTCTGGGACTCCTATAATGCGAATGTTGGTGCATTTAATGTCTTCCCAGAGGTCGCTTAGACTGTTTTCTTTTCTTTTCATTCTTTTTTCTTTAATCTGTTCTGCGGCAGTGAGTTTCACCATTCTGTCTTCCAGCTCACTTATCCTTTCTTCTGCCTCAGTTACTCTGCTATTGATTTCTTCTAGTGTATTTTTCATTTCAGTTATTGTATTGTTCATCTCTGTTTGTTTCTTAGTTCTTCTAGCTCTTTGTTAAACATTTGTTGCATCCTCTCCATCTGTGCCTCCATCCTTTTCTGAGATCTTGGATCAGCTTCAGTATCATTACTCTGAATTCTTTTTCTAGTAGATTGTCTATTTCCACATCACTTAGTTGTTCTTCTTGGGTTGATCCTTCATCTGGGACATATTCCTCTGCTGTCTCATTTTGTCTTCCTTACTGTGATTGTGGTTTCTGTTCCATAGGCTGCAGGATTGTAGTTCTTCTTCCTTCTGCTGTCTGCCCTCTGGTAGATGAAGCTGTCTATGTGGCTTGTGCTGGCTTCCTGGTGGGAAGATTTTTGCCTACTGGTGGGTGGAGCTGCATCTTGCCCCTCTGGTGGGCAGGGCTGTGCTCAGAAAGAGTTTTAGTGCCCTGTCTGCTGATGGGTGGGGCTGTGTTTCCGCCCTGTTGGTTGTTTAGCCTGAGGCATCCCAGCGCTGGAACCTACAGACTGTTGGGTGCAGCTAGGTCTTGGGAAGTAAATGGAGGCCCCCTGGAAGGCTCACACCAACGAGTACACTGCAGAACTGCCACTGCCAATGTCTTTGTCCCAGCAGTGACCCACAGTGGGTGGACCCACTCCCCACCTCTGCAGGTGACCCTCCAATACTAGCATGTAGGTGTGGCCCAGTCTTTTATGAGGTCACTGCTTTTTTCCCTGGGTCCTTGTTCACATGGGACCTTATGTGCACCCTCTGAGAGTGGAGTTTCTTTTCCCTTCAGTCCTGTGGAATTTCTGCCATCAAATCCTGCTGACTTTCAAAGCCAGATTCCCTGGGAGCGCCTCCTCCTGTTGTCAGACCCCCAGGCTGGGAAGCCTGACATGGGGCTCAGGACTTTCACTTCTGTGGCAGAACTTCTATTGTATAATTATTTTCCAGTTTGTGTGTCACCCACCCAGCAAGTATGAGATTTGATTTTATCATGATTGTGACCCTCCTACAAACTCGTTGTGGTTTCTTCTTTGTCTTTGGGGGTAGGGAACACTTTTTGGTAGGTTCCAGTGTTGTTTTCGTTTTTGTTTTTGCTTTTTGTCAGTGGTTGTTCAGCAGTTAGTTGTGATTTTGGTGATTTTGTAAGAAAGGGTGAGCTCATGTCCTTCTACTCCACCATCTCACCAGCCAATTTTATTTTATATTTTTTGAGTCCTCTCTTTTTTTCTTGATGAGTTTATCTAAAGATTTGTCTATTTTTTTTCCTACTTTTCAAAAAACAGCTTTTCTGAAAATTAAAAGTAAAAATTTTATTCATCCTTTCTATTGTTTTCTGGTCTCTATTTCATTTATATCTGTTCTGATTTTTTCTTTGATTTACTAACTTTGGGCTTAGTTTATTCTTTTTTCTAGTTCCTTGAGATGTTAATTTAGGGTGGTTATTTGAGATCTTTTGTATTCCTTAATGTATTTATTTATTTATTTATTTATTTATTTATTTATGGCTGTGTTGGGTCTTTGTTGCTGTGTGCGGGCTTTATCTAGTTGCGGCAAGTGGGTGCACAGGCTTCTCACTGCGGTGCCTTCTCTTCATTGTGGTGCACAGTCTTCTCATTGCGGTGCCTTCTCTTCATTGTGGTGCACAGGCTTCTCATTGCGGTGCCTTCTCTTTTTGTGGAGTATGGGCTCTAGGCATGTGGGCTCCAGTAGTTGTGGCTTGTGGGCTCTAGAGCTCAGGCTCAGTAGTTGTGGCGCATGGGCTTAGTTGCTTCCCTGCATGTAGGATCTTCCTGGACCAGGGCTGAAACTCATGTCCCCTGCATTGGCAGATGGATTCTTAAGCACTGTGCCACCAGGGAAACCCCAAATGTAAGTACTTATTACTATGATCTTCCCTCATATTGTAACAGGGGAGAACAACTCTAACTCCATATTGAACCTATTTTATTTCTAATCTTTGTGTTCTATTGTTACTTGCCTTTGCTAGTCATGCTAGCTCGGCATATAGCCACATTACTCACTGAAGAAATTTTGCTGCAGCTTGGGGTTTTTGTAATAAGCTCCTTTTAAAGGAAATCTACTTGTCCTTTGGTGATAAGGAACATGAACAACAACAAAAAAATAACATTTGTGTTATTGAGTTCTTTAGGAACATCATGACCAGGTCAGATTAACATCAACCAAAGTCAACTGACTAAGAAAAAAGATCTTTTGTAACCTCCCTCATACCAGGGCTGGCACACAGCTGCTTGCAGCTATTTGTCACCTGCTGACCTCAGCTCCTTCCACTTCCACCTTTTCTTAGTGTAAAAGAAGCTTGAATTCTAACCTAAGCAATAAAATTCTTTAAGACATTAGTCTTCTCACTTTTCTGGTTTCCTGAATAAGTCACTTTTCCTTGTCACAGCACCTTGTCTCCTGATGTGTTGGTCTTCATGTGATGAGTGTTATGAATTTAGACTTGGGTACAAAATTTGGTGTACCAGCCAGGATCTGACTGCTTGTGGCCAGCTGGCTCCAATGAGCTGGGGTGGGGGGCAGGGGTGGGGGTGGGAATTCCCTATCAGCAGCCAGGACCATTTGTTCTGAGAACTTTCTCTTTAATTGCCTGGAGTGGCACCAGCTGCCCTAAAGCCTGGCTGTTGGTGCAAAGAATAGACAAACCTCTGTGAGTAGATGACTGGCTTGACTTCTGACATAGGATGTCACTCTGATGTGTACACCTGGAAACTCCCTTTCCTTCTCTTTGGGCTTTTCCTCTCTGGAATAAGCCAGTTTGTTTTGTATTTGTGTAGGCTTCCATATTGGAGAAGGTAATAGTTGTTGGACTTCCACCTGATTTGTGAACTGGTTCATTTGCATTTGTTTGCTTTTGCTTGCCTTTGTTGTGCTTTGTTTTTCTTTGTTTGTGCTTCTTGTGTTCTCTTTGTACTTTCATCTTATAAATGGGAAAAACTTCATCTATCCCAAAGAGATTCCCTTGGGATGAATCTTAAATAAATGGTCAGAGTACAGATAAAAACCAATGACTAAGAAAAATATGATATTTTATTGCAATACTGTATGCTCTCAGTACATGGTGGGGTCGAAAGAGTGGTGGCCTTTAAATGGCTCACTAAATTACTACACCATTTTACAGCTAGAATCATTTTGTAAAAAAGTAGGAAAGGATGATGAATTCTTATATATACAGGTTCTCATGGACCAAGATGAAAAGAAACAGGATGGCTGCCATTTTATGGTACAAATAGCTAAAAGGTAACCAGAGGGAAAGCCTGTATTGCAAGAGGGAAAGTTGGAGGATGGAGATAAGGGCATGTTACTTCAAACTTTAAATCTATCTCTGGCTTTGCCTATGAAACTACATTTGCAGCCTCCTCCTTTTCCTCTGCTCCCTTCCATCCCTGCACTGCCATCAGGTACACTGGCACGTCTAACTCTTACCCCTGTTCTCACAGTCAGGACACAGGAAGTGTCCCAAGAGATCTGGCCTGTTCCCTTATATGGGGAACAGTGATTCTCCCTGAATTCCCCTGTAGGACACAGGGACGTGGTTTGGAATCACTACCCAGGATCTGCCAGTGTATTGAATTTGGTCTGGGAGCCACCCCTTGAGCAGAACAATTCCCATTAAGCTGATATCCCATAGGGAGCCTGAATGCATATAGCTAGCCAGTCAGTTATCTATGGATGCACGATCTCTTTTAACTTCAGATTTGTTCATTTGGGAGAACCGTAATTCCTCTGTCAGAGAGGACTGCCTTTGCATGACTGAGCTGTTCACTTCCATTTTTGTCATGCAGTACTCCTTATGGGCAGACATACACATTCTCATGAATATGATGCCTGCTGGGGATGAGAGAAGAATGGTTATAGACAGAATTTGAGAGCAAGCTCATCACATTCATCTGGCAGATACAAATGGAGTCCCAGGTGAAAACCAGGCTGTTCCTAAAGCAGAGTTCAATTGGGATTCCAGTGAAAGGGGAATGCCTTTTCTAGAACACTATTTAAAGTGTATATTGGCTATTTTTCAAAAGTGGATGCCTTGGACAGTGGCCAAGCGTGGAGTAGAAAGACCCTGAGCTCACTTTCTCTCATAAGCAAACAAAACCACAACTATCTGCAGAACAACAATTGACAAAAGAGACTGGAAACTACTAGAAAAAATTTTCTACAACTAAAGATATAAGGAAGGAACCACAATGAGACAAATAGGAGGGGTGGAATTGTGATATCACAGTCAAATCACATACCCCCTGGGTGTGTGACCCACAACCTGGGGTGTAATTATATTTCAATGGCTCCCCCAGAGGAGTGAGAGTTCTGAACCCCAAATCAGGGTCCCCAGCCCAGGGTCCTGCATTAGGAAGATGAGCCCCCAAAAGATTTGGCTTTGAAGGCCAGAGGGGCTTAATATGAGAAGCCCCGAAATAATGGGGGAAATAGAGATTTCACTCTTAAAGGGTGCACACAAAAGCTCTTGCACACTGGAACCCCGGACAAAAGCAGTAATTTGATAGGATCCTGGACCAGACCTACCTGCTGGTGTTGGAAAGGCTCCTGGAGAGTCAGGGAACAGATGCAGCTCACCCTAGGGACATAGACTGGTGGCAGCCATATTTAGAAACATTCAACTAAATGAAAACTGCTGTTGGTGACCTCCATTTTGGTTCAGTAAAGCAAAGACTTGGCCCCACCCAACAGCCTGTAAGCACCACTTCTGGGACGCCTCAGGTCAAAACCCTAACTGGGCAGGCACACAACCCCACCTATCAGCAGTCAGGCTGCTTAAAGAATTCCTGAGCCCACATTCACCACTAGACATGCCCCTAAACACAGCTCTGCCCAACAGAGGGCCAAAAACCAGCTCTACCCGCCAGTGGGCAGGCAAAATCCCTTATTTCCAGGAAGCCTGCACTAGCCCCTAGGTCAGCTACACCCACTAGGGAGCAGACACCAAAACAAAAAAACTATGATCCCACAGCCTGGGTACCCAGCCTGCCCACAACAGGCCAGACCCTACTCTTGGACTAACTGGGACCAGACCCTGCCAACTAGCAGACCAACACAATCAGTGGGACACACCAAATCCCCTACAGAACTTTGTCAGGGACCAGCCCCCCCACCAACCATCTGAAAAGTGCTCTGAGATCCTTGGGCCTTGCAGCCAGACTCCAAGAAACAGCTTTGCCTGCCAGTAGTCCAGGACTAATCCCAGGACATGGCTTCACCTGTCAGTGGTGCAGGAACAACCCCAGAGTCTTTGGGACCATGACTCCACTCACTATTGAGCCTCACTAGCCACAGGGCTACGTAAGATTCTGCAACCAGCCACCTTGTGACCAGTCTTCACTAAACAACAGCCAGCAGCATCCACATGAGGCAGGACCTGGCAACCAACTGGGCTAAAGGCCAACCAAACCTAGCTGACCACTCCCATAGTCAACTTGCCAGAACAGAAGGACCCACACAGAACTCTTAGGGGGAATCCCTAGAGAATATAACTTCAGTGATGAGAGGGAAGTGCACTGCTGGGACATATAGAACATCTCATATAGAAGACCACTTCTCCAAGGTCGAGAAACACCACTAACCTACCACATACATAAAAATACAAATAGCAACTTAGACAAAATGAGGCAGCAGAGAAATATGTTCCAGATGAAGGAACAAGATAAAACCTCAGAAGAAGAACAATGCCAAGTGGAGATAGGCAATCTACCCAAGAAAGTGTTTAGAGTAATGATCATAAAGATGATCAAAGAAGTTGGGGGAGAAATGGATGTGCAGAGAGAGTAAGTTAGAAGCTTTAACAGAGAGTTAGAAAACATAAGAACAGAGATGAAGAATACAATAACTGACATGAAAAATACAATAGAAGAAATTAATAGTATGGTAAATGATACAGAGGAATGGATCAGTGAGCTGGAAGACAGAACAGTGGAAAGCACTGCCACTGATCAGAAAAAAGACTGAAACGAAATGAGGACAGTTTCAAAGACCTCTGGGACAACATTACTATATTGGAATTATAGGGGTCCCAGAAGGAGAAGAAGGAAAGGTCCTGAGAAAATATGTGAGGACATAATAGTTAAAAACTTCCTTAACCTGGGAAAGGAAACAGTCACCCAAATCCAGGAAGCATAGAGAGTGCTTAACCCAAAAAGGAACACACCAAGACACATTGCAATCAAAATGACAAAAATTAAAGAGAAAATAATAAAAGCAACAAGGGAAAAGCAACAAATAGCATACAAGGGAACTTCCATAATGCTATCAGCAGATTTTTCAGCAGAAACTCTGCAGGCCAGAGGGAAGTGGCACAATATATTTAAAGTGATGAAAGGGGAAAACCTACAACCAAGAATATACTACCCAGCAAGGCCCTCATTCAGACTTGATGGAGAAATCATAAATTTTACACACAAGCTAAAGCTAAAAGAGTTCAGCACCACTAAACCAACTTTACAACAAATGTTAAAGGAATTTTTCTAGGCCCAAAAAAAGTTCACAGCAATAAACAAGAAAATTATAAAATGAAAAATCTCACCAGTAAAGGCAAAAATACATTAAAGGTAGAAAATCATCCACACAATTCTAGTACAGAGGTTAAAAGACAAAAGTAGTAAAATCAGTATTCACAATAAGCAGTTAAGGGATACTCAAAACAGTTAGTTGTAATTTATGATATCAAAAACAGTAATCGTGAAAGGAGGAGAGTAACAATGCAGGGTTTATTACATGCATTTGAAATTAAGAGATCAGCAACTTAAAACAATCGTATATATATACATATATATATATATATATATGTATATATATATATATATATATATATATATATATATATATATATATATATATATGTATATATAGTTTGGCCAACCCAATATATTGCAAAACAAAAATCTATAATAGATATACACACAAAAAAGGAAGAGGGAAACAAACATAACACTAAAGATAATAATCAAATCCCAAGAAGAGAGAATAAAAGACGGGAAAAAAAAAGACCTGCAAAAACAAATTGAAATCAATTAGCACAATGTCAGTAAGAACATATATATCAATTATTACCTTAAATGTAAGCGGACTAAATGCTCTAACCAAAATACATAGAGTGGCTGACTGGATACAAAAACAAGACCCGTACATATGTTGCCTACAAGAGACTCACTTCGAATCTCGAGACAAATATAGACTGAAAGTGAGGGGATGAGAAAAGTTATTCCATGCAAATGGAAACCAAAAGAAAGTCGAGTAGCAATACTTATATCACACGAAATTAGACTTTGAAATAAAGACTGTTACAAGAGATAAAGAAGAACACTACAAAATGATCAAGGGATCAATCAAAAAAGAAGATACAATAATTGTGAATATATCTGCATCCAATATAGGAGCACCTCAAAATATAAGGCAAATATTAACAGACATAAAAGGAGAAATATACAGTAACACAATAATAAGGGGACTTTAACACCTCACTTACATTAGTTGGACAGATCATCCAGAAAGAAAATCAATAAGGAAGGAAACATTGGCCTTAAATAACACATTAGACCAAATGGACTTAATTGATATGTAGATAGATAGATAGATAGATAGTATCCTATTCTCAATCAGAAGAATGTGCATTCTTTTCAAGTGCCCATGGAACATTCTCCAGGATGGGTCACATGCTAGACCACAAAACTAGCATCAGTTAATTTAAGAAAATGGAAATTATATCAAGCATCTTTCCCAACAGCAATGGTATGAGACTAGAAATCCACTACAAGAATAAAACTGCAAAAAATACAAACACGTGGAGGCTAAAAAATATGCTACTTAAAAACCAATGGAACACTGAAGAAATCAAAGAGAAAATCAAAAATACCTAGAGACAAATGAAAAGGAAAATATGATGATCCAAAACCTGTGGGACACAGCAAAAGCAGTTCTAAAAGGGAAGTTTATAGTGATATAAGCTTACCTCAGGAAACAAGAACAATCTCAAATAAACAAACTTTCCTTATACCTAAAGTCACTAGAGAAACAAGAACAAACAAAACCCAAAGTAGGTAGAAAGAAATCATAAAGATCAGAGCAGAAATAAATGAAATAGAGACTAAAAAAACAATGAAAAAATCAATAACACTAAAAGCTGGTTATCTGAAAAGATATACAAAATTGATAAAGTATTAGCCAGACTCACCAGGTAAAAAAGGGAAAAGGCCCAAATCAATAAAATCAGAAATGAAAAAGAAGTTACAAGCAACACCACAGAAATAAGAAGGATCTTAAGAGATTGCTATGAACAACTATGTGCCAATAAAATGGACAACCTAGAGAAAATGGACAAACTATTAGATAGGTTCAATCTCCCAAGGCTGAACCAGAAAGAAGTAGAAAATATGAACAGACTAATTATCAGTAATGAAATTGAATCAGTAATTTAAAAACTCCCAACAACTAAAAGTCCAGGATGAGATGGCTTCATGGGTGAATTCTACCAAATATTTAGAGAAGAGTTAACACCTACACGTCTGAAACTGTTGAAAAAAATTGCAGAGGATGGAACACTTTCAAACCCATTCTCTGAGCCCACCATCACCCTCATGACAAAACCAGATGAAAATATCACAAAATAAGAAAATTACAGGTCAATAGCACTGATGAATATAGATGAAAAAATCCTCAACAAATACTAGCAAATGGAATCCAACAATATATCAAAGGGCACATACACAATGGTCAAGTGGGATTTATCCCAGGGATGCAAGGATTTTTCAATATTCACAAATAAATCCGTATGATACACCAAATTAACAAATTGAAGAATAAAAACTATGTGATCATCTCAATACATGCAGAGAAACCTTTCAACAAAATTCAACATCCATTTATAATAAAAGCTCTCCAGAAAGTGGTCATAGAGGGAACGTACCTTGAAATTGTAAAGGCCATATATCACAAACCCACATCTAATATCATACTCAATGGTGAAAATATGAAAGCGTTTCCTTTAAGATCAGGGGGAAAAAATCAGGAAAAAGACAAGGATGTCCACTCTCACCACTTTTATTCAACATAGTTTTGGAAGTCCTAGCCACAGCAATCAGAGTAGAAAAATACATAAATGGAATTTAAATTGGAAAGGAAGAAGCAAAACTGTCACTATTTGCTGATGACATGACACTATACAGAGAAAAATCCTAAAAAGGCCACCAGAAAACTACTAAATCACATCAATTAATTCAGTAAAATGCAGGATACAAAATTCATATACAGAAATCTGTCTCATTTCTATACATTAACAACAAAATACCGGAAAGAGAAATTAATGAAACAATTCCATTTACCATCACATAAAAAGAATAAAATACCTAAGAATAAACCTACCTAAGGAGGCAAAAGACCTGTACTCTGAAAACTATAAGACATCCATGAAAGAAATTGAAGATAACATAAACAGATGGAAAGGTATACCATGTTCTTGGAATGGAAGAATCAATATTGTATAAATGACCATACTATCCAAGGCAATCTACAGATTCAATGCAATCTCTATCAAAATACCAATGGCATTTTTCACAGAACTAGAACAAATAATTTAAAAATTTGTATTGAAACACAAAAGACCTCAAATAGCCAAATCAATCTTGAGAAAGAAGAACAGAGATGGATGAATCACGCTTCCTGAATTCAGACAATAATACAATGCTACAGTCATCAAAACTGTGTGATATTGACACAAAATTGGACATGTAGATCAATGGAATAGGATAGAAAGCTCAGAAATAAACCCACACGTTTATGGTCAATTAATCTGACAAAGGAGGCAAGAATATACAATGGAGAAAAGACAGTCTCTTCAGCAAGTAGAGCTGGGAATTCTGGACAGGTACATTTAGAAGAATAAAATTAAGACATTCTATAAAACCATACACAAAAATAAGATCAAAATTGATTAAAGACCCAAATGTAAGACTGGATACTGTTCATAAAGCTCCTAGAGGAAAACATAGGCAGAACACACTTTGACGTTATTGCAGCAATATTTTTTTGGATCTGTCTCCTAAAGTAAAGGAAATAAAAGCAAAAATAAACAAATGGGACCTAATTAAAGTTAAAACTTTTGCACAGCAAAAGAAATCATCAACAAAAAGAAAAGACAACCTACTGCATGGGAGAAAATATTTGCAAATGATAAGACCTATAGAGATGAATATCCAACATATATAAATCGCTCATACAACTCAACGTCAAGAAAACAACCCAATCAAAAAATAGGCAGAAGAACTGAATAGACATCTTTCCAAAGAGGAAATGCAGATGGGCACATGCAAAGAAGCTCAAGATCACTAATCATCAGGGAAATGCAAATCAAAACCACAATGACATATCACCTCACACCTGTCAGAATGGCTACCATCAAAATGTCTGCAAATAACAATTGTTGGTAAGGATATGGAGAAAAGTGAACGCTTGTACACTCTTGGTAGGAATGTAAATTGGTGCAGCCAATGTGGAAAAGAGTATGGAGGTTTCTCAGAAAACTACAAATAGAGCTACAATATAATGCAGCAATTTCACTATTGGGTATATACCCCCCAAAAACAAAAACATTAATTTGAAAAGATACATGAACCCCAGTATTCACAGCAACATTATTTATATACAATTGTCGAGACATAGAAACAACCTAAGTGTCCATCAACAGATGAGTGGGTAAAGAATATATGCTGTATATGTATACAACAGAATACTACTCAGCCATAAAAAAGAATGAAATTTTGCCATTTGCAGTGACATGGATGGACTTGGAGGGCATTATGCTAAGTGAAATAAGTCAGACAGAGAAAGACAAACAGTATTATATCACTTCTATGTGGAATTTAAAAAATACAGCAAACTAGTGAATATAACTGAAAAAGAAGCAGACTCACAGATATAGAGAACAAATTAGTGGTTACCATTGAGGGGGTAGGGACAAACTATTGGGTGTAGATTCACTCAAGGATGTATTGTACAACACGACAAATATAGCCAATATTTTGTAATAACTGTAAATCAAAAGTAACCTTTAAAATTGCATAAAAAATAAAATAAAATAAAACATTTCCAACAATGTTAAAAAAATAAACTTTCCAAATATCAGAATATTATACTTTTGCTGTATCTTTTTAAAAAATATTTAGGTATTTATTTATTTGGCTGTGCCGGGTCTTAGTTGCAGCATGTGGGATCTTCGTTACTGCATATGGGATCTACTTTGTGGAATGTGGACTCTTAGTTGTGGCATGTGAACTCTTAGTTGTGGCTTGTGTGTGGGCTCTAGTTCCCTGACCAGGGATCAAACCCCAGCCATCTGTATTGGGAGCATGGAGTCTTAACCACTGGACCACCAGGGAAGTCCCTCTGCTGTATCTTAAGAAAAGGAAACAAGATAACTAAGCTAAACATAATTAAAGAAATAAAATAAATACTAATATGTTTTATGCACTGTCAAAAAAAACACTATGACAAAAATCAATAAGCATCAGTCAAGAAATTAGATACCAAGTATTTTTGTTGATTTATGTTAAAAAATTTTTTTTCATAATAAATGAAAGCTCTGATTCAAAAAAATAAAGAATAAAAGGTGGTGCCTAAACAAAAGAGTTTGAACAAAATTCAGGAGATACAACACAAATCTAATGAGGACCCATCAGAATTTTTAGAAAGAATTTATCAGTCTTACAAAAGTTACATTGATGCAAATCTTGAGGCCCCCAAAATGTAATAATAATAAATATGATATATATATACTATATAATAGTAAATATTGGACAAAGTGCCTGAGATATAAAAATAAAATTATAGAAATTGGATGGAGTTTTTGAATTAATCCTCTCAATTGGTATATATTGCTTTTAAGTTGTTAAATAATAGGAAACAGAGACTGAAAATGCCAAATGAAATTCCATCTTTTTGACTGTAGCCTTAGAATCCCAGAAGACAGATAACCTGGAAAAAGGTAAGCCATCACTGAGGAAAAAACAGTGTGCTTACCGCAAGGAGAAAGGGCACTGGGAAAAGGATTGCCCTAAACTAGAAAACAAAAGAAAGGAAAACAAGAAGGTGAAAGTTTCCCAGATGGTAGAGAGAGAGAGGAACACTCAGATGATGAAGGAAGAAGCCTAAGGGCTCCCCTAGATTTAAAACACACAATTCAAATTTCCTCACTGGAGCCCAAGGTAAAATTAACAATAGGGAACATGTTAATTGACTTCTTGGTGGATACAGGTGCAACTTATTCTGTGATAAATACTAAACTGGCATGAAAAACCTCCCAATCTACTCCAGTCACTGGCATGTGTGGGGAAGTAAAGAACAGTTCTTTTTTACAAACTTTGGAACGTCAATTGGGTGACATAAAATATAGCTTTCTTTACATGTCAGAGTCCCCAATCCCTCTTTGGGGCTGAGATTTTCTTTGCAAATTAAATGTTCAAGTGACTTTTTCACCAGGACAACTCGACTTTAGCGTCTCACCAGAACACACTTTGAACCTACAGATAGCCCTCATGGAAACCCCTGGAAGGGAAGGTGAAATCTTTCATCCTAGAGTCTGCAAAGAGTTAAGATCAACAGTGTGGGCTTATGGTATGCATGGGAGGGTTAAGAATGCAATATTGATCCCACTAGAAAAAGATGCTGGGACCCCTAATTTGAAACAATATCTACTGAGACAAGAAGCTCAAAAAAGAATATAGCTAATTCTTGGAAAATTCCTAAAAACAGGACTAATCAGGCCTTTCAGATCACTCTATAACACCCCCATTCTCCTGTTGAAAAAACCAAACTGAGAATATCTCTTCGTTCAAGATGTGAGAGCTATAAAAAAAATAGTACAACTTGCACCCCATGGTGCCCAACCCATATACTTTGTTCACAAATATTCCAAAAGAATATGGCTGACTTTCAGTATTAGATCTGAAAGACTTTTTTCCTGTCTCCCCATTGTAGAAGATTCACAACAGCTATTTGCTTTTGAGTGGCAGGATCCAGAGATACAGGTGACCCAGCAATATTGTTGGATGGTCCTGCCCCAAGGATTTAAGAACTCTTCCACCTTGTTTGGAGAAATTTTGGCCAGAGACTTCAGGAATTTGATGTTAGATGAAAGACTTTTACTCCAGTATATGGATGACTTACTCATAGCGAGCACCACCTATGACAAATGTCTACATAATACCATCAGGACCCTGAACTATTTGGCTGAGTCTGGATATAAGACCTCCTAGAAAAAGGTCAAAATAGGCAAGGAACAAGTCACATATATGGGTTTTACTCTCTCTCAAGGATGCTGAGACCTACTGCCTGGTAGGAAACAGGCAATTGCAGGCTTAGGTGTACCTACAACCCAGAAGCAACTGAGGGGGTTTCTGAGAATGGCAGAATTCTGTCAGATTTGGATCTCAAACTATGAGCTTATAGTAAAACCCCTGTATGAGGCTTTGAAGGTGCATGACCTCGAGCCCCTTACTTGGACTAATGTCAAACAGCATTTGAGACAATAAAAACAAAGTTAATATCAGCCCCAGCTTTGAGACTGCCGGATCTCAAGAAACCTTTTAAATTGTATGTCCATGAAAGACAAGCCATAAGTCTGGGGGTATTAATCCAAACTCTGGGAAATATTCCTTGGCTTGTCTACTTCTCAAAGCAACTAGACATACCCTTGCCTTTGAGCTGTAGCTGCTACTTGTTACATACTTCAGGAAGCCAAGAAATTCACCCTGGAGTAACCCACCACCATATGTGTCCCTCACCATGTCCTTTTCTTACTGGAGCAAAAAGAGGGTTATTGGCTGACCTCTGATAGAATGGGAAAATATCAAACCATTCTTCTGGACAATCCCAACATAAGACTTCAAGTCACTTCAACCCTAAGTCTGGCCACACTGCTCCCGATTGACGTTGTTCAATCCCCAGAGCATGATTTCCTGCATGCCATTGAGCTAGTGTACTCTAGCAGACAGGACTTAGCTGAGCCAGATTTGGAACTATTTCCCAATGGCAGCAGCTTCATGGACCAAGGAAGGACATGTGCTGGGTACCCAGTTGTAACCCTAGAAAAACCATTGAGGCAAAAGTCTTGCCCCAGGGAACTCAGCTGAAAAGGAAGAAAGCATTGTTCTGACACGGGTTCTTCTTCTAACTGAAGAGAAGTGAGTAAATATATACATAGACTCTTGCTCTGCATTCTTCATGGTGCACACTCATGGGGCAATCTGGAAAGAAATCGTCCTCCTTACTTCAAATAATGACATAAATCATGCTTCTGAAATCTTGTCTCTGCTAGAAGCAGTCCCTAAGCCCTCACAAGTGGCTAAAATACATTTACCAGGCCATAAAAAGGGCAAAACTCATATAATAAAAGGCAATCAATTAGCTGACCAAGATGCAAAGAGGGAAGCAAAGGAAGGTGACTACCAAGCCATGACAGAATAACTTTTCCCACAGATTGACCTGTCAAAATACCAACCAGAGTATTTAGAAAATGACAAAGAAAGGGCTAAAGGGTGGGGTTTTACCTTTGATAACCTCTTACCTGGCTGGAAATGTATGCAAGGAATTGTTTTGATCCCTGAGATACTCTTGGTCACTGTGTTATGACGCATTCACACTCACCCATTCTGGGAGAGTTACCACTTTACAATGGATTCAAAAAGTATATAATGGGGCCCAATCTATAAAAAGCCATCTGACAAGTCACTCAGAATTACATGACTTGTGTTAAAAATAACCCAAAGGCTGCTACTAGACACCCCCTCAAGGTGGGGAGTCAGCAATTAGGAACCTACCCTACTGAGAATTGGCAGATAGGTATGTGCTAGTGTTCATGGAAACTTTTTCAGGATGGGTGGAAGCATATCTCACCAGGACAGAAAAAGCCTCCGAGGTGGTTAAAGCCCTCCTTAAGGAAATTATTCCCCATTTTGGATTGCCTAACACCCTTCAAATTGATAATGGGCCTGTACTTTAACATAACACAAAATTGTTCAAAGTGTTACATATTAATTGGAAACTATATTCATCCTGGAGGCCACAATCAGTGGGAAAAACAGAAAATGAATCATATATTGAAAAAGAGCATTGCTAAAATATATCAGGAGACTAATTTAACTTGGTATAAGGCCTTGCTGGTTGCCCTGCTACAGATTAGAGTGGCTCCCCAAAGCAGGTCTTTTGAAATATGGTATGGTAGGTATTCCAAGTGTCTGCTCGAATGGGAGAGTCTATAGATGCTTTAAAAGACCTGGAAATTGCCAACTATGTTAAAACTTTAGACACTATACTAACTTCTGTTCATAAATTTGATTCTAACAAGTCTGCCTATCCCATTGAAATATCCCTACACCCTTTTTGACCCAGGAATTGAATCCTCCTCAAAACCTGGAAAGACACCTAAACATCAACTTGTCACTAAGTGGATAAGACCATACGAGATGCTGCTGAACACTCACTCCCCTGTCAAATTCGCCAGGATAAAACCATCTGTGGGTTCACCACACTTGAATAAAACTCACTCCTCCAGATATTGGGCAAGATGAGAAAAAAACAACTTGGTTTTGTGAGCCATAAGAGGATCTTTAGCTGCTGTTTCAAACAAGGCCTCCTACCAAATAAGTAATAATGACTTTTTTTCTCCTCTTTTTTCTCACTGCACAGATGACAGCCAATTCCTGGCAAGAAAACACTTTAATCAAACTATCCCAAAGTATGGCCACAGGGCAAAACTTAAGTGATTGTTGTATATGTCATATGCTTCCCAAAACCTTTCATGGACAATATTTCCCCTGAGTGGTTCCAATAGTTCATTTTGACATAGTACCAGAACCTGAGACTTCACATAGTGTTGTTCCCACGAACCTCACTTTTTAGGTTCAGTTAACTGGGGGATCTCAAATTGCTGCAGTTCCTTGCCTTAATCTATCTGAAATAATCTCCACTGTGGGAC
The DNA here is from genome assembly GCF_028021215.1 of Eschrichtius robustus. Taxonomy (NCBI): domain Eukaryota; kingdom Metazoa; phylum Chordata; class Mammalia; order Artiodactyla; family Eschrichtiidae; genus Eschrichtius; species Eschrichtius robustus. The sequence goes on along the minus strand of NC_090845.1, from coordinate 53,059,828 downwards.
AGTAGACTACTGGTCCCCCACAATCACTTGCCTTTCTCATGAATAAATATGCTGCATCAAATCTCCCAAAATGTATGCTCGATAAATGTACAAGAAGTAAAAATGACACCAGATTGTGCCAAAAAGTTAATCAGGTCAGGTATCATGTTAATGGAATATGGAAAGCCTGCAATGGATCCCACCCCTGGCTGGAGAAAGTAATATCTGCACTCTCTAAAAATGAAGATATTAATGATATTACCATGGGAGGATAACTTGTACTCCTCCAGGTTATATTTTTGTCTGTGGTATAGGAAGTGACCCACCAACACGAGGGTGTGCACACCAATGTCTAGATAGCTGGAAACTTGAAGAGTCTTGCCTATTGGGACATTTTATAAACCCCCTTTCTGTACATAGCTCAAGAAATCACACTTATCTCTCTAGGAATTATGTGTGTCTTAAAAGAGAGATGTTGGCAGGCTATCAGGACAGCAAAGTACAAAGCATTCTTGGTATCCTCATCCCAAATGCTGGAGTTTATGTCAACTGAGATATACAAAATCTGTCTGTGACAATTGAACAGATCGCTGAAGACACTGAAAAAAGGATCATGACCCAACAGACATCTCTAGATTCATTGGCTTGGGTTGCCTTTGATAATAAGGTTTCCCTGGATTTTCTCCAGGTAAAACAAGGAGGGGCATGTACAGTGGCCAACGCCATGTGCTGCCCCTATATAAGTACTTCAGGAGAAGTCTAAACTCAGGTAGATAGAAAATTCCAAAAAGCCACTTGTTTACAGGTGCAAAAGGAGAATCCACTACAAGATATGTATTAATGGTTACTGTCCTGGGTAGGGGGACTTTTCTGGGGAGCTCTACAAGAGTGCATTTTAATCCTCATCCTTATTACTGTATGTCTACTAGTTTTCAAGTGCTTATCTAAGTGTTGTGACAGGGACATCAAAAAGGGGAGCAATGTCCTCACAATACAAAATGTTTATGCCCAGCTTGGAACTCAAGAATACTTCCAGTCCCAGGTTGATCAATTCCATTCCACAACCACCCCTTCTTTGACTCATCCAGCCGGAAGTAGCCAGAACAGTCATATCCCCTTTCCCCACAAGACTGTGGAATGGGTATTGACAGTGGAGAATTGTAACAGGGAAGAACTACTCTGACTCCATATTGAACCTATTTTTCAATTCTAACCTTTGTATTCTGTTGTTAGTTGCTTTTGCTTAGTCATGCTAGCTCTGCACATAAGCACATAGCCCCATTTTGAAGAAACCTTGCCTCTCCCATGTTGATAAAAAAACATGAACAAGAAAATTTAACATTTGTCTTGTTGAGTTCTGCAGGAACTCGTGACCAGACCAGATTAATGTCAACCAGAGTCAACTGATCAAGAACAAAGAACTTGTAACCTCCCTCCTACTGCAGCTGGAGCCCAGTTGCTTACCTCCTGACTTTACCTCCTTCTGCTTCCCCCATTTCTTAGCATAAAGGAAGCTTGAATTCTAACCTGAGCAAGATGTTTCTTTAGGACATTAATCCTCCATCTACTCAGTTTGCTGGCTTTCTGAATAAAGTCACTTTTCCTTGCCACAACATCTTTTCTCTCAACGTATTAGCCTCTCATGTGGCAAGTGATACGAGCTTGGACTCGGTTCAATATGACTGCTTTAGCTGCATCCCATATATCAGTATGTTGCATTTCTATTTGTTTCAAGGTATTTTTAATTTCAGTTTCAATCTCTTCTTCGACTCATTTGGTTGTTCAGTAGCATGTTGCTTAATCTCTGCATATTTGTGAATTTTCAAGTTTTCTTTTTGTAATTGATTTCTAGTTTCATACTGTTTTGGTTGGAAAAAATGCTTGATATGAATTCAGTCTTCTTATTAAGACTTGTTTAGTTGCCTAATATATGATTATCCAGGATAATATTTCATGTGCTCTTGAGAAGAATATGTATTCTTTTGCTTTTGGATAGAATGTTCTGTATATGTCTAAGTCCATTTGGTCTAACATGTTGTTTAAGGCCAATGTTTACTTACTGATTTTCTGTCTCATTGATCTATCTATTGATGTAAATGTAGTATTAAAGTCCCCTACTGTTTTTGTTTTGCAATCTATCTCTCCTTTTAGGTCTGTTAATATATGCTTTATATATTTAGGTACTCCTTTGTTGGTTGCATAAACATTTACAAATGTGATATACTCTTGTTGTATTTTTCCCCTTTATAATTATGTAATGACCTCCTTTATCTCTTACTACAGTTTTTATCTTAAGGTCTATTTTGTCTGATATAAGTATAAGTACCCCTGCTTTCTTTTGGTTTCCATTTGCATGGAATATCTTTTTCCACCCCTTCACTTTCAGTCAGTGTATGTCCTTACATACGAAGAAGGCAGCATATAGATATGTCTTGTTTTTTATCCATTCATCCTCTCTATCATTTGGAGAATTTAGTCATTTTATATTTAAAGTAATTATTGATAAGTATGTATTTATTGCCATTTTCTTAATTGATTTTTGGCTCTTTTGTAATTCCTTTGTTTTTACTTTTCTTCTCTTGTTCTCTTCCTATATGATTTGATGATTTTCTGTAGTGGTGTGCAAAAATTTCATTCTCCTTATCTTTTGCATACCCACCATAGGTGTTTCCTTTGTGATTACCATGATTCTTACATAAAACAGCTTATATTTTAAGTGACAATAATGTAACTTTGAACACATTAGAAACATAGGTTTATGTTTTTAATATCTCAATTTATATATTTTAATTGTGTATATTCATTAACAAATTATTATAGTTTTAGTTATTTTACAACTTTTGTTCCTTTAACTTTCCTACTAGATTTATAAGTGATTAACCCAACACATTTTCAACATTAGGATATTCTGAATTTAAATATATATTTACACTTGCCAGTGAGATTTATACTTCTATATGTTTTCCTGTTACTAATTAATGCCCTTTTGTCTCAGCTCAAAGAAGTCTCTTTAAAATTTCTTGTAATATCAGTCTGTTGGTGATGAACTTGTCTGGAAAACACTATTTCTTCTTTCTGAGGAAAGCTTTGCTAGATAGAGTATTCTTGGTTGGCAGTTTTTTTTCCTTTCAGCACTTTGAGTGTATGTGCTACTCTCTCTGGCCTGAAGTATTTCTGTTGAAAAAATCTGTTGATAATCTTATGGGGGTTCCCTTGTATGAAACAAGTTGTTTTTCTCTTGCCACTTTTAAGATTTCATTATAACGTGTCTTGATGTGGGTCTCTTTGGCTTCATCTTCTTTGGAACTCTCTGGTCTTCCTGGATCTGGATTTCTGTTTCCTTCACCAGGTTAGGGAAGTTTTCAGTCATTAATTCTTTAAATAAGTTTTATGCCCCTTTCTCTTTCTTCTCTTTTTGGGACTCCTCATCTGCAAATGTTGGTCCTCTTGATGTTTTTCCATAAATTCACTAACTTGTTTTTACTTTTTTTTTTTTTCATTTTGCTGCTTTGATTGGATGAGTTCTACTGCCTTGTACTCCAGTTCACTGATCCTTTCTTCCACTTCAATTAGTCTGCTACTGTATTCCTCTATTGTATTTTTTCAGTTATGTTATTTTATTAATCCTCTGTGTGACTTTTTTTTGGTATTTTTGATCTCTCTGTTGCAATTCTTAGTTCATGCATTGTTCTCCTGAGTTCTGAACATCTTTGTGATCATTATCTTTGAACTCGTTTGAAATCTTGTCCTTTTGTTTGAAACATATTTCTCTGCTTTTTCATTTTCCTTGATTCTCTGTGTTTGTTTCTATGCATTAGATAAAATACCCCTTTCTAGCATTGAAAGAGTGGTCTCATGTTGCAGATAAATCTTATCATTCAACCTTGCCCTAGCTCTTTGTTGTCTTTCAAATCTTTTTGATTTTACAAACAGCCTACTTTATTCTTAGTTGCTCACAGTAGTTAAGGTTGAGCCAAGACCCATTTTGATGTGTTTTTTTCTTGTTTTCCTGATGTGTAGGAGTCTCTCAGCTAGTTTTTAGGTTTCTTTCAGAGATAATTGTTTCCAGTTTGGCTGCAGATTTGGTATATATGTGGGAAGAGGTTAGTTCAGGATCCTTCTACATTATCATTCTGAACCAGAATTCTTAACTATTCTTAATGTTAACATTTCTTAATTTGTTATTTGCAGTTAATCTGAAGATAGCAACTACATTGGAACTGTTTTTTATCAGAATCATCACTAATTGCCTGATTGACTGCCAAATATAGTGGAAAAAATATAATCCCCATCACTCTGTGCCCAGTGTCATGTGACCTTATAGCCAGTCTTTTCTGTTTATAACTTTTCTCCTTTGGATTTCTCTGACACCAATTTCTCTTTTATGGAAGTCATTAAACCGAGATGATGGCAGGCAGATCAGGATATTGGATTTTTCAGAGGGGGAGAACCTGAATCTGATTACCATAATCTCATCACTATTGGTCAAGCCTCTGATTCATATGCCTGGGAGCACAATTATATCAGGGCATGCAGAGGTGAATAAGTAGACCTATTCATGAAAACCAATACTCAATATCTGATGATTAAACTGAGAGTAAATTTACTTTTATAGAATATCCAACTCAGTTATTCTTGGAGGCCAGATTTTCAATCAGACAATTTCTTGGAAATCAATTTTAATGCAAATGGATATACTTGAGGACGGTTTTATCAAAATACATTGGCACCAATAAGGTATCCCAGCTTCCATACTAGAGTATGCCTCTCTACTGACTGCCTAAGTCAGTGAATATAGCACTATCCAGTGCTAGATAAATCACAAAATGCTCTTTTTATAGATGCCTTACAGACCTTTTTCATAATTTGGTTAATACTTTTTGCAAATTTCCTCTACTCTTTTTATGCTTTCCTAGCTATAATCAAATCCTTCTTAAGCTTTCTTGAGATCATGGCCAAGCATTCTCAATTGCATTGTTTATGGACAACCTCACACTTGGTTTCTAATTATATTTACAGGAAGTAACATAACTTCAATTGAGCAGATACTCTGTGTCTGTCTCCATGAATTTCTGATTCTGTCATGATCAGATTGGAATTTTTAGAAGAAAAAAAAGAAATGGATTAAGAGAAAAAGGAAAGTCTAAAGACAAAGAAAAACCTCTGTGGGGAGCAGCAAAAATAAATGAGAGGGGAGTAAATCAGGAGATATATAAAGGAATAGAATATCTGGACATAATAAAGGAAGGAGCAGTCTAGGGTGATTTCTAGTTTTCTAACAGTGGTGCCACTTAAATAAGATAAGGACAATACTGCAAAAGAATTGGATGGTGACGGGAAAGGGAGGATTTCAGGGTTAGTTTGTTTTTCATAGCCATAGTATAGTTCACATACCATGAAATTCAATGATTTTTAGTAAGTTTATAGTGTTATTCAACCATTAGCACAATCAAGTTTTACAACATTTATGTTATCCACAAAGTTGTAATTTAACCCTGATGCCTGATCTCAGCCCTAGGCTACCCCTGCTTTGATTTCTGTTTCTATTAATTTGTCTTTTGTGGACATTCGTGTATATAGAACTATACAACATGTAATATTTTGCATCTGGCTTCTTTCATTTATGATCATTCATGTTGTGGCATGTATCAGTATTTCATTCATTTTAATTGCTGATTAGTATTTGTATTAGTTTTACATTGCTGATGTAAAAAAACCCCACAAACTTAATGCCTTAAAACAATATCCACTTATGCTCTTACAGTTCTGGAAGTCAGAAGTGCAAAATTGGTTTTAACTGGGCCAAAATCAAGATTTTGGCAGGGCTACTCACCCTCTGAAGGGTCTAACAGGGAATCTATTTCCTTGCCTTTTCCAACTTCTGGAGTTGCATTACTTGGCTCATGGACTGTTCTTCTATCATGAAAACCAGCAGAGTAGTATCTTGCTTTAATCTTCACATTGCCTTCTTCTTCTGTGTCAAAGCTTCCTCTGCCTTCCTCTTATAAGGATACTTGTGATTACAGTTAAGGCTCAATTTAGATTCAGAATAATCTAAGTTGGGCGATTTAGAATAATCTCCCATCTGGAGAACTTTAACATCACATTTGCAAAGTCCATTTTGACATATAAGGTGACCTGGATATTCTTGGTAGCCATTATTCAGCCTTACACATTATTGCACTATATGGATATACCACATTTTGTTTATCCATTCTCCAGTTGATGTACTTTTGGGTAATTTTCTAGTTTTTGGCTATTATGAAATATACAGCTATGCACATTTGCATATATATCTTTGTTTAGAAATGTTTGAATTTCTCTTGGGTATATGCCTAGAAATACAATTGCTGGGTAATATAGTAATCATATATTAAATATTTAAGAAAGTGCCAAACTATTTTCCAAAGTGGGTTAAACATTTAATTTGGTAACAGCAGTTTATAAAATATACATAAGATAGATTTACCATTTTAATTATTTTCAACTGTAAAATTCAATGGCATTAAATACTTTACTTCTTTATGAAACCATATGCACTATTCATATTTAGAACGTTTTCATCATCATAAGCTGTAACTCTATACCCATTAAACAATAACTCCACCTTCCCTCCTCCCCCAGGCACTGGTTACCACGATTCTACTTTCTGTCTCTATAAATTTACTTATTCTAGGTACCTCATATAAGTGTAGTAATACAATATTTGTCGTTTTTTGTCTGACTTAGGGTACTTTAAAGTTTCATCCATGTTATATCATATATCAGAATCTCATTTCATTTTAAGGCTGAATAATTTTTGATTTTGTGTTTTATTTACATTTTGTATATCCTTGTCTACATTGTGTTTATCCATTTATCTGTTGACAGATTTAGAATGTTCCCACATTTTGGCTATTGTGACTATTTGGATTTTGGCTATTTGGATTCTATGAAGATTGATGTACAAATATTTGAGTTCCTGCTTTCAAAATTTTGAGTATATACTTAGAAGTAGAATTTTTATATAATGTAATTCTATGTTTAATTATTTTTGAGGAGCCACCGTACTGTTTCCACAGCAGATGCACCATTGGCCAGCAATGCACAAGGGTTTCAATTTCTCCACATCCTCACAAACACATTTTTAAAATAATAGATGCGATAACAGGTGTGATGCTTTTAATTGTAGTTTTGATTTGCATTTCCCTAGTAATTACTGATGTTGAGTATCTTTTCATGTGCTTAGTTACCATTTCTATATTTCTTTGTAAAAATGTCATTGATGTGCTTTGGCCACTTTTTAGTTGGGTTGTCTGGTTTTAGTTGTTATTGTTGAGTTATACGTGTTCTTTAAATATTCTGGATATTAATCCCTTTTCAAATATAGGATTTGCAAATATTATTTCCATTCTGTGGGTTTCCTTTTCAAGCTCATAGTATTGCTCTTATTTACACAAAAGGTTTCAATTTGGAGAGAAGTTGAATCTTTATTTTTCTTTTGTTGCCTATGCAACAAGATTAGGAAAGAAATATAATAATTGCCAAATCCAACATCATGAAAACTTCTTCCTATGTTTTCTTCTAAGAATTGTATAGTCGTAGCCCTTACATTTAGGTCTTTGATCCATTTTTGGTTAATTTTTCAATATGTTGTAAGATAAAGAGGCAACATCACTCCTTCACATGAAGATATTCAATATTCATAGCACCTTTTATTGAAAAGATTGCTTTTTTTCCCCATTCAATGTTCTTGGCACCATTGTCAAAACTCATTTGACCATATAATTGTTTGGTACTGTACTCTCTTTCCTGTCCCATTGGTTTACATGTCTGTAATTTAGCCAGTACTGTTTTTATTGCTGTAGATCCATAGTAAGTTTTAAAATCAGGAAGTGTGAATCTTCCAACTTTGTTTTTATTTTTCAAGATATTTTTGACTATTTAGTGTCCCATGAGATTCCATGTGAACTTTTAGATGGGTTTTTTTTCTGATTCTGGAAAAGATGTTGTGATTTTGACAGGGATTACATTGAACGTTTAGATTTCTTTGGGTAGTATTGTCATTTTAACAATATGAAGTCTTCCAATCCACAAACACAAGATGTGTCCCCATATATTTGTGTCTTTAATTTCTTTTAGCAATGTTTGGTAGTTTTTATTGTACAATTCTTTACCTCCTTGATTGTTTATTCCTATTAATTTTATTCTCTTGATATAATTGTAAGTGTAATTGTTTTTAATTTTTTTCAATTTATCCATAGTCACTGCATAAGAACGTAACTGATTTTTGTGTGTTGATACTGTATTGTACAAATTTGCTGAACTCCTTCATTCTAAAATTATTTTGTGTGTGGAATCTTCAGGATTTTCTACATAAAATATTGTGCCATCTATGAACAGAGATAATTTAACTACTTCTTTTCAAATTCTATGTCATTAATTTCTTTTTCTTACCTAGTTTCTCTGGCTAGAACTTCCAATATTATTTGGATTAGAAGTGATGAAAGCAAACACCTGTGTCTTGTTCCTGATCTTAGAGAAAAATCTTTCAGTTTTTCTTCATTAACTATAATTGAATAAAATATTAGCTGTGAGCTTTTCATATATGAACATATTATGTTTATGAAGTCTCCTTTTGCTAGTTTGTTGAGTGTTTTTGTTATGAAAGTCTGTTGAATTTTGTCAAATGCTTCTCCTCATTCAATTGAGATGATTATGTGGTGTTTTCATACCTACTATGAACGTAGTGTACTGCATTGCTTTTCATAGGTTGAAACATTTTTGAATTCCAGGAATAAATCCTATTTTTCATGGTATACGATCCCTTTTTTCTAGTCCAGATTAGCAAGATTTTATTTTATTTATTATTGTTTTTTAAAAAGTTATATATTTCAGGTATAACATTATAGTTCAATATCTGTATGCACCACAGAGTGACACCACCACAATGCTGTTAACATCCATCACCATACAGTTGATCCCCGTCAAAACCATTTCACCTGAAACCAACCCCCTTCCCCTCTGGTAACCAACAATCTGTTCTCTGCATCTATGAGGTTTTTTTGTTTGTTCTGGGTTTTTTTTTTTTTGTGCTGTTGTTCATTGGTTTTGTTTAATGTTTATTTGTTCCTTAGATTCTGTATATAAGTGAAATCATACAGTACTTCTCTATCTCTGTCTGACATTTCATTTAGCATAACCCACTCAAGGTTCATCCATGTTGTTTATAATGACAGGATTTTATTCTTTTTTATGGCTGAGTAATATATATATATTTATCATATCTTCTTTAACCATTCACCCATCAATGGCCAGTTAAGTGTTTCCATATCTTGACTATTGTAAATAATGCTGCAATAAACAAAGGGGTGTACATATCTTTTAAAATTAGTGTTTTCCTGTTCTTTGGATAAATACCCCAAAATGGAATAGCTGGATCATATAAGAGTTCTATAATTTTTGAGGAATCACCATATTGTTTCTGTGAATGTACAAGGGTTCCCTTTTTTCCACATTCTCTCCAAATTTGTTATTCCTTGTCTCTTTGATGATAGCCATTCTAACAGGTGTGAGATCATATCCCACTGTGGTTGTCATTGGAATTTACCTGATAATTAGTGATGTTGAGCATCTTTTCATGTGCCTGTTGGCCATTTGTATATTTTCTTTGGAAAATGTCTATTCAGACCCTCTGCCCATTTTTTAATCTGGTTGTTAGTTTTGTTGTTGTTGTTGGGTTGTATGAGTTTTTTATATATGTTGGATATTAACCCTTTATGAGATACATGATTTGAAAATATCTTCTCTCATTAAATAGGTTGCTTTTTCATTTGATAATGGTTTCCTTCACTGTGCAGAAGCTTTTTAGTTTGTTATAGTCCCATTTGTTTATTTTGCTTTAGTTTCTCTTACCTTTGAAGTCAGATCCACAAAAACATTGCTAAGACAGACTGATTTCACTGACATTACTGTCTATGTTTTCTTCCAGGAATTTTATGATTTCAGATCTTGTAGTCAACTATTTAAACAATTTTGAGTTAATTTTGTGTATGGGATAAGATAGTGGTCTAGTCACATTCTTTTGCATGTGTCTTTCCAGTTCTCCCAAAATCATTTTTTGAAGAGACTATCCTTTCTCCATTTATATTCTGTGCTCCTTTGTCAGTTCTTTCACCTCCTTGGATAAATTCATTTCTGGTCATTTACTTCTTTTTGATGCAACTCTAATTGGGATTGTTTTCTTAGTTTTTATTTCTCAGAGTTTATTAGTGTACAGAAAAGCCAAATGTTTATGCATATTAATTTTGTATCCTGTCATTTTACTGAATTCATTTATCAGTTACAACAGTTATTTTTAAATTTGCCTTTAAGATTTTCTATACATGGTATTACTTAAATCTGCACATACAGTTTTACATTTTCTTTTCCGACTTAGGTGCCTTTTGTTTCTTTTTCTTCCTTAATTACTGTGGCTAAGACTTACAATACCATGGTGAATAAGAGTGGTGAGAGTAGGCATCCTTGTCTTGTTTCTGATCTTAGGTAAAAAGCTTTCAGTTTTTCATCATTAAATACAACGTTAGCTATAAGTTTGTCATATATGTCCTTTATTATGTTGAGGTACATTCCCTCTGTACCAATTTGTTGAGAGTTTTTTATCATAAATTGGTGTTAAATTTTGTCAGATGCTTTTTCTGCATCTATTGAGATAATCACGAAATGTTTATCCTTCATTTTGTTAATGTGGTGAATTTTAGCTGAGAACAACTTAAGTTCAATTACATACAAAAACTCTACACTTTTAGACCCCCTCCACTTTTTGATATTGATGTCACAATTTACATCTTGTCATATTGTATATATAAACATAGTTTTGTAGTTATAGATATTTTAATAGTTTTAACTTTAATACCATTACTGCATTACAGTATTCTGTATTTGTCTATATATTTACCTTTACTAGTGAGTTTTATACTTTAATATGCTTTTATGTTTCTTTTTAATATTATTTAACTTGAAGAATTCCCTGTATTATGTCTTGTATGACTGGTTTACTGATAATGAACTCCCTTAGCTTTTGTTTGTCTGGAAAATTCTTTATTCCTCTTTCATTTATGAAGGAGAATTTTCCTGAATACAATATCCTTTTTTTTCAGGTTTTGAATATATAATTGCTTTCTCTCCTGCTCTACAAGGTTTCTGCAGAGAAATGTACTGCTAGTATTACAGGCGTTTCCTTTTTCATGACAAGTTGCTTTGCTCCTGTTTATTTCAAAATTATTTTTTAACCCCTCCCTCTATCTTGTCCCTCCCCCTTTCCCTCTTGCTACTGGTAACTAAGAGTTTGTTTCTGTATCTGTGAGTCTGTTTCTTTTTTTGTTATATTCACTAGTTTCTTTTATTTTTCAGATTCCACATATAAGTGATATCATACAGTATTTGTATTTCTCTGACTTATTTCACTTAGCATAATACCCTCCAAGTCCATGCATGTTATTAAAAATGGCAAATTTTTGATCTTTATTATGGTTGAGTAGTATCCTTTTGTGTGTGTGTGTGTGTGTGTGTGTGTACCCATAAGTATATATCCGTATATCATTATCCATTCATATGTTGAAGAACACTTACGTTGCTTCTGTATCTCTGCAATTGTAAATAATGCTGCTATAAACATTGGGGTGCATGTATCTTTCAAATTAGATTTTCATTCTTTTTGGATATATACCCAGGAGTGGAATGGCTGTGTCATATGGTAGTTCTTTTTTTAGTTTTCTGAGAAACCTCCATACTGTTTTCCACAGTGGCATCACCAATTTACGTTCCCACCAACAATATACGAGTGTTTAATTTTCTCCTCATACTCACCAATTTTTGTGCTCTATTCGATGATAGCCATTCTGACAGGTGTGAGGTGACATCTCACTGTGGTTTTGATTTGCACTTGCCTGATGATTAGTGATGTTGAGCATCTTTTCATGTGCCTGTTGGCCATCTGCATTTCCTCTTTGGAAAAATGGCTATTCAGTTCTTCTGCCCATTTTTTAACTGGGTTGTTTGTTTTTTTATGTTAGGTTGTATGAGCTATTTGTAAATGCTGGATATAAATTCCTTATTGGTCATATCATTTGCAAATATTTTCTCCCATTCTGTAGGTTGTCTTTTCATTTTGTTGATAGTTTCCTTCGCTGTGCAAAGGCTTTTTAGTTTAATTAGGTCCCATTTGTTTATTTTTGCTTTTATTTCCTTTGCTTTGGGAGAGAGATCCAAAAAATATTGTTACAATTTATGTCAAAGAGTGTTCTGCCTATGTTTTCCTCTAGGAGTTTTATGGTTTCCAGTCTTATATTTAGGTATTTAATCCATTTTGGTTTTATTTTTGTATATGGTGTTAGAGAATGTTCTCATCTCATTGCTTTACATGTAGCTGTCCAGTTTTCCCAGCACCACTTATTGAAGAGAATGTCTTTTCTTCATTGTATATTCTTGCCTCCTTTGTCATAAGTTAATTGACCATAAGCATGAGGGTTTAGTTCTGGCCTATCTATTCTGTTCCAGTGATCTATGTGTCTGTTTTTGTGCCAGTACCATACTGTTTTCATTACTATAACTTTGTAGTATAGTCTGAAGTTAGAGACCGTGATTCCTCTAGCTCTGTTCTTCTTTTTCAAGATTGGTTTGTCTACTTGGACATAACACATCTTCTTAATCCACTCGTCTGTTAATGGGCACTTGGATTGTTTCCATGTTTTCATTATTGTAAATAGTGCTGTTATGAACATTGTGGTGCATGTATCTTTTTGAATTAGAGTTTTTGTTTTTTCTGCTATCTACCCAGGAGTAAGATTGCTGGATCATATGGTAGCTCTATTTTTAGTTTTTAAAGGAACCCCCATACAGTTTTCCATAGATGTTCTCCATACATGTTCTCTTACTATTATTGTAATTCTTGTCAATTTCTCCTTTTATGTCTGATAGTATTTGTTTTATATATTTAGGTGATCCTATTCTGGATGCATATATGCTAATGAGTCTGATAACCTCTTCTTGTATTGATCTCTTTATTATTATATAATGCCCTTCTTTGTCTTTCTTTATAGCCTTTGTTTTAAAGACTATTTTGTCTGCTATGAGCATTGTTACCCTAGCTTTCTTGTCATTTCCATTTGCATGATATATCTTTTTCCATCCCTTCAGTTTCAAACTGTGTGTTTCTTTCATTGTGAAGTGAATTTCTTGTAGGCAGCATATTGTAGGTTCTTGTTGTTGTTGTTGTTGTTTTTAATCCAATCTGTCACTCTATGTCTTTTAATTAGAGCATTTAGTCCATTGACATTTAAGGTAATTATTGATAAATATGTACTTTTTGCCATTTTAATCCTTGATTTCCAGGAATTTTTTTAGTTCTTCTTATTTTTGTTTTTCCTTTTGTGATTTGATAATATTTTTGTATATCACTGAGTTCCTTTCTTTTTGGTTTTTGTGAATCTATTGTAAGTTTTTGATTTGTGGTTGCCATAGAGTTCAAGTATGTTGACCCATAACTCTATCTATTTACTTTAAACTGATAGTCATTCAAGTATAAACACATTCTAAAAGATCTACATTCCCTCACCCACATTTTGTGATTTTGATGTCCTATTTTACATCTTCATGCTTATCCTTTTACTGTTAATTGTAGTTATGATCACTTGTACAATTTTTAATTGTTTTTTAATCTATGCACTGGCATGTTTAAGTGATATTCAATCATTTTATATATTTGCTTTTCCTACTGTGGTTTTTCCCTTTCCTATATATTTTTGCTTTCTTTCTGTTGAGAGAAGACCCTACAAATTTCTTTTAGCATAGGTTTTGTATTGCTGAATTCTTTTAGTTTTTGCTTGTCTGAGAAATTCTTTATCTCACCTTCTATTTTAAATGATAATCTTGCTGGATCGAATATCCTAGGTTACAGCGTTTTTTCCTTTCATGACTTTGGACATATCATGCTACTACTTTCTGTTGTGCAATGCTTCTGCAGAGAAATCAGATGATAACCTTGTAACTGACTGTTTTTCTCTTGCTGTCTTTAGAATTGTCTAGTTTTCACTTTTGTCATTTTAATTATGATATGTCTTGGCATGGGTCTGATGGGTTCATCTTGTTTGGAACCCTCTGTGTTTCCTGTACCTGGATATCTGTTTCTTTCTTTAGGTTTGGGAAATTTTCAGCCATAATGTTTTCAAATACATTTTGAACACTTTCTCTTTCTCTTCTCCTTCTGGAACTCCTATTAAGCATAGATTGGCACACTTTTTATTTTCCCATAGATCTCATATTTTGCTTCCTGGTTTTAAAATTTGTTTTCCTGTCTGCTGTTCTGATTGGGTGATTTTTATTATTTTACCTTCTAGATCACTTATTGGTTCTTCTGCATTGTTTACTCTGCTATTCATTAACTCTAAATTGTTTTTTTTTTAACTTTTGGGTTTTATTTATTTATTTATTTATTTATGGCTGTGTTGGGTCTTCGTTTCTGTGCGAGGGCTTTCTCTAGTTGTGGCAAGCGGGGGCCACTCTTCATCGCGGTGCGCGGGCCTCTCATTATCGCGGCCTCTCTTGTTGCGGAGCACAGGCTCCAGAAGCTCAGGCTCAGTAATTGTGACTCACGGGCCCAGTTGCTCCGCAGCATGTGGGATCCTCCCAGACCAGGGCTCGAACCCGTGTCCCCTTCATTGGCAGGCAGATTCTCAACCACTGCGCCACCAGGGAAGCCCTCTAAATTGGTTTTTATCTCAGCAATATAATTGTCTATTTTTGATTGGTTTATCTTTATAGTTTCTATTTCTTTGTTATAGTGATCTGCATTTCTATCAATAATCTCTCTTATTCCTTTAGCATTTTCATTACCTCCTTTTTGAACTAGGGGTCTAGTAGACTGTTGAGCTCTGTTTCATCATTTGTTCTTTCCGGGAATTCCTCTTATTCTTTTAATTCAGAGTAGTTCCTCTGCCTTTTCATTTTACTTAAATTTCTCTGTCGTTATGAATTTAGGAGAAACCATTATCTACTGTGGTCTTGAAGGGGTGTTCTTGTGTGGGAGCTTTTCTGTGTAGACTATGTGTGTCAATGTTCTTGGTGTGAGGGCTGGTTTTGGGTTGGTCACCAGTCACGTCTTTCCTCAGGGTGTGCTAGCTGATATTCACTTGATAGTGATGTGGTTGGTGTTGTAGTATGTAAAGCCTGTGTGGATGTGAGGTGGGGCTTCCTGTTTTCTCTGTGGCAGTCACCACTATGTTGGGGGCAAGTCTGCTCCCCAGTTGTTGGAGTAGAAGCCCTGAGGTTCTGGCTCCATCAGGCTCTGCTTCCCTTGAGTGCATGCTATCTCCCAATTGAGGTGACTCCTGAAGCAAGTGAGGCCTGTGAGGTCACAGAGGACCTATATGCACCCTGTGTAGACATCCGTGGTTCCACTCAGAAGCAGCCCAGGGTTATGTTTCTTCCTCTGTTGTGTTCATCCCAGGTCTAGTGCAAGGCTGTGATGTGGAGTAGGCTGGGCTTGGGGCATTGTGACTTCAAGAATTAGGGTTGTTGTGTTGCCACCTGAGATCTGGGCTGCCTCTGTGGCAGACTTCTCCCAGGACTTGTCTGCCCTAGATCTAGCACTTAGCTCTGGTGTGGAGTGAGAGAGCCAGGACACTCTCACTGGTAGATGAAGTGCTGTATACGCCTGCCCAGGGACAGTTTGCCTGAGATTCCATGCTTAGCTGCCACATACTCTTGTGGTGTCACCTGGTGAGCATGCTGACAGTGTTCACTACAGGTCCATCTGCAGCCTCATTTAGACACTGACAATGGGCTCTGTGGCTCCACCCAGATTACATCCCATGCCCTTGGGGCTGTCTCTGCATAGCTAGATTGAGTCCTCTCTCAGGGTCTGTCTGCCATAGATTCAGTGTTTAGTTGCATCGTGTTCTTGTTGCACTGCCCCATGCGGTGCAACAAGATTGGCCATGTCTGCTATGGCTAGACCCACCACCCCATACGTGTGCTGACAATGGTCTCTGTGGTTCCACCCAGATCACTCCCCAGATACCCTAGTCTGTCTCTGCATAGGTAGACTGAATCTTTGTCCAGATCTCTCATGAGGCTGTGGTGTATAGTGAGTGGGACCGAGGTGTTTGCCCCTTTGGATTAGGAAGTCTGGCAAGGCAGCAGCTGCCAGTGCAAGGATCTCACCATCCTGACTGTTAGCAAGTCACCACACATGCATTCTTTATGAGTAGAGTCTAGGCTTCTCAAGCTTTTCTATCTCTCTCAGCGGATTTCTCTGAAGACAAAGGGACCTGTCTCCTCTATGCATTAAGCCCCAGTAATGGGATGCCCAAGTTGTGGCTTGACCTGCTCACTCCCTAGGATGAGAGTCTGTCTGTGTAAACATTCCTTCCTTACAGATCTCTCCCAGGGGCACAGGTCCTTACCTGATGCCTTTTTTCCCCATCCTACCCAGTTACATGGAAATCTTTCTTGAAGCATTGGCTGTCTAGGAGTTCTTCTGCCATTTTCCAGTTAGTTTTCCATGAGAATTTTTCTACATGTAGATATATTTTTGATGTGTTTGTGGGGAGAGATGAGCTCCACATACTTATACTCTGCCATCTTGATGTCCCTCTAACAAGTTTGGCTTTTTTAGATTCCACATATAATTGATATCTTACACTATTTTTCTTTTCCCTAATTTATTTAGCAAAATGCTCTCAAGGTCCATCCATGTTTTCACAAAAGAAAGGATTTCCTTCTTTCTGAGGACAAATAATATTCCATTGTATATATATTACACGTCTTCTTTATCCATTCATCCATTGATGGACACTTAGGCTATTTTTATATCTTGGATATTGTGAATAATGCTGCAATAAACATAAAATACACATAACTCCTTTGAATCTGTTTTTATTTCCTTTAGGCATATGCACTGAAGAGTAATTTCTGTGTCACATAATAGTTCTATATTTAATTTTTAAGAAAATTTTATACTGTTTCCATAGTGCCTGAACCAATTTACATTGCCTTCAAGTGTGCACAAGTATTCCCGATTCTCCGTATTTTTGCCAACACATGTTATCTACTGTCTTGCTGAAGACAAGTCATTTCAACAGGTGTGAGGTGGTATCTCATTGTGGTTTTGATTCCATTTCTCTGATGATTAGTGATGTTGGGCCTCTTTTCATGTACGTTTGGTCATTTGGATGTCTTTGGAAAAATGTTTGTTTAGTTCCTCTGCCTATGTTCAAATTGGATTTTGTTTTGTTACTGGGTTGTATAAGTTTTTGTATGTTGTGGATATTAAATCTTTATCTAATATATGGTTTGTAAATATCTCTCATTCTGTAGGTGGCCTTTTCATTATGTTGACTGTTTCTTTTGCTGTTCTTAAGCTTTTAAGTTTAATGTAGTTCTACTTGTTGATTTTTGCTTTCCTTATGTGTGCTTTTGGTGTCATATCCAAAATCATTGTCAACACCAATGTTGATAAGCTTCTTTTCTATGTTTCCTTCTAAGCATTTTGTAGTATCAGGTCTTATATTAGGTCTTTGATCCATCTCAAGACAATTTTTGTGAGAGATGTAAGGTAGAGCTTCAATTTTATTTTTTCTCCAGGTGTTTATACAGTTTTCTCCACACCATTTATTGAAGAGTCTATCTTTTCCCCATTTTGTATTCTTGGATCCCTTGTCAAAAGTTAGTTGAAAATATATGTTAGGGATTAATTCTGGACTCTCTACTCTGTTCCGTTTGTCTCTGTGTCTACTTTAGATAGTTTTAATTACTATAACTTGGTAAGATAATTTGAAATCAGAAAGTGTTATGCCTCCATTTTTTTAGGATTGTTTTAAGTATTTGTGGTGTTTTGTAGTTCCATAAAGATTTTAGAATTGCTTTTTCTATTTCGATGAATCATTTTATAATGTACTTCTTTCCTCTTGTTACCATTTTTTGCTTAATGTCTATTTTGTCTAAGTATAGATACTCTTGCTTTCCTTTGGCTTCCACTTGCTATATATATAATATATATCTCCAGATATACTTATGTATAAAGATATATATATATATATATATACACACATATATATATATATATATATATATATATATATATATATATATATATATATATATACTTACATATCTTATTTACACTGACAAAAATTTTTGATCTCGTGCATAGACTACCTTTTTTCTCTCTCCTTTTATGTTTTCCTTTTATGCTATACATCTTTTTGTATTGTGTATCCATTAATAAATTGTTGTAGCTACAGCTATTTTTAATACTTTTGTTCTTATCATTTTACTAGAGTTAAGTTTTTAAAATACTACCATAGTGCAGCATTAGAGTTTCCTGAATCTATTTGCTTACATTTACCAGTGTGTATTGCATATTTTCAATTTTTATTGGGTTAGTTTATTTACAATGTTATGTTAGTTTCAGGTGTACAAGAAAATGAATCTGTTATGCATATACATATATTCACTCTCTTTTAGATTCTTTTCCCATATAGGCCATTACGGAATACTGAGTAGAGCTCCCTGTGTTATACAGTAGGTCCTCTTTAGTTAACAACTTTATATTTAGGAGTGTGTATGTTTCACTCCTAATCTTCCAATTTATCCCTCCCCTCCCCTTACCCCCAGTAACCATAAGTTTATTTTCTACATCTGTAACTCTATTTCTCTTTTGTAGATAAGTTCATTTGTAGCCTTTTTAAGATTCCACACATAAGCGATATTGTTTGATATTTGTCTTTCTCTGTCTGACCTACTTCACTCAGTATGACAATCTCTAGGTCCATCCATGTTGCTGCAAATGGCATTATTTCGGGTTTTTTTTATGGCTGAGTAATATTCCTTTATACATATGCACCACAACTTCTTTATCCATATCTCTGTTGATGGACATTTATGTTGCTTCCATGTCTTGGCTATTGTAAATAGTGTTGCAATGAACATGGGGGTTAGGCATTTATCTTTTTGAATTAGGTTTTCTCCAGATATGTGCCCAGGAGTGGGATTGCTGGATCATATGGTAGCTGTATTTTTAGTTTTTTAAGGCACCTCCATACTATTCTCCATAGTGGCTGTACCAATTTACATTCCCACCAACAGTGTAGGAGGGTTCCCTTTTCTCAACACCCTCTCCAGCATTTATTGTTTGTAGACTTTTTGATGATGGCTATTCTGACTGGTGTGAGGTGACATCTCATTGTAGTTTTGATTTGCATTTCCTTAATAATTAGTGATGTTGAGTATCTTTTCATGTGCTTTTTAACCATCTGTATGTCTTTTTGGAGAAATGTCTGTTGAGGGCTTCTGCCCATATTTTGATTGGGTTTTTTTTAATATTGAGTTGCATAAACTGTTTATATTTTGGAGATTAATCCCTTTTTGGTTGCTTAATTTGCAAATATTTTCTCCCATTCTGAGGGTTGTCTTTTTGTTTTTTCATGGTTTCCTTTGCTGTGCAAAAGCTTTTAAGTTTAATTAGGTCCCATTTTTATATTTTTGGTTTTATTTTCGTTACTCTAGTAGGTGGATCAAAAAATATCTTTTTGCGATTTATGTCAGAGAGTGTTCTGCCTATGTTTTTCTCTAAGAGATTTGTAGTATCCGGGCTTACATTTAAGTCTTTAATTCATTTTGAGTTTATTTTTGTGTATCTGTTAGTGTGTGTTCTAATTTCACTCCTTTACTTATAGCTGTCCAATTTTCCCAACACCACTTATTGAAGACACTGTCTTCCATTGTATATTCTTGCCTCCTTTGTCATAGATTATGTGACAATAGGTGCGTGGGTTTATCTCTGTACTTTGTATCCTGTTCCTTTGATTTATATTTCTGCTTTTGTGCCTGTACCATACCATACTGATGGCTGTAGCTTGAAGTCTGAAGTCACGGAGCCTGATTCCTCCAGCTCCATTTTTCTTTCTTAAGATTGCTTTGGCTATTTATGGTCTTTTGTGTTTCTATACGATTGTAAAGTTTTTTGTCTAATCCTGTGAAAATTACCATTGGTAATTTGATAGAGATTGCATTGAATCTGTAGATTGCTTTGGGTAGTATAGTCATTTTCACAATATTGAATCTTCCAATCCAAGAATATGGTATATCTTTCCATCTATATGTGTAATCTTTTATTCCTTTCATCAGCATCGTATAGTTTTCTGAGTATAGGTCTTTTGCCTTCTTAGTTAGGTTTATTCCTAGGTATTTTATTCTTTATGATGTGATGGTAAATGAGATTGTTTCCTTGATTTCTTTTTCTTAAATTTTGTTGTTATTGTATAGAAATGCAAGAGACTTCTATGTATTAATTTTGTATCCTGCAACTTTACCAAATTCATTGATGAGCTCTAGTAGTTTCCTGGTAGTATCTTTACGGTTTTCTATGTTTAGGGTTTTCTATGTTTCTATGTTATTGGGAAACACTGACAGTTTACTTCTTCTTTTCCAATTTGGATTCATTTTATTTCTTTTTCTTCTCTGATTGTCATGGCTAGGACTTCCAAAACTATGTTGAATAATAGTGGCGAGAGTGGACATCTTTGTCTTGGTCCTGATCTTAGAGGAAATGCTTTCAGTCTTTCACCATTGAGAATGATGCTTCCTGTGGATTTGTCATATATGACCTTTATTATGTTGAGCTAAATTCCCTCTATGCCCACTTTCTGGGAAGTTTTTATAATAAGTGGATGTGGAAATTTGTCAAAATCTTTTTCTGCATCTATTGAGATGATCATATGATTTTTATTCCTCAATTTGTTGATGAGGAGTAGATTTGAAGATATTAAAAAATCCTTGCATCCCTGGGATAAGTCCCACTTGATCATGGTTGGGATGATCCTATTAATGTGTTGCTGGATTTGGTTTGATAGTATTTGGTTTATGGTCATCAGTGATGTTAGCCTGTAACTTTCTTTTCTTGTGATAACTTTGTCTGGTTTTGGTATCAGGGTGATGCTGGCTTCATAGAATGACCTTGGGCGTGTTTCTTCCTCTGCAATTTTTTGGAAGAGTTTCAAAGGGGTAGGTGTTAACTCTTTTCTACAAGTTTAATTGAATTTGCCTGTAAAGACATTTGGTCCTGGACTTTTGTTTGTTGGAAGATTTTTAATCACAGTTTCAATTTCAGTACTTGTGATTTTTCTGTCCATATTTTCTATTTCTTCTTGGTTCAGTCTTGGAAGGTTGTATCTTTCTAAGAATTTCTCCATTTGTTCTAGGTTGTCCATTTTATTGGTGTATAGTTGCTTGCAGTAATCTCTTATGATTCTTTGTATTTCTGTGGTGTCTGTTGTAACTTCTTTTTCATTTCTAATCTTTTGATTGAAGCCCCCTCCCTTTTTCTTTTGATGAGTCTGGCTAAAAGTTTATCAATTTTGTTTATCTTCTGAAATATACAGCTTTTAGTTTCATTGATCTTTGTTGTTGTTTGCTTTGTCTCTATTTCATTCATTTATGCTCTGATCTTTATGATTTCTTTTCTTCTACTAACTTTGGCATTTGCTTGTTCTTCCTTCTCTAGTTGCTTTAGGTGTAAGGATAGGTTGTTTGAGATTTCTCTTCTTTCTTGAGGTAAGGTTGTATTGCTATAAACGTTCCTCATATAACTGCTTTTGCTGCATCCCATAGGTTTTGGATCATGGTATTTTTGTTCTCATTTGTCTCTGGTTATTTTTTGATTTCCTCTTTGTTTTCTTCATTGATCCATTGATTATTTAATAACATATAGCCCATGTGTTTTTGTTTTTTACAGGTTTTTTCCCCTATAATTGATTTCTAAGCTCATAACATTGTGGTCAGAAAAGATGCTTGATATGGTTTCAATTTTCTTAAATTTTCTGAGGCTTGATTTGTGACCCAAGATATGATCTATTGTAGAGAATGTTCCACGTGCACTTGACAAGAAAGTGTATTCTGCTGCTTTCAGATGGAATGTCCTATAAATATCAATTAAGTCTACCTGGTCTAATGTGTCATTTAAATCTTCTGTTCCCTTTTTAATTTTCTGTTTGGGTGATCTATCCATTGGTGTAACTGGGGTGTTAAAGTCCCCCATTATTATTGTGTTACTACTGCTTTACCTTTTTATGGCTGTTAGCATTTGCCTTATATATTGAGGTGCTAGTATGTTGGATGCATATATATTTATAATTGTTATATCTTCTTCTTGGCTTGATCTCTTGATCATTATATCATCTCCTTCCTTGTCTCATGTAACAGTCTTTATTTTAAAGTCTATTTTGTCTGATATGAGTATTGCTACTCCAGCTTTATTTTGATTTCCATCTGCATGGAATATCTTTTTCCATCCCTTCACTTTCAGTCTGCATGTGTCCCTAGGTCTGAAGTGGGTCTCTTGTAGACAGCATATTTACAGGTCTTGTTTTTGTATCCATTCGGCCAGTCTGTGCCTTTTGTTTGGAGCATTTAATGCATTTACATTTAAGGTAATTATCAATGTGTATGTTCCTATTACCATTTTCCTAATTGTTTTGGGTTTGTTTTTGTAGGTCTTTTCCTTCTCTTGTGTTTCCTGCCTAGAGAAGTTCCTTTAACATTTATTGTAAAGCTGGTTTGGTGGTGCTGAATTCTCTTAGCTTTTGCTTGTCTGTAAAGGTTTTAATTTCTCCGTCGAATCTGAATGAGATCCTTCCTGGGTAGAGTAATCTTGCTTGTGCCTTTTTCCATTTCAAAGCAATCTACAGATTCAGTGCAATCCTTATCAAACTACCAATGGCATTTTCACAGAACTAGAACAAAAAATTTCGCAGTTTGTATTGAAACACAAAAGACCCCGAATTGCCAAAGCAATCTTGAGAAAGAAAAACGGAGCTGGAGGAATCAGTTTCCCTGACTTCAAACTGTACCACAAAGCTACAGTAATCCAGACAGTATGGTACTGGCACAAAAACAAAAATATAGATCAATGGAACAGGATTGAAAGCCCAGAGATAATCCCACCAAATATGGTCAACTTTTCTTTGACAAAGGAGGCAAGAATATACAATGGAGAAAAGACAGCCTGTCAATAAGTGGTGCTGGGAAAACTAGACAGCTACACGTAAAAGAATGAAATTAGAACACTTCCTAACACCACACACAAAAGTAAACTCAAAATGGATTAAAGACCTAAATGTAAGGCCAGACACTATAAAACTCTTGGAGGAAAACATAGGCAGAACACTCTATGACATAAATCACAGCAAGATCCTTTTTGACCCACCTCCTAGAGAAATGGAAATAAAAACAAAAATAAACAAATGGGACCTAATGAAACATTATAGATTTTTGATGTCTGGTTACCATGGAGTTTATGTATGTTGATCTATAGCTATATCTACCTGTTTTAAACTGTTGGCCATTTAAGTTCAAATACATTTGAAAATATCTACCTTTTTTACTTGCTTCCCCACATTTTGTTTTTTTGATGTCATATTTTACATCTTTCATGTTTATCACCTGCTATAGTCACTTTTACAATTTTAAAAATCTTTTAGTTGTTATACTGTCTTATTTAAGTTGTTGATCCTCAGTTCTTACTACATCTTTGCCTTTCCTAGTGGGACTTTCTCTTTCATATATGTTATTACTTCTTGTCAACTTAGAGGAGACCATTCAACATCACTTTTAAGGTAGGTTTAGAATTGATGAACTCTTCCAGTTTTTTCTTGTCTGAGAAGTTCTTTATCTCTCCTTCTACTCTAAATGGTATCTTGCTGAATAGAGTATTCTAGGTTGCAGGTTTTCACCTTTCACCACTTTGAATATATCATGTCACTCACTCTGGCCTGCAAAGTTTCTTCAGATAAATCAGTTGATAGCCTTTTGGGGATTCCCTTGTATATGACTCTTTGTATTTGTCTTGATGGCTTTATCTTTAACTTTTGTCATTTTAATTTTGATATGTCTTTGGGTCTGTTTTGGTTCATCTTGCTTGGGACCTCTGAGTTTCTTGTACCTGAAGGATGTCTGTTTCCTTCTTCAGGTTAGGGAAGTTTTCAGCACAGATTTTTTAAAAATACGTTTTTGATCCCTTTCTCTCTCTTTTCCTTCTGTGACCCTATAATATATGAATGTTGTACGCTTAATGTTACCCAAGAGATCTCTTAACTTCCTTCCATTTTTTAAAATTTGTTTTTCCTTTTGCTGTTCTGATTTGGTGATTTCCATTATTCTTTCCTCTAGATTTTATGTGTTTTTCTGTATTGTTTAGTCTGCTATTCAATCTTTCTATTGTGTTTTTCTTTTTATTTTTCAGCTATTGAATTCTTTATTTCTGATTGGGTCTTTTTTATTTTTATTTTTTAGTTCCTTGTTAAAGGGTTCACTGTGTACTTCAATTCCTGTCCCTAATTAAGTTAACATTTTTATTTCTAATGTTTTGAAGTTTTACCTGGTAAATTATTTATTACTGCTGCATTATTTTTTCAAGGGTTTTCTATTGCTCTTTCAATTGAGAATAGTTCCTCTGCTTTTTCATTTTGTTTAAGTTTATCTCCCTCTGTGAGCTTAGGTGAAACTCTTCCTTATTGTGGTCTTGAAGGAGTGTTTTTATGTTGGAGCTTTCCTGTACAGATTGCATATGCCTAATATCTTTGGTGGGACAGCTGGATTTGACATGGATGCAAGTCATGTATTCCTTCAAGGTATGCTGGCAGCTATCCACTTGGTATGGGATGGGGCTGGAGAAGGAATGACTAAAACTGGTGCCAGGTGTGAGGTGGGACTTACCCTCTGGTCAGTGGCTGTCACTGCCCTATCATGTGTGGGATGTGATCCCAAGTTGCTGGAGAAGAAACCCTGATGGTCAGTCTTGAGCTGGCTTTGTTCCCATTAAGTGTATGTTTTCCTCTCTCTTTGAACTGTGACCCTTGCCCCAGAGTGAAGAAGAGCTTAAGCAAGTGGGGCTCTCCACAAACAGAAGTCTGATGCTCTGCCTGTGAAGTTGCCCACTGCTCTGCTCAAATGCTGCCTCAAGCTCCCTTTTTCCTTTATATCCAATCACTGCCACCTACCTCTGCAGCCCTCACCCTGTTGGGGAACCACTCAGCAGGGCAGGCAAAGCTCGCATGTCTTCTTGGTGCATAGGGGGTGATGAGCTGTGGTGGAGTGGGCTGCTGTCAGAAATCTGGGATGCTTCTGAAGCACTGTTTGAGTAAGCACAATGGCTGCTGCTGCCCCCACAGGTTCTGCCCCAGGCCTGGGTAGCCTCTTTGTCCCACTGTTGAGTCTTTTCCCTGGTCGTGACCACACCAGATTCAGTGCTACGCTGTGACATGAAGTGAGTGGGGCTGGAGTGTTCACTCAGCTTGTGCTGGACCACTCAGTGAGGTGGTTTCAGGATACCCAGCAGCTGTTAGTGCAGACCTCTCTCTGCTCTGCCTTGTGGAATAGCCAGTGTGCGCAGGCTCCTCACTAGCAGAGTACAGGCTTTCCACAGTCCTTCTTTTACCCTAGTGCTCCTCCAACCAGCCAAGTGGGCTTGTCACTTCTGTGTAGGACCCCAGGACTGAGGTGCCCAATCTGTGGCTCAAACAACTCACTTCCCAGGGCAGGTGTCCACCCATGTAATCTTCCTTTTTCTCTGAGCCCCCAGCCAGGCGCCCAGTTAACATCCAATCGCTTTTCTTCTCTCCTACCCAATTACCTGTGTATCTTTCTTACAGACTTGTTTCTACAGTAGTCATTCTGACAGCTTCCAGTTAGTTTTGAATGAGAATTGTTTCACATGTAGATGTATTTTTGATGTATTTGTGGTGGGAGGTGAGTTCCACATCCTCTTACTCTGCCATTTTGATCCCACTTCCTTCTTAAAATATTATTTTGAAACTTCCTTTATTAATGATAGAATTTCGTTATAATGTTTCCTCTCAGCCTTGTTTTATCTTATTCTACGAATTTTTATATATTGTATTTCACTTACATTTTATTCAAATTTTATTTTATGTTTACCATTAGACTTTCTCTTCAAACCATGGATTATTTAGAAGTATAATGTTTAGTTTCCATGTGTCTGAATATCTTCCTTTTATCTTTATTTTATTGATTTTTAGTTATACTCTATTGCAGTCAGATAACAGTGTGTATGATTTCAATTCTTTTAAATTTGTTTTGGTTTATTTCATTACACATGATGTCTTTATATATTTTTTGTAGGAGCTTGAAATTATGTGCAATTTTGACAGAGATACCACAGGAGGGTTATATATTAATTTTAGCATTGAGATCAGTAAATATGTTATGTATACTGAAAGACAGGCTTCTTTCTGTTAGAGAAAGAGTTTATCAATATGGAAAGGAGGAATGTTAGAACAAACCCTGTGGTCTTGGATTGAAATAAAAGATATCAGCATAAACTGCTTTTTAAACATATAAAAATTGATATAGAAATATATATGTGTGTGTGTTTAAATGTCTATTTCCTAGCCTTGGGTTCTAAGAGAGCCCAGAAGCACTTACATCTTAGGGACAATGAATGAAAGTAGCAACCAAAATTTTGTTTCTAAAAGTCATTTTCCACTAAAAGGAAAAAGAGATCTTTGGACAAATGCCTAATTTGAGGTTTCTGAGTGGTCCTGGCACACTTTTCTGTGCCAGAACTCATCTGAAATTTCCTCTGAACAGTTCAGAAACAAATTATGCGTGTGTGTGTGTGTATGTGTGTGTGTGTGTGTGGTGGGTAAATGGGTGCTTATAAGAGATAAAGCAAATGTAGTAAAATGTTCACATTTGGGGGATGTGGATAAAGAGTGGTCATGATTTTTTTTTCTATTTTTGTAAATTTTGATATAATTTTAAAATAAAACCAATATATAAACATTCTATTGATACCCATTTCTAACAGTAATTTGGAGTGTGTGTGTGTGTGTGTGTGTGTGTGTGTGTGTGTGTGTGTGTGTGAGAGAGAGAAAGAGAGAGAGAGAGAGAATCAACAACCTACCAATCCTTATGGTGCTTATTGTAATCTCTGTCATAGTAGGAGGACATAGATTGAAAAAAAAGAAGTATGCAATGTATCTTTTTTGGCTTTAATACAAACTGTAGGGAAAAAACCTTGATAAATATATTTTTTTTACCAGTAGAGAGGTGCTGAAAAAATTGCTAATAAGCAGTAGAGAAGGTGTTTAGCACTGCACTATAAGATAAATTGTTAAATTTTTATCTGAATTAGTCTAAAATTTACTTTTCTAGAAATACTAACCACTTGCCCTTAGCAGAGGTTGCAAACTGACATTCTGTGGGCCAAACATAACACTTAGGTATGTTTTATTTGGCCTGTAAATTGATGGCCTATTCACTGTTCTTTGTAGAAATGAGAAAACTATGGACAGAGAGGTGAAAGTTACTTGCCAAAAGTCACAATGCAGTAAGTGGAAAAGTTAAGGTTTGAACTCTGGTGGTCTAGCTCAAGAATTTGTTCTTTTAACCATTATTCTAGAATGCTAGAATCAAGTTGTTTATTTGCCAAACTCCCATTTACCTACGTTAACCAGCTTTCACATTCGTTTAATTTTTATTTTGAAATAATTCCTAAAACGAGCACATAGGATGTTGTAAAAATAGCACATAGAGCTCTGCAAACACTTCCTTGAGCTTCCCTCAGTGGTGACATATAACTTGTAATACAATATAAAAACCTAGAAATTGACATTGACACAATGTCATTAGCTACACTGAAACCTTTACTCAGTTTTCATACTTTTTGCATACACTTGTGTGTGTGTGTGTGTGTGTGTGTGTAGTTGTGTGTAATTTGGTTACATGTATAATTTGTGTAACCACCATAGCAATCAAGACACAAAAAGATACAGAACTGGTCAGTCACTACAAAGGAATTGGCTCATGTTACTCTTTTTATAGTCACGCTCACTTCCCCACATCAATCTCTATCCTGTGGTATCCACTAATGTACTCTCCATTTCCACAATTCTGCCATTAAGAATGTTATATAAATGTTCTTATATACTATGTAATGTTTTTAAATTAAACTTAAAAGTATTTTGAGATAATTACGGTTTCACATGCAGTTGTAAGAAATGATACAGAGTCCCAATTCACTCTTTGCCCAGATTCACCAGTGATAATATCTTGCAAAACTGCAATACAATATCACAATCAGGATTTTGACATCGATACAGTCCAGATACACAATATTTCCGTCATCACAAGGAACCCTCCTGTTGCCCTTTTATAGTCAATCACTTCCCTGTTTCCTCCACAACCCTCCTTTCTACCAATGGCACTACTAATCTGTTCTTCATTTCTATTATTTTGTAATTTCTTAGATGTTTTGTAAATGTAACCACAGAGCATATAAATTTTTTGGATTGCATTTCTTCACTCAACATAATTCCATGGATATTCATCCAAGTTGTTGCATGCACCAAAATCTTGCTCCTTTGCACTGTCATTATTACATGGTACATATATATACACATTACAGTTTGCTTAAACCATTCATCTATTAAAGGGCATCTAGGGAATTTCCAATTTGGGGTTATTAAAAAATAACAATTCATTGACAACAAGGCCTTTATTACCCCCTCTGGTACCAGCAAGTCACACATTGAATGGGGGCCACTCTCCCCACAGCCAGCTCTGAGCTGGTGAGTAAGGGATGGTAGGTGAGTAAGTTAAAGTGACACAACACTATCTTACTGAAATTTAACAGTTTCTATCTTCAGTAAGCATTGTTGCAAGGTTTTGAGTATATTCTAGGGCTCCAAAACTTTTTATTCTGATTGGTTTTTCCAGCATTGGGCAGATGGAAATTTGGATTCCCCTACACCACCATTTTCCATTTTCAACATTACTCCCCTTGTTCATGTCTTTTGACTATTTGCTATTTGTTTTTTGGTTTTTTCTTTGATTTTTTAACTTTTGTGTTTGGAGAGTTCTTTATATATTCTATATACTAGTCCTTTGTCAGATATGTGGTTTACAAAAATTTCCCCAAGTTTGTAGCTTGTCTTTTCATCCTCATAACTTGATCTCTCACAGAGCAAAAGTTTTTATTTTGATATCCAAATTCTCAAATTTTCCTTTTAAGGGTTGTAGGTTGCATTGGTGTCTTATGTAAGAACTTTTCACTTTGTTCTAAGTTAGTAAGATTTTCTCTTATTTAAAAAAGTGTTTTATAGCTTTACATTTATACATAAACCTATGATCCATTTGATAGTTAAATTTTGAATAAGACAAAGATTTTTTTTTCTTGCCTATGGTTATTTATTTGTAATACCTTAAGTTGAAAAAAAAACTGTCTTTAATAAATTGCTTTTTGCATCTTTGCAAAATCAGGTGGGCATATTTATGTGGGTCTATTTTTTGGTTAGTGTGTTTTATTCATCCTTGTGTTTATTCATCCTCCAATACCTAAGTGTCTTGATTGTTGCAGCTATAGAATAAGCCTATCATTGATAAGAGTGATTCCTTACACTTTATTCTTTTTCAAAATTATTTTAGCTATGTTGCATTTCTCTATATATTTTAGAATAAACTTTTCTATATCTACAAAAATTTTGGTTGGGATTTTGGTAGAAACTGAACTTAAATATATAGATCAATTTGGAGAATATTAACTTTTTTTATAATACTGACCATTCCAATCCTTGACCACAGTGCATGTCTCTATTTATTTATCAATATATGTTCTTTGTTTTACTTCATCAGCATTTTGTAGTTCTCAGCTTATATATTCCGTATGTGGTTTGCTAGACTCATACCTAATATTTTATTTTTGTGCATTTTATAGTATTGTTTTCCATTTTAATTTAATTTTAATTTCCACATATGTAATTCTGGTAAACAGAAATATGACATTTTTGTATGTTAATAATATATTGTTGATTATCTTAATACTAGTTCTAACAATTGTTGAGAGGGCGGTTTTGAGGTCAGTGACAATACTTTTGGGCTTGTCTCTTTCCCTAAGTTCCATGAGTCTTTACATCTTATAATATAAATCCCTGTTGATTTTTGGTCTATTTTTAATCAAGGTGTTTGTTTGTTTTCTTATTGCTTGGTTTTAAGAGTTCTTTGTGTACTTTGGATAATAGTCCTTTATAAAATGTGTCTTTTGATAATATTCTTACTTAACCTGTGGTTATTCTCTAGTTCTCTTGATAGTGTCATTTGCAGAGCAGAAGCTTTTAATTTTAACAAAGTACAGCTTATCAATTATTTTGTTTATCTATTGTCTCTTTGGTATTGTATCCAAAAAGGCATCACCATACACAAGATCATTTTGGTTTTCTCCTATATTATCTTTTAGGAGTTTTATAATTTTGTATTTCACACTTAAGTCTACAATCTATTTTGAGTTAATTTTTGTGAAATGTATAATGTCTGTTTCTAGATTATTTTTTCTTTTTGCATGTGGATGTCTAGTTGTTCCAGTACAATTATAATTCCTTTTTCTCCTTTATATTGCCTTTGCTCCTTTGTCAAAGATCAGCTGACCATATTTATGGGGTTTATTTCTGGGCTTTCTATTTTGTTCCACAGATTTCTTTGCCTATTTTTCCCCAATACCATATTTTCATAAATACTTTTGCTTTATTGTAAATCTTTAAGTCAGGAATATCAGCACTCTAACTTTGTATTTCTTTAATAAGGTGTTGGCTATTTTGTGTCTTTTACCTTTCTGTGTAAACTTTAGATTAAGCTTGTCAAAATCCATAAAATAATTTGCTGAGATTTGGATTGGGGATACACTGAATATATAGGGCCAGTTGAAAAGCAATAACATATTGATAATAGTGTCTTCCTATCCTTGAACATGGAATATCTCTCCATTTATTTAGTTCTTTTTTATTTTCTTTGTCAGACTTTTGTAGTTTTCCTCATATAGATCTTGTACATATTATGTTAGATTTATACCTCAGTATCTCATTTTTGTGTGTATCAATGTAAATGGTATCTTATTTTAATTTCAAATTTCGCTTGTTCTTAATTGATATATACGAAAGCAATTTAGTTTTATATAATAACCTTGTATCCTGCAAGCTTTCTGTAATTGTTTATTATTTCCTGTCTCGTTTGTATATTCTTATAGATGAACTTATCATCTGTGATCAAAGACAATTTTTATCTTCCTTTCCAATCTGTATAACATTTATTTCATTTTCTTCCTTTATTTCATTACCAAGGTCATAAAGTGCAGTATTGAAAAGACATGGTAAGGGGACATCCTTTTCTTGTATGTGATCTTAGTGGGAAAGCTTCCAGTTTCTCACCATTAAGTATAGTGTTAGTTGTATGTATTTTGTAGTCTTTATCAAGCTGTGAAAGCTCTATTCTGATCTTACTTTACTGAGAGTTTTATCATATATGGTTATGGAATCTGCTCAAATGTTTTTTTCTTCATCTATTGATATGATCATATGATTATTCTTGCTTAGTCTGTTGATATGGTAGATTACATTAATTGATTTTAGAATGTTGAACCAGCTTTGCATACCTGGGACAAATTCCACTCGGTCTTGGTGCATAATTCTTTTTAGACTCTTTTGGATTTGACTTGCTAATATTTTGCTGAGAATTTCATGTTCGTGAAAAATATTGGTTTGTAGTTTCCTTTACTTCTAATATCTTTGTCTGATTTTGGGGTTAGGATAATGCTGTTCTCCTAAAATTAGTAAAAATATATATTCCCTCAGCTTCTATACTCAGAAAGAGATTTAAGAGACTCAGTATAATTTCTTTCTTAAATGTTTGGTAGAATTCACCAGTGAACCTGTCTGGTCCAGGTGCTTTCTGTATTGGAAATTTATTAGTTATTTATTTTATTCATTAATAGATATAGGCCTATTCAGATTGTTTAATCTTTTTGAATTTTGGTAAATTACATCCTTTAAAATATTGGTCCATTTCATCTAAGTTATCATAATTGTGGGCATAAAGTTGTGCATAGTATTTTTTCTCCTTTTAATGCCCATGCCTTTAGCATTTATGTCCTTTTCGTTTCTGATACTAATAATTTGTGTTCTAGCTTTTTTTATTAGTTGACCTGACTAGAGGCTTATCAGTTTTATTGATCTTTTCAAAGACCAAGCTTCTTATTTCTTTGATTTTATCTATTGATCTCTTGCTTTGAATTTCATTGATTTCTACTCTAATTCTTATTTCTAATCCTAACTTTGAGTTAATTTATCCTTCTTTTTCTAGTCATACAAGACAGAAACTTAGATTATTGATTGTAGATCTTTCTTCCTTTCTCATACATGCCTTCAATGCTGTAAATTTCCTTCTAGGTACCACTGTCACTGCATGCCACTAATTTTGATAAGTTGTGTTTTTATTTTCATGTAGTTCAAAATATAATTACATTTCTTTTGATATTTCCACTTTAATTCATTTTTTTTGAAGTGTGCTGTTTAATCTCCACATGCTCTGGAATTTTCCACCTATCTTTATGTTTTTGTTTATAGTTTAGCTCCCTTGTTAACGTCGGCTCCCTGGTAGTCTGAGAGCAGAGATTGTATGATTTCTATTATTTTAAATTTGTTAAGATGTGTTTTATAGCTGAGAATTTGTTCTATATTGATGAGTTTTCCATGTGAGCTTGAGAAAAATGTGTATTCTGTTTTCGGATGAAGTGTTCTAAAGATGTCCATTATCTCTAGTTGATTAACAGTGTTGAGTTCAACTATCTCCTTACTGATTTTCTGCTGGATCTGTCCATTTCTGAGAAAGAGGTGTTAAAGTTTCTAACTATAATAGTGGATTTATGTATCTCTACTATCAGATTTTGCCTCATGTAGTTTTATGCTGTGTTTTTAGGCGTATACATATTGAAAACTATACTCTTGGAGAATTGGTCCTTTTTCTGTACGTAATGCCCCTTCTTAATCCTGATAATTCTCCTTACTTTGAGGTCTGCTGTGTCTAAAATTAATCTAGCCACTCTTGCATTCTTTTGACTAGTGTTATTATGGAATATTTTCCTTATCCATTTATTTGTATCTGTATGTGCCTTTATATGTATATATATATATATATATATATATATATATATATATATATATATATATATATATATATATATATATATATATATATATTTTTTTTTTTTTTCTTAACATCTTTAATGGTGTATAATTGCTTTACAATGGTGTGTTAGTTTCAGCTTTTTAACAAAGTGGATCAGTTACACATATACATATGTCTCCACATCTCTTCCCTCTTGCTTTTCTTTCCCTTTCACCCTCCCTATCCCACCCCTCTAGGTGGTCACAAAGCACCGAGCTAATCTCCCTGTGCTATGCAGTTGCTTCCCACTAGCTATCTATTTTACATTTGGTAGTGTATATATGTCCATGCCACTTTCTCACTTTGTCCCAGCTTACCCTTCCCCCTCCCCATATCCTCAAGTCAATTCTCTAGTAGGTCTGTGTCTTTACTCCCGTCTTGCCCCTGGTTCTTCATGACCATTTTTTTCTTTTTTCTTTTGATTCCATATATATGTGTTAGCATAAGGAGTGTTCTAATTTCATACTTTTACATGTAGCTGTCCAGTTTTCCCAGCATGACTTATGGAAGAGGCTGTCTTTTCTCTATTGTATATTCTTGCATCCTTTGTCATAAATTAGATGACCATATGTGTGTGGGTTTATCTCTGGAGTTTCTATCCTGTACCATTGATCTATATTTCTGTTTTTGTGCCAGTACCATACTGCCTTGATTACTGTAGATTTGTAGTATAGTATGAAGTCAAGGAGTCTGATTCTCCAGCTCCGTTTTTCTTTTTCAAGATTGCTTTGGCTATCTGGGGTCTTTTGTGTTTCCATACAAATTGTAAATTTGTTTGTTCTAATTCTGTGAAGAATGTCATTGGTAATTTGATAGAGATTGCATTGAATCTGTAGATTGCTTTGGGTAGTATAGTCATTTTCACAATGTTGATTCATCCAATCCAAGAACATGGTATATTTCTCCATCTGTTTGTGTCATTTTTTATTTCTTTCATCAGTGTTTTATAGCTTTCTGAGTACGGTTTTTTACCTCCATAGGCAGGTTTATTCCTAGGTATTTTATTCTTTTCATTGCAATTGTAAATGGGATTGTTTCCTTAATTTCTCTTTCTGATTTTTCGTTGTTAATGTGTAGAAATGCAAGAGATTACTTTGCATTAATTTTGTATCCTGCAACCATACCAAATTCATTGATTCTAGTAGTTTTCTGGTGGCATCTTTAGAATATTCTATGTATAGTATCATGTAATCTGCAAACAGTGACAGTTTTACTTCTTTTCCCATTTGATTCCTTTTATTTCATTTTCTTCTCTGATTGCTGTGGCTAGGTCTTCCAAAACTATATTGAATAATAGTGGTGAGAATGGACATCTTTGTCTTGTTCCTGGCCTTATAGGAAATGCTTTCAGTTTTTCACCATTGAGAATGATGTTTGCTGTTGGTTTGTCATATATGTCTTTTATTATGTTGAGGTAGGTTCCCTCTATGCCCATTTTCTCAAGAGTTTTTAGCATAAATGGTGTTGAATTTTGTCAAAAGATTTTTCGGCATCTATTGAGATGATCATATGGTTTTATTCCTTAATTTTTTAATATGGTGTATCACATTGTTTGATTTGCATATATTGAAGAATCCTTGCATTTCTGGGATACCTCCCAATTGATCATGGTATATGATCCTTTTAATGTGTTGTTGGATTCTGTTTGCTAGTTTTTTGTTGAGGATTTTTGCGTCTATGTTCATCAATGATACTGGTCTGTAAGTTTCTTTCCTTGTGATAACTTTGTGCCTTTATATTTAAAGAGGGTTTCTTGTAGACAACATATAGTTGGGTTATGGATTTGAACCACTCTAAAAATCTCTTTTTTATTTATATTTAATTTTTATCCTTATGACAGTCCCTCTTTATTTCCAGTGATATTTTTATTTTTTATTTTTATTGAAGTATAGTTGATTAACAATGTTTTGTTAGTTTCTGCTGTACAGCAACGTGAATCAGTTATACATTACATATGTCAACTTTTTAAAAATTCTTTCCCCATATAGGTCATTACAGAGTATTGAATACATTTCCCTGTGCTACATGGTAGGTCATTACTAGTTATCTATTTTATATATAATAGTGTGTATATGTCAATGCCAAGCTCCCAATTTATCCCTACCCCCAATACCTGGTACCATAAGTTTGTTTGCTACATCTGTAACTCTATTTCTGCTTTATAGATAAGTTCATGTTTATATTGCACATATAAGAGATATCATGGAAAGAGGAAAAGATGGCGGAAGAGTAAGACCCAGAGATCACCTTCCTCCTCAGAGATACATCAGAAATACATCTACACGTGGAACTGCTCCTATAGAACACTCACTGAATGCTGGCAGAAGACGTCAGACCTCCCAAAAGGCAAGAAACTCCCTCACGTACCTGGGTAGGGCAAAAGAAAAAAGACAAAACACAGACAAAAGAATAAGGACGGGACCTGCACCAGGTGGAGGGAGCTGTGAAGGAGGAAAGGTTTCCAAACACTAGGAAGCCCCTTTGCAGTTGGAGACTGTGGGTGGTGGAGGGGGGAAGCTTCGGAGCCATGGAGGACAGCACAGCAACAGGGGTGTGGAGGGCAAGCTAAGAGATTCCCGCACAGAACATCGGTGCCGAGCAGCACTCACCAGCCCGAGAGGCTTGTCTGCTCACCTGCCGAGGTGGGCAGGGGCTGGGAGCTGAGGCTCGGGCTTCCTTTGGATTGCAGGGAGAGGACTGGGGTTGGCGGCGTGAACACAGCCTGAAGGGGTTCGTGCACCACAGCTAGCCGAGAGGAAGACCGGGAAAAGGTCTGGAGCTGCCGAACAGGCAAGAGAGTTTTTCTTGCCTCTTTGTTTCCTGGTGCGTGAGGAGAGAGGATTCAGAGCGCCACCTGAACGAGCTCCAGAGACGGGCTCAAGCCGAGGCTATCAGTGCAGACCCCAGAGACGGGCATGAGATGCTAAGTCTGCTGCTGCCGCCACCAAGAAGCCTGTGTGCAAGAACAGGTCACTATCCACACCGCCACTCCCGGGAGCCTGTGCAGCCTGCCAATGCCAGGGTCCCGTGATCCAGAGACAACTTCCCCTGGAGAATGCACGGCGCACCTCAGGCTGCTGCAACGTCACTCCGCTCTCTGCCTCTGCAGGCTCACCCCGTATCTGTACCCCTCCCTCCCCCTGGCATGAGTGAGCCAGAGCCCCCGAAGCAGCTACTCCTTTAACTCCCCTGTGTGAGCGAAGAACAGACACCCTCAGGCGATCTACACGCAGAGGAATGGCCAGATCCAAAGCTGAACCCCGGGAGCTGTGCAAAGAAAGAAGAGAAACGGAAATTTCTCCAAGCAGCCTCAGAAACAGTGGATGAAAGCTCCACAAACAATTTGATGTGCCTGCATCTGTGGAATACCTGAATAGACAACAAATCATCCCAAATTGAGGAGGTGGACTTTGGGAGAAAGATATATTATTTTTTCCCCTTTTCCTCTTTTTGTGAGTGTGTATGTGTATGTTTCTGTGGGAGATTTTGTCTGTATAACTTTGTTTTCACCATTTGTCTTAGGGTTCTATCCGTCCGTATTTTTTTTTAATTCAAAAATATTTTTTCTTAATAATTATTTGTTATTTTTTATGTTTTATTTTAATAACTTTATATTATTTTATCTTATTTTATTTTATCCTCTTTCTTTCTTTCTTTCTATTTTTTCCCCTTTTATTCTAAGCCGTGTGGATAAAAGGCTCTTGGTGCTCCAGCCAGGCATCAGGGCTGTGCCTCTGAGTTGGGAGAGTCAACTTCAGGACACTGGTCCACAAGAGACCTCCCAGATCCATGTAACACCAAATGGAGAAAAATCTCCCAGAGATCTCCATCTCAACACCAAGACACAGCTTCACTCAATGACCAGCAAGTTACAGTGCTGGACACCCTATGCCAAACAACTAGCAAGACAGGAACACAGCCCCATCCATTAACAGAGAGGCTGCCTAAAATCATAATAAGTCCACACACACACACCCCAAAACACACCACCAGACATGGACCTGCCCACCAGAAAGACAAGATCAAGCCTCATCCACCAGAACACAAGTACTAGTCTCCTCCACCAGGAAGCCTACACAACCCACTGAACCAACCTTAGCCACTGGGGACAGATACCAAAACAAAAGGAACTACAAACCTGAAGCCTGTGAAAAGGAGACCCCAAACACAGTAAGATAAGCAAAATGAGAAGACAGAAAAACACACAGCAGATGTAAGGTAAAAATACACCAGACCTAACAAATTAAGAGGAAATAGGCAGTCTACCTGGAAAAGAATTCAGAATAATGATAGTAAAGATGATCCAGAATCTTGGAAATAGAATAGACAAAATGCAGGAAACATTTAACAAGGATATGGAAGAAGTAAAGAGGAACCAAGCAATGATGAACAACAGAATAAATGAAATTAAAAGTACTCTAGAAGGTATCAATAGCAGAATAACTGAGGCAGAAGCACGGATAAGTGACCTGGAAGATAAAATAGTGGAAATAACTACTGCAGAGTAGAATAAAGAAACAAGAATGAAAAGAACTGAGGACAGTCTCAGAGACCTCTGGGACAATATTACATGCACCAACATTCGAATTATAGGGGTCCCAGAAGAAGAAGAGAAAAAGAAAGGGCCTGAGAAAATATTTTGAAGAGATTATAGTTGAAAACTTCCCTAATATGGGAAAGGAAATAGTAAATCAAGTCCTGGAAGCACAGACAGTCCCATACAGGATAAATCCAAGAAGCAACACGCCAAGATACATATTAATCAAACTATCAAAAATTAAATATAAAGAAAATAAATTAAAAGCAGCAAGGGAAAAACAACAAATAACACACAAGGGAATCCCCATAAGGTTAACAGCTGATATTTCAGCAGAAACTCTGCAAGCCAGAAGGGAGTAGCAGGACATATTTAAAGTTAATCAGTTATACATATACATATGTTCCCACGTCTCTTCCCTCTTGCATCTCCCTCCCTCCCACCCTCCCTATCCCACCCCTCTAGGTGGTCACAAAGCACAGAGCTGATCTCCCTGTGTTATGCGGTTGCTTCCCACTAGCTATCTATTTTACGTTTGGTAGTGTGTATATGTCCATGTCACTCTCTCACTTTGTCACATCTTAAACTTCTCCCTCCCCATATCCTCAAGTCCTTTCTGTAGTAGGACTGTGTCTTTATTCCTGTCTTGCCACTAGGTTCTTCATGACTTTTTTTTTCCCCTTAGGTTCCGTATATATGTGTTAGCATACTGTATTTGTTTTTCTCTTTCTGACTTACTTCACTCTGTATTACAGACTCTAACTCCATCCACCACCCTACAAATAACTCCATTTCATTTCTTTTTATGGCTGCGTTATATTCCATTGTATATATGTGCCAAATCTTCGTTATCCATTCATCCAAAGATGGATGCTTAGGTTGCTTCCTTGTCCTGGCTATTGTAAATAGAGCTGCAATGAACATTTTGGTACATGACTCTTTTTGAATTATCCTTTTCTCAGGGTATATACTCAGTAGTGGGATTGCTGGGTCGTATGGTAGTTCTATATTTAGTTTTTTAATAAATCTCCATACTGCTCTCCATAGTGGCTGTATCAATTACATTCCCACCAACAGTGCAATAGGATTCCCTTTTCTCCACACCCTCCTCAGCATTTATTGTTTCTAGATTTTTTGATGATGGCCATTCTGACTGGTGTGAGATGATATCTCTTGGTAGTTTTGATTTGCATTTCTCTAATGATTAATGATGTTGAGCATTCTTTTCTGTGTTTGTTGGCAATCTGTATATCTTATTTGGAGAAATGACTATTTAGGTCTTCTGCCCATTTTTTCATTGGGTTGTTTGTTTTTTTTTGTTATTGAGCTGCATGAGCTGCTTGTAAATTTTGGAGATTAATCCTTTGTCAGTTGCTTAATTTGCAAATATTTTCTCCCATTCTGAGGGTTGTCTTTTGGTCTTCTTTATGGTTTCCTTTGCTGTGCAAAAGCTTTTAAGTTTCATTAGGTCTCATTTTTTTATTTTTGTTTTTATTTCCATCTCTCTAGGGGCTGTGTCAAAAAGGATCTTGCTGTGATTTATGTCATAGAGTGTTCTGCCTATGTTTTCCTCTAAGAGTTTGACAGTGTCTGGTCTTACATTTAGGTCTTTAATCCATTTTGAGTTTATTTTTGTGTATGCTGTTAGGGAGTGCTCTAATTTCATACTTTTACATGTACCGGTTCAGTTTTCCCAGCACCACTTATTGAAGAGGCTGTCTTTTCTCCACTGTATACGCTTGCCTCCTTTATCAAAGATAAGGTGACCATATGTGTGTGGGTTTATCTCTGGGCTTTCTATCCTGTTCTATTGATCTATGTTTCTGTTTTTGTGCCAGTACCATACTGTCTTGATTACTGTAGCTTTGTAGTATAGGCTGAAGTCAGGGAGCCTGATTCCTCCTGCTCCATTTTTCGTTCTGAAAATTGCTTTGGCTATTCGGTGTCTTTTGTGTTTCCATACAAATTGTGAAATTCTTTGTTGTAGTTCTGTGAAAAATGCCAGTGGTAGTTATATAGGGATTGCATTGAATCTGTAGATTGCTTTGGTTAGTAGAGTCATTTTCACAATGTTTATTCTTTAAATCCAAGAACATGGTATATCTCTCCATCTATTTGTATCATCTTTAATCTCTTTCATCTTTGTCTTATAATTTTCTGCATACAGGTCTTTTGTCTCCTTAGGTAGGTTTATTGGTAGATATTTTATTCTTTTTGTTACAATGGTAAATGGGAGTGTTTTCTTAATTTCACCTTTAGATTTTTCATCCTTAGTGTATAGGAATGCAAGAGATTTCTGTGCCTTAATTTTGTATCCTGCTACTTTACCAAACTCATTGATTAGCTCTAGTAGTTTTCTTTACGAAGAAAACTACTACTACTACTAGTAGCAACTTTAGGATTCTCTATGTATAGTATCATGTTATCTGCAATCAGTAACAGCTTTATTTCTTCTTTTCCAATTTGGATTCCTTTTATTTCTTTTTCTTTTCTGATTGTTGTGGCTAAAACTTCCAAATCTATGTTTAATAATAGTGGTGAGAGTGGGCAACCTTGTCTTTTTCCTGATATTAGTGGAACTGGTTTCCGTTTTTCACCATTGAAGACGATGTTGCTGTGGGTTTGTCATATATGGCCTGTATTATGTTGAGGACAGTTTGCTCTATGCCTACTTTCTGCAGGGCTTTTATCATAAATGGGTGTTGAATTTTGTCAAAAGCTTTCTCTGCATCTGTTGAGATGATCATATGGTTTTTCTCCTTCAATTTGTTACATGGTGTATCACGTTGATTAATTTGCATATATTGAAGAATCCTTGCAATCCTGGAATAAACCCCACTTGATCATGTTGTATGATCCTTTTAATGTGCTGTTGGATTCTGTTTGCTAGTATTTTGTTGAGGATTTTTGCATCTATGTTCATCAGTGATATTAGCCTGTAGTTTTCTTTCTTTGTGACATCTTTGTCTGGCTTTAGTATCAGGGTGATGGTGGCCTCGTAGAATGAGTTGGGGAGTGTTCCTCCCTCTGCAATATTTTGGAAGAGATTGAGAAGGATAGGTGTTAGCTCTTCTCTAAATGTTTGGTAGAATTCGACTGTGAAGCCACCTCGTTCTGGGCTTTGTTTATTTTAAGATTTATAATCACAGATTCAATTTCAGTGCTATTGATTGGTCTGTTCATATTTTCTATTTCTTCCTGTTTCAGTCTCGGCAGGTTGTACATTTCTAATAATTTGTCCATTACTTCCGGGCTGTCCAATTTTTTGGCATAGAGTTGCTTGTAGTAATCTCTCATGATCTTTTGTATTTCTGCAGTGTCAGTTGTTACTTCTCCTTTTTCTTTTCTAATTCTATTGATTTGAGGCATCACTCCTTTTTCTGATGCATCTGGTTAATGGTTTATCAATTTTCTTTACCTTATCAAAGAACCACCTTTTACTTTTTTTTAATTTTTTAACACCTTTATTAGAGTATAATTGCTTTACAATGGTGTCTCAGTTTCTGTTTTAAAACAAAGCGAATCAGTTATACATATATATATGCCCCCATATCTCTATCCCCGTGCAGCTCCCTCCCTGCCACCCTCCCTATCCCACCCCTCTAGGTGGTCACAAAGCACTGAGCTCATCTCCCTGTGCTATGCGGCTGCTTCCCACTAGCTATCTATTTTATGCCTGATAGTGTATATATGTCCATGCCACTCTCTCACTTTGGCCCAGTTTACCCATCCCCCTCCCCATATCCTCAATTCCATTCTCTAGTAGGTCTTCATCTTTATTCCCGTAATACCCCTGGTTCTTCTGGCCGTTTTCTGTTTCAAACAACCAGCGTTTAGTTTTACTGATCTTTGCTATCATTTCCTTCATTTCTTTGTCATTTATTTCTCATCTGATCTTTATGACTTCTTTCCTTCTGCTAACTTTGGGGGTTTTTGGTTCTTCTTTCTCTAATTGCTTTAGGTGTAAGGTTAGGTTGTTTATTTGAGATGTTTCTTGTTTCTTAAGGTAGGATTGTATTCCTATAAACTTCCCTCATAGAACTGCTTTTGCTGCATCCCATAGGTTTTGGTTCTTCGTGTTTTCATTGTGATTTTTTTCTAGGTATTTTTTGATTTCCTCTTTGAATTCCTCAGTAATCTCTTGCTTATTAAGTAGTGTTTTGTTTCACATCCATGTGTTTGTATTTCTTACAGATTTTTTCCTGTAATTGATATCTAGTCTCATAGTGTTGTTGTCGGAAAAGACACTTGAAATGATTTCAATTTTCTTAAATTTACCAAGGCCTGATTTGTGACCCAAGATATGACCTATTCTGGAGAATGTTCCATGAGCACTTGAGAAGAAAGTGTATTTTGTTGTTTTTGGATGGAATGTCCTATAAATATTATTTAAGTCCATCTTGTTTAACGTATCATTTAAAGCTTGTGCTTCCTCATTTATTTTCATTTTGGATCATCTGTCCATTGGTGAAAGTGGGGTGTTAAAGTCCCCTATTATGACTGTGATACTGTCAATTTCCCCTTTTATGGCTGTTAGTATTTGCCTTATGTATTAAGGTGCTCCTATGTTGGGTGCATAAATACTTACAATTGTTATATCTTCTTCTTCGATTGATCCCTTGACCATTATGTAGTGTCTTTCTTTGTCTCTTGTAATAGTCTTTGTTTCAAAGTCTATTTTGTCTGATATGAGAATTGATACTCCAGGTTGCTTTTGATTTCCATTTGCACGGGATATCTTTTTCCATCCACTCAATTTCTGTCTACATGTGTCCCTAGATATGAAGTGGGTCACTTGTAAACAGCATATATACGTGGCTTGTTTTTGTATCCATTCCGCCAATCTATGTGTTTTGGTTGGAGCATTTAAGCCATTTACTTTTAATGTAATTATCAATATATATATTCCTCTTACCATTTTCTTAATTGTTTTGGGTCTTTTCCTTACCTTGTGTTTCCTACCCAGAGAAGTTCCTTTAGCCTTTGTTGTAAAGCTGGTTTGGTGGTGCTGAATTCTCTTAGCTTTTGTTATCTCTAAAGGTTTTAATTTCTCCATCAAATCTGAATGAGATCCTTGCTGGGTAGAGTAATCTTGGTTGTAGGTTTTTCTCCTTCATCACTTTAAGTATTTCCTGCCACTCCTTTCTGGCTTGCAGACTTTCTGTTGAAAGATCAGCTGTTAACCTTATGGAGGTTCCCTTAAGTGTTATTTGTTGTTTTTCCCTTGCTGCTTTTAATATTGGTTCTTTGTATTTAATTTTTGATTGTTGGATTAATATGTGTCTTGGCGTGTTTCTCCTGGGATTTATCCTGTATGGGACTCTCTGTGATTCCTGCACTTGATTAACTATTTCCTTTTCCATATTAGGGAAGTTTTCAACTAAAATCTCTTCAAATATTTTCTCAGTTCCTTTCTTTTTCTTCTGGGACCCCTATAATTCGAATGTTGGTGCATTTAATGTTGTCCTAGAGGTGTCTGAAAGTGTCCTCATTTCTTTTCATTTTTTTCAATTTTTCTGCTCTGCAGTAGTTATTTCCACTCTTCTATCTTCCAGGTCACTTATCCGTTCTTCTGCCTCCGTTATTCTGCTATTGATCCCTTCTAGAGAATTTTAAATTTCATTTATTGTGTTGTTCATCACTGTTTGTTTGCTGTATAGTTCTTCTAGGTCCTTGTTAAAAGTTTCTTTTATTTTCTCCATTCAATTTCCAAGATTTTGGATCATCTTTACTACCATGATTCTGAATTCTTTTTCAGGTACACTGCCTATTTCCTCTTCATTTGTTACGTCTGGTGGATTTTTGCCTTGCTCCTTCATCTGTGTGTTTCTCTGTCTTCTCATTTTGCTTAACTTACTGTGTTTGGGGTCTCCTTATCGCAGGCTGCAGGGTCGTAGCTCCCATTGTTTTTGGTGTCTGTCCCCAGTGGCTTGGGTTGGTTG
Organism: Eschrichtius robustus; assembly: GCF_028021215.1. Taxonomy (NCBI): domain Eukaryota; kingdom Metazoa; phylum Chordata; class Mammalia; order Artiodactyla; family Eschrichtiidae; genus Eschrichtius; species Eschrichtius robustus. The sequence continues at coordinate 53,016,322 of NC_090845.1, read as the reverse complement.
AGTGGGTGGTGTAGGCTTCCTGATGGAGGGGACCAGTTCCTGTGTTCTGGTGCATGACACTGGATCTTGTCCTTCTGGTGTGCAGGTCCACGTCTGGTGGTGTGTTTTGTGGTGTCTGTGGCCTTTCTATGATTTTAGGCCGCCTATTTGCTAATGGATGGGGTTGAGTTCCTGTCTTGCTAGTTTTTTGACATAGGTTGTCCAGCACTGTAGCTTGCTGGTTGCTGAGTGGAGCTAGGTCTTGGCTTTGAGATGGAGATCTCTGGGAGATTTTCATTGTTTGATATTACATGGAGCTGGTAGGTCTCTTGTGGACCAGCGTCCTGAACTTGGCTGTCCCACCTCAGTGGCACAGCGCTGATGTCTGTCTGGAGCAACAAGAGCCTGTCCTCCACACGGCTCAGAATAAAAGGGAGGAAAAATAGAAAGAAAGAAATAAGAAGATAAAATAAAATAAAATAAAGTTATTAAAGTAAAATATAATTATTAAGAAAAAGAATTAGTTAAGTAATTAAAAAAAAACGTTCAGAGAGAAACCAGGACAAATGGTAAAAGCAAAGCTATTCAGACAAAATCACACACATAAGCATACACATACACACTCACAAAAACAGAAAAACGAAAAAATATATATATATCGTTGCTACCAAAGTCCACCTCCTCAATTTGGGATAATTCATTGTCTATTCAGGTATTCCACATATGCAGGGTACATCAAGTTGATTGTGAAGATTTAATACACGGCTCCTGAGGCTGCTTGGAGAGATTTCCCATTCTCTTTTTGTTTGCACACCTCCCGGGTTTCAGGTTTGTATTGGGACCCGCCTCTGCATGTAGGTCGCCTGAGAGCATCTGTTCTTCACTCAGAAAGGACGCCGTTAAGGAGGCAGCTGATTCAGGAGCTCAGGCTTGCTCAGATCGGGGGTAGGGAGGGGAACGGATGTGGGGCAAGCCTGCAGTGGCAGAGGCCAGAGTGACATTGCAGCAGCCCGAGTTGTGCCGTGTATTCTCCTGGGGAAGTTTTCCCTAGATCACGGGACCCTGGCAGTGGCAGGCTGCACAGGCTCCTGGGAGGCAATGTGTGGATAGTGACCTGTGCTTGCACACAGACTTCTTGATGGCTGCAGCAGCTGCCTTAGCGTCTCATGCCCGTCTCTGGGATCCGTGCTGATAGCCGCAGCTTGTGCCCGTCTCTGGCGCTCTTTTATGTGGCGCTCTGAATCCCCTCTCCTCATGCACCAGGAAACAAAAAGGCAAGTAAAAGTCTCTTGCCTCTTTAGCAGCTCCAGAATTTTCCCGGACACCCTCCCAGCTAGCTGTGGTGCACTCGCCACCTTCAGGCTGTGTTCACGCAGCCAACCCCAGTCCTCTCCCTGGGATCTGAGCTCGGATGCCCAAGCCTCAGCTCCAGGCCCCCACCCGTACCAGCGAGACAGCAGACAAGCCTCTCTGGCTGCTGAGTGCTGGTCAGCACCAATCACCTGTGCAGGAATCACTCCGCTTTGGCCTCCGCACCCCTGTTTCTGTGCTCTCTTCCATAGCTCCGAAGCTTCTCCCCTCCACCACCTGCAGTCTCCGACTGCAATGGGGCTTCCTAGTGAATGGAAACCTTTCCTCCTCGACTGCACCCTCCCACTGGTGCAGGTCCTGTCCCTATTCTTTTGTCTCCGTTTTTTCTTTTTTCTTTTGCCCTACCCAGGAACCTGAGGGAGTTTCTTGCATTTGGGGAGGTCTGAGGTCTTCTGTCAGCGTTCAGTAGGTGTTCTGTAGGAGTTGTTCCACATGTAGATGTATTTCTGACGTATTTGTGGGGAGGAACGTGATCTCCACGTATTAATCTTCCGCCATCTTGAAGCTCCTCCCTCAGTGTAGTTTTGATTTGCATTTCTCTAATGATTAGTGACATTGAGCATCCTTTCATGTGTTTGTTGGCAATCTGTATATCTTCTTTGGAGAAATGTCTATTTAGGTTTTCTGCCCGTTTTTCGATTGGGTTGTTTGTTTTTTTGATATTAAGCTGCATGTGCTGCTTGTAAATGTCGGAGATTAGTCCTTTGTCAGTAGTTTCATCTGCAAATGTTTTCTCCCATTCTGAGGGCTGTCTTTTCATGTTTTTTATGTTTTCCTTTGCTGTGCGAAAGTTTTTAAGTTTCATTAGTTGCCATTTGTTTATTTTTGTTTTAATTCCATTTCGCTAGGAGGTGTGTCAAAAAGGATCTTGCTGTGATTTATGTCGTAGTGTGTTCTGCCTATGTTTTCCTCTAAGAGTTTCATAGCGTCTTCCCTTACATTAAGGTTTTTAATCCATTTTGAGTTTATTTTTGGGTATGGTGTTAGGGAGTGTTCTAATTTCATTCTTTTACATGTAGCTGTCTAGTTTTCCCAGCACCACTTATTGAAGAGGCTGTCTTTTCTCCATTGTATATCCTTGCCTCCTTTATCAAAGATAAGGTGACGATATGTCTTTTTTCTCCTTAGGTAGGTTTATTCCTAGATATTTTATTCTTTTGGTTGCAATGGTAAATGGGAGTGTTTTCTTAATATCACTTTCAGATTTTCATGATTAGTGTATAGAAATGCAAGAGATTACTGCACATTAATTTTGTATCGTGCTACTTTACCAGATTCATTGATTAGCTCTAGTAGTTTTCTGGTAGCATCTTTAGGATTCTCTATGTATAGTATCATGTCATATGCAAGCAGTGACAGCTTTACTTGTTCTTTTCAAATTTGTATTCTTTTTATTTTTTTTCTTCTCTGATCGCTGTGGCTAAAACGTCCAAAAGTATGTTTAATAATAGTGGTGAGAGTGGGCAACCTTGTCTTGTTCCTGATCTTAGTGGAAACGGTTTCATTTTGTCACCATTGAGAACAATGTTTGCTGTGGGTTTCTCATATATGGCCTGTATTATGTTGAGGAAAGTTCCCTCTATGCCTACTTTCTGGAGGGTTTTTATCAAAAATGAGTGTTGAATTTTGTCAAAAGCTTTCTTTGCATCTATTGAGATGATCATATGGTTTTTCTCTTTCAATTTGTTGATATGGTGTGTCACGTTGATTGATTTGCATATATTGAAGAAGCCTTGCATTCCTGGGATAAACCCAACTTGTTCATAGTATATGATCCCTTTAATATGCTGTAGGATTCTGTTTGTTAGTATTTTGTTGAGGATTTCTGCGTCTAGGTTCATCAGTGATATCGGCCTGTAGTTTACTTTCTTAGTGACATCTTTTTCTGGTTTTGGTATCACAGTGATGGTGGCCTCGTAGAATGAGTTTGGGAGTGTTCCCACTCTGCTATATTTTGGAAGGGTTTGAGAAGGATAGGTGATAGCTCTTCTCTCAATGTTTGATAGAATTCAACTGTGAAGCCATCTGGTCTTGGGCTGTTGTCTGCTGGAAGTATTTTTTTTTAAACATCTTTACTGAAGTATAATTGCTTTACAATGGTGTGTTTGTTTTTGCTTTATAACAAAGTGAGTCAGTTATACATATACATATATTCCCATATCTCTTCCCTCTTGCATCTCCCTTCCTCCCACCCTCCCTATCCCACCCCTCTAGGTGATCACAAAGCACCGAGGTGATCTCCCTGTGCTATGCGGCTGCTTCCCACTAGCTATCTATTTTACATTTGGTAGTGTATATATGTCCATGACACTCTCTCGCCCTGTCACATCTCACCCCACCCCCTCCCGATATCCTCAAGTCCATTCTCTAGTAGGTCTGTGTCTTTATTCCTGTCTTGCCACTAGGTTCTTCATGACCTTTTTTTCACCCTTAGATTCCATATATATGTGTTAGCATACTGTATTTGTTTTTCTCTTTCTGACTTACTTCACTCTGTATGACAGACTCTAACTCCATCCACCTCATTACAAATACCTCCATTTCATTTCTTTTTATGGCTGAGTAATATTCCATTGTATATATGTGCCACATCTTCTTTAACCATTCATCCGATGATGGACACTTATGTTGCTTCCATTTCCTGGCTATTCTAAATAGAGCTGCAATGAACATTTTGGTACATGACTCTTTTTGAATTATGGTTTTCTCAGTGTATATGCCCAGTAGTGGGATTGTTGGGTCGTATGGTAGTTCTATTTTAGTTTTTTAAGGAACCTCCATACTGTTCTCCATAGTGGCTGTATCAATTTACATTCCCACCAACAGTGCAAGAGTGTTCCCTTTTCTCCACAGCCTCATCAGCATTTATTGTTTCTAGATTTTTTGATGATGGCCATTCTGACCGGCGTGAGATGAAACCTCATTGTAGTTTTGATTTGCATTTCTCTAATGATTAATGATGTTGAGCATTCTTTCATGTGTTTGTTGGCAAACTGTATATCTTCTTTGGAGAAATGTCTATTTAGGTCTTCTGCCCATTTTTGGATTGGGTTGTTTGTTTTTTTGTTATTGAGCTGCATGAGCTGCTTGTAAATCTTGGAGATTAATCCTTTGTCAGTTGCTTCATTTGCAAATATTTTCTCACATTCTGATGGTTGTCTTTTGGTCTTGTTTATGGTTTCCTTTGCTGTGCAAAATCTTTTAAGTTTCATTAGGTCCCATTTGTTTATTTGTGTTTTTATTTCCATTTCTCTAGGAGCTGGGTCAAAAAGGATCTTGCTGTGATTTATGTCATAGAGCGTTCTGCCTATGTTTTCCACTAAGAGTTGGATAGTGTCTGGCCTTACACTTAGGTCTTTAATCCATTTTGAGTTTATTTTTGTGTATGGTGTCAGGGAGTGTTCTAATTTCATACTTTTACATGTACCTGTCTAATTTTCCCAGCACCACTTATTGAAGAGGCTGTCTTTTCTCCACTGTATACGCTTGCCTCCTTTATCAAAGATAAGGTGACCATATGTGTGTGGGTTTATCTCTGGGCTTTCTATCCTGTTCAATTGATCTATATTTCTGTTTTTGTGCCAGTACCAAACTTTCTTGATTACTGTAGCTTTGTAATATAGTCTGAAGTCGGGAGCCTGATTCCTCCAGCTCCATTTTTCGTTCTCAAGATTGCTTTGGCTATTCGGGGTCTTTTGTGTTTCCATACAAATTGTAAAATTTTTTGTTCTAGTTTTGTGATAAATGTCAGTGGTAGTTTGATTGGGATTGCATTGAATCTATAGATTGCTTTGGGTAGAAGAGTCATTTTCACAATGTTGATTCTTCCAATCCAAGAACATGGTATATCTCTCCATCTATTTGTATCATCTTTAATTTCTTTCATCAGTGTCCTATAATTTTCTGCATACAGGTCTTTTGTCTCCTTAGGTAGGTTTATTCCTAGATATTTTATTCTTTTTGTTGCAATGGTAAATGTGAGTGTTTTCTTAATTTCACTTTCAGATTTTTCATGATTAGTGTATAGGAATGCAAGAGATTTCTGTGCATTAATTTTGTATCCTCCTACTTTACCAATCTCATTGATTAGCTGTAGTAGTTTTCTGGTAGCATCTTTAGGATTCTCTATGTATAGTATCATGTCATCTGCAAACAGTGACAGCTTTACTTGTGCTTTTCTGATTTGGATTCCTTTTATTTCTTTTTCTTCTCTGATTGCTGTGGCTAAAACTTCCAAAACTATGTTGAATAATAATGGTGAGAGTGGGCAACATTGTCTTGTTCCTGATCTTAGTGGAAATGGTTTCATTTTTTCACCCTTGAGGACGATGTTGGCTGTGGGTGTGTCATATATGGCCTTTATTATGTTGAGGAATGTTCCCTCTATGCCTACTTTCTGCAGGACGTTTATAATAAATTGGTGTTGAATTTTGTTGAAAACTTTCTCTGCATCTATTGAGATGATCGTATGGTTTTTCTCCTTCAATTTGTTAATATGGTGTGTCACGTTGATTGATTTGCGTATATTGAAGAATCCTTGCATTCCTGGGATAAACCCCACTTGATCATGGTGTATGATCTGTTTAATGTGCTGTTGGATTCTGTTTGCTAGTATTTTGTTGAGGATTTTTGCATCTATATTCATCAGTGATATTGACTTGTAGTTTTCTTTCTTTGTGACATCTTTGTCTGGTTTTCATATCAGGGTCATGGTGGCCTCGTTGAATGAGTTGTGGAGTATTCCTCCCTCGGCAATATTTTGGAAGAGTTTGAGAAGGATAGGTGTTAACTCTTCACTAAATGTTTGGTAGAATTCGCCTGTGAAGCCATCTGGTCCTGGGCTTTTGTTTGTTGGATGGTTTTAATTACAATTTCAATTTCAGTGCTTGTGATTGGTCTGTTCATATTTTCTATTTCTTCCTGGTTCAGCCTTGGCAGGTTGTGCATTTCTAAGAATCTGTCCATTTCTTCCAGGTTGTCCATTTTATTGGCATAGAGTTGCTTGTAGTAATCTCTCATGATCGTTTGTATTTCTGCAGTGTCAGTGGTTACTTCTCCTTTTTCATTTCTAATTCTATTGATTTGAGTCTTCTCCCTTTTTCTCTTGATGAGTCTGGCTACTGGTTTATCAATTTTGTTTTTCTTCTCAAAAACCAGCTTTTAGTTTCATTGATTTTTGCTCTTGTATCCTTCATCTCTTTTTCATTTATTTCTGATCTGATCTTTATGATTTCTTTCCTTCTGCTAGCTTTGGGGTTTTTTTGTTCTTCTTTCTCTAATTGCTTTAGGTGTAAGGTTAGGTTGTTTATTCGAGATGTTTCCTGTTTCTTGATGTAGGCTTGTATTTCTCTCAACTTCCCTCTTAGAACTGCTTTTGCTGCATCCCATAGATTTTGGGTCGTCGTGTCTCCATTGTCATTTGTTTCTAGGTATTTTTTGATTTCCCCTTTGATTTTTTCAGTGATCACTTCGTTATTACGTAGTGTATTGTGTAGCCTCCATGTGTTTCTATTATGTACAGGTCTTTACCTGTAATTGATATCTAGTCCCATAGCGTTGTGGTTGGAAAAGATACTTGATACGATTTCAATTTTCTTAAATTTACCAAGGCTTGATTTGCGACCCAAGATATGATCTATCCTGGAGAATGTTCCATGAGCACTTGAGAAAAATGTGTATTCTGTTATTTTTGGATGGAATGTCCTATAAACACCAATTAAGTCCATCTTGTTTAATGTATCATTTAAAGATTGTGTTTCCTCATTTATTTTCATTTTGGATCATCTGTCCATTGGTGAAAGTGGGGTGTTAATGTCCCAGACTATGATTGTGTTACTGTCGATTTCCACTTTTATGGCTGTTAGTATTTTCCTTATGTATTGAGGTGCTCCTATGTTGGGTGCATAGATATTTACAATTGTTATACCTTCCTCTTGGATCGATCCCTTGATCATTATATAGTGTCCCTCTTTGTCTCTTTTTATATTCTTTATTTTAAAGTTTACTTTGTCTGATATGAGAATTGCTACTCCAGCTTTCTTTTGATTTCCATTTGCATGCAATATCTTTTTCCATCCCCTCAATTTCAGTCTGTATGTGTCTCTAGGTCTGAAGTGGGTCTTTTGTAGACAGCATATATATGGGTCTGGTTTTTGTATCCATTCAGCCAGTCTGTGTCTTTTGGTGGGAGCATTTAATCCATTTACATTTAAGGTAATTATCGATATGTATATTCCTATTCCCATTTTCTTAAATATTTTGGGTTTGTTATTGTAGGTGTTTTCCTTCTCTTGTGTTTCTTGCCTAGAGAAGTTCCTTTAGCATTTGTTGTAAAGCTGGTTTGGTGGTGCTGAACTCTCTCATCTTTTGCTTGTCTGTAAAGGTTTTAATTTCTCCATCAAATCTGAATGAGATCCTTGCTGGGTAGAGTAACCTTGGTTGTAGGTTTTACTCCTTCATCACTTTAAGTATATCCTGCCACTCCCTTCTGGCTTGCAGGGTTTCTGCTGAAAGATCAGCTGTTAACCTTATGGGGATTCCCTTATGTGTTATTTGTTGTTTTTCCCTTGCTGCTTTTAACATGTTTTCTTTATATTTAATTTTTGATAGTTTGATTAATATGTGTGTTGGCGTGTTTCTCCTTGGATTTATCCTATATGGGACTCTCTGTGCTTCCAGGACTTGATTAACCATTTCCTTTTTCATATTATGGAAGTTTTCAACTATAATCTCTTCAAATATTTTCTCAGTCCCTTTCTTTTTCTCTTTTTCTTCTGGGACCCCTATAATTCGAATGTTGGTGCGTTTAATGTTGTCCCAGAGGTCTCTGAGACTGTCCTCAGTTCTTTTAATTCTTTTTTCTTTATTCTGCTCTGCAGTAGTTATTTCCACTATTTTATCTTCCAGGCCACTTATCTGTTCTTCTGCCTCCGTTATTCTGCTATTGATCCCGTCTAGAGTATTTTTTTTTAATTTACTTATTTATTTTTATTTTTGGCTGTGTTGGGTCTTCGTTTCTGTGCGAGGGCTTTCTCTAGTTGTGGTGAGCGGGGGCCACTCTTCATCGTGGTGCACGGGCCTCTCACTATCGTGGCCTCTCTTGTTGGGAGCACAGGCTCCAGACGCGCAGGCTCAGCAGTTGTGACTCACGGGCCCAGTTGCTCCGCGGCATGTGGGATCTTCCCAGACCAGGGCTCGAACCCGTGTCCCCTGCATTGGCAGGCAGACTCTCAACCAATGCACCACCAGGAAAGCCCCCGTCTAGAGTATTTTTAATTTCATTTATTGTGTTTATCATCGTTGCTTGCTTCCTCTTTAGTTCTTCTACAAACTTGTTAAATGTTTCTTGCATTTTGTCTATTCTATTTCCAAGATTTTGGATCATGTTTACTATCATTATTCTGAATTCTTTTTCAGGTAGACTGCATATTTCCTTTTCATTTGTTAGGTCTAGTGTGTTTTTACCTTGCTGCCTCAACTGCTGTGTGTTTTTTTGTCTTCTCATTTTACTTATCTTACTGTGTTTGGGGTCTCCTTTTTGCAGGCTGCAGGTTCGTAGTTCTTGTTGTTTTTGGTATCTGTCCCCAGTGGCTAAGGTTGGCTCAGTGGGTTGTGTAGGATTCCTGGTGGTGGGGACTAGTGCCTGTGTTCTGGAGGATGAGGCTGGATCTTGTCTTTCTGGTGGGCTCGTCCACATCTGGTGGTGTGTTTTGGGGTGTCTTTGGCCTTATTATGATTTTAGGCAGCCTCTCTACTAATGGATTGGGCTGTGTTCCTGTCTTGCTAGTTGTTTGGCATAGGGTGTCCAGCACTGTAGCTTGCTGGTCGTCGAGTGAAGCTGGGTCTTGATGTTGAGATGGAGATCACTGAGAGATTTTTGCCATTTGGTATTACTTGGAGCTGGGAGGTCTCCTGTGGACCAGTGTTCTTAAGTTGGCTCTCCCACCTCAGAGGCACAGCCCTGATGCCTGGCTGGAGCACCAAGAGCCTTTCATCCACACAGCTTAGAATAAAACGGAAAAAAAATAGAAACAAAGAAAGAGGGAGGATAAAATAAAATAAAAGAAAGCTATTATAATAAACAATAGGAAAAAAATTATTAAGAATAAATTTATTAAGAAAATTGTTTTTAATTTTTGAAAATAGATTTATTATTTTTTTATAATAAAAAATAAGAAAAAAATTATTAAGAAAAAAATTTTTAATTTTTAAATAAAAATATGAAAAAACTTATATAAAAAAAATTTTTTAATTTTTAAAAATAGAAAATAAGGAAAAAATTATTAAGAAAACATTTATTAGGAAAAAAATTTTTTTAAGTAAAAAAAAAAAAAAAAAAAGGACGAACTTAACCCTAAGACTAATGGTGAAAGCAAATCTATACTGACAAAATCTCGCCCAGAGGCATACACATATACACTCACAAAAAAAGGAAAAGGAGAAAAATTAATATATCCTGCTCCCAAAGTCCACCTCCTGAATTGGGGATGACTCATTGTCTATTCAGGTATTCAACAGATGCAGGCACATCAAGTTGTTTGTGGAGCTTTAATCCGCTGCTTCTGAGGCTGCTGGGAGAGATTTCCCTTTCTCTTCTTTGTTCGTACAACTCCCGGGGTTCAGCTTTGGATTTGGACCCGCCTCTGCATTTAGGTCGCCTGAGAGCGTGTGTTCCCCGCCCAGACAGAACGGGGTTAAAGGAGCAGCTGCTTCGGGGGCTCTGGCTCTCTCAGGCCGGTGGGAGGGAATGGTACAGATGCGGGGTGAGCCTGCAGCAGCAAGAGGCCGGCGTGATGTTGCAGCAGCCTGAGGCACGTTGTGTGTTCTCCCGGGGAAGTTGTCCCTGGATCACGGGACCCTGGCAGTGGCGGTCTTCACCGGCTCCTGGGAGGGGCGGTGTGGAGAGTGACCTGTGCTCACACACAGGCTTCTTGGCGGCGGCAGCAGCAGCCTTAGTATCTCATGCCCGTCTCTGGGATCCGCGCTGTTAACCGTGGCCCGTGCCCGTCTCTGGGGTCCGCGCTGATACCCGTGGCTCCCGCCCGTCTCTAGAGTTCGTTTAGGCGGTGCTCTGAATCCCCTCTCCTTGCGCGCCGCAAAACAAAGAGGCAAGAAAAAGTCTCTTGCCTCTTCGGCAGCTGCAGACATTTTCCCAGGCTCCCTCCTGGCTAGCTGTGGTGTGCTAACCCCTTCAGGCTCTGTTCACGCCACCAAACCCAGTCCTCTCCCTGCGATCTGACCAAAGTCCAAGCCCCAGTTCCCAGTCACTGCCCGCCCCAGCGTGTGAGCAGACAAGCCTCTCGTACTGGTGGGTGCTACTCGGCACTGATAATCCGGGCGGGAATCTCTCTGCTTTGCTCTCCGCACCCCTGTGGCTGCACTCTCCTCTGTGGCTCCGAAGCTTTCCCCCTCTGCCACCCACAGTCTCCACCCACGAAGGGGCTTCCTAGTGTGTGGAAAACTTTCCTCCTTCACAGCTCCCTCCCACTGGTGCATGTCCCGTCCCTATTATTTTGTCTCTGTTATTTCTTTTTTCTTTAGCCCTACCCAAGTACGTGGGGATTTTCTTGCCTTTTTGGGAGGTCTGACGTCTTCTGCCATCGTTCAGTGGGTGTTCTGTAGGAGCAGTAACACGTGTAGATGTATTTCTACTGTATCTGTCGGAAGGAAGGTTATCTCCTTGGCTTACTCTTCTGCCATGTTGCCCAAACCCACTGCTGGAAGAATTTTAATCCCAGTTTCAATTTCAGTGTGAGTGATTGCTTTTCTTGATATTTTCTATTTCTTCCTGGTTCAATCTCGGAAGGTTGTGCTTTTCTAAGAATTTCTCCATTTCTTCCAGGCGGTTCATTTTATTGGCATATAGTTGCTTGTAGTAATCTCTCATGATCCTTTGTATTTCTGCAGTGTCAGTTGTTACTTCTTCTTTTTCATTTCTAATTCTATTGATTTGAGTCTTCTCTCTTTTGCTTTGATGCGTCTGGCTAATGGTTTATCAATTTTGGTTATCTTATCCAAGAAGCAGCTTTTGGTTGTTTTTATTATTATCATCTTTATTGGAGTATAATTGCTTTACAATGGTGTCTCAGTTTCTGCTTTAAAACAAAGTGAATCAGTTATACATATACATATGTCCCTATATCTCTACCCTCGTGCATCTCCCTCCCTCCCACCCTCTCTATCCCACCCCTCTAGGTGTTCACAAAGCACCCAGCTCATCTCCCTGTGCTATGCGGCTCCTTCCCACTAGCTATCTATTTTATGCCTGGTAGTGTATATATGTCCATGCCACGCTCTCACTTTGTCCCCGCTTACCCTTCCCCCTCCCTGTATCCTCAAGTCGATTCTCTAGTAGGTCTTCATCTTTATTCCCGTGTTGCCCCTGGTTCTTCTGACCATTTTCTTTTTCAAAGAAGCAGCTTTTTGTTTTATTGATCTTTGCTATCGTTTCCTTCATTTCTTTGTCATTTATTTGTGATGTGATCTTTATGACTTCTTTCCTTCTGCTAACATTGGGGATTTTTGTTCTTCTTTCTCTATTTGCTTTAGGTGTAAGGTTAGGATGTTTATTTGAGACGTTTCTTGTTTCTTAAGGTAGGGTTGTATTGCTATAAACTTCCCTCTTAGAACTGCTTTCGCAGCATCCCATAGGTTTTGGGGCTTCGTCTTTTCATTGTCATTTGTTTCTAGGTATTTGTTGATTTCCTCTTGGATTTCTTCAGTGATTTCTTGGTTATTAATTAGTTTGTTGCTTGGCCTCCATGTGTTTCTATTTCTTACAGATATTTTCCTGTAATTGATATCTAGTCTCATAGCATTGTTGTTGGAAAAGATACTTGATATGATTTCAATTTTCTTAAATTTACCAAGGCTTGATTTGCGACCGAAGATATGATCTATCCTGGAGAATGTTCCATGAACACTTGAGAAGAAAGTGTATTCTGTTTTTTTTGGATGGAATGTCCTATAAACACCAATTAAGTCCATCTTGTTTAATGTATCATTTAAAGCTTGTGTTTCCTCATGTATTTTGATTTTGGATCATCTGTCCATTGGTGAAAGTGGGGTGTTAAAGTCCCCTACTATGACTGTGTTACTGTCGACCTCCCCGTTTATGGCTGCTAGTATTTGCCTTATGTATTGAGGTGCTCCTATGTTGGGTGCATAAGTACTTACAATCGTTATATCTTCTTCTTGGATTGATCCCTTGACCATTATGTAGTGTCCTTCTTTGTCTCTTGTAATAGTCTTTGTTTCAAAGTCTATTTTGTCAGATATGAGAATTGCTACTCCAGCTTGCTTTTGATTTCCGTTTGCATGGGATATATTTTTCCATCCCCTCACTTTCAGTCTGTGTGTGTCCCTAGGTATGAAGTGGGTCTCTTGTAGACAGCACATATACGAGGCTTGTTTTTGTATCCATTCCGCCAATCTATGTCTTTTGGTTGCAGCATTTAATCCATTTACATTTAACGTAATTATCAATATGTATGTTCCTATTACCATTTTCTTAATTGTTTTGGGTCTTTTCCTTCTCTTGTGTTTCCTGCCTAGAGAAGTTCCTTTAGCATTTATTGTAAAGCTGGTTTGATGGTGCTGAATTCCCTTAGCTTTTGCTTATCTGTAAAGTTTTAATTTCTCCATCAAATCTGAATGAGATCCTTGCTGGGTAGAGTAATCTTGGTTGCAGGTTTGTCTCCTTCATCACTTTAGATACTTCCTGCCACTCCCTTCTGGCTTGCAGAGTTTCTGCTGAAAGATCAGCTGTTAACCTTATGGAGGGTCCCTTATGTTTTATTTGTTGTTTTTCCCTTGCTGCTTTTAATATTTGTTCTTTGCATTTAATTTTGGATACTTTGATTAATATGTGTCTTGGCATGTTCCTCCTGGGATTTATCCTGTATGGGACTCTCTGTGATTCCTGGACTTGATTAACTACTTCCTTTTCCATATTAGGGAAGTTTTCAACTATAATCTGTTCAAATATTTTCTCAGTCCCTTTCTTTTTCTCTTTTTCTTCTGGGACCCCTATAATTCGAATGTTGGTGCGTTTAATGTTGTCCTAGAGGTGTCTGAAAGTGTCCTCAATTCTTTTCATTTTTTTTTACTTTATTCTGCTCTGCAGTAGTTACTTCCACTCTTTTTTTCTTCCAGGTCACTTATCCGTTCTTCTGCCTCCGTTATTCTGCTATTGATCCCTTCTAGAGAATTTTAAATTTCATTTATTGTGTTGTTCATCACTGTTTGTTTGCTGTATAGTTCTTCTAGGTCCTTGTTAAAAGTTTCTTTTATTTTCTCCATTCAATTTCCAAGGCTTTGGATCATCTTTACTATCATGATTCTGAATTCTTTTTCAGGTACATTGCCTATTTCCTCTTCATTTGTTAGGTCTGGCGGGTTTTAGCCTTGCTCCCTCATCTGCTGTGTGTTTCTCTGTCTTCTCATTTTGCTTAACTTACTGTGTTTGGGGTCTCCTTATCGCAGGCTGCAGGGTCGTAGCTCCCCTTGTTTTTGGTGTCTGACCCCAGTGGCTGAGGTTGGTTGAGTGGGTTGTGTAGGCTTCCTGGTGGAGGGGACTAGTGCCTGTGTTCTGGTGCATGAGGCTGGATCTTGTCCTTCTGGTGTACAGGTCTACGTCTGGTGGTGTGTTTTGGGGTGTCTGTGGCCTTTCTATGATTTTAGGCAGCCTTTGTGCTAGTGGATGGGGTTGTGTTCCTGTCTTGTTAGTTGTTTGGCATTGGGTGTCCAGCACTGTAGCTTGCTGGCCGTTGAGTGGAGCTGGGTCTTGGCGTTGAGATGGAGATCTCTGGGAGATTTTCATTGTTTGATATTACATGGAGCTGGTAGGTCTCTTGTGGACCAGTGTCCTGAACTTGGCTGTCCCACCTCAGTGGCACAGCGCTGATGCCTGGCTGGAGCACCAAGAGCCTGTGCTCCACACGGCTCAGAACAAAAGGGAGGAAAAATAAAAGAGAGAAAGAAAAAGATAAAATAAAATAAAATAAAATAAAACAAGTTATTAAAGTAAAAAATAATTATTAAGGAAACAAATTATTTATGTAATAATTTAAAAACCGGACAGAGAGAACCCCAGGAAAAATGATAAAAGCCAAGCTATACAGACAAAATCACACGCAGAAGCATACACATACACGCTCACAAAAATAGATAAACGGAAATATATATATATATATATATATATATATATATATATATATATATATATATATATATATATATATATATATATATCATTGCTCCCAAAGTCCACCTCCTCAATTTGGGATGATTCATTGTCTATTCAGGTATTCCACATATGCAGGGTACATCAAGTTGATTGTGGAGATTTAATCCACTGCTCCTGAGGCTGCTGGGAGAGATTTCCCTTTCTCTTCATTGTTTGCACAGCTCCCGGGCTTCAGCTTTGGATTTGGACACGCCTCTGTGTGTAGGTCACCTGAGGGTGTCTGCTCTTCACTCAGACAGGACGGGGTTAAAGAAGCAGCTGATTCGGGAGCTCTGGCTCGATCAGGTCGGGGGAAGGGAGGGGTACGGATGTGGGGTGAGCCTGCAGCGGCAGAGGGGCCAGCGTGACGTTGCACCAGCCCGAGGCATGCCGTGTGTTCTCCTGGGGACGTTTTCTCTAGATCACGGGACACTGGCAGTGGCAGGCTGCACAGGCTCCTGGGAGGGGAGCTGTGGGTATTGACCTGTGCTTGCACACAGACTTCTTGGTGGCTGCAGCAGCAGCATTAGCGTCTCATGCCCGTCTCTGGGTTCCGTGCTGATACCCGCGACTCGCGCCCATCTCTGGAGCTCCTTTAAGTGGCACTCTGAATCCCCTCTCCTCGTGTACCAGGAAACAAAGAGGCAAGAAAAAGTCTCTTGCCTCTTTGGCAGCTCCAGACATTTTCCCGGACTCCCTCCCAGCTAGCTGTAGCGCACTAGCCCCCTTCAGGCTGTGTTCACGCAGCCAACCCCAGTCCTCTCCCTGGGATCCGACCTCGGATGCCCAAGCCTCAGCTCCAGGCCCCCACCAGTCCCAGCGAGAGAGCAGTCAAGCCTCTCTGGCTAGTGAGTGCCGGTCACCACCAATCCTCCGTGCGGGAATCTCTCTGCTTTGCACTCCACACCCCTGTTTCTGCGTTCTCCTCCGGGGCTCTGAAGCTTCCGCCCTCCGCCACCTGCAGTCTCCGACTTCAAAGGGGCTTCCTAGTGTGTGGAAACCTTTCCTCCTTCACAGCTCCCTCCCACTGGTGCAGGTCCTGTCCCTATTCTTTTGTCTCTGTTTTTTCTTTTTTCTTTTGCCCTACCTAGGTACCTGAGGGAGTTTCTTGCGTTTTGGGAGGTCTGAGGTCTTCTGTCAGCGTTCAGTAGGTGTTCTGTAGGAGTTGTTCCACATGTAGATGTATTTCTGATGTATTTGTGGGGAGGAAGGTGATCTCCACGTCTTACTCTTCCGCCATCTTGAAGCTCCTCCCTCATTGTAGTTTTGGTTTGCATTTCTCTAATGATTAGTGATGTTGAGCATCCTTTCATGTGTGTGTTGGCAATCTGTATATCTTCTTTGGAGAAATGTCTGTTTAGGTTTTCTGCCCGGTTTTCGATTGGGTTGTTTGTTTTTTTGATATTAAGCTACATGAGCTGCTTGTAAATGTTGGAGATTAATCCTTTGTCAGTGGTTTCATCTGCAAATATTTTCTACCATTCCGAGGGTTGTCCTTTCATGTTTTTTTATGTTTTCCTTTGCTGTGCGAAAGTTTTTAAGTTTCATTAGTTCCCATTTGTTTATTTTTGCTTTTATTTCCATTTCGCTAGGAGGTGTGTCAAAAAGCATCTTGCTGTGATTTATGTCCTAGAGTGTTCTGCCTATGTTTTCCCCTAAGAGTTTGATAGCGTCTGGCCTTACATTTAGGTCTTTAATCCATTTTGAGTTTACTTTTGTGTATGGTGTTAGGGAGTGTTGTAATTTCATTCTTTTACATGTAGCTGTCCAGTTTACCCAGCACCACTTATTGAAGAGGCTGTCTTTTCTCCATTGTATATCCTTGCCTCCTTTATCAAAGCTAAGGTGACTATATGTGTGTGGGTTTACCTATGGGCTTTCTATCCTGTTCCATTGATCGATATTTCTGTTTCTGTGCCAGTACCATACTGTCTTCATTACTGAAGCTTTGTAGTATCATCTGAAGTCAGGGAGCCTGATTCCTCCAGCTCCGTTATGCTTTCTCAAGATTGCTTTGGCTATTCTGGGATCTTTTGGTTTGCATAAAAACTGTGAAATTATTGTTCTAGTTTTGTGAAAAGTGCCAGTGGTAGTTTTATAGGGATTGCATTGAATCAGTAGATTGTTTTGGGTAGTAGAGTCATTTTAACAATGTTGATTCTTCCAGTCCAAGAACATGGTATATCACTCCATCTATTTGTATCATTTTTAATTTCTTTCATCAGTGTCATCATTTTCTGCATACGGGTCTTTTTTCTCCTTAGGTAGGTTTATTCCTAGATAGTTTATTCTTTTGGTTGTAATGGTAAATGGGAGTGTTTTCTTAATTTCACTTTCAGATTTTTCATGATTAGTGTATACGAATGCAAGATGTTTCTGCGCATTAATTTTGTATCCTCCTACTTTACCAAATTCATTGATTAGCTCTAGTAGTTTTCTGGAAGCATCTGTAGGATTCTCTATGTATAGTGTCAAGTCATCTGCAAGCAGTGACAGCGTTTCTTGTTTTTTTTTCCAATTTGGATTCCTTTTATTTTCTTTTTTTTCTTCTCTGATCACTGTGGCTAAAACTTCCAAAACTATGTTGAATAATAGTGGTGAGAGTGAGAGTGGGCAACCTTGTCTTGTTCCTGATCTTAGTGGAAACGGTTTCATTTTGTCACCATTGAGGACAAATGTTTGCAGTGGGTTTGTCATCTATGGCCTGTATTACGTTGAGGAAAGTTCCCTCTATGCCTACTTTCTGGAGGGTTTTTATGAAAAATGAGTGTTGAATTTTGTCAAAAGCTTTCTTTGCGTCTATTGAGATGATCATACGGTTTTTCTCCTTCAATTCTTTAATATGGGGTATCACGTTGATTGATTTGCATATATTGAAGAAACCTTGCATTCCTGGGATAAACCCCACTTGATCATAGTGTATGATCCTTTTAATGCGCTGTAGGGTTCTGTTTGTTAGTATTTTGTTGAGGCTTTGTGCATCTATGTTCATCAGTGATATTGGCCTATAGTTTTCTTTCTTTGTGACACCTTTGTCTGGTTTTGGTATCACAGTGATGGTGGCCTCGTAGAATGAGTTTGGGAGTGTTCCCACTCTGCTATATTTTGGAAGAGTTTGAGAAGGATAGGTGATAGCTCTTCTCTAAATGTTTGATAGAATTCGCCTGTGAAGCCATCTGGTCCTGGGCTTTTGTCTGTTGGAAGAATTGTAATCACAGTTTCAATTTCAGTGCTAGAGATTTTTTTTTTTTTTAATATTTTCTATTTCTTCCTGGTTCAGTCTCGGAAGGTTGTGCATTTCTAAGAATTTCTCCATTTCTTCCAGGCGGTTCATTTTATTGGCATATAGTTGCTTGTAGTAATCTCTCATGATCCTTTGTATTTCTGCAGTGTCAGTTGTTACTTCTTCTTTTTCATTTCTAATTCTATTGATTTGAGTCTTCTCTCTTTTGCTTTGATGCGTCTGGCTAATGTTTTACCAATTTTGTTTATCTTATCCAAGAAGCAGCTTTTGGTTGTTTTTATTATTATCATCTTTATTGGAGTATAATTGCTTTACAATGGTGTCTCAGTTTCTGCTTTAAAACAAAGTTAATCAGTTATACATATACATATGTCCCTATATCTCTACCCTCGTGCATCTCCCTCCCTCCCACCCTCTCTATCCCACCCCTCTAGGTGTTCACAAAGCACCCAGCTCATCTCCTTGTGCTATGCGGCTCCTTCCCACTAGCTATCTATTTTATGCCTGGTAGTGTATATATGTCCATGCCACGCTCTCACTTTGTCCCCGCTTACCCTTCCCCCTCCCTGTATCCTCAAGTCGATTCTCTAGTAGGTCTTCATCTTTATTCCCGTGTTGCCCCTGGTTCTTCTGACCATTTTCTTTTTCAAAGAAGCAGCTTTTTGTTTTATTGATCTTTGCTATCGTTTCCTTCATTTCTTTGTCATTTATTTGTGATGTGATCTTTATGACTTCTTTCCTTCTGCTAACATTGGGGATTTTTGTTCTTCTTTCTCTATTTGCTTTAGGTGTAAGGTTAGGATGTTTATTTGAGACGTTTCTTGTTTCTTAAGGTAGGATTGTATTGCTATAAACTTCCCTCTTAGAACTGCTTTCGCAGCATCCCATAGGTTTTGGGGCTTCGTCTTTTCATTGTCATTTGTTTCTAGGTATTTGTTGATTTCCTCTTGGATTTCTTCAGTGATTTCTTGGTTATTAATTAGTTTGTTGCTTGGCCTCCATGTGTTTCTATTTCTTACAGATATTTTCCTGTAATTGATATCTAGTCTCATAGCATTGTTGTTGGAAAAGATACTTGATATGATTTCAATTTTCTTAAATTTACCAAGGCTTGATTTGCGACCCAAGATATGATCTATCCTGGAGAATGTTCCATGAACACTTGAGAAGAAAGTGTATTCTGTTGTTTTTGGATGGAATGTCCTATAAACACCAATTAAGTCCATCTTGTTTAATGTATCATTTAAAGCTTGTGTTTCCTCATGTATTTTGATTTTGGATCATCTGTCCATTGGTGAAAGTGGGGTGTTAAAGTCCCCTACTATGACTGTGTTACTGTCGACCTCCCCTTTTATGGCTGCTAGTATTTGCCTTATGTATTGAGGTGCTCCTATGTTGGGTGCATAAGTACTTACAATCGTTATATCTTTTTCTTGGATTGATCCCTTGACCATTATGTAGTGTCCTTCTTTGTCTCTTGTAATAGTCTTTGTTTCAAAGTCTATTTTGTCAGATATGAGAATTGCTACTCCAGCTTGCTTTTGATTTCCGTTTGCATGGGATATATTTTTCCATCCCCTCACTTTCAGTCTGTGTGTGTCCCTAGGTATGAAGTGGGTCTCTTGTAGACAGCACATATACGAGGCTTGTTTTTGTATCCATTCCGCCAATCTATGTCTTTTGGTTGCAGCATTTAATCCATTTACATTTAACGTAATTATCAATATGTATGTTCCTATTACCATTTTCTTAATTGTTTTGGGTCTTTTCCTTCTCTTGTGTTTCCTGCCTAGAGAAGTTCCTTTAGCATTTATTGTAAAGCTGGTTTGATGGTGCTGAATTCCCTTAGCTTTTGCTTATCTGTAAAGTTTTAATTTCTCCATCAAATCTGAATGAGATCCTTGCTGGGTAGAGTAATCTTGGTTGCAGGTTTGTCTCCTTCATCACTTTAGATACTTCCTGCCACTCCCTTCTGGCTTGCAGAGTTTCTGCTGAAAGATCAGCTGTTAACCTTATGGAGGGTCCCTTATGTTTTATTTGTTGTTTTTCCCTTGCTGCTTTTAATATTTGTTCTTTGCATTTAATTTTGGATACTTTGATTAATATGTGTCTTGGCGTGTTCCTCCTGGGATTTATCCTGTATGGGACTCTCTGTGATTCCTGGACTTGATTAACTACTTCCTTTTCCATATTAGGGAAGTTTTCAACTATAATCTGTTCAAATATTTTCTCAGTCCCTTTCTTTTTCTCTTTTTCTTCTGGGACCCCTATAATTCGAATGTTGGTGCGTTTAATGTTGTCCTAGAGGTGTCTGAAAGTGTCCTCAATTCTTTTCATTTTTTTTTACTTTATTCTGCTCTGCAGTAGTTACTTCCACTCTTTTTTTCTTCCAGGTCACTTATCCGTTCTTCTGCCTCCGTTATTCTGCTATTGATCCCTTCTAGAGAATTTTAAATTTCATTTATTGTGTTGTTCATCACTGTTTGTTTGCTGTATAGTTCTTCTAGGTCCTTGTTAAAAGTTTCTTTTATTTTATCCATTCAATTTCCAAGGCTTTGGATCATCTTTACTATCATGATTCTGAATTCTTTTTCAGGTACATTGCCTATTTCCTCTTCATTTGTTAGGTCTGGCGGGTTTTAGCCTTGCTCCCTCATCTGCTGTGTGTTTCTCTGTCTTCTCATTTTGCTTAACTTACTGTGTTTGGGGTCTCCTTATCGCAGGCTGCAGGGTCGTAGCTCCCCTTGTTTTTGGTGTCTGACCCCAGTGGCTGAGGTTGGTTGAGTGGGTTGTGTAGGCTTCCTGGTGGAGGGGACTAGTGCCTGTGTTCTGGTGCATGAGGCTGGATCTTGTCCTTCTGGTGTACAGGTCTACGTCTGGTGGTGTGTTTTGGGGTGTCTGTGGCCTTTCTATGATTTTAGGCAGCCTTTGTGCTAGTGGATGGGGTTGTGTTCCTGTCTTGTTAGTTGTTTGGCATTGGGTGTCCAGCACTGTAGCTTGCTGGCCGTTGAGTGGAGCTGGGTCTTGGCGTTGAGATGGAGATCTCTGGGAGATTTTCATTGTTTGATATTACATGGAGCTGGTAGGTCTCTTGTGGACCAGTGTCCTGAACTTGGCTGTCCCACCTCAGTGGCACAGCGCTGATGCCTGGCTGGAGCACCAAGAGCCTGTGCTCCACACGGCTCAGAACAAAAGGGAGGAAAAATAAAAGAGAGAAAGAAAAAGATAAAATAAAATAAAATAAAATAAAACAAGTTATTAAAGTAAAAAATAATTATTAAGGAAACAAATTATTTATGTAATAATTTAAAAACCGGACAGACAGAACCCCAGGAAAAATGATAAAAGCCAAGCTATACAGACAAAATCACACGCAGAAGCATACACATACACGCTCACAAAAATAGATAAACGGAAATATATATATATATATATATATATATATATATATATATATATATATATATATATATATATATATATATATATATATATATATATATATATATATCATTGATCCCAAAGTCCACCTCCTCAATTTGGGATGATTCATTGTCTATTCAGGTATTCCACATATGCAGGGTACATCAAGTTGATTGTGGAGATTTAATCCACTGCTCCTGAGGCTGCTGGGAGAGATTTCCCTTTCTCTTCATTGTTTGCACAGCTCCCGGGCTTCAGCTTTGGATTTGGACCCGCCTCTGTGTGTAGGTCACCTGAGGGTGTCTGCTCTTCACTCAGACAGGACGGGGTTAAAGAAGCAGCTGATTCGGGAGCTCTGGCTCGCTCAGGTCGGGGGAAGGGAGGGGTACGGATGTGGGGTGAGCCTGCAGCGGCAGAGGGGCCAGCGTGACGTTGCACCAGCCCGAGGCATGCCGTGTGTTCTCCTGGGGACGTTTTCTCTAGATCACGGGACACTGGCAGTGGCAGGCTGCACAGGCTCCTGGGAGGGGAGCTGTGGGTATTGACCTGTGCTTGCACACAGACTTCTTGGTGGCTGCAGCAGCAGCATTAGCGTCTCATGCCCGTCTCTGGGTTCCGTGCTGATACCCGCGACTCGCGCCCATCTCTGGAGCTCCTTTAAGTGGCGCTCTGAATCCCCTCTCCTCGTGTACCAGGAAACAAAGAGGCAAGAAAAAGTCTCTTGCCTCTTTGGCAGCTCCAGACATTTTCCCGGACTCCCTCCCAGCTAGCTGTAGCGCACTAGCCCCCTTCAGGCTGTGTTCACGCAGCCAACCCCAGTCCTCTCCCTGGGATCCGACCTCGGATGCCCAAGCCTCAGCTCCAGGCCCCCACCCGTCCCAGCGAGAGAGCAGTCAAGCCTCTCTGGCTAGTGAGTGCCGGTCACCACCAATCCTCCGTGCGGGAATCTCTCTGCTTTGCACTCCACACCCCTGTTTCTGCGTTCTCCTCCGGGGCTCTGAAGCTTCCGCCCTCCGCCACCTGCAGTCTCCGACTTCAAAGGGGCTTCCTAGTGTGTGGAAACCTTTCCTCCTTCACAGCTCCCTCCCACTGGTGCAGGTCCTGTCCCTATTCTTTTGTCTCTGTTTTTTCTTTTTTCTTTTGCCCTACCTAGGTACCTGAGGGAGTTTCTTGCGTTTTGGGAGGTCTGAGGTCTTCTGTCAGCGTTCAGTAGGTGTTCTGTAGGAGTTGTTCCACATGTAGATGTATTTCTGATGTATTTGTGGGGAGGAAGGTGATCTCCACGTCTTACTCTTCCGCCATCTTGAAGCTCCTCCCTCATTGTAGTTTTGGTTTGCATTTCTCTAATGATTAGTGATGTTGAGCATCCTTTCATGTGTGTGTTGGCAATCTGTATATCTTCTTTGGAGAAATGTCTGTTTAGGTTTTCTGCCCGGTTTTCGATTGGGTTGTTTGTTTTTTTGACATTAAGCTACATGAGCTGCTTGTAAATGTTGGAGATTAATCCTTTGTCAGTGGTTTCATCTGCAAATATTTTCTACCATTCCGAGGGTTGTCCTTTCATGTTTTTTTATGTTTTCCTTTGCTGTGCGAAAGTTTTTAAGTTTCATTAGTTCCCATTTGTTTATTTTTGCTTTTATTTCCATTTCGCTAGGAGGTGTGTCAAAAAGCATCTTGCTGTGATTTATGTCCTAGAGTGTTCTGCCTATGTTTTCCCCTAAGAGTTTGATAGCGTCTGGCCTTACATTTAGGTCTTTAATCCATTTTGAGTTTACTTTTGTGTATGGTGTTAGGGAGTGTTCTAATTTTATTCTTTTACATGTAGCTGTCCAGTTTACCCAGCACCACTTATTGAAGAGGCTGTCTTTTCTCCATTGTATATCCTTGCCTCCTTTATCAAAGCTAAGGTGACTATATGTGTGTGGGTTTACCTATGGGCTTTCTCTCCTGTTCCATTGATCGATATTTCTGTTTCTGTGCCAGTACCATACTGTCTTCATTACTGAAGCTTTGTAGTATCATCTGAAGTCAGGGAGCCTGATTCCTCCAGCTCCGTTATGCTTTCTCAAGATTGCTTTGGCTATTCTGGGATCTTTTGGTTTGCATAAAAACTGTGAAATTATTGTTCTAGTTTTGTGAAAAGTGCCAGTGGTAGTTTTATAGGGATTGCATTGAATCAGTAGATTGTTTTGGGTAGTAGAGTCATTTTAACAATGTTGATTCTTCCAGTCCAAGAACATGGTATATCACTCCATCTATTTGTATCATTTTTAATTTCTTTCATCAGTGTCATCATTTTTCTGCATACGGGTCCTTTTTTCTCCTTAGGTAGGTTTATTCCTAGATAGTTTATTCTTTTGGTTGTAATGGTAAATGGGAGTGTTTTCTTAATTTCACTTTCAGATTTTTCATGATTAGTGTATACGAATGCAAGATGTTTCTGCGCATTAATTTTGTATCCTCCTACTTTACCAAATTCATTGATTAGCTCTAGTAGTTTTCTGGAAGCATCTGTAGGATTCTCTATGTATAGTGTCAAGTCATCTGCAAGCAGTGACAGCGTTTCTTGTTTTTTTTCCAATTTGAATTCCTTTTATTTTTTTTTTTTTTTCTTCTCTGATCACTGTGGCTAAAACTTCCAAAACTATGTTGAATAATAGTGGTGAGAGTGAGAGTGGGCAACCTTGTCTTGTTCCTGATCTTAGTGGAAACGGTTTCATTTTGTCACCATTGAGGACAAATGTTTGCAGTGGGTTTGTCATCTATGGCCTGTATTACGTTGAGGAAAGTTCCCTCTATGCCTACTTTCTGGAGGGTTTTTATGAAAAATGAGTGTTGAATTTTGTCAAAAGCTTTCTTTGCGTCTATTGAGATGATCATACGGTTTTTCTCCTTCAATTCTTTAATATGGGGTATCACGTTGATTGATTTGCATATATTGAAGAAACTTTGCATTCCTGGGATAAACCCCACTTGATCATAGTGTATGATCCTTTTAATGCGCTGTAGGGTTCTGTTTGTTAGTATTTTGTTGAGGCTTTGTGCATCTATGTTCATCAGTGATATTGGCCTATAGTTTTCTTTCTTTGTGACACCTTTGTCTGGTTTTGGTATCACAGTGATGGTGGCCTCGTAGAATGAGTTTGGGAGTGTTCCCACTCTGCTATATTTTGGAAGAGTTTGAGAAGGATAGGTGATAGCTCTTCTCTAAATGTTTGATAGAATTCGCCTGTGAAGCCATCTGGTCCTGGGCTTTTGTCTGTTGGAGGAATTGTAATCACAGTTTCAATTTCAGTGCTAGAGATTGTTTTTTTTTTTTTTAATATTTTCTATTTCTTCCTGGTTCAGTCTCGGAAGGTGTGCATTTCTAAGAATTTCTCCATTTTCTTCCAGGCGGTTCATTTTATTGGCATATAGTTGCTTGTAGTAATCTCTCATGATCCTTTGTATTTCTGCAGTGTCAGTTGTTACTTCTTCTTTTTCATTTCTAATTCTATTGATTTGAGTCTTCTCTCTTTTGCTTTGATGCGTCTGGGCTAATGGTTTATCAATTTTGTTTAATCTTATCCAAGAAGCAGCTTTTGGTTGTTTTTATTATTATCATCTTTATTGGAGTATAATTGCTTTACAATGGTGTCTCAGTTTCTGCTTTAAAACAAAGTGAATCAGTTATACATATACATATGTCCCTATATCTCTACCCTCGTGCATCTCCCTCCCTCCCACCCTCTCTATCCCACCCCTCTAGGTGTTCACAAAAGCACCCAGCTCATCTCCCTGTGCTATGCGGGCTCCTTCCCACTAGCTATCTATTTTATGCCTGGTAGTGTATATATGTCCATGCCACGCTCTCAATTTGTCCCCGCTTACCCTTCCCCCTCCCTGTATCCTCAAGTCGATTCTCTAGTAGGTCTTCATCTTTATTTTCGTGTTGCCCCTGGTTCTTCTGACCATTTTCTTTTTCAAAGAAGCAGCTTTTTGTTTTATTGATCTTTGCTATCGTTTCCTTCATTTCTTTTGTCATTTATTTGTGATGTGATCTTTATGACTTCTTTCCTTCTGCTAACATTGGGGATTTTTGTTCTTCTTTCCTCTATTTGCTTTAGGTGTAAGGTTAGGATGTTTATTTGAGACGTTTCTTGTTTCTTAAGGTAGGGTTGTAATTGCTATAAACTTCCCTCTTAGAACTGCTTTCGCAGCATCCATAGGTTTTGGGGCTTCGTTCTTTTCATTGTCATTTGTTTCTAGGTATTTGTTGATTCCTCTTGGATTTCTTCAGTGATTTCTTGGTTATTAATTAGTTTGTTGTTTGGCCTCCATGTGTTTCTATTTCTTACAGATATTTTCCTGTAATTGATATCTAGTCTCATAGCATTGTTGTTGGAAAAAGATACTTGATATGATTTCAATTTTCTTAAATTTACCAAGGCTTGATTTGCGACCCAAGATATGATCTATCCTGGAGATGTTCCATGAACACTTGAGAAGAAAGTGTATTCTGTTGTTTTTGGATGGAATGTCCTATAAACACCAATTAAGTCCATCTTGTTTAATGTATCATTTAAAGCTTGTGTTTCCTCATGTATTTTGATTTTGGATCATCTGTCCATTGGTGAAAGTGGGGTGTTAAAGTCCCCTACTATGACTGTGTTACTGTCGACCTCCCCTTTTATGGCTGCTAGTATTTGCCTTTGATGTATTGAGGTGCTCCTATGTTGGGTGCATAAGTACTTACAATCGTTATATCTTCTTCTTGGATTGATCCCTTGACCATTATGTAGTGTCCTTCTTTGTCTCTTGTAATAGTCTTTGTTTCAAAGTCTATTTTGTCAGAGAATGAGAATTTGCTACTCTCCAGCTTGCTTTTGATTTCCGTTTGCATGGGATATATTTTTCCATCCCCTCACTTTCAGTCTGTGTGTGTCCCTAGGTATGAAGTGGGGTCTCTTGTAGACAGCACATATACGAGGCTTGTTTTTGTATCCATTCCGCCAATCTATGTCTTTTGGTTGCAGCATTTAATCCATTTACATTTAACGTAATTATCAATATGTATGTTCCTATTACCATTTTCTTAATTGTTTTGGGTCTTTTCCTTCTCTTGTGTTTCCTGCCTAGAGAAGTTCCTTTAGCATTTATTGTAAAGCTGGTTTGGTGGTGCTGAATTCCCTTAGCTTTTGCTTATCTGTAAAGTTTTAATTTCTCCATCAAATCTGAATGAGATCCTTGCTGGGTAGAGTAATCTTGGTTGCAGGTTTGTCTCCTTCATCACTTTAGATTACTTCCTGCCACTCCCTTCTGGCTTGCATCAGTTTTCTGCTGAAAAAATCAGCTGTTAACCTTATGGAGGGTCCCTTATGTTTTACTTTGTTGTTTTTCCCCTTGCTGCTTTTAATATTTGTTCTTTGCATTTAAATTTTGGAT
Organism: Eschrichtius robustus; assembly: GCF_028021215.1. Classification (NCBI taxonomy): domain Eukaryota; kingdom Metazoa; phylum Chordata; class Mammalia; order Artiodactyla; family Eschrichtiidae; genus Eschrichtius; species Eschrichtius robustus. The sequence goes on along the minus strand of NC_090845.1, from coordinate 52,989,656 downwards.
ACTTTGATTAATATGTGTCTTGGCGTGTTCCTCCTGGGATTTATCCTGTATGGGACTCTCTGTGATTCCTGGACTTGATTAACTACTTCCTTTTCCATATTAGGGAAGTTTTCAACTATAATCTGTTCAAATATTTTCTCAGTCCCTTTCTTTTTTCTCTTTTTCTTCTGGGACCCCTATAATTCGAATGTTGGTGCGTTTAATGTTGTCCTAGAGGTGTCTGAAAGTGTCCTCAATTCTTTTCATTTTTTTTTACTTTATTCTGCTCTGCAGTAGTTACTTCCACTCTTTTTTTCTTCCAGGTCACTTATCCGTTCTTCTGCCTCCGTTATTCTGCTATTGATCCTTCTAGAGAATTTTAAATTTCATTTATTGTGTTGTTCATCACTGTTTGTTTTGCTGTATAGTTCTTCTAGGTCCTTGTTAAAAGTTTCTTTTATTTTCTCCATTCAATTTCCAAGGCTTTGGATCATCTTTACTATCATGATTCTGAATTCTTTTTTCAGGTACATTGCCTATTTCCTCTTCATTTGTTAGGTCTGGCGGGTTTTAGCCTTGCTCCCTCATCTGCTGTGTGTTTCTCTGTCTTCTCATTTTGCTTAACTTACTGTGTTTGGGGTCTCCTTATTGCAGGCTGCAGGGTCGTAGCTCCCCTTGTTTTTGGTGTCTGACCCCAGTGGCTGAGGTTGGTTGAGTGGTTGTGTAGGCTTCCTGGTGGAGGGGACTAGTGCCTGTGTTCTGGTGCATGAGGCTGGATCTTGTTCTTTCTGGTGTACAGGTCTACGTCTGGTACTATGATTTTAGGCAGCCTATGTGCTAGTGGATGGGGTTGTGTTCCTGTCTTGTTACTTGTTTGGCATTGGGTGTCCAGCACTGTAGCTTGCTGGCCGTTGAATGGAGCTGAGTCTTGGCGTTGAGATGGAGATCTCTGGGAGATTTTCACTGTTTCATATTACATGGAGTTGGTAGGTCTCTTGTGGACCAATGTCCTGAACTTGGCTGTCCCACCTCAGTGGCAAAGTGCTGATGCCTGACTGGAGCACCAAGAGCCTGTCCTCCACATGGCTCAGAATTAAAGGGAGGAAAAATAGAAAAACGAAGAAGATAAAATAATATACAATAAAATATAGTTATTAAAATAAAAAATGATTATTAAGAAAAATATTATTTAAGTAATAAATTAAAAAAAGCACAGAGAGAACCCCAGGAAAAATGATAAAAGCAAAGCTATACAGACAAAATCACCCACAGAAGCATACTCATACATGCTCACAAAAAAAGAAAAACGGAATTATATATGTATATATCGTTGCCCCCAAAGTCAACCTCCTCAATTTGGGATGATTCATTGTCTATTCAGGTATTCCAGATATGCAGGGTACATCAAGTTGATTGTGGACATTAAATCCACTGCTCCTGAGGCGGCTGGGAGAGATTTCCCTTTCTCTTCATTGTTTGCACAGCTCCCGTGCTTCAGCTTTGGATATGGAACGGCCACTGCCTGTAGGTCACCTGAGTGCGTCTGCTCTTCACTCAGACAGGACGGGGTTAAAGATGCAGCTGACTCGAGAGCTCTGGCTCGCTCAGGTCGGGCGGTGGGAGGGGTACAGTTGTGGGGTGAGCCTGCAGCGGCAGAGGGGCAAGCGTGATGTTGCAACAGCCCGAGGCTTGCCTTGTGTTCACCTGGGGAAGTTTTCCCTAGATCATTTGACACTGGCAGTGGCAGGCTGCACAGGCTCCTGGGAGGGGAGCTGTGGGTATTGTCCTGTGCTTGCACACAGACTTCTTGGTGGCTGCAGCAGCAGCCTTAGCGTCTCATGCCCGTCTCTGGGGTCCTTGATGATAGCCGCGACTCGCGCCCATTTCTGGAGCTCTTTAAGTGGCATTCTGAATCCCTCTCCTCATGTACCAGGAAACAAAGAGGCAAGAAAAAGTCTCTTGCCTCTTTGGCAGCTCCAAATATTTTCCCAGACTCCCTCCCAGCTAGCTGTAGTGCACTAGCCCCCTTCAGGCTGTGTTCACGCAGCCAACCCCAGTCCTCTCCTTGGGATCCGACCTCGGATGCCCAAGCCTCAGCTCCAGGACCCCACCCGTCCCAGCAAGAGAGCAGACAAGCCTCTCTGTCTGGTGAGTGCTGGTCAGCACCGATCCTCTGTGCGGGAATCTCTCCGCTTTGCCCTTCACACCCCTGTTTCTGTGCTGTCCTCTGTGGCTCCGAAGTTTCCCCCTCCGCCACCCACAGTCTCCGACTGCAAAGGGGCTTCCTAGTGTGTGGAAACCTTTCCTCCTTCACAGCTCCCTCCCACTGGTGCTGGTCTGTTCCCTATTCTTTTGTCTCTGTATTTTCTTTTTTATTTTGCAGTACCCAGGTACGTGGGGGAGTTTCTTGCGTTTTGGGAGGTCTGAGGTTTCTGCCAGCGTTCAGTAGGTGTTCTGTAGGAGTTGTTACACATGTAGATGTATTTCCGATGTATTTGTGGGGAGGAAGGTGATCACCACGTCTTACTCTTCCGCCATTTTGAAGCTCCTCCTTCATTGTAGTTTTGATTTGCATTTCTCTAATGATTAGTGATGTTGAGTATCCTTTCATGTGTCTGTTGGCAATCTGTATATCTTCTTTTGAGAAATGTCTATTTAGATTTTCTGCCCGTTTTTAGATTGGGTTGTTTGTTTTTTTGATATTAAGCAGCATGAGCTGTTTGTAAATGTTGGAGATTAATCCTTTGTCATTTGTTTCATCTGCAAATATTTTCTACCATTCTGAGGGTTGTCTTTACATCTTTTTTATCTTTTCCTTTGCTGTGCAAAGTTTTTAAGTTTCATTAAGTCCCATTTGTTTATTTCTGCTTTTATTTCCATTTCTCTAGGAGGTGTGTCAAAAAGGATCTTGCTGTGATTTGTGTCATAGAGTGTTCTGCCTATGTTTTCCTGTAAGAGTTTGATAGCATCTGGCTTTACATTGAGGTCTTTAATCCATTTTGAGTTTACTTTTTTGTATGCTGTTAGGGAGTGTTCTAATTTCATTGTTTTACATGTAGCTGTCCAGTTTTCCCAGCACCACTTATTGAAGAGGCTGTCTTTTCTCCATTGTATATCCTTGCCTCCGTTATCAATGATGAGTTTATGATATGTGTGTGGGTTTACCTCTGGGCTTTCTATCCTGTACCATTGATCTATATTTCTGTTTCTGTGCCAGTACCATACTGTCATCATTAATGAAGCTTTGTAATACCGTCTGAAGTCAGGGAGCCTGATTCCTCCAGCTCCATTATGCTTTCTCAAGGCTGCTTTGGCTGTTTCGGGATATTTTGGTTTGCATAAAAACTGTGAAATTACTGTTCTAGTTCTGTGAAAAGTGCCAGTGGTAGTTTTACAGGGATTGCATTGAATCAGTAGATTGTTTTGGGTAGTAGAGTCATTTTAACAGTTTTGATTCTTCCAATCCAAGAAAGTGGTATATCTCTCCATCTATTTGTATCATCTTTAATTTCTTTCATCAGTGTCATCATTTTCTTCATATGGGGCTTTTTTTCCTTAGGTAGGTTTATTCCCAGATAGTTTATTCTTTTGGTTGCAATGGTAAATGGGAGTGTATTCTTAATTTCACTTTCAGATTTTTCATGATTACTGTATAGGAATGCAAGACGTTTCTGCGCATTAATTTTGTATCCTCCTACTTTACCAAATTCATTGATTAGCTGTAGTAGTTTTCTGGTAGCATCTGTAGGATTCTCTATGTATAGTATCATGTCTTCTGCAAGCAGTGACAGCGTTACTTGTTCTTTTCCAATTTGGATTCCTTTTATTTTTTTTCTTCTCTGATCACTGTGGCTAAAACATCCAAAACTATGTTGAATAATAGTGGTGAGAGTGGGCAACCTTGTCTTGTTCCTGATCTTAGTGGAAACGGTTTCATTTTGTCACCATTGAGGACAATGTTTGCTGTGGGTTTGTCACATATGGCCTGTATTATGTTGAGGAATGTTCCCTCTATGCCTACTTTCTGGAGGGTTTTTATGAAAAATGAGTGTTGAATTTTGTCGAAAGCTTTCTTTGCGTCTATTGAGATGATCATATGGTTTTTCTCCTTCAATTCTTTAATATGGGGTATCACGTTGATTGATTTGCATATATTGAAGAAGCCTTGCATTCCTGGGATAAACCCCACTTGATCATAGTGTATGATCCTTTTAATGCGCTGTAGGGTTCTGTTTGTTAGTATTTTGTTGAGGGTTTGTGCATCTATGTTCATCAGTGATATTGGCCTATAGTTTTCTTTCTTTGTGACACCTTTGTCTGGTTTTGGTATCACAGTGATGGTAGCCTCGTAGAATGAGTTTGGGAGTGTACCCACTCTGCTATATTTTGGAAGAGTTTGAGAAGGATAGGTGATAGCTCTTCTCTAAATGTTTGATAGAATTCGCCTGTGAAGCCATCAGGTCCTGGGCTTTTGTATGTTGGAAGAATTGTAATCACAGTTTCAATTTCAGTGCTAGTGATTGTTTTATTTAATATTTTCTATTTCTTCCTGGTTCAGTCTCGGAAGGTTGTGCATTTCTAAGAATTTCTCCATTTCTTCCAGGCGGTTCATTTTATTGGCATATAGTTGCTTGTAGTAATCTCTCATGATCCTTTGTATTTCTGCAGTGTCAGTTGTTACTTCTTCTTTTTCATTTCTAATTCTATTGATTTGAGTCTTGTCTCTTTTTCTTTGATGCGTCTGGCTAATGGTTTATCAATTTCTTTTATCTTATCAAAGAACCAGCTTTTTGTTGTCTTTGTGTTTTAACATTTTTATTAGAGTATAATTGCTTTACAATGGTGCCTCTGTTTCTGCTATAGCACAAAGTGAAGCAGTTATACATATACATATGTCCCCATATCTCTACCCTCGTGAATCTCCCTCCCTCCCACCCTCTCTATCCCACCCCTCTAGGTGTTCACAAAGCACCGAGCTCATCTCCCTGTGCTATGCGGCTCCTTCCCAGTATCTATGTGTTTTATGTTTGGTAGTGTATATATGTCCTTGCCACTCTCTCACTTTGTCCCAGCTTACCCTTCCCCTCCCTGTATCCTTAAGTCGATTCTCGAGTAGGTCTTCATCTTTATTCCCGTCTTTCCCCTGGTTCTTCTGACCATTTTCTTTTTCAAAGAAGCAGCTTTTGGTTTTATTGATCTTTGCTGTCGTTTCCTTCATTTCTTTGCCATTTATTTGTGATGTGATTTTTATGACTTCTTTCCTTCTGCTAACTTTGCAGGTTTTTTGTGCTTCTTTCTCTAATTGCATTAGTTGTAAGTTTAGGTTGTTTATTTGAGACATTTCTTGTTTCTTAAGGTAGGATAGTATTGTTATAAACTTCCCTCTTAGAACTTCTTTTACTGCATCCCATACGTTTTGGGTCTTCGTGTTTTCATTGTCATTTGTTTCTAGGTATTTTTTGATTTCCTCGTTGATTTCTTCGGTGATCTCTTGGTTATTAAGTAGTGTGTTGTTCAGCCTCCATGTGTTTGTATTTCTTACAGATTTTTTCCGTAACTGATATCTAGTCTCATAGCATTGTTTTCGGAAAAGATACTTGATATGATTTGAATTTTCTTAAATTTACCATGGCTTGATTTGTGACCCACGATATAGTCTATCCTGGAGAACGTTCCATGAGCACTTGAGAAGAATGTGTATTCTGTTGTTTTTGGATGGAATGTCCTATAAATATTATTTAAGTCCAACTCGTTTAACGTATCATTTAATGCTTGTGTTTCCTCATTCATTTTCATTTTGGGTCATCTGTCCATTGGTGAAAGTGGGGTGTTAAAGTCCCCTACTATGACTGTGATACTGTCGATTTCCCCTTTTATGACTGTTAGTAGTTGCCTTATGTAGTGAGGTACTCCTATGTTGGGTGCATAAGTACTTACAATTGTTATATCTTCTTCTTGGATTGATCCCTTGAGCATTATGTAGTGTCCTTCTTTGTCTCTTGTAATAGTCTTTGTTTCAAAGTCTATTTTGTCTGATATGAGAATTGCTACTCCAGCTTGCTTTTGATTTCCATTTGCATGGGATATCTTTTTCCATCCCCTGACTTTCAGTCTGTGTGTGTCCCTAGGTATGAAGTGGGTCTCTTGTAGGCAGCATATATACGGTGCTTGTTTTTCTATCCATTCCGCCAATCTATGCCTTTTGGTTGGAGCATTTAATCCATTTACATTTAATGTAATTATCAATATGTATGTTCCTATTACCATTTTCTTAATTGTTTTGGGTCTTTTCCTTCTCTTGTGTTTCCTGCATAGAGAAGTTCCTTTAGCATTTGTTGTAAAGCTGGTTTGGTGGTGCTGAATTCTCTTAGCTTTTGCTTATCTGTAAAGGTTTTAACTTCTCCATCAAATCTGAATGAGATCCCTGCTGGGTAGAGTAATCTTGCTTGTAGGTTTTTCTCCTTCATCACTTTAAATATTTCCTGCCTCTCCCTTCTGGCTTGCAGAGTTTCTGCTGAAAGATCAGCTGTTAACCTTATGGAGGTTCCCTTATGTGTGATTTGTTGTTTTTCCCTTGCTGCTTTTAATATTTGTTCTTTGTATTTAATTTTTGATAGTTTGATTAATATGTGTCTTGGCGTGTTTCTCCTGGGATTTAACCTGTATGGGACTGTCTGTGATTCCTGCACTTGATTAACTATTTCCTTTTCTATATCAGGGAAGTTTTCAACTATAATTTCTCAGTCCCTTTCTTTTCCTCATTTTCTTCTGGGACCCCTTAATTCGAATGTTGGTGCGTATAATGTTGTCCTAGAAGTGTCTGAATGTATCCTCAATTCTTTTCATTTTTTTTTACTTTATTCTGCTCTGCAGTAGTTATTTCCACTCTTTTATCTTCCAGGTCACTTATCTGTTCTTCTGCCTCAGTTATTCTGCTATTTATCCCTTCTAGAGAATTTTTAATTTCATTTATTGTGTTGTTCCTCACTGTTTGTTTGCAGTATAGTTTTTCTAGTTTCTTGTTAAAAGTTTCTTTTATTTTCTCCATTCAATTTCCAAGATTTTGGATCATCTTTAATATCATGGTTATGAATTCTTTTTCAGGTAGACTGCCTATTTCCTGTTCGTTTGATAGGTCTGGTGGGTTTTTGCCTTGCTCCCTCATCTGCTGTGTCTTTCTCTGTCTTCTCATTTTGCTTAACTTACTGTGTTTGGGGTCTCCTTATCGCAGGCTGCAGGTTCGTAGCTCCCATTGTTTTTGGTGTCTGTCCCCCGTGGCTGATGTTGGTTGAGTGGGTTGTGTAGGCTTCCTGGTGGAGGGGACTAGTGCCTGTATTCTGGTGCATGACGCTGGATCTTGTCCTTCTGGTGTGCAGGTCCACGTCTGGTGGTGTGTTTTGGGGTGTCTGTGGCCTTTCTATGATTTTAGGCAGCCTTTGTGCTAGTGGATGGGGTTGTGTTCCTGTCTTGTTACTTGTTTGGCATTGGGTGTCCAGCACTGTAGCTTGCTGGCCGTTGAGTGGAGCTGGGTCTTGGCGTTGAGATGGAGATCTCTGGGAGATTTTCCCTGTTTGATATTACATGTAGCTGGTAGGTCTCTTGTGGACTAGTGTCCTGAACTTGGCTGTCCCACCTCAGTGGCACAACGTTGATGCCTGGTTGGAGCACCAAGAGCCTGTCCTCTGCACGGCTCAGAATGAAAGGGAGGAAAAATAGAAAGAATGAAAGAAGATAAAATAAATAAAATTAAATAAATGTAATTAAGTAAACAATAATTATTAAGACAAAAATTTATTTTATTAATAAAAAAGAAGGCCCTGGTCTGATTCCGTCCTGCGCGACTGTTCTTTTGAATGGTAGTCTTTTATCTCCGTCCACTTTCTCTCCCACCGAAGTGCGTGCCACCAACCCATGGAAGATTTGATGGACATGGACATGAGCCCCCTGAGGTCCCAGAACTATCTTTTCGTTTGTGAACTAAAGGCTGACAAAGATTATCACCTTAAGGTGGATAATGATGAAAATGAGCACCAGTTATCTTAAGAACGGTCAGTTTAGGGGCTGGCACAAAGGATGAATTGCACATTGTCGAAGCAGAGGCGATGAATTATGATGGCAGTCCAATTAAAGTAACACTGGCACCTTTGAAACTGTCTGTGCAGCCAACGGTTTTCCTTGGGGGCTTTGAAATAACACCACCTGTGGTCTTATGGTTGAAGTGTGGTTCAGGGCCTGTGCATATTAGTGGATAGCACTTAGTAGCTGTGGAGGAAGATGAAGAATCAGAAGATGAAGAGGAGGAGGATGTGAAACTCCTAAGTATATCTGGAAAGCGTTCTGCCCCTGGAAGTGGTAGCAAGATTCCACAGAAAAAAGTAAAACTTGCTGCTGATGAAGATGATGATGATGATGATGATGATGATGACGATGATGATGAAGATGATGATGATGATGACTTTGATGATGAGGAAGCCGAAGAAAAAGCTCCAGTAAAGAAATCTGTACGAGATACTCCAGCCAAAAATGCACAAAAATCAAACCAGAATGGAAAAGACTCAAAACCATCAACACCAAGATCAAAAGGTCAAGAATCCTTCAAAAAACAGGAAAAAACTCCTAAAACACCAAAAGGACCTAGCTCTGTAGAAGACATTAAAGCAAAAATGCAAGCAAGTATAGAAAAAGGTGGTTCCTTTCCCAAAGTGGAAGCCAAATTCATCAATTATGTGAAGAATTGTTTCTGGATGACTGACCAGGAGGCTATTCAAGATCTCTGGCAGTGGAGGAAGTCTTTTTAAGAAAATAGTTTAAACAGTTTGTTAAAATTTTCCGTCTTATTTCATTTCTGTAACAGTTGATATCTGGCTGTCCTTTTTATAATGCAGAGTGATAACTTTCCCTACCGTGTCTGATAAATGTGTCCAGGTTCCATTGCCAAGAATGTGTTGTCCAAAATGCCTGTTTAGTTTTTAAAGTTGGAACTCCACCCTTTGCTTGGTTTTAAGTATGTATGGAATGTTATGATAAGACATAGTAGTAGTGGTGGTCAGACAAATGGAAATGGTGGGGGGACAAAAATATACATGTGAAATAAACTCAGTATTTTAATACAGTAAAAAAAGGAAAAAGGACAGAGAGAACCCCAGGGCAAATGATAAAAGCAAAGCTATACAGACAAAATCACACACAGAAGCATACATGTACCCACTCAAAAAAAAGAAAAACAGAAATATATATTTATATATATCATTACTCCCAAGGTCCACCTCTTCAATTTGGGATGATTCATTGCCTATTCACGTATTCCACATATGCAGGGTACATCAAGTTGATTGTGGAGATTTAATCTGCTGCTCCTGAGACTGCTGGGAGAGATTTCCCTTTCTCTTCTTTGTTTGCACAGCTCCCGGGGTTCAGCTTTGGATTTGGACCCACCTCTGCATGTAGGTCACCTGCGGGTGACTGCTATTCACTCAGACAGAACGGGGTTAAAGAAGCAGCTAATTTGGTAGCTCTGGCTCGCTGTGGTCAGGGGGAGGGAGGGATACGGATGTGGGGCGAGCCTGCAGTGGCAGAGGGGCCAGTGTGACATTGCACCAGTCCAAGGCATGCCGTGTGTTCTCCCGGGGAAGTTCTCCCTAGATTACGTGACCCTGGCAGTGGCAGGCTGCACAGGCTCCTGGGAGGGAAGGTGTGGGTATTGACCTGTGCTTGCACACAGACTTCTTGGTGGGTGCAGCAGCAGCCTTAGCCTCTCATGCACATCTCTGTGGTCCATGCTGGTAGTCGCGACTCGCGCCCATCTCTGGAGATCCTTTAAGTGGCGTTCTGAATCCCCTCTCCTCGTGTACCAGGAAACAAAGAGACAAGAAAAAGTCTCCTGCCTCTTTGCCATCTCCAGACATTTTCCCGGACTCCCTCCCAGCTAACTGTGGTGCACTAGCCCCCTTCAGGCTGTGTTCACGCAGCCAGCCCCAGTCCGCTCCCAGGGATCCAACCTCGGATGCCCAAGCCTCAGCTCCAGGCCCCCACCCATCCCAGCGGGAGAGCAAACAAGCCTCTCTGGCTGCTGAGTGCTGGTCAGCACCGATCCTCTGTGCGGGAATCTCCCCGCTTTGCCCTCCGCAACCCTGTTTCTGTGCTCTCCTCTGAGGCTCCGAAGCTTCCCCACTCCGTGACCCGCAGTCTCCGACTGCAAATGGGCTTCCTAGTGTGTGGAAACCTTTCCCCCTTCACAGCTCCCTCCCACTGGTGCAGGTCCCATCCCTATTCTTTTGTCTCTGTTTTTTCTTTTTTCTTTTGCCCTACCCAGGTACCTGAGGGAGTTTCTTGCATTCTGGGAGGTCTGAGTTCTTCTGCCAGCGTTCAGTAGGTGTTCTGTAGGAGTTGTTCCACATGTAGATGTATTTCTGATGTATTTTTGAGGAGGAAGGTGATCTCCACGTCTTACTCTTCTGCCATCTTGAAGCTCCTCCCTCATTGTAGTTTTGATTTGCATTTCTCTAATGATTAGTGATGTTGAGCATCCTTTCATGTGTTTGTTGGCAATCTGTATATCTTTGGAGAAATGTCTATTTAGGTTTTCTGCCTGTTTTTCCATTGGGTTGTTTGTTTTTTTGATATTAAGCTGCATGAGCTGCTTGTAAATGTTGGAGATTAATCCTTTGTCAGTTGTTTCATCTGCAAATATTTTCTACCATTCTGAGGGTTGTCTTTTCATTTTTTTATGTTTTCCTTTGCTGTGCAAAACTTTTAAGTTTCATTAATTCCCATTTGTTTCTTTTTGCTTCTATTTCCATTTCTCTAGGAGGTGCGTCAAAAAGGATCTTGCTGTGATTTATGTCATAGAGGGTTCTGCCTATGTTTTCCTCTAAGAGTTTGTTAGCGTCTGGCCGTACATTTAGGTCTTTAATCCATTTTGAGTTTACTTTTGTGTATGGTGTTAGGGAGTTTTCTAATTTCATTCTTTTACATGTAGCTGTCCAGTTTTCCCAGCACCACTTATTGAAGAGGCTGTCTTTTCTCCATTGTATATCCTTGCCTCCTTTATCAAAGATAAGGTGACCATATGTGTGTGGGTTTACCTATGGGCTTTCTATCCTGTTCCATTGATTGATATTTCTGTTTCTGTGCCAGTACCATACTGTCTTCATTACTGTAGCTTTGTAGTCTCGTCTGAAGTCAGGGAGCCTGATCCCTGCAGCTCCATTATGCTTCCTCAAGATTGCTTTGGCTATTTCGGGATCTTTTGGTTTGCATAAAAACTGTGAGATTACTGTTCTAGTTCTGTGAAAAGTGCCAGTGGTAGTTTTATAGGGATTGCATTGAATCAGTAGATCGCTTTGGGTAGTAGAGTCATTTTCACAATGTTGATTGTTCCAATCCAAAAACATGGTATATCTCTCCATGTATTTGTATCATCTTTAACTTTTTTCATCAGTGTCTTATAATTTTCTACATACAGGTCTTTTGTCTCCTTAGGTAGGTTTATTCCTGGATATTTCATTCTTTTGGTTGCAGTGGTAAATGTGAGTGTTTTCTTAATTTCACTTTCAGATTTTTCATGATTAGTGTATAGGAATGCAAGTGATTTCTGTGCATTAATTTTGTATCCTCCTCCTTTACCAAATTCATTGATTAGCTCTAGTAGTTTTCTGGTAGCATCTTTAGGATTCTCTATGTATAGTATCATGTCATCTGCAAACAGTGGCAGCTTTACTTGTTCTTTTCCGATTTGTATTCCTTTTATTTCTTTTTCTTCTCTGATTGCTGTGGCTAAAACTTCCAAAACTATGTTGAATAATAGTGGTGAGAGTGGGCAACCTTGTCTTGTTCCAGATCTTGGTGGAAATGGTTTTAGTTTTTCACCATTGAGGACAATGTTGGCTGTAGGTTTGTCATATATGGCCTTTATTATGTTGAGGAAAGTTCCCTCTATGCCTACTTTCTGCAGGACTTTTATCATAAATCGGTGTTGAATTTTGTTGAAAGCTTTCTCTGCATCTATTGAGATGATTGTATGGTTTTTCTCCTTCAATTTGTTAATATGGTGTGTCACGTTGATTGATTTGCATATATTGATGAATCCTTGCATTCCTGGAATAAACCCCACTTGATCATGGTGTATGATCCCTTTAATGTGCTGTTGGATTCTGTTTGCTGGTATTTTGTTGAGGATTTTTTCATCTATGTTCATCAGTGATATTGGCCTGTAGATTTCTTTCTTTGTGACATCTTTGTCTAGTTTTGGTATCAGGGTGATCTTGGCCTCGTAGAATGTGTTGGAGAGTGTTCCTCCCTCTGCAATATTTAGGAAGTTTGAGAAGGGTAGGTGTTAGCCCTTCTCTAAATGTTTGATAGAATTCGCCTGTGAAGCCATCTGGTCCTGGACTTTTGTTTGTTGGAAGAGTTTTAATCCCAGTTTCAATTTCAGTGCCAGTGATTGTTTTTTTTTATATTTTCTATTTCTTCCTGGTTCAGTCTCAGAAGGTTGCGCATTTCAAAGAATTTCTAAAGTTCTTTCATGCAGTTCATTTTATTGGCATATAGTGTCTTGTAGTAATCTCTCATGATCCTTTGTATTTCTGCAGTGTCAGATGTTACTTCTCCTTTTTCATTTCTAATTCTATTGATTTGAGTCTTCTCTCTTTTTTTTGATGCGTCTGGCTAACGGTTTATCAATTTTGTTTATCTTATCAGAGAAGCATCTTTTAGTTGTTTTTATTTTTTAACATCTTTATTAGAGTATAATTGCTTTACAATGGTGTCTATGTTTCTGCTTTAAAACAAAGTGAATCAGTTATACATATACATATGTCCCCATATCTCTACAATCGTGCATCTCCCTCCCTCCCACCCTCCCTATCCCACCCCTCTAGGTGTTCACAAAGCACTGAGCTCATCTCCCTGTGCTCTGCGGCTCCTTCCCACTAGCTATCTATTTTACGTTTGGTAGTGTATATATGTCCATGCCACTCTCTCACTTTGTCCCAGCATACCCTTTCCTCTCCCTATATCCTCAATTCGATTCTCTAGTACGTTTTCATCTTTATTCCTGTGTTGCCCCTGATTCTTCTGACCGTTTTCTTTTCAAAGAAACAGCTTTTAGTTTTATTGATCTTTGCTTTCATTTCCTTCATTTGTTTGTCATTTATTTGTGATCTGATCTTTATGACTTCTTACCTTCTGCTAACTTTGTGGGATTTTGTTCTTCTTTCTCTAATTGCTTTAGCTGTAAGGTTAGGTTGTTTATTTCAGAGGTTTCTTGTTTCTTAAGGTAGGACTGTATTGCTATAAACTTCCGTCTTAGAACTGCTTTTGCTGCGTCTCATAGGTTTTGCTCTTCGTGTTTTCATTGTCATTTGTTTCTAGGTATTTTTTTGATTTCCTCTTTGATTTCTTCAGTGATCTCTTGGTTATTAAGTAGTGTGTTGTTTAGCCTCCATGTGTTTGTATGTCTTACAGGTTTTTTCCTGTAATTGATATCTAGTCTCATACCATTGTTGTCGGAAAAGATAATTGATATAATTTCAATTTTCCTAATTTCACCAAGGCTTGATTTGTGACCCAAGATATCATCTATCCTGGAGAATGTTCCATGAGCACTTTAGAAGAATGTGTATTCTGTTGTTTTTGGATGGAATGTCCTATAAATATCAATTAAGTCCATCTTGTTTAATGTATCATTTAAAGCTTGTGTTTCCTCATTTATTTTCATTTTGGATCATACGTCCATTGGTGAAAGTGGGGTGTTAAAGTCCCCTACTATGACTGTGATACTGTCGATTTCCCCTTTTATGGCTGTTAGTATTTGCCTTATGGAGTGAGGTACTCCTATGTTGGGTGCATAAGTACTTACAGTTGTTATATCTTCTTCTTGGATTGATCCCTTGACCATTATGTAGTGTCCTTCTTTGTCTCTTGTAATAGTCTTTGTTTCAAAGTCTATTTTGTCAGATATGAGAATTGCTACTCCAGCTTGCTTTTGATTTCCATTTGCATGGGATATGCAAATCCCATGTGGGGCGAGCCAGCAGTGGCACAGGCCAGTGTGACATTGCACCAGCCTGAGGCGTACCGTGTGTTCTCCCGGGGAATTTTCCTCAAGATCACATGACTCTGGCAGTGGCAGGCTGCACAGGCTCCTGTGAGGCGAGGTGTGGATAGTGACTGTTGCTTGCACACAGACTTCTTCGTGGCTGCAGCAGAAGCCTTAGCGTTTCAAGCCCGTCTCTGGGGTCCATGCTGATAGCCGGGGCTCGTGCCCGTCTCTGGAGCTCCTTTAAGTGGCGCTCTAAATTCCCTCTCCTAGTGCACCAGAAAACAAAGAGGCAAGAAAAAGTCTCTTGCCTCTTTGTTAGCTCCAGACTTTTCCCGGACTCCTTCGCAGCAAGCTGTGGTGCACTAACCCCCGTCAGGCTGTGTTCACGCTTCCAGCCCCAGTCCTCCCCCTGGGATCTGACCTCGGATGCCCAAACCTCAGCTCCAGGCCCCCGCCAGTCCCAGCAGGAGAGCAGAAAAGCCTCTCTGACTGGTGAGTGCTGGTCAGCACCGATCCTCTGTGCAGGAATCTCTCCTCTTTGCCCTCTGAACCCCTCTTTCTCTGCTCTCCTCAATGGCTCCGAAGTCTCCATCCTCCGCCACCAGCAGTCTCCGACTGCGAAGGGGCATCCCAGTGTGTAGAAAGCTTTCCTCCTTCACAGCTCCCTCCCACTGGTGCAGGTCCATTCCCTATCCTGTGGTCTGTGGTTTTTCTTTTTTCTTTTTCCCTACCCATTGTATGTGAGGGAGTTTCTTGCGTTTTGGGAGGTCTGAGGTCTTCTGCCAGCGTTCAGTAGGTGTTCTGTAGGAGTTGTTCCACATGTAGATGTATTTCTGATGTATTTGTGGGGAGGAAGGTGATCTCCACGTCTTACTCGTCCACCATCTTGAAGCTCCTCCCTCATTGTAGTTTTGATTTGTATTTCTGTAATGATTAGTGATGTTGATCATCCTTTCATGTGTTTGTTGGCAATCTGTATATCTTCTTTGTAGAAATGTCTATGTAGGTGTTATGCCCATTTTTGGATTGGGTTTTTGTTTTTTTCATATTGAGCTGCATGTGGTGCTTGTAATTTTGGAGATTAATCCTTTGTCAGTTGTTCCATTTGCTAATATTTTCTACCATTCTGAGGGTTGTCTTTTCATCTTTTTTCTGTTTTCATTTGCTGTGCAAAACCTTTTAAGTTTCATTAGGTCCCATTTGTTTATTTTTGCTTTTATTTCCATTTCTCTAGGAGGTGTGTCAAAAAGGATCTTGCTGTGATTTATGTCATAGAGTGTTCTGCCTCTGTTTTCCTCTAAGAGTTTGATAGCGTCTGGCCTTACATTTAGGTCTTTAATCAATTTTGAGTTTACTTTTGTGTATGGTGTTAGGGAGTGTTCTAATTTCATTCTTTTACATGTAGCTGTCCAGTTTTCCCAGCACCACTTATTGAAGTGGCTGTCTTTTTTCCATTGTGTATTCTCGCCTCCTTTATCAAAGATAAGGTGACCATATGTCTGTGGGTTTATCTCTGGGCCTTCTATTCTGTTCGTTTGATCTATATTTCCTTTTCTGTGCCAGTACCATACTGTCTTCATTACTGTAGCTTTGTAGTCTCGTCTGAAGTCAGGGAGCCTGATTCCTCCAGCTCCATTTTGCTTTCTCAAGATTGCTTTGGCTATTCGGGATCTTCTGGTTTGCATAAAAACTGTGAAGTTATTGTTCTAGTTCTGTGAAAAGTGCCAGTGGTAGTTTTATAGGGATTGCATTGAATCAGTAGATTGTTTTGGGTAGTAGAGCATTTTAACAATGTTGATTCTTCCAAACCAAGAACATGGTATATCTCTCCATCTATTTGTATCATCTTTAATTTCTTTCATCAGTGTCATCATTTTCTGCATACGGGTCTTTTTTCTTCTTAGATAGGTTTATTCCTAGATATTTTATTCTTTTGGTTGCAATGGTAAATGCGAGTGTTTTCTTAATTTCACTTTCAGATTTTTCATGACTAGCGTATAGGAATGCAAGAGATTTCTGTGCATTAATTTTGTATCCTCCTAATTTACCAAACACATTGATTAGCTGTAGTAATTTTCTGGTAGCATCTTTAGGATTCTCTATGTATAGTATCATGTCATCTGCAAGCAGTGACAGTTTTACTTGTTCTTTTCCAATTTGGATTCCTTCTATTTTTTTTTTTCCTCTGATCGCTGTGTCTAAAACTTCCAAAACTATGTTGAATAGTGGTGAGAGTGGGCAACCTTGTCTTGTTCCTGATCTTAGTGGAAATGGTTTCATTTTTTCACCATTAAGGACAAGGTTTGCTGTGGGTTTGTTATATATGGCCTGTATTATGTTGAGGAAAGTTCCCTCTATGCCTACTTTCTGGAGGGTTTTTATCAAAAATGAGTGTTGAATTTTGTCGAAAGCTTTCTTTGTATCTATTGAGATGATCATATGGTTTTTCTCCTTCAATTTGTTAATATGGTGTATCACGTTGATTGATTTGCATATATTGAAGAAGCCTTGCATTCCTGGGATAAACCACATTGGGTCATAGTGTATGATCCCTTTAATGTGCTGTAGGATTCTGTTTGCTAGTATTTTGTTGAGTATTTTTGCGTCTATTCTATGTTTAGAGAAACATCTTTATTGCGGTATAATTCCTTTACAATGGTGTCTTAGTTTCTGCTTTATAACAAAGTGAATCAGTTATACATATACATATATTCCCATATCTCTTCCCTCTTGCATCTTACTCCCTCTCACCCTCCATATCCCACCCCTCTAGGTGGTCACAGAGCAGAGAGCTGATCTCCCTGTGCTATGAGGTTGCTTCCCACTAGCTATCTATTTTACGTTTGGTAGTGTATATATGTCCATGCCACTCTCTCACTTCGTCAC
Source organism: Eschrichtius robustus (assembly GCF_028021215.1). NCBI lineage: Eukaryota > Metazoa > Chordata > Mammalia > Artiodactyla > Eschrichtiidae > Eschrichtius > Eschrichtius robustus. Next base: position 52,972,750 of record NC_090845.1, on the reverse strand, counting down.
ATCTTACCCTTCCCCCTCCCCATATCCTCAAGTCCATTCTCTAGTAGGTCTGTGTCTCTATTCCCGTCTTGCCACTAGGTTCCTCATGACTTTTTTTTCCCCCTTAGATTCCATATATATGTGTTAGCATACTCTATTTGTTTTTCTCTTTCTGACTTACTTCACTCTGTATGACAGACTCTAGCTCCATCCACCTCACTACAAATAACTCTATTTCGTTACTTTTTATGGCTGACTAATATCCCATTGTATATATGTGCCACATCTTCTTTATCCATTCATCTGATGATGGACATTTAGGTTGCTTCCATGTCCTGGCTATTGTAAATAGAGCTGCAATGAACATTTTGATGCATGACTCTTTTTGAATTATGGTTTTCTCAGGGTATATCCCCAGTAGTGAGATTGTTGGGTCATATGGTACTTCTATTTTTAGTTTTATAAGGAACCTCCATACTGTTCTCCATAGTGGCTGTATCAATTTACATTCTGACCATCAGTGCAAGAGGGTTCCCATTACTCCACACCCTCTCCAGCATTTATTATTTCTAGATTTTTTGATGATGGCCATTCTGAACGGTGTGAGGTGATATCTGATTGTAGTTTTGATTTGCATTTCTCTAATGATTAATGATGTTGAGCATTCTTTCATGTGTTTGTTGGCAATCTGTATATGTTCTTTGGAGAAATGTCTATTTAGGTCTTTTGCCCATTTTTGGATTGGGTTTTTTGTTTTTTGTTATTGAGTTGCATGTGCTGCTTGTAAATTTTGGAGATTAATCCTTTGTCAGTTGCTTTATTGGCAAATATTATTTCCCATTCTGCAGGTTGTCTTTTGGTCTTCTTTATGGTTTCATTTGCTGTGCAGGAGCTTTTACGTTTCTGTAGGTCCCATTTGTTTATTATTGTTTTTATTTCCATTTCTCTAGGAGATGGGTCAAAAAGGATCTTTCTGTGATTTATGTCATAGAGTGTTCTGCTTATGTTTTCCTCTAAGAATTTGAGAGTATCTGGCCTTACATTTAGGTTTTTAATCCATTTTGAGTTTATTTTTGTGTATGGTGTTAGAGAGTGTTCTAATTTGATACTTTTACATGTACCTGTCCAGTTTTCCTAGCACCACTTTTTGAAGAAGCTGTCTTTTCTCCACTGTATATACTTGCCTCCTTTATCAAAGAGAAGGTGACCATATGTTCATGGGTGTAAGTCTGGGCTTTCAATCCCGTTCCATTGATCTATATTTCTGTTTTTGTGCCAGTACCATACTGTCTTGATTACTGTAGCTTTGTAGTATAGTCTGAAATCAGGGAGCCTGATTCATCCAGCTCCGTTTTTCTTTCTCAAAATTGCTTTGGCTGTTCGGGGTCTTTTGTGTTTCCATACAAATTGTGAATTTTTTGTGCTAGTTCTGTGAAAAATGGCAGTGGTAATTTGATAGGGATTGCATTGAATCTGTAGATTGCTTTGGGTAGTAGAGTCATTTTCATAATGTTGATTCTTCCATTCCAAGAACACGGTATATCTGTCCATCTATTTTTATCAGCTTTAATTTCTTTCATCAGTATCTTATAATTTTCTGCATACAAGTGTTTTGTCTCCTTAGGTAGATTTATTCCTAGATGTTTTATTCTTTTTGTTGCAATGGTAAATGGTAGTGTTTTCTTAATTTCACTTTCAGATTTTTCATCATCAGTGTATAGGAATGCAAGAGATTTCCATGCATTAATTTTGTATCCTGCTACTTTACCAAATTCATTGATTAGCTCTAGTAGTCTTCTGGTAGCATCTTTAGGATTCTCTATGTATAGTATCATGTAACTCCAAACAGTGACAGCTATATTTCTTCTTTTCCAATATGGATTCCTTTTATTTATTTTTCTTCTCTGATTGCTGTGGCTAAAACTAACAAAACTATGTTGAATAATAGTGATGAGAGTGGGCAACCTTGTCTTGTTCCTGATCTTAGTGGAAATGGTTTCAGTTTTTCACCATTGAGGACAATGTTGGCTTAGGTTTTGTCATATATGGCCTTTATTACGTTGAGGAAACTTCCCTCTATGCCTACTTTCTGGAGGGTTTTTATCATAAATGGGTGTTGAATTTTGTTGAAAGCTTTCTCTGTATCTACTGAGATGATCATGTGGTTTTTCTCCTTCAATTTGTTAATATGGAGTATCACGTTGATTGATTTGCATATATTGAAGTATCCTTGCATTCCTGATATAAACCCCACTTGATCATAGTGTATAATTCTTTTAATGTGGTGTTGGATTCCATATGCTAGAATTTTGTTGAGGATTTTTGCATCTATGTTCATCAGTGTTATTGGCCTGTAGTTTTCTTTCTTTGTGACATCCTTTTCTGGTTTTGGTATCAGAGTGATTGTGGCATCGTAGAATGAGTTTGGGAGTATTCCTCCCTCTGCTATAGTTTGGAAGAGTCTGAGAAGGATAGGTGTTAGCTCTTCTCTTAATGTTTCATAGAATTCGGCTGTGAAGCCATCTGGTCCTGGGCTTTTGTTTTTTGGAAGATTTTTAATCGCAGTTTCAATTTCAGTGCCTGTGATTGGTCTGTTCATATTTTCTATTTCTTCCTGTATCAGTCTCCGAAGGTTGTGCATTTTTAAGAATTCGTCCATTTCTTCCAAGTTGTCCATTTTATTGGCATACAGTTGCTTGTAGTAATCTCTCATGATTGATTGTATTTCTGCAGTGTCAGTTGTTACTTCTCCTATTTCATTTCTGTTTTTATAGATTTGAGTCTTCTCCCTTTCTTTCTTGATAAGTCTGGCTAATGGTTTATCAGTTTTGTTTATCTTGTCAAAGAACCAGCTTTTAGTTTTATTGATGTTTGTTATCATTTCCTTCATTTCTTTTTCATTTATTTCTCATCTGATATTTATGATTTCTTTCCTTCTACTAACTTTGGGGTTCTTTTGTTCTTCTTTCTCTAATTGCTTTAGGGGTAAGGTTAGGGATTTTTTTTTTAAACTCTCTTTTGATTTTTTATTTAAATTTTATTTATTTATTTATTTATTTATTTTTGGTTGTGTTGGGTCTTCGTTTCTGTGTGAGGGTTTTCTCTAGTTGTGGCAAGTGGGAGCCACTCTTCATCGCAGTGTGTGGGCCTCTCTCTATCGCGGCCTCTCTTGTTGTGGAGCACAAGCTCCAGACGCTCAGGCTCAGCAATTGTGGCTCACAGGCCTAGTCGCTCCGTGGCATGTGGGATCTTCCCAGACCACGGCTCGAATCTGCGTCCCCTGCATTGGCAGGCAGATTCTCAGCCACTGCGCCACCAGGGAAGCCCCAAGGTTAGGTTTTTTATTTGAGATGTTTCTTGTTTCTTAAGGTAGGGTTGTATAGTTTTAATCTTCCCTCTTAGAACTGCTTCTGCTGCATCCCATAGGTTTTGGGTCGTTGTGTTTTCATTGTCATTTGTGTATATGTATTTTTTGATTTCCTCTTTGAATTCTTCAGTGATCTCTTGGTTATTAAGTAGTGTGTTGTTTAGCCTCCATGTTTTTGTGTTTCTTAAAGATTTTTTCCTGTAATTAATATCTTGTCTCATAGCGTTGTGCTCAGAAAAGATACTTGATACGATTTCAATTTTCTTTTTTTTTTAACATCTTAATTGGAGTATAATTGCTTTACAATGGTGTGTTAGTTTCTGCTTTATAAAACAAGTAAATCAGTTATACATGTACATATGTTCCTATATGTCTACCCTCTTGCATCTCCCTCCCTCCCACCCTCCCTATCCCACCCCTGTAGGCGGTCACAAATCACCGAGCTGATCTCCCTGTGCTATGCGTCTGCTTCCCACTAGCTATCTATTTTACGTTTGGTAGTTTATATATGTCCATGCCACTCTCTCACTTTGTCACATCTTACCCTTCCCCCTCCCCATATCCTCAAGCCCATTCTCTAGTAGGTCTGTGTCTTTATTCCCGTCTTGCCACTAGGTTCTTCATGACCCTTTTTTTCCCCTTAGATTCCATATATATGTGTTAGCATACTGTATTTGTTTTTCTCTTTCTGACTTACTTCACTCTGTATGACAGACTCTAACTCCATCCACCTCACTACAAATACCTCCATTTCATTTCATTTTATGGCTGAATAATATTCCATTGTATATAAGTGCCACAACTTCTTTATCCATTCATCCAATGATGGACACTTAGGTTGCTTCCAAGCCCTGGGTATTGTAAATAGAGCTGAAATGAACATTTTGGTACCTGACTCTTTTTGAATTATGGTTTTCTCAGGGTATATGCCCAGGAGTGGGATTGCTGTGTCGTATGGTAGTTCTATTTTTAGTTTTTCAAGGAACCTCCATACTGTTCTCCATAGTGGCTGTATCAATTTACATTCTGACCATCAGTGCAAGAGTGTTCCCTTTTCTCCACACCCTCTCCAGCATTTATTATTTCTAGAATTTTTGATGAAGGCCATTCTGACCGGTGTGAGGTGATACCTCAATGTAGTTTTGATTTACATTTCTCTAATGATTAGTGATATTGAGCATTCTTTCATGTGTTTGTTGACAATCTGTATATCTTCTTTGGAGAAATGTCTATTTAGGTCTTCGGCCCGTTTTTGGGTTGGTTTTTTTTTTTTTTTTTTGTTATTGAGCTGCTTTTAAATTTTGGAGATTAATCTTTTGTCAGTTGCTTCATTTGCAAATATTTTCTCCAGTTCTGAGGGCTGTCCTTTGGTCTTGTTTATGGTTTTCTTTGCTGTGCAAAAGTTATTAAGTTTCATTAGGTCCCATTTGGTGGGTCAAAAAGGATTTGCTGTAATTTATGTCATAGAGTGTTTTGCCTATGTTTTCCTCTAAGAGTTTGATAGTGTCTGGCCTTACATTTAAGTCTTAATCCATTTTGAATTTATTTTGTGTATGGTGTTAAGGAGTGTTCTAATTTCATACTTTTACGTGCACCTGTCCAGTTTTCCCATCAGCACTTATTGAAGAGGCTGTCTTTTCTCCACTGTATATGCTTTCCTCCTTTATCAAAGAGAAGGTGACCATATGTGCGTGGGTTTATCTCTGGGCTTTCTATCCTGTTCCATTGATCTATGTTTCTGTTTTTGTGACAGTACCATACTGTCTTGATTACTGTAGCTTTGTAGTATAGTCTGAAGCCAGGGAGCCTGATTCCTCCAGCTCCATTTTTCGTTCTGAAGATTGCCTTGGCTATTGAATCTGTAGATCGCTTTGGGTAGTAGAGTCATTTTCACAATGTTGATTCTTCCAATCCAAGAACATGGTATATCTCTCCATCTATTTTTATTGTCTTTAATTTCTTTCTTCAGTGTCTTATAATTTTCTGCATACAGGTCTTTTGTCTCCTTAGGTAGGTTTATTCCTAGATATTTTATTCTTTTTGTTGCAATGGTAAATGAGAGTGTTTTCTTAATTTCATTTTCAGATTTTTCATCTTTAGTGTATAGGAATGCAAGAGATTTCTGTGCATTAATTTTGTAACCTGCTACTTTACCTAATTCATTGATTAGCTCTAGTAGTTTTCTGGTAGCATCTTTGGGATTCTCTATGTATAGTATCATGTCATCTGCAAACAGTGACAGCTTTACTTGTTCTTTTCCGATTTGTATTCCTTTTATTTCTTTTTCTTCTCTGATTGCTGTGGCTAAAACTTCCAAAACTATGTTGAATAATAGTGGTGAGAGTGGGCAACCTTGTCTTGTTCCTGATCTTTGTGGAAATGGTTTCAGTTTTTCACCATTGAGGACGATGTTGGCTTTGGGTTTGTCATATATGGCCTTTATTATGTTGAGAAATGTTCCCTCTATGCCTACTTTCTGCAGGGCTTTTATCATAAATCGGTGTTGAATTTTGTTGAAAGCTTTCTCTGCATCTCTTGAGATGATCGTATAGTTTTTCTCCTTCAATTTGTTAATATGGTGTGTCATGTTGATTGATTTGCATATATTGAAGAATCCTTGCATTCCTGAAATAAACCCCACCTGATCATGGTGTATGATCCCTTTAATGTGCTGTTAGATTCTGTTGGCTGGTATTTTGTTGAGGATTTCTTCATCTATGTTCATCAGTGATATTGGCCTGTAGATTTCTTTCTTTGTGACATCTTTGTCTAGTTTTGGTATCAGGGTGATCTTAGCCTCATAGAATGTGTTGGGGAGTGTTCCTCCCTCTGCAATATTTTGGAAGAGTTTGAGAAGTGTAGGTGTTAGCCCTTCTCTAAATGTTTGATAGAATTCTCCTGTGAAGCCATCTGGTCCTGGGTTTTTGTTTGTTCGTAGATTTTTAATCACAGTTTCAATTTCAGTGCTTGTGATTGGTCTGTTCATATATTCTATTTCTTCCTGGTTCAGTCTCAGTAGGTTGTGCATTTCTAATAATTTGTCCATTTATTCCAGGTTGTCCATTTTATTGGCATCGAATTTCTTGTAGTAATCTCTACTCTGCCTTTTAAAGAATGAAATAATGCCTTTTGCAGCAACATGCATGAACCTAGAGATTGTCATACTAAGTGAAGTCAAACAGAGAAAGGCAAATATATGATATCATGCATATGTGGAATCTAATTTTCAAAAATGATATAAGTGTACTAATTTACAAAACAGAAACAGATGCACAGATTTCTAAACAAACTTATGGTTACCATGGGGTAAATTGGGGGGGGGATACATTAGGGGCTTAGGATTAACATACACTACTATATATAAAATAATCAACGAGGATCTACTGTATAGCACAGAGAATTTGATTCAATATTCTGTGATAAGCTATATTAGAAAAGAATCTGAAAAAGAATCAATATATGTGTATGTGTTACTGAATCACTGTGGTGTACACCTGAAACTAACACCAGATTGTAAATAAACTATATTCCAATAAAATTTTAAAAATAAAATAAAATAAAAATGAAACAATGTGTTTCCTGCTGCTTTTGGATGGAATGCTCTAGATGTATCAATTTAGTCCATCTGGTCTAATGTTACATTTAAGGCCAGTGCTTTCTTATGATTTTTTGTGTGGATTATATATCCATTGATGTAAGTGTGCTGTTAAAGTCCCCTGGTATTATTGTGTTACTGTTGATTTCTTCTGTTATGCCCATTCATATTTGCCTTATATGCTTAGGTGTGCCTACATTGGTTACATATATATGTATAACTGTTATATCTTTTTCTTGGATTAATCCCCTGATCATTATGTAGTGCCCTTCTTTATCATTTGTAACAGTCTTTATTTTATAGTCTATTTTGTCTGATAGAAATATTGTTACTTCAGCTTTCTTTTGATTTCCATATGCATGGAACACATTTTTTCCATCCCTTCACTTTCATGAGTGGGTGTGGAGAAAAAGGAACTCTCCTACCCCTCTGATCTATTTAGATCTTTTGCCCATTTTGTGTTGTTTTGGTTGGAGTATTTAGTCCATTTACATTTAAAGTAATTATCAATATGTATGTTCTTTTTGCCATTTTGTTACTTTGTTTTCTGTTGTTTTTGTAGGACTTTTTTGCTTTCTTCTTCTTTTGTTCTCTTCTCTTTGGATTTGATGACTATCATTAGTGTTGTTTAGATTGATTTTTCTTTTTTCTGCGTATATTTTTGTTTGTTGTTCCATGAGGTTTTTACATAGCTGTCTATATATGTGTGTGTGTGTGTGTGTGTATCACTTAATAGCTAATGCATTCTAAAAATCCTGCATTTGTGAATGGCCATCATTAAAAAGTCTATAAATAGACTTTTTATAGGGAGAAAAGTGTGGAGAAAAGCAAACCCTCTTACAGTGTTCGTGGGAATGTAAGTTGGTACAGTTGGTACAGAAAACAGTATGGAAGTTCCTCAGTAAAAGCAAAATAGAATTACCACATGATCCAGCAATCCCACTCCTGGGCATATACCCAGGCAAAACTATAATTCCAATAGATACGTACACCCCTATGTTCATAGCAGCACTATTCACAATAGCCAAAACATGGAAACAAGTTATATGTTCATTGACAGATGAATGGATAAAGAAGATGTGGTACATATATACAATGGAATACTACTCAGCCATAAAAAATAAGAAAATAATGCCGTTTGCAGCAGCATGGATGCAACAAGAGATTATCATACTAAGTGAAGTAAGTCAGACAGAGAAAGACATACACCATATGATATCACTTATTTGTGGAATCTAAAAAATGGCACAAATTAACCTATCTACAAAAGAGAAATAGACTCACAGACCTAGAATTGTGGCTGCCAAAAGGGGGTGGATGGAGGGATGGAATGGGAGTTTGGGATTGGTAGATGCAAAGTATTACATTTAAAATTGACAAACAAGGTCCTACGGTGTAGCACAAGGAACTATATCCAATTTCCAGGGATAAACCATAATGGGAAGAATATTAAAAAGAGAATGTATATATGTGTATAACTGAGTCACTTTGCTGTACAGTAGAGATTGGCACAACATTGTAAATTAACTCTACTTCAAAAAAAATTTTTTTAATCCTGCATTTTGTACTCTTCTCTCCTCATGATTAATGTTTTTCATATTTTATTTTACATCTAATTGTTCTGTGTATCACTTAACTGTCTATTGTAGATATTCATGATTTTAATACCTCTGTCTTTAAACTTCCCTATTAGCTTTGTGTGTGGATTATTTCCTACCTTTATTTTTTGTTTGCCTTTACCAGGGAGATTTTCGTATCCTAATTCTGTTATTTCTACTTGCATCCTTTTATTTTTTGCCTGGAGAAATTCCTTTAACATTTGCTCTTATGCTGGTTTGATGGTACTGAACTCTTTTAGATTTTGCTTGTCTGTAAAGCTTTTGATCTCCCATCAAATCTGAACAAGAGACTTGTTTGGCAAAGTATTCTCGGTTGTAGGTTTTTCCCTTTCATCACTTTAAATATATTGTGCAATTCCCTTCTGGCCTGCAGAGTTTCTGCTGAAGTATCAGCTGATAATTTTATGGGACTTCCCTTGTATGTTGTTTATTACTTTTCCCTTGCTGCTTTTAATATTCTCTCTTTATTTTTAATTTTTGTCATTTTAATTATTATGTGTCTTGGTGTGTCCATCTTTGGATTAATCCTTCATGGAACTCTCTGTGCTTCCTGGACTTGAATGTCTGTTTCTTTTCCCAGGTTAGGAAACTTTTCAGCTATTGTGTTCTCAAATATGTTCTCAACTTCTTTCTCTCTCTCCTCTCCTTCTCCAACCACTATAATGTGAATATTAGTGTGCTTGATATTGTCCCAGAGGTCTCTTAAACTGTCCTCATTTCTTTTCATTCTTCTTTTCTTTTTTCCATTCAGGGGCAGTGATTTCCACTACTCTGTCTTCAGCTCAGTGATCCATCCCTCTGTATTATTTAGCTTATTGTTGATTCCTTCTTGTGTTCTTTTTTTTTTTTTTCCAATTTCAGGTATTGTATTCTATCTCTGTTTGGTTGTTTTTTATATTTTCTAACTCTGTTAAAAACTTCTAACTTCTCGCTGTGTACATCCATTCTTCTCCCAAGTTCTTTTGTCATTTTTACAATCATTACTCTGTACTCTTTATTGGGTAGATTGCCTATCTCCACTTGCTGTGGTTCTTTTTCTGGGGTTTTATTTGTTTCTTCATCTAGAACATGGTACTCTGCTCCCTCATATTATCTAAGTTGCTAATTGTATTTTAATGTATGTAGTAGGTTAGTTACATTTCTTAACTTTGGAAAAGTGGTCTTCTGTAGATGTCCTATGTGTCCCAGCAGTGCACTCCCCTCTTATCACCCAAGCTATATGCTCTAGGGATTCCCCCTAAGAGGGCTGCGAGGATCCCTCAGTTGTGGTGGGCTGAGTATGTGGGTTGTCTGGTAGGCTTCTTTGGTCCCTAGCCCAACTGGTTGCCAGGTCCTTCTTTGTGCAGATGCTGCTGGCTTTTGGTTGGCATGGCCTAGTCATTAGTCGGCTGGCTGCAGAACCCTAAGGGGTCCTGGGGCTAGTGCTGGTTCTCTTGTGGGAGGAGTCAAGGTCCAGAAAACTGCGGGGCTGTTTCTTGCTCACTGTTGGGTGAAGCCAGGTTCTGGAGTTAGCGTGGGACTACTGGTAGGAAGAGCCATATCCTGGAGTCTGGCCATAGGGCCCAGAGATCCCAGAGCTTGTGTCAGATTGCTGGGGGTTGGCAGTTCCTGACAAAGTTGGGTATGGGTCCAGGGTAACCTGAAGTTGGTGTTGGCCAGCTAGTGGGTAGGCCCAGGCCCAGGTCGGGTCTGGCCTGATGTTGGTAGACTGGATTGGCAGGCTGTAGGATTGTGGTTTTCTTGCATCTGGTGTCTGGCCCCTGGTGTCTGTGGCTGGTCTAAGGGCTAGTGCACACTTCCAGGTGGGCAGGGCCAGTGTCTGCCCACTGATGGGTGGAAATGTGTCTTAGCCCTCTGTTAGGCAGGGCTCTGTCTAGAGATGGCTGTGGGCTCAGAATGTCTTTAGACAGCCTGCCTGGTGATGGGTGGGGATGTGTTCCCACCCAGTTAGTTGTTTGGCCTGAGGTGCCCCAGCATTTGTGTGTGCAGGCTGTTGGGTGGGGTTAGGTTTTGGCACTAATGAGCTAGTGGGAGGATCCCATGATTGCTGCTGCTAGCAGCAGTGTACACAAGGTAGAAAGTTCCCAAATATGGCTTCCACCAGTGTCTATGTCCTCAGGGTGAGCCCTAGCCAACCACCCCCCACCCGCCTCTCTGGGGGTCTCTCCAAGATCAACAGGTAGGTCAGGCCCAGACTCCTATCAAATTACTGCCTTTGCCCTGGGTGAGATTTTGTGTGTGCCCTTTAAGAATGAAGTCTCTATTTCCTCCAGTCCTTTGGGACTTCCAAAATTAAGCCCACTGTCTTTTAAGGCCAAATTATCTGGGAGTTCATTTTACTAATGCAGGATCCCCAGGCTGGGGAGCCCTACATGTGCTTCAGAACTCTCACTGCTGTGGGGGGAGCGCTACACTATAATTATTCTATAGTTTGTGGGTCACTCACCCTGGGATATGGGAATTGATTGAGTCTGCCCCTCTTACCCATCTCTTTGTGGTTTCTTCTTTATGTCTTTAGTTGTAGAAGATCTTTTCTGGTAGGTTTTTGTCTTATTCATAGATGGTTGTTCTGCAGATAGTTGTGAATTTGGTGTGTTTGTGAGAGGAGGTAAGCTCAGAGTCTTTTTACTCTGCCAAGTTAGCCGATCTTGCATGTGCCCTTTTGTTGTGGTGAGGCCTGCTACTGTGGGTGCATTGGTAGGTGGTTCTAGACCCTGGCCTGGTTGACTGCAAAGTCATGCCTCCTGCAGTTGCTGTGGGCCCACTGGAAGTTGGGTAGTCTTCCCACATCATTGGCTGCATGGTGGGGAACAATTCTGTTGCCACCCTGCTGGTGGCCAGCCCGGTCCACACATGGCCAGGGGGGCATGAGTCTGGTGCTCGCTTGCTGGTGGAGAGGACCAATTTCCTGCCTGGCTTTCTGTGTGGTCCTGGGTGACTCAGAGCTAGTGCTAGAAGGGCAGGGCCAGATCCTAACATAGTTGTTTGTGCAGCCCAGGGGCTCAGGTCCCTGCATGGTTGTCTGCATGGTTCAGGGTGGCCCAAGGATAGTAGCAGTCACTGGTAGGCAAGCTGTGTTCCTGCACTAGTAGGTGAGAGGGAAGATCCCCAAATGGTGCTTCCAGCACCAGTGTTATTGCAGTTGAATGAGTTTCCCTAAATGGCTGCTGCTAATGTCTTTGCCACTAGGGGTAGTCTCAGTTACCTTCTGCCTCTCTGGGAGGTTCTCCAAGATCAGCAAGTAGTCTGACCTAGGGTCCTTCCAAATTACTGCCTCAGCATTGGCACTCAGAGCATGTGAGATTTTGCATGCTCCCTTTAAGAGTTTAGTCTCTGTTTTCTATAGACCTCCAGCTATCTCAAATATAAGCCCTGCTGAGTTTCAAAGCCAGACATTCTGGGAGGTTGTCTTCCTGGTGCAAGACCCCTAGGCTAGGGAGCATGATGTGGAACTTGGACTCCTTGCTCTTTGGGAAGGACCACTATGATTGTGATATTCCTCCCATTTGTGGGTCACTGACCGAGGAGTGTGGGTCCTGACTATACCCCATCTCTGCTCTTCCCACTAGTTTCATTGTGGTTCCCTATGTCTTTAGTTGAGGAAAATGTTTTCTACTAGGTCATTCTCATAGATAGTTGCTCTGTTTAAGTAGTTGTAATGTTGGTGTGTCCGTGGGAGGAGGTGATTTCAGGGTCTTACTATTTCGCCATCTTGTCTTCTCTCCCTTTTTTATTTCTTATCCTTTAAAATAAAATAATTTTACTAGAATATATCTCAATATTGGCCTTTCAGATTCATCTTCCCAGATATGTGGTGTGACTGTATATTATATGATTAAATTTGCTTTTATTATAGAAAATCTTTTCTAAAAAATAATTTTAGTGTTGAATTGAGAGAAGTGTCTTAACATCTATTACAACTGTTTCTGTCTAGTTCTGTCTAGCTCTGTCTCCATTATGTTGCCTTTCTTCTGAAGTACTGCCTGTAGTTCTGAATTTGAACAGAAGGTATCAGTATAAGATTAAGATGCTCTGAGTTTCCCCAGTGGCCAAAGCTGTGTGATATTGGGCCAAGCTATTAACATCTCTTGCCCTCAGTGTAAACAATCTTCTAGAGAGAGCAGTGATTCTCAACTGTACCTCTCATGAGAATCATGAGGGTGTGCCTGTTTAAAATACCAATTCTCAGGCTCTTAGACCTCCAGAAACTCCAGGTGTGAGACCTTGGAATAACTATTTTTAGTAAGTGGTCCTGGGTGATTTAGATAATCAGCAAAGTTTGGGAAAACACTGCCTTAGAGAAACAGAGCTACTGTTCAAAAGAATTTGCATTCAGAAGCATCAAATAAGCTAAGGTGTTTTCTTTTGTTAAATAGATATTGTTTTTTTTCAGAGCAATTTTAGATTTACAGAAAAATTGAGAAGTTAGTAAAAGATTTTCCATATATTCCTCACCCATTTTCCCAGTACCTTTTTGTTAATATATTATTATGGTGCATTTGTTACAATTAATGAACCAATATTGACATATTATTATTAATTAAGTCCATAGTTTATTCAGATTTCCTTATTTTTTACCTAATGTGCTGTTCCTATTTCAGGATACTTCCCTAGATACATTACATTTAGCAGTTATGTCTCCTTAGGCTGTTCTTGACCTGACAATTGCCCAAACTTTTCTTGTTTTTGATTACCTTGACAGTTTTGAGGAGTATTGATTAGGTATTGTGTAGAATGATCATCAATTAGGATTTGATGTTTTTTCTCATGATTATATTATGGGTTTGAGGGAGGAATATCACAGAGGTAATTCCACTTTCAACACATCGGATCAAGGGTGCATACTATTAACATGATTTAAGACTGTTGGTGTTAATCTTGATCAGCTAGATGAAGAGGGATTTGTTAGGCTTCTTCATTATTAAGTCACTTTTTTCTTCCCCTTTTTATACTCTTTGGAAAGAAGTCACTCTGCACAGCCCACACTAAAGGAGTGAGTTGTGTTCCCCCACCTTGAGAGTAGAGTATCTGCATGAATTATTTGGAATTTTGCTGTGTGACAGATTTGTCTTTCCTCCACATTCATTCATTTATTCAATCATTCATCAATTATTTGTTTATGTGTATGAGTATGAACTCATGGGTATTTATTTTATACTCTGGGTTACAATTAATTATTACTTTATTTTGTTGCTCAAATTGGTCCAGGTTCAGCCATTAGGAGCTCTTTCAGTTGGCTCCTTTGTCCCTCTGACATACATCAATCAATGTGGGATTTGTTTTCTTGATGATCACTCCCTTATTTTCTGGAATTATAAGATTCTCCAGGTTTGGCTTATATATTTCCTGTTTCAAACTTAGAATCAGATATTTCTTCAAGGTTTCCTAGCTCCCTTTATTGGAGAATGGTATTAGAAACCAAGATTTGGGCATTAGGTGTACTCATTGCTCTTGGAGTGTTGCTGGCTTTAGGCCCTCTCATTTCTCCTTTATACTTTTGGTTGAATTCTCTAGTGAAACCATCTGTCATTGGTGATTTTTTAAGGTTACTGATCCAATTTCTTTAATAAATATAAGCCTATTCAGATTGTCTATTTTTCTATTGTGAGTTTTGATACTTATCCATCTTTCAAAGATTTGTCCATTTTATCTGAGTTTTAAAATTTGTAAGCATAGAATTGTTGATAGTATTCTTTCTTATCCTTTTAATTTCTGTGGTAACAGTAGTGATGACCCCTCTTTCATTTCTGATACTGGTAATTTATGCCTTTTCTATTTTTCTTAGTTAGCCTGGCTAGTTGTTTATCAATTTTATTGATCTTTTCAAAGAATCAGCTTTTTGTTTTATTGATTTTAGCATATTGCTTTCTAGTTTTCAATTTTATTGGTTCCTGATCCAATTAGAATCCTTTCTTTTCTTCTGCTTGTATTAGACTTAAATTGCTCTTCTTTCTCTAGCTTACTAAAGAAAGTTAGTAGAAGCTTATATTATTGATTTTAGATCGTTCTTTTCTAATATATGTACCTAATGCTATATACATTTCTCTCAATGCATTGCTTTAATTGCATCCCACAGATTTTGATGTTGCATCTTTGTGTTCATTTTTAGGAAATAATTTATAATTTATCTTGAGAATTTTTCTTTTACTCATGTGTTGCTTAATCTCCAAATATTTTGGGATTTTCTAGCTATCCTTTTCCTAAGGAACTCTAGTTTCATTCCATCGTGGTCTGAGAACATAGGTTGTATGATTTTTCTTCTTTTCTATTTACTAAATTGTGTTTCATGGCTTAGAATGCCATCTGTCTTGGTGAATATTCCATGTGAGCTTGAGAAGAATGTGTATTATGCTATTGATGGATGGAATATTCTGTAAATGTCAATTAGACCAAGTGGATTTGGTAGTGCTGGCCAGGCCAACTTTATCCTCTTTGATTTTCTGCCTGTTTGACTGATTAATTACTGTTAGAAGGGTGTTGAATTCTGGCCTGTAATAGTGGATTTATCCATTTATCCTTTCAGTTTTACCCATTTTTGCTTTATGTATTTTGATCATCTGTTGTTAGGTGCATACATATTTATGATTGTTTTGTCTTGTCATATAATTGATTCCTTTATCATTATGTAGTGCCCCTCATTATCCTGATGTTTCATTGTTGTGAAGGTTGCTTTGTCTAATACAGCTACTAGATTTTTAAAATAGTGTTAGTATGAAGTATCTTTCTCCATTGCTTTACTTTTAACCTATCTGAATCTTTGTATTTAAAGTGTATTTCCTGTCAACAACTATTGTTGGGTGTGTTGTTTTATATTTTAAATATAAATCCACTAAGACAAACTAAGTCTTTTGTGCACTTAGAACAATTATTGTTATGGTTTGATTAATATCTTCCATGTTTTTGTTTTCTACTCTTTGCAATTGCTCTTTGTTTTTTAATTTCTCCCCCTACTTTTCTTCCTTTCCTAGTTTTAATTGAACATTTTTATGATTCCATCTTATCACTTCTCTTAGCATATCAATTATACTTCTTTTTAAAATAAGTCTGCTTGTGATGCTTGATTTTTATCTTCAGACTGCTTTTTCTTGCCTTTTTTCATGCCTTGTAATTTTTTGTTGAATGCTAGACATGATTTATTGAGTAACAGTAACTGAGGAAAAAGTCTTTATTGTGAGGTTTTATGTTAATTTGGCCAAGAGTTAGACTGTGTTTAATGTCTGCTGCTGCTTTATGTGCCAGATTTTTCAAATTCCTCTAGTATCATTTTGTCTCTCCTGTTGACCTTGGTCATCTACAAGAATTTCTCCTTAGATAGAATTTACATCTTCAAGCTCTTTAAGCTGTAATTCTGCTTTTATACCATTGGTAAGGTGTGCATATTTCAAAATTGTTCTTATTCCCATTTCTCTATCATTTCCATAAGGGTAATTTTCATGATTCTTTACTGTGAGAACCTGGTGGGCTTCCTGAAAGTAAAGCCCACAAAAATGTGGGGGCCCCACTAATACTTCAGTCCCCAGGGGTTTCTCACTCTAAAGCTAGTCCATACTCAGCCTCCAGCATTTGTTATTATAAATAATTAAGCCTTCCTACCAGTTTTTTTGCTCTAACAGATGAACAGGTATTCTGTTGCAGGTAAACAGTTATGTGATTTTCTGTATTCACCTGCCTCTCCATATTTCAGGGAGGTAATTTTCCCTGTGAACTCAATTCTCTGACAGGTCCAAGAAAAGTAGCTGATATTCAGGTTGTTCAGATTTTTTTGTCATAAGGATGGTAGTGATGACTTCAAATCTCTTTACATGTTAGAGTTAAAACCTGAAGTCTAATACTTTCTTTAAAGGTAGTGGATTTATTAACTTCTGGTTTATGAGGGATGGGGAATAAACAATTATTAAACAAAAATCCTAGATACATACATACATTAACCTTTGAAATAAATGAAATTGGAATATTTCAAATATTGGTATTTCTTGTCTTTTCCTCAGTATTTCCTATGGAATATCCTCCAAATTATGCTCTTTTGTTCTAAATATGGCCTGAATCATCACACACACACACACACACACACACACACACACAGAATGCACACAGAATTTCCTACATATACTTCTCACTTAATCCTCTCATAAAAGTGCTAATTTAAAAAAAATAATTATGTAGCATAGATGACAAAGGCCCACTAAAATTTGATACATTTTACGTTTTATTTTACAGCATTATCTGAGAGACTTCAAAGTCTAACCTTCAAAGAGTTAGCTTTCTTTTGTGAAAATCTTCACATTTCTAGTTAATATTTTAATAAAATATTGCACATAATTTTTATGGAGAAAATTCCACTGTTTTACATAAAGGTAGTTTTAATTTAGGATAATTAAATAGTCTGTCTTTTAGAAAAATTAGTCTAGTTGCCAAGACAGTAGGTAGGGTGCTAATATGTAAACTATAGGTAATATTCATTCATTGGACAGCTTTCTGAGGCACTGGGATTATAGTTGTGAAGAAGATTAGCACAATCCTTCCTCTCAGGGAGCTTATGCTTTAGTAAGACAATTATATGATATAGTGTGATGAAAGCTATAGTATTATGGTGTATTGTTCAGTGATATATATATAATTACATATATATTACATATTACATAGGTACACACACACACACACATATATATACATATGTATATATACATACATACATATATATATATATATTTATATATATATATTTATATATATATATCCAGAAATGAAAGAAGTTCATTCCAATTCCAAGAAATGAAAGAAGTTCAGTGTGGCAGGATTATATTCGAAGGGCAAGGAGCAGAAACTGGAGACATAAGAAATTTGAACCTTATTCCAAGACTAACAGGAAGAAACTGCAGGAGGCTGGTTAATCAGTGACAAAAGCAGATTTATGCTTCAGTAAGGTAATTCTAACTGCTTTGTGAAAATAAATGAATTGCAAGGAGAATTTGGATTCAGTGACACAGGTTAAGAATGTATGGTAGGAATCCAGCCTAAGGAAAATAGTACATTGACTCAAGAATATGGCATTAAGCATGAAGAATTGTGGACACTTTCTAGAAATGGTTATGATGTTTAAGTAACAGAACATGTTGATGACTGACTGTGTGGGTAGATGGAGAGGAAGTCAGGCAATGGTAATGTACAGATTTTTGGCTTGGTCAAATGGTAGACATAATTAATATTACATTAAATAAAATAAAAATATTTGAGTAGGACACGTTCATTTGGCACATGCTAATTTGAGGTATCTGTGGGACATCTGGGCTTAGATAAATGACACTGGCAAGGCAAAACAAAATGTATTAATTCAAATAACTCATTATTCCAAAAAATTAAGTTGGTAAAAATGTTTAGAATTACAGAAAAATTGGGTAAACTTGTATACAGATATTCTCAATATATATATCATAGAATCATTCCATTATGTCAGTATTGGTATTTATTCAAGCTCATTTGGTGGAGCCTAAAATCTTTTCAGTTAATCTAACAAATAAAGTTAAATGTATTTTGGCTCCAAATTTTTATTCTTTCACTCTTTATGTTTGTACACACGATCTTATTTGTTTGTGAACATTCCAGGACACAAAGTACAAACTATTGACTTCAGGTACTCGCTAAAATCTGCATTGTAACAGATGGTAGAAATGTGGCCTATTCTAAAGAATTAATGTATGTTAAAATGATAATGTTGAAAAGTAGAAAATATTAAAGAATTACATATTTTAACTGGTAAAATAATATATGCAAAAGAATCTATTGGACATTAGTTGATAATAATTAAATGGATAGAAGTTTAGTAAACACTGAACTTTCATTTAAATGAAATTTGATTAATTCAGCAGTCATTTATCTTGGCTAAAATCTAAGATGCTAAACATGTCTACTTTATTCATCTTTAACCAGGAGCCTGGGAAAGCCAAGAACGCTACAATCTTCTAACAAAGGAAAGAGGTAACTATTAATCTGAATACTTACAACAGAAAAACAGTTATGTTTCTTTGGTTTATTTCTATAGCAAACATCCTGAAATATTCCCTAAGATTAGAATGTAGATTATAGAACAGCCAGGTGTCTTGGCCATACATTCCAAAGTTATACAGAGTAGGATGAAAATGGAGTTTTTCTGAACATGCTCCAGTTAATAACATTTTATGTAATAATTTTATTTCAATATACCACTTAGAACACACTTGTAAACAATTCTCTCTCATTACATTTAAACAAGAAGCACTGCTATTTCCAGAAATTAAAAAACATCACAATAAAAATCAGGTCTTCCAGTTTAAGGAATCGTCGTATTGTTACACAAAGAGAATGCTTTTGCCAGAATCTTTGCTCATATCTTCAAGACCACATTTTCCTTAAATGTAATGTAGCATATGAAAATTTCAAGTGAAAAGGAACTTACATACATCTTATTAATATCATCTACAGATTTAGAGAAGACTTACTTTGTCAAACACTATATTCCATAAAAAAGGAAAAAAGGACTAGAAAGATGTGTACAAAGTATCAATAGGTTATCAAAATTATTTCCACAAAATATGAATTGGATATTTAAATACATTAACAGATATATTCAGAAAAATAGGCAAAGTGTTCATTGTTATTCAGCATTTAACCAAAACTTTGGAAAAATTCTAATCAAAACACCAAATAAACACAATTTCACAAATGGTCTTGAAGATATGGATTTGAATCAAAGAATTTAAAAAAAGGTAAAAGTAATTGTGAAAAAAAGAGTTAATATTGACATGTGTCAAAACCAAATAATATACTGTAATAGGAGAAAAGGGGGCTTTAGAGTCATTCAGATTCATACAAATCTCTACACAGAAATATATATGTATATATATGGAAACTTTTAAAACCTAAATGGAGGGAATATGCCATGTTTAAGGATTAGAAGACTTGATATTGAATCCCAAATAAAATCCAAGCGCTTTTGTTGTGAAAATTGACAAGGTGATTCTAAGTGTATATGAAAAGGCAAAGGGCCCATAATGGTGAAGATAATCTTAAAGAAGAACAAAGGGGGAAATTTACACTACCGAATATCAAGGCTTATTATAAAGCTAAACTATGTAAGACTATGTAGTACTGGTGGTGCAAGAACAGACAAACACAGATGGAACAAAATAGCACAGAAACAGACTCAAACATTTATTGACACTTAATATATGCGACAAAATGGGCACTGCAGAACAATGATGACAGGGTAGTGTTTTTAATAAATGAGTCAGAGTAAACTGATATCCAAATGGAGAAAAACTGAATTTTGTTTCAGCTTACCTTAGGCCATTTGCAAAAATTAATTCCAGGTAGATTATGGATATAAATGTGAAAAGAAAAAAAAGTTTCTAGAAAGTAGTAACATAGAATATCTTCATAATCTTGGGGTATGCAACAGTGTTATTAAGGACAAAAAGCACAAACCAAAAAGAAAAACACTGTAAAACTGGACTACATTAAAATTAAAACTTCTCTTCATCTAAAGACATTATTTACAAGAGGGAAATAGAAGGATAATATCTTTGCCATATATTCAACCAATAAGTGCTCTTGTCTTGAACATATAAAGAACTCCTAAAAATCAGTAAGAAAAAAAGACAAAACACTCACTTAAATAAGCACAAGACTGGAACAGGTACTTTCAAAAGAAGACGTCCAAATATCCAATAAAATATTTCAAGCTCATTAGTCATCAGAGAAATGCAAATTTAAGAACAAAACGAAGTACTACTAGACAACCAATCAGAATGGCTAATGTTTTTTTTTAAGTTGAAAATACCAGTGGTTGTCAAGGAATGAAGCAACTGGAACTCTTACACACTATGTTTATAAACTATTTTGGGAAACTAACAGTAACTAATGAATTTAAAACACATGCTATCGTATGATCTTACCATTCTACTCCTACGTATTTAACTAACAGAAATCTATATGCAAGTGCACTGAAATACATACACAAGAATAGCATTATTTGAAGTAGCCAAAATCTAGAAACAATCCAAGTGCCCATTAACTTTTGGATGCATAGCATGTGATTCTATATAGAAATTAAAATGAACTGCTACACTGAATAACATGAATGAATCTCACAAACATAATGTTGAGCAAATGAATTCAGGCACAAAATAATATTTACTATATAGTTCAATTTATATAAATTTATAAAATAGGCAAAAGTAATCTATAATATTAGAAGAATCTATAATATTAGAATATTAGTAGAATATTAGTAATCTATAATATTAGAACCACTATATCTATAATATAGTGGTTATCATTGGGGAAAAGTGGGGACTTTGAAAGGGAGAGGATCTAAGAGGGGTAGCTGAGGAGCTGGTAGGATTCTGTTTCTTGAGCATGGTGGTGTTCACATACTTCTTTTTTTCATGTTTGTGAAAATTCATCAAGTTATACATTATATTTGGGCGCTTTTCTGCACATGTTATACTTCAATAAACATATTTAAATATACATCCTATAAATGAAAAGTATATGAAATGCTATGTGGTTGCTCGAAATAAAATAGAACAAGAAATAATTAAAACATATAGTTTCAAAAATGTTTACATATAGGCAGTATACTGAAAAGAATAATCAACAAACTCCAAATAAGTAAAAGGATCTGGTTCAAATAGCCATTGTAAGGGGAAAAGAAGAACTCCTTTACATAGTATTTCTTGTGGAAAGCACCATCTACTAAGAATGTCAAGTAAAATAATAAACATCTAATTTGACTATATTTTGGCATTTCATATGAGGGTCTAAATTAAGGAAACTGCTCTCTTCATTGGTTGCTATGTATTCTGGATGATTATGTAACTAGTATTAGAGAGACAATCATTAAATTCTGCAATAATGTCTATTTTATGGCTTTATATTGCTATCTGTAACTGGAAAATACAGAAAACAATATTGTACAAAAAGTGTGGCTGAAATATCTATCCAGGCATTGTTGATCAAAGACTTTTAAGAAAGTAAAAAACACGTGACTCAATTGTAAAAATGTTCTTTCGTATTATTTTTTAACCGTAGTATATCATATTTTTCAACCTTTGGAAGTAAACTTCAATGCTCTTTACTACTACCATTATTATGGTATGGAAAATTAGTTCAATGTTAGCTGCAAATCCATGTTATATTTCACCTTTGTGAAATATTTTTGTTGTGGTTGCAACAGAATATATTATGAATCATAGTCAGAAATGCCTTCCAAATAAATATTATGAAGTATTATTATATTTAAGGACTGTGTATATTTTGTATTTGGATTCCTATGTTTTAAGTTCTATAAAATGCCCTTCATAAAAATAAAATATAATACTAGTTAGTCAAATTTTTTAAGTCTAAATTAATGACAGTGTTTTAGATGGAGTTTTAAAAAGTAGTCTTCTATATGTTCATAAAACATGTAAGATTATATTCAGCAGAAAACTTGATAAATATAAATGGATAATTTTAAATGATAGACTCAAATAGCTTTTTTTCCCTATGACGTTGATCTTAGATACAAGATTACTTACTGTCTTACTCCTCAACTTTTCCAAGAGCTCTATCACTGATCTATGAAAGTGAGGAAGCCAGCCTAACTTTTTCCATTTTCAAAGCAGCCATAATTCTAAATATTTATCCTAACAGATCTCTAAGTTTTATTGCTGCCAACATACAAAGATGGTTGAGACATACTCAAATATGTTGGAAAACATGCCCTGTGTGAAAAAACTAATTTAGTCAAAAATTTTAAATGGAGATAAAATAGTAAATATTGACAATTGCTTTTTAACAATTATGAGGCTTGTTAAAATTTAACATAATTTTAACAATTATGATTCTGATTGAATCATTGTTAAAGTTATAACTAAATAATTAATAACCAGTGCCAGGAAACCACAAAATATGTGAATTTAAGGGGAAAATGCTAAATCTTGTTAGAAGTGGCAAGTGTTAAGGTTTGACTCTAGTACGTGTCACCTAACTGATGCAGGTACTTTTGACAGTAAAGGACTCAGTGTGGCATCACTAAAGTTGGAACCAGCCTGGGATGAACTGCTGCTGCTACATTCACTGGACTTTCCAGGGTTCCAGGGTTCTCTGTTCTGGCCAATTTCCAAGCAGACAGGTGGCCAGTTTCCTTCTGTCATGTGAACCAAATCTCACCCTGAAGGTATCTTCCCACTCTACATTGTTAACAGAAGAGGGAGGTTAATCCTGTTTAAAGTAAATGGCATTCTTTTGCAATTATGCTATAAGCAGAATATCTGAAACCCTGTTTGTTTTTGTTAACTTTTCTGATTGTTCTACGTCTTGGACACAAAATTGATTATCATTAAAGAAAGTTTTATTTTGCTATTCTGTAACAGACAAAGTGTTAAGCTACTGTCTCTTACCTAGAAATCAAACTACATGCTTGCTTGTTTACTTGGACACTTCCACCCCCAATCCAGAGCATTGGTGAACTTTTAGGTTCCTTCATGTTAAAGTCTAACTCTCAGCCTCATATGTTGCATGATATTAATTACTATATCCTTCATTCCAGCTAGTGTATCTATAGGATAAAGTAAATTTTGTGATTATGTCGTATAATAGGAAAATAAATTTCACATACAAAAAGCGTAGGCTTTAATATTTTTCTCATTGATAAAATGAGAAAGTATAAAATCTCTAGAATCACTTCTAGCACATCTCAAAGACTGTAATCTAGAAATGAATAAAAAAAAAGCCTACTTCATACTTGATTTTCATATTTTTTTGCTACAGTTTATCAAATCTAAGACACCTGTCAAAATTATAGTTTAGAATAATTTTGTTCTAATGTTTATACATTAAATGAAATATTTGATGATATTCTGTAAAGCGATTTACCCTTATCAAAATTATGTCCACTCACAGAAAATGCTAACTTTTACTCTAGTAAAATCTATAAAGTACCTCTTAGAATTCTGCAATACATTGGTTTTAATAGTTTCCCATCTAGATGATGTCTTTGAACATAAGGACGATACTTGTCACATAAGAGGTACATAAGAGGTAAAATATTTGTTAATGGATTAATGAAGTATACTTAGGTGTAATACCTCAGACTGCTTCACATATTACATGCTCAATACATAACAGCTGATTGGTACCTTGGTAAATAAGTATAAAGGATGGCATTAAGGGACTCAGAGATTGTTGGTGCTTTTAGATCACTGTATGCTTCCTTTTAAAATACTGTTAGGATGTTTTCTTTAGAAAAATTGACAATTAAGGGTTTTATATGTTTTTAAGTGTCAGCAATTAATAATGAAAAATTATTTTAGTTGACAATGTAGGATTTCTATCAAATTTGCCGTTAAATACAGCATAATTCCCGGAGAGTTATTCATGCTCCTTCTTTAATTTTTCATTTTTTTTTTCTTCCACTCCTTCTAGGGTTATCTCTTTTAGTGGACAGGGGAACTATAAAATGGAGAGACTATAATAGGGGTTCTCATGACTAGGTTTTTATGCCACCACTTGCCTCACAATTTTCTCTAGTGACAGAAGTGACTCTGGCTAAGGAGCCACAAGCCAATTTCACACAGATCTCCAGGGATATTGGACTTTGACGATTCTATTCCTGCCTGCTCCTGCCTGCTTTCTCATATGTCTCCTGGATAAGAACATGAAGAGACAAATAAACTTAATAATCTATCCATAATTAACTCCTGCTACTCAGTATTGTGTTATATTAATTATACTACTTGGTAAAAATGCCAAGGCCAATATATTTTGAACTTATGATCAACATGATCAACAGAGTACCCAGAAAGAAACTTCTTTTTAAGCCATCGTGTTATTATGCTTCCAATTGGCAAGATTTTTTAATAAACCAATGACTGAGGAAAAGCAGAAAGGAAATAGGATTAAATTAAAACATGTACAATTATTCAAAAGGATTGATGGCAATTTTAAACCACCACCAACAGAAGTTTAACTTCGTACCTTCAAAGTATAAAAAGTTTCACCATTTTTCTGGAAAATGGAGTTGAAAGAGGAATTATTTGAACAAGTTTGTTCAATGAAATCCTGTGAACCCATGAGAAAAGTAACATTTGTCCTTTGAAAAGTCAAGCAATTAGTAGGAAAAAAATATAGTTAATGATTTTTTATTGGACGGAAGTTGGTTTAAAGAATTCAAAAAAGAAGTCACAGTATAAATTCTCTTCATGTTTAAGTAATTTATTTGATGTTCGCTACTTGGGTGTTCATTTCAATCTTCGACGCACGTTAACTGCCAGACATGAAAAACAGTGCTCAATCTAAGAGGCCTTAATGAATGACAATATTTTTGAAATGTGCTTTATCAATACAAATATTTCCAAAGCAAAGAGAGAAAACCATTGAATGTGTAGACACAATGCAATTCTGAGCATTTCTCTGATTTACAAAAGTATGCCTAGTTCTTGTTTATCACTAAATGAATAAAACCACTTTAAAAATATATGTGTGTGTATACCCCCATACACACAGTACATAAACATTTCAAAGTGACAATTTTTTAGTGCACTGCCAAAGAGCTACAATAACTGTCATCCATAGGCATTCACATGCAAACACTACTGGACTAGTACACTACAGCAAATATGAGTTTTAGCTGAACTCCTTGGCAAAAACTTTTAAAAAATGGAAATAATAAAACAGAAATCTACTTCTCATCTGAACAATATAGAAAATAATGTCTTTTACCATCTGAGTCATATATACACACAGTATTTTCTAAGCTCAGAAAATAACTTCTTACTATACACACAACTGCAGTGTACACTCAGCAAATGTTATCATTGGAAAAAATGGGCTATGAGGAGATCTGAGGAATAGTAGCAGGAAGAGATCTATCCATTAAAAAATAAAAAGTAAGGCATGGTAAGGGCTGGAGTGCACATACATGGGAGTGGACTGGGGAGAAAGTAAACAGAAAGTAACAGAAACCAATTAAAGTGGAAAACAGCAGCTAGTTATGACACAGGGATAAATCATGAAAGTTGGATGGGTGGGAAGTGAGAGGTGAAAATAATTTATCTTCTTTGTTTTAAGCTATTGATATATATAGAACTGTCAGTCACTAGCCAAAGTCCATTTAGAATGTGCATTTGCTAAAATGCCATGAGTCACAGAACAAACTTTGCCAAAACTACCACACAGGGTTGCTCTGAACAACAGTTGTGAAGATGTTCCACAAAATTCAAAATGCTACACTCATATAAGACAGACATTTCACACAATATTCAGCTTCAATCTTTCCTTCCAACTCTGGGAAAATGCAAACAATGAGCTCCCCAGACCACGGAGAGGAGGAAGCCTTCTCTGCTCCATTATCAGTTTCTTGCAACAGAAGACTCTGCAGTTACAGCAAAGTCTAACTCTGGAATCAGAGCAAAGATGGTGACAAATTGGTCTAATGAACAGGGATGCAGATATACCTGTGAGCAATGTTTCCACTCCTGGCAGTAGCCACAGAAATTCCTGGGGGAAATAATTCAGTGGAGGGAATAAAGAGATTCCCTATCTTGCTACACCCTAACTCTCACAAACCTTGTCTGGACATGAACAGGATTAAATTATCCCAATTTCTTCTTTACAGTAGGAAGGATTGAGATGGTAAAAGGATTATATAAATTCATCAAAATATGTCAAAGCACATAGTATTTTTCTTTACATATTAAAAACTGGAAAAGATTAAAAGTCTCAGGTGTGTTAGCTATGTGTGTGCATTGCTATGATCCTTTGACGGCTAAGAAACTGAGGCTTAGTGAAATTAATTTATTCAAGGCCACTTATCCAACATGAATTTGACTGTGGGTCTGTTTCATGTCAAAGTCCTGGCTGACAATTTCTACAACAGCAAAGACTCCCATCATCAAAAGAGGTGAGGAAGATAAATGCGGAGCAGAGTCAAAACATTTTTTGCTACTTATTTTTTTCTTGTTAGTTCTACCTTTAAGAAACTATTTTGGCATTGAACAATATTTCTAACAAACTTTTAATACATGCCTTCAACAGCATTTCTTCCTCCACTAATAGTAACTCTACAAGAACAATTCATGATATCAGAAGCACAGGTAATCATGAATTAATGCACCAATCACCAGCAGCTGCAAATATCACAAAAGAGAAAACCAGACATTATGTGCCACCTGCTAAAAGAACACAACACGACATATGAAACATTCCTACCCACCAAATCATATTTCCATTCTGATCAAGTCTCTAGATCCAACTACCAAATTAAGGAAACAGAGGGTAGGGGAACTTAATAGCACAGGGATATAATTATCAAAACTTAAAACTGTGGCAAATGCTACATGTGAAACAACTTCCTTTCTTCAATGAATAAAATTGCAAGAAAAGAGACAACAGGGTAACATACAGATTAAAAAGACAGTTAAGAGGCTTACTGGGATTCTAATTGTTAAAAATATTAAAACAAATAGCATTTATGAGACAATTATAAGTTGGAACCCTGACAGTATCAAAGAACTACTGTTAACTTTAAGTATGATAATGGAACTGAAGATTTTTCCAAAAGAGCCCATGTTTATAGAAATATATACTGCATATTTATGGTGGAAATGATGTGATATCTGGTATTTATTTTAAAATAATACTGGGAGAGGGTGAGAATGGAGATTATATAAACAAAAATGTTCATGAATTGATAATAGCTGAAGTTGGGTGTCATATACATGAATGTTCATTCTACTATTATGTGTATTTTATGCATGTTTGAAAAAAAGCACATGCAACATCACTGAAAAATGTCCTAATTTTTTTTCAAGGAAAGAAGCATATTATCAAGGAATCATAGAGGTGAAAAGACCTTAGAAACAATCTATTCAAACAACCTCATTTTATAAATAAGGAAATTAAGGCTCAGATAGGATAAGTGACTTGCTCAGGGTCACACAACCTGTCAGTTCCAGACTCAAGATCAGAATTTAAATCTCCAAACTTGTAGCCCAGGGCTCTGTTCTTTTTCAAACCTATAAGAAATGACTGCATTTAAACATTTAGTCCAGAATACTCTTAAAACTGAGTGTCATCAATAAAATAAGCCATGTGGCAAGGAATGAATAGAGTTTAGTTCATACCAAAAATGAGCTGCCAGTCACTGTGATAAGATCTGTTTCTTTCTGAGACCCATGGTTTCCTGCTGGATTGGAGAATGCAAACTGGGTTTCTTCCTCCTGTCCAAAGAAGTCAGAGTCAGGGCGTACGTTCCATTCCGTTTTGGTTGGCGGCAGTAGTTCCGAGACACTGTTTTCACAAAGGGTGCTTGAAGGAGTCAGAGCATCTGTGTCAACTGTTAGCTTACTGCTGGGGGTCAAAGCTTGGGGCTCTTGATTCGAGGTTTTCATAGCCAAAGAGCTCAGAGATCCCAACGGCCCCGCACTTAGACTTGAGACATCATCTGTATCTAAGGGACTCTGCTGAAAACCAGCGGCTGTCGTTCCAAAGAAGAGTGAGGTATCCAGACTTTGAGGAAGGTCACTGGTGGCCATCAAGGCCTGAGGGTCCACCGCCTGCCCTAAGGAATTATTATTATTATTAGCAGGGAGCTTCCCTGCCAGAGTTGAGTTCACAGAAGCCACATCAATAGTCAAGATCCCAGAGTTCAACAATGCGGTGTCCAATACCGCAGCAGAACTATTACCAGGCACATCAGAGAAGAGAGACACAAGCTCTGCATCACCGAGGTCATTCTGCCCCTGGCTGGTAAGTTCACTGCTCGGCGTAAGAAAATTTGCAGCTCCTAGCTGAGCTAAGAGATCCTGGCGCAGGTTGTGCCTTTTGGCCATGTGGGTCTTCATGCTGTGCTTGGATGTGAAGAGTTTATTACAAGTGGAGACTGGGCATCGGATTTTCCAAGTGTCCACATCCTGCAAGTGTTTCTTGGAGTGAATGTAGAGACTACTGCGAGCAGAGAACCTGGCACAGCAGCCTTCCACGGGGCACACAAAAGGCTTTGTGCCCAGGTGGGTTATGCTGTGGCCTTTCAGATGTTCGGCCCTCGTGAAAGATTTCCCACAGCCTTCTACAGGACACATGAACCTCCGGTCATCGTCGTGCTTCCTTTTGTGTCTTAGGAGTTTGGACATGCTGGTGAAGTTCCAGCCACAGCCCTCGAAGTCACAAAGGAACGGTCTCTCACCAGTGTGGCTCCGAAGGTGAATTTTCAACCTACAAGCCTTGTCGTACTGTTTGCTGCAGCCAGGAAAGGAGCAGGAAAAGAGTTCCTGTTCCCTGAAGTGGGCGCGGTTATGGGAAAACAGGGCACTCACTGTGATAAACGTCTTCTTGCAGCCCGAAAACGCGCACTGGTAGGGTCTCTCAGGCTCGAAGTGGCTGCGCTGGTGGGCGCTGAGTTTGGCCTGCGTGGGGAAGGTCTCCTCACACACCTCGCATTTGAATGAGTTCTCCTGCTCATGGCCCTTCATGTGCGCTTTGAGGTTATACACCGTGGTGAAGCTCTTGCCACAGCCCTCTGCTGGGCAGCCAAAGGGCCTCAGTTTGTCGTGTGACTGCAGGTGCCTCTTGAGCTTGTACGAGGTAGTGAAGGTCCAGCCGCAACCGCCCAGGGGGCACTTGAAGGGCCGCTGGCCCTGGCTGCTGCTGTGCGTCAGCAGGTGCACCTTCAGCTGGTGCTTCTTGGCAAAGGTTTGTCCGCACTGCGCCTCAGGACACAGGTACAGCACCAGGCCCTGGCCCGGGCCTAGCGGCCCGCGGGGGCTCTCAGCAGCAACCGGGCCCTCCGCCTCCTCCTCGGGCGCTGGGGCGGGCGCGGGTTCGGCCCGCTCGGCCAGCAGGAGGTCGGGCGGCAGCTCGGGACAGTCGCCAGGCTGCGCGGCGTGTAGGATCCCCGCTTGCGGGGCGATCAGACCCCCGGGCTGCGGGGCAGGGGCGACCCCAGGCGCCCAGGCTGGCGGCGGGGGCGTGGCCAGGGTGAGGACGCCGTTCTCGAAGCGCAACAGCAGGTTTTGGTTGTGAATGGTGACGGTGCCCGCGAAGGCCGCGGCGGGGCCCATGCCTGGGGCGGGGATCGGGGCCAGGGCCGGGACTGGGGCGCGGATAGCGGACAGGCAGCTGGGGACCAGCGAAGGGCGGCCCTCGGGGTTCGCGCCGCTTTCGTGCCCCTGGAACCGTGGGCCCAGCCCGGCCTCCTCCCTCCATAGGGGCCCTGCGGCCTGGCCGGCGCCCGTGGAATCTACGTCTCCACCCACCGGGTCCAGCAGCACCAGGAAGAAGTCATCGCCGCCGCCGCCGCCGCCGCCGCCGCCGCCGCCGCCGCCGCCGCCGCCGCCGCCGCCGCCGCCACCAGCGTGATCGGGCCTCGGCACCAACGGGCTAGGGCCCGGGCCCGGGGAGGCCGCGCGGTCCTCCTCACGCTGCCGCCCGGGCCCGCCATCTTGGGGGCCCCGGAGCAGCAGGAGGCGGCGCGCGGGGGCCTGGCCGGCCCGCGGGTCAGGACCTCCGTGGATCCGGCCGCCGCCCCCGGGGCTGCCAGCGCCGCCGCCCTGTCGCGACCCGCGAGCCGGGAGCAGCCTCGGGATTTCCATCTCCGCGTCCATGAGGCTCCGCTGGAACCAGAGTCGCGGAGGAGGCGCGACCCCGCCCCCTGCCGCGGGCCCGAACACGTTCCTGAAAGGAAAAAAAAAAAAAATGTGCAATGCGCAGAAACTGGCCCTATCAGATATTAAAACGTGTTTAACGCCACCGTGATTTAAATATTCTGGTACTGGGTCTCTAGAACAGAATAGAAAGCCCAGGGACAGAGCCTCGTATACATAATAAGTTCCACAGTTAATATTAGTAGGAAATCAAGGAGGTCTTCCCAGATACAGGGGAAATGGTGCTGGAATGAATACCTTAGGTATCTATCTGCTAAATGCAACATAAATCGGTACCTCACTACCGATTTATGTACCAAAATAAGCACACCCCCAGCCCCTCCCAGTGCTAAACATGGTGGTTAGCACTTATCCTGTATTAAACATTGTTTACTGGGTGGCTGGCTGGATTAATGGATGACAGAAAATTCCTGAGAGAATACGCTATGTGTCAAGATTAAACAACCATAGTGCTAGCAATTCCTACTGAAAAGGTTGTCTTTTAAAAAAATTTCCTGGACAGCTTCCATATCCAGAACTGTCTTGAGCAATGTCTTCAGGAAAATTTGTCGCACTGTTAAATTTTTTGTCCTGCTGGTGCAGAGACTAGAATGAGTAAGAGGTGGGGCCAAAGCAGATTAGCACTGTTCAGCCTAGAAATGCAAAGCCTGGAGGATGAAACAATTTATACTGAAATCTGAAGAACCCAACCTACTCCTGGGTTCTCCCTATAAGGTGCACAACCTAAACCAACTCTTTGCTCTTCCACCATTGGTTGCACCATGGTAAATTTTATGTCCAATCTCACAGCATGATGAGGACATTCCTCAGCTTACTCTAGATTCTCCAGCACATGGAGGTCTCTGGACAAGAGTACTAGTTAAATGTGATAAGGTTAAACCCTAAGTTACTGCAGTGGACTCTCCTGAGAACAAGGCACAGATGCCTTTTGCATGCCCAATAGCCCCAATGTGCCTGCTTGCATTTAAGTGTGGTGGCCTAGTCTCACTGTAATGGATTTGGCCTGTGATGCCTAATGATCTTATTAATGTTGATGGTGATCCTCCAATTTGTCTGTCATCAGTGAGTTGGGAATTGATATAAATACAGGGTGAATTAATCTGGCAAGAGAAAGGTTTAGAGTGATGACTAGATTATGGGATACCTTTAGTTTACGTAATCCCTTCATTCCCCTCTTTTAATGATAATGGACACTTGCTGATCTCTTGATTAAAAGATCAAGTTTTTCATCCATAACAATTCAAACCTCATCAAAATTTCTACATCACATATTTTTCTTTCTATTACATTTTTTGGAGGAAACATTTTTTTTCAAATCTGAGGTATAGAGGAATGCATAAAACATATCTGCCAGGTTTAGATAATTTATAAAAGCAAACACCCGTGTAACCAGCACCAATGTCAAGAAATAGACCATTGCCAGCCTTCCAGAATACATCCACCGTATTCCTCCCAATCACAAACCATACCCTCCCCTATGGATAGAGTCGTTATCTTGACTTTGTGATAATCATTTCAGTGCTTTTTTTTTTTTTAATATGACTTTACAACTTTTGTATGCATCCCTAAACAATACAGTTTATATGAAGTTATATCAACAGAATCATGCTGCATGCTCCCTTTTATGGCCTGCTTCTTTCACTGTGTATCATATTTATTTGAGAGACTCATCCATGTTGTTCCTAGTAGCCATAGATCTTTTGTCTCCATTGTTGACTAGCATTCCAGTGCATGATTTTAGCAAAGTGATTATGATATGATTATATCATTCTACACTGGATGAACACTGGGTTCATCCAGGGTTGTTTTTAGCTTTTTATTATGAACAATGGTGCAATGAACATCCTTGGGCATTTTTCATGGGACTCATGTTTAAAAGTCTCTTGGGTATATATGCAAGAACAGAATCACTGGCCCACAGAGTATGCATATCTTCAGCTTTTCTACACGATGCCAAATTGTTTTCTATAGTGGTTGTACCAATTTACAATCCCACCAGTAACACAGAGAGTCCCTGCTCCTGCACATCTTCATCTACACCAAGTATTGCCAGAATTTAATTTACTGTTTTTCACCACTACTATTAAGTTTGGACACGTTCTCATGTTTATGAACCTCTTGGATTTTCTCTTCTGTGAAAAGCCTGTTCATGTTCAACTCTTTCACCATTTTTCTATTCTATTTTCCATCTTGTCCTTACTGATCCAATGAGTTTTTTATGTGTTTTAAATACCAGTCCATTGGTGGTTATATGTGTGGCCAAAATAGTCCTTTGCTTTGTTGTTTATATTTTCTCTTGCTTTATGCTGTGCTTTGTGAACAAATCTTAATTATAACATACTTAATTATATATCATACTTAATTATAACGTAGTCAAATTTATCATTCTTTTCCTTGTGGTTAGTGCCTTTCTGTTTCGAGAAATCTGTCCCTGCCCTGGGGCCATGAAAATATTCTCTATATTTCCTTCTGAAATATTTGTGGTTTTGCCTTTCACAAAGGCAAAATTATTAGGTCATAATTCACCTACAAGTGATGTTTGTGTATAATGTTGAGTAGGGTTTCATTCTTTTTCTTCATGTGGATATCTGATTGTCTCAGTGAACCACTTATTGAAAAGTCTGCCCTTTTACTATTGATTTGCAGTGCCACATGTGTCATAAATCAAGCATCTACCTATGTATGGGCTAGTTTGTGTACTCTCTATTAAGTACCATGGTTCTATTTATCTGTCCATTTAAAATACCACATATCAATATTAATTACTACAGATCTATAAACAATTCTGATCTTTGGATAAGGCCACTCAATTCTGCCGTGTTCTTCAAGAATGTCTAGGTTATTTTTGGCCCGTCTCAACTCCACTTAAATTACCAATTCATCAGAAAAGGTTCAACCAAAATCTTGTTGGAGGTTCTAATTAGGATTGCGTTGAACTTTTAGATTTGACTTCTTGTCAATAATATGGAATGTTATTGAATAGATATGGTCTATCTCTCCTTTTAATAAGAACTTCCTTAACGTGTCCCAATAATATTTCATATTTTTCCTATAAGAGGACATTTTATCCTAGGTACTTCATATTTCGCAAATACTGCCTTTGAAACTTTCATTTTGTAAATTTGTTGCTGGTAAATAGAATACAATTGGCTTCTGTATGTTGATATTTTATCCTACAAACAGCTATCTAAACTCTTTTATTGATTCTACCAATTTGTAAATACCTGTAGAATATAGTGTACACAATCATGTCATCTGCAAACAATGTCAGTCTTACTTCTTCCTTTCCGAGCATTTTGTTCCTTCTTTTTCCCCTTACTACTCTTTCCGGGTGATAGTGGACATTCTTACTTGATGCAGCTGTCAAAAGAAGGCTTTCAGTAATTCCAGGAATGATATTTGCTGTAGGTGTTGTGTTCTGTAGCAATCTGGATCCAATCAGGAGATGGAAAGTACACAGTGGACAGGGGAATTTTAACATAAAGTGAAGCATAATGTTTAACATAAAGAATTATTAAACTATGACAAATGTAGAATATATAAGATATAGGAAAACTCTATATGGTATCCTGGGCCTGAGGGAGCATACCCAAGGAAAGACAAACTTGGAATGTGGGTCCCTCCCCAGGACTGGAGGTCACACCTCATTGGACAAGGTGTAGGAGAACCTACTGGATGGCAGAGAAGTTTGCTGGTTTGCCAGCGCCAGAGCAGGTCTGCAGAACCAGAGCTGGTCTACAGTTGCAAGCTAAGCAGGAAGGTACCCTCTGGAGCACATCAGTGTGGACAAGCCACTGCTGGCGGCCAGCATGTAGACGTGTAGTAGGAGCAAGTGTCCTGGTGGAGTTGGAGGCCTGGAGCTAACAATGTCCTATACATAGGATCCTGAGGGCCTTGGTGTTGTAAGGGCTGCAGCCTTGGGAGAAGTACAGGAGGTAACGTTAGTGGTGAGGTGGGGTGGGTCAGGAGAGCAATCAAGTAGAGGAAATCAGCGGGTAGGTGGCTGGCTTGGAGCACAGGATGTCCCTATGAAGAGGGCCACAGAAAGCCAATGACCAGGCCACACTGGGATGGCACACTCGATAGGACAGTTGTTCTGGGCACGTGCTTGGGGCCGAGCACCTAGGATATCCTTACACCCACACTTCTGACAGCCAGAAGTCACAGGAGAGCCACTTTCTCCTTCAGTAACATTGTGATCACTTTGAAGGAGAGATGCTTAAAGTAATTCATCCATTATCAGAGAGAATATATTAAAGGGTGAATTTAGAACAGGGAGAACATTAACGACTGGCTTCATATCCTTTATCAGTTTAGGGGGGTCCCTTCTATTGTTAACTTGCATGAATAGTAGGCACCCTATCTATCATCATATTGTTTCTCTGGTGAATTAATGATTAAAGCAGCAGGACTGGCCACTTCCAGAGTTTTAATAGACTGCTTACAATTCTTGTTGGACCCATGGTTCCCTGGCCTGAAATGAGTTTTGCTGCAAAACCCAGGCTCTGGCACAAAAGGGTGTCATAGGCAGAGAGCCTGTGAACTCTGCATTCTAGTCCTACCCAGGGCTTGTCTGCTCTACCTGCAAGGAGAGCCTTGGTGTGTGGTGAGATTGCTTCTTCCACCATGAGTGTGAATATCACATGTTCTCCTCAGGAATAGACTAGTTTATACCTGAGATGTTGCTCTACTCTCTTGGTAGCTGCACCTACCAAGATGAAGATACTTGGATTCCATTTAAAGCCATGCTCATCAGAGCCCTGTCCATGGAGGAGCAGGGCAAAAGATTCCTGTGTTAGTCTTACAAAGTGTATGTGTTTACCAGTGTTGGCAATTTGAGTGCTTTAATTGCACTTTTCTCGATTGCCTTTAGGCTCCAAAATGGACAAATATTGATGGGGGAAAATGGCACATAATTTTGCCATTCTTAAGTGACAGATGATCTATTCTTTAGTGGTTGAACTGGCATCTTATACTGGGAAGGAGAGACAATTTAATTTTTTAAAAAACTTTTTCTTTCAGTGTGTCCATATTCAATAGATAGAATAAGATACCACTAAATCCAGAGGAAAAATATTTTTTTAATAATAATTATTTTTTCTAAAAATAGTTGCTCATCCTTGGAATCTTGTACTCTCCTCCTAGTATTTCCAATGTATAAAGCATATTCACTTCTGTTCAGAAGGCACACAAGACAAATTAACCCACAGCCTTCTGTTCTCACACAGGACTGGGCCGGCTTCCTATCCCAGGCACCCTGAGACCTTGAACAAGAGGACCTGAATATGAACAGCAAGTTTATCCTTTAAATGCTGGTTAGACCTGCTGCCCGGGCTCTCTTAACGGCCACCCTGACAATGATGAGACACAAATGTGAAATCTGAAACCTGCTCACTAACAAGAGGAGCAGCTCTCTAGGCCTGCCACTTGGGAAGTTGTCAGCACCAGGCATCCAAACAGGCACTCTCACTTGGTAGAAATCACTGAGAACCAGGTTTTGTGGAGATACACACTTCTAGTCTGTGGTTTCTGAAGGTAGGCTGTGTAGCTGCAGCTGCTGTGTCTCTCCCTGCAGGAGGAAGGTGAACTTGGGAGCTCCCCACGAGGCATAGGCTGGGAATGACCCATCAAGGCTCACATCTTCCCACTGACAACCAGAATGACCCCACTCCTGAACCCCAGCAAAAGAGTAAAAGTCCCCCTGTTGTGTCAACCGCACAAAGATACATTCTTATTCGCTTTGTTGCTCGCTTCAACCTGCCGTGCTCTGGCAGAGGATGCAGAACGAGAACTGAGTTTTAGTAGTTCCTGAAAATTCACGTAGTTGTTTCTCCCTGGTTCAACTGAGAGAAGGGAGGATGGTGCCAGGGTAAATTCTGTGTTTACTCCTGGGGGCCAGCTGTGCTTTGGGCGAATTTGACAACTACTTAACCACAGAAACCGTCTCCATGCCCTGCATCTGCTCTCAGAATACAATACAGTTTCTGAGGATGCCCAGGATTCCTTACATTAAGCTCCAGTTTCCCCTCAAGAATTGTATGGGTGAGAGAGTTTTCATTCACTCTCCCTTTCTTCTTACTACAAACACCCCAAACCACATTCAGGGATTGCATGGCCACTCCAAGACTTCGCCCAGGTCCCGATTCTCTGCCATCTGCAAGCTTGGCGCATTCTGATTGGCTCAGAGGAATTTGATCTCAAGAAAAGTACTCATGGGGGCAATCCTCTCCCTAGAGAGGATCTCTCTGGGACCAGAAAATGAACCAGGGACTGATGGCCTGAGTGCTCCTCTGGAAAAATTTTCACTGTCTGCCAACAGAGGACATGGCTGAGAGGGACTGTCCTAGTCATCTGCTCAGCAGGGAACATTGAGGACCTGACCCTCTGTCTTCCTTATCTGTTGGAAGTTTAACCCTCTTCATATCCTGACGATGGTTTAGCTTCTCAGAACGATACATGCTATATTTCACTCGTGATATGGTGATGATAGGAAAAAAAAAAAGAAATCGCCATCTATCCACATTTATTTTCAACTTCTGTTCATTTCACTGTTGACCTCACCTCCCTCATCCCTCTTTTAGGAGTTTGTTCCCCAGGCCCCACACCACAGTTAGACAGCCTCACATGAGTCTGGGTTTTGGCTTTGAGTTCTCTGTGAGGTAAACTTTGGACTCAGGCTCAGCACAGAGGGCAGAGCCTAGAGTGAAAAGAGGTTCACAAGCCAGATTGCTACTTTGGGCAAAAGGAAACTTTTCCTTGCAGCCTGCTCAGCAGGAGGGTCACTGGTTTTCGCATCATTTATCCCGCACATGCAGACGTAAGGTGCTTGCTTCAAAGCACAGTGGACTCATATAGTGAATCTCCAGAGTAATGTATGACAATTTTACTGAGGCTAGAGCTGCCACTGACCATCTTTTACACAACAGGGAGCAAACCTATCTTACCATATACAGGTGTACCTTGGAAGTATTGCAGGTTCTGTTCCAGACTACCACAATAAAGCAAATATTAATAAAGTGAGTCACACGAATTTGTTGGTTTCCCAGTGTTTATAAAAGTTATGTTTACGCTATACTGTAGTCTATTAAGTGTGCAATAGCATTATGCCTTAAAAAATATACATACCTTAAATAAGAAATACTTTATTGCTAATATATGCTAAAATAAAAGTTTTCTTCCTCCTCAGCATCTCCCAGGCTCTCCATGCCCAGGACGAGGATTATTCCCAACCACTGGCTGCATTTTGCCTCAGCAAGTCTTGCACATGACTTACCTTTCCAAGAAAGAAGCAGTTCCCCAAAGTCTACTCTGGGCTGGTATGCAACCTTAGATTGGGATCTCAAGGGACGAAGAGATAGTGGGAAAAAGAACTGAGGACAGGAATTGGTTGTAATTTTCTGGTAACAGAACCCAGGTAGTGTGTTTGAGTAGTTGACTTATCAGGTGATATTTGCAATAACTGCTCATCGCTTTTACATTTTCCCAACAGCAGGTTCCTAGTCCAGAGTGTTCCTTAAATATCAGACTTCTGACCCATAATTGTGGCTAGAAGTGGTTCACATCAAAATCGGACAGGCTCCTGGACCATCAAACTGAAAAGCAGGACCGTACTTGAGATGCACATTACTAATAGTGAAGAAAAAAGGTGTATTTATAGTGTATTTATTTATTTATATTTGTAAAATATGACTGAGAATGCAAAAAAACAACATCACATTAATAAAAATAGAAAAAAGTCGAATATTTTGATTTATTATTCACTTTAGAGGAAAGCTAATTGGCTAATAAGTTGACAAGCACTTTGCAGGCCTTAAATTATTTGAAGGTTCTTTGACTCCAAACATATTTTTACATTCCTTAAATTTAAAAATAATCCCTAAGGGATTTGAGGAAATATGGCAGAGTAAAAGGACCTTGAGCTCACCTCCTCTCATAAGAACACCAAAATCACAACTAACTGCTGACCAACCATCAATAAAAAGACTGGAACCTACCAAAAATTATCTTCTACAACCAAAGACATAAAGAAGATACTCAATGAGATGGTAGGAGTGGTGCACTCACAATATAATCAAATACCATACCCCCCGGGTAGATGACCCACAAACAGGAAAATGATTATATCACAGAAATTCTCCCAGTCTCCCCAACCTGGGGGTCTGGCATCAAGAAGAGGAGCTCCCAGAGCATTTGACTTTGAAGGCCAGTATTGCTTCATTGCAGGACCTCCATAGGAATGGGAGAAACAGAGACTCCACTCTTGGAGGGCACACACAAGGTCTCATGTGCACTGGGACTCAGGGCAAATGCAGTGACTTCATAGGTTCCTGGGCCAGACCTACCTACTGGTCTTGGAGGGGCTCCTGGGGAGGCAGTGGGTGGCTATGGTTCTCTATAGGGTCATAAAAGCTGGTGGTGGAAGTATTGGGGAGTGTTCATCTACTTGAACTCTTGCTGGAGGCAGACATCTTGCTTGGGTAATTAGCACCTAGACCTGGCCCCACCCAATAGCCTGTAAGTGCCACTGCTGGGACTCCTCAGGCCAAACAACTGACAGGACAGGAGCACAACCCCACCCATCAGAAGACAGGCTGCCTAAGGACTTCCTGAGCCTACAGCCACCTTTAGACACAACTCTTGACAAAGCCCTGCCCACCAGAGGGCCAGGAACCAACTCCACCCACCTGTGTGCAGGCACTGGACCCTTCCACCAAGAAACCTGCACAAGCCTCCAGACACACCTCACCCACCAGGAGGCAGACACCAGAAGCATGAAAACTGTGATCCAGCAGCCTGCAGAACCAAGGACACAAATGCAGGTCAGAACCTAACCTCAGGCCATCTGGTCTCTGGCCCTTGGGTGATGAGGGGGTAGTGTACTGCTGGGACACATAGGACATCCCCTATATAGGGCCACTTCACCAATGTCAAGAAACATAACTAATCTTCCACATACATAAAAATACAAATAGAAGTTTAGACAAAATGAGACAGCAGATGAAGATGTTCAAGATGGAGGAGCAAGATAAAACCCCAGAATAACAGCCAAGTGACATGGAGATAGGCAATCTACTGGAGAAACAGTCCAGAGTAATGATCATAATGATGATCCAAGAACTTGGGAAAAGAATGGATGCACAGAGAGAGAAGTTACAAGAAGTTTTCAACGAAGAGTTACAAAATATAAAGAATAAGCAAACAAAATTGATGAATACAATAACTGAAATGAAAAATACACCAGAAGGAATCAATAGCAGCATAAACGAGGCAGAAGAACAAATAAGTGAGCTGGAAGACTGAGTGATGGAAATCACTGCTGCAAAACAGAATAAATGAAAAAAGGATGATGAGAAATGAGAACAGTTTAAGAGACCTCTGGAACAATGTCAAATGCTCCAACATTCGCATTATAGGGGTCCCAGGAAGAGAAGAGATAGAGAAAGGTCCTGAGAAAACGTATTTGAAATGATAATAGATGAAAACTTCCATAACATGGGAAAGGAAATAGTCACTCAAGTCCAGGAAGCACAGAGAGTCCCAGGCAGGATTAACCCAAGGAGTAAAACACTGAGACATATAGTAATCAAATTGACAAAAATTAAAGACAAAGAGAAAATATTAAAAGCAGCAAGGGAAAAGCAACGAATAATATACAATGGAATCCCCATAAGGTTATCAGCTGATTTTTCAGCAGTAACTCTGCAGGCCAGAAGGGGGTGGCACAATATATTTAAAGCGATAAAAAGAAAAAACCTACAACCAAGAAATATAGATGAATGGAACAGGATAGAAAGCCCAGAAATACACCCACACACCTGTGGTCAATTAATCTATGACAAAGGAGGCAAGGATATACAGTGGAGAAAAGACAGGCTCTTCAATAAGTGGTACTGGGAAAACTGGACTACTACAAGTAAAATAATGAAATTAGAGCATCTTCTAACACCATACACAAAAATAAACTCAAAATGGATTAATGACCTAAACGTAAGACCAGATACTATAAAACTCCTGGAGGAAAACATAGTCAGAACACTCTTTGACATAATTCACAGTGATATCTTTTTGGATCCATCTCCTTGAGTAATGGAAATAAAAACAAAAATAAACAAATGGGACCTAATTAAACTTAAAAGTTTTTTGCACAGCAAAGGAAACCATAAACAAAATGAAAAGAAAACCTACAGAATGAGAGAACATATTTGCAAATGATGCGACTGGCAAGGGATTAATCTCCAAAATATAAAAACAGCTCATGCAGATCAATAGCAAAAAAAAAAAAACAAAAAAAAAAAAACTAATCAAAAAAAAAAAAAAATGGGCAGAAGACCTAAATAGGCATTCCTCCAAAGAATACATACAGATGGCCAAGAGACATATAAAAAGGTGCTCAATATCACTAATTATTAGACAAATGCAAATCAAAACTACAATGAGGTTAGAATGGCCATCATGAAAAATTCTACAAATAATAAATGCTGTAGAGGGTGTTCAGAAAAAGGAACCTTCCTACACTGTTGGTGGGAATGTAAATTGGTACAGCCACTATGGAGAACAGTATGTAAGTTCCTTAAAAATTCTAAAAATAGAGCTACCATATGATCCTGCAATCCCACTCCTGGGCATATATCCAGAGAAAACTATCATTCGAAAAGTATCATGTCCCCCAATGTTCATTGCAGCACTATTTACCATAGCCAAGACATGGAAGCAACCTAAATGTCCATCAACAGATGAATGGATAAAGAAGATGTGGTACATATATATGATGGAATATTACTCAGCCATATAAAAGAATGAAATAATGCCATTTGCAGCAACATGGATGAACCCAGAGATAATCATACTGAGTGAAGTAAGCCAGACAAAGACAAATATCATTTGATATCACTTATATGTGGAATCTACAAAAAAAATGATACAAATGTACTTATGTACAAAACAGAAATAGACCCACAGACATAGAAAACAAACTTATGGTTACCAAAGAGGAAAGAAGGGAGGGACAAATTAGGGGTTTGGCATTAACATATGCACACTACTATATATGAAATAACCAACAAGAACCTACTGTGTATCACAGGGAACTATACTCAATATTTTGTAATAACCTATAAGGGAAAAGAATCTGAAAAGTAATATATATACATATATACATATATACATATATATATATATATGTATATATATATATAAAATAATCACTTTTCTATACACCTGAAACTAACACAACTTTGTAAATCAACTATACTTCAATTTTAAAAGTTAAACAAATAAATACATATATAAATAAATAAAATAAAGACAATCCTTATGTAAATTTTCATGAACCCCTTACCACAATCATAAGAGTGACCGTATCTATCACCTCCAAAAGTTTGTTTATACCCCTTTTTACTGCTTTCCTCTCTACACCTCCCCATCCCTACACCTAGGCAAACACTGATCTGCTTTCTCTCACTATAAAGTAGTTTGAAGTTTATTGAACTTTATATAAATAGAATCATACACCAGATACTCTTTTTGTCTTTTTTAACTCAGCATAATTATTTTGAGTTTTTTTCATGCTGTTATTTAAAGCAATGAACATTTTTTTTTTCTTGTTGTGTAATGTTTCTTTGTATGGCTATTTGGGATGTTTTCAGTTCTTGACTATCACACATAAAACTGCTATTAATATTGATGTACAAGTCTTTGTGTGAAACTATGCTTTCATGTCTCTTAGTTAAAATCTTAAGAGTAACAATATGGTAAGTAAATGTTTAACATTAAAAGAAACTGCCCAACTGTTTCCAAATATCTGTAACCAAATGTACTCCCATCACATGTTCAGGAAGCCTTCATATGGTCAGTCTTCTAAATATGTTTTAATGTTTATTTTTAATTGAAGTATAGCTGATTTAAATATTATATTAGTTTCAGGTATACAGCATAGTAATTCAGTATTTTGAAGATTATACTCCATTATTGGTAATTAGAAGATAATGGCTATAATTCCTTGTGCTATACAGTGTATCCTTCTTGCTTATCAATTTTATATTATACATTTTAGTTTATATCTGTAATCCTATGCTCCTGATTTGTCCCTCCCACCTCCACTCACCCCTTGGATGACCACAAGTTTGTTTTCTTTGTCTGTGAGTCTGTTTCTGTTTTGCATATACATTCACTTGTGTTATTTTTTAGATTCCACATGTAAGTGATACATACAGTTTTTACTTCACTTTGACTTATTACAGTAAGCATAATCTCTAGTTCCATCCAGGTTGCTGCAAATCACAGAATTTCATTCTATTTTTATGGTTGAATAATATTCCATTGTGTGTATGTGTGTGTGTGTGTGTGTGTGTGTGTATATATATATATATATATATATATATATATATATATATATATATATATATATATATATATATATATATATATACTACATTTCTTAATCCAAACATCTGTTGATAGGCACTTGGGTTGTTTCCAGTCTTGGCTATTTTAAATAGTGCTGTTATGAACACTGGGGGTCATGTAACTTTTCAAAGTAGTGTTTTCATTTTTTCAAAGTATGTACACAGGAGTGGAATTGTTGGATCATATGGTAGTTCTATTTTTAGTTTTTGAGGAACCTCCATACTGTTTTCCATAGAGTCTGCATCAATTTTCATTACAACCAACAGTGTACAAGTATGCTTTTTTTCTCCACATCCTCTACAAAATTTGCTATTTGTAGACATTTTGATGATAGCCATTCTGAAAGGTGTGAGATGATATCTCATTTGTTGTTTTGATTTGCATTTATCTAATCATTAGTGATACTGAGCATCTGTTCATGTGCCTCTTAGCCATCTGTACAACTTATTGGAAAAATGTCTACTCAGGTCTTTCGCCCATTGTTTTATCATTTTTGTTTTGTTTTGTTTTGTTTTTTGTTTTTTACATTGAGGTGTAGGAGCTATTTGTATATTAACCACTTTTTGGTCACATCATTTGCAAACTTTTTCTCCCAGTCTGTAGGTTTTCTTTTTGTTTTGTCAATGGTTTCCTTTGCTGTACAAAAGTTTTTAATTTTAACTAGATCTGGCATGTTTATTTTTGCTTTTGTTTCTTGGTTGGCCGTGTTTTTTTCTTTCTTTCAGCACCTTGAATATATCACCACACTCTTGGCTTGCAAGACTTCTGCTGAGAAGTATACTCATAGCTTATGGGGTTATCTATATGTAAAAATTTTTTTCTTGCTGCTTTTACAATTCTTTTTATGTTATACAGTTTTAGTATAGTTTGTCCTGGAAAATATTGTTTTGGGTTGAAATTTTGAGAGGACCTATTAGCTGCATGAACTTGGATGTCCACATCTTTCCCTAGATTTAGGAAGGTCTTAG
The DNA here is from genome assembly GCF_028021215.1 of Eschrichtius robustus. Lineage (NCBI taxonomy): Eukaryota > Metazoa > Chordata > Mammalia > Artiodactyla > Eschrichtiidae > Eschrichtius > Eschrichtius robustus. The sequence continues at coordinate 52,929,137 of NC_090845.1, read as the reverse complement.
CCATTTTTTAAAAAAATAAGCTTTCTGTCCCTTTCCCCCTCTCTTCTCCTTCTGGGACTCCAATAATGAGCAGATTGTTCCTTTTTATGGTATCCCATAATTCACATAAATTTTCTTTACTCTTTTCATTCTTTTTTTTTTCTTTTTGCTCCTAAGACTGGGTAATTCCAGTGACCCATCTGCTACTTCACTAATTCTTTTCACTCTTTGATTGAGTCTGCTGTTGAAGTTCTCTATTGAATTCTTCAGTCATTTTATTCTTCAACTTTAGTATTAATTTATTTTTAATGTTTTACTATTTCTTTGTTGAACACTTATTTTGTTCATGCATTGTTTTTCTAATTTTATTTAATGGCCAGTGTTTTCTGGTAATTAACTGAATTTTGAAAAGACGATTATTATGAATTCTTTTTCTTACAGTTCATAGATCTCCATTTCTTTAAGACTTAGTCATTGGAGTTTTACTATTTTCCTTTGGTTATGTCATGCTTCATTGATTATCCATGATCTGTTTGGCCCTTTGTAGATATCTGCACACTTGAGGAAGTAGACGGCTCTTCCAGTCTTTACACACTGGTTTGGCAGGCAAAGCCCTTCACCAGTCAGCCTGTCCAGAAATCCTGAGAGGGCCATCTAATGGTGTCTTCAAGCAAAAATACTGCCAGTCTTTTGATGGGGAGGCCTGGTGCTTGGGCACATGAGTATCAACCTGCTGCTTGTGTCCACAGGGTTGGGCCTGTAGCCTTGGTTCACTGGAGGCGAGCCTGGCACCTGGTCTGCATTAATGAGCCTAGAACCTGGTTCTGCATGGGCAGACCTGGATCCTGAGTCTACAGAGGCCAACCCAGTGCCAGGGACCACTGGAGTGGGCCTGGCATCTGGTTCTTAAAGCTTAAAGGGCCAGTCTGTTAGTGGGATGGGACAGGAGCCTGGTTTGGCAGGAGCAGGCCTGGAGGCTGGGCTTGTGGGAGTTGGTGGTAGGGTGAGCCTGGAGGCTGGAGCTACAGAAGTTAACTTGTAACCTGGGGCCTCAGGGGACAGCTGAGAGGTTGGATCCTTTGAGGCTGGTCTGATGCCATGGAAGTTTGAGAACCTGGTTATTTCGGATCTAGCCTCAAGTCTGGGGCCTTGGAAGCTAGCTTAATGCTGGGGCATGATGGGAGCTTGGTTCCATGGGAACTAGTCTGGAATCTAGGTCCGCAGGGACCACCTTGGTACTGGAGTGCACCAGGTTCCCAGGGTTGCCTGGTACTGAGATAGGTCAAAAGATTGGGTCTGTGGTAGTCAGCTTGTTGCTGGACTCAGCTAGGAGCCTGGATTCAAGGGTTTCCACCTGGAGTCTACTGCCATAAGAGTACCTAATGGCCATGGGAGCCGACTGGAAATAGGTTGAACCAAAAACCTGGGTTCTTGAGAGCCTTCCTTGAGCCTGGTGCCATGGGAACTGCCCAGGGCTGTGAGAGCCAGCAAGCATCAGGGTGGGTCCAGAGCCTGGGGCTGTGGGAATCCACTGAGAGACTGATCCCACAGGAGTTGCCTGGTGCCATGAGAGCCACCTGGAACTGTAGGAGATGTCTGGGACTGCCAGAGTCAGCAGGTACCAAACTAAGCTGAGAGGCTGCATTCATAGAGCCTACCAGGAGCGTGGTGCTGCAGTAGCCAGGTAGGGCCATGGAACTGCTTAGAGCTGCTGAAGCCAGAGGGTGCTGAGGTGAGCTAGGAACCTTGTTTAACAGGAACCCACAGGGAGCTACCTAGGATTGCAGGAGTTAACCAAGTGTTGTGGCAGATAGGCTCTGTCATCCATGGTGAAGCTGGGTGCTCACTTCCCTCTCCTCCCATAGAGAAGGTGTCTCTCTGCACTGGATTGCCTGGGCTTGGGGGAGGGGTTAAGGGGAACAGTGAATCTATATTTCTTACTCTCTTCTATGCATCTTTTATTTTCTTATTTCTGTGCCTCACCCAGGTACTGTAACCTGTCGAGTCTTTTAAAGGTATTGTTATGCATGGATAGTTGTTCAAATTGATGTTTCTTGGAAGGGGGCAAAGAGAGCTAGAAATTCCTATGTCGCCATTTTGCTCTAATGTGCAAGTTTAAAATATTAGCCAGGTTTTGCTAAAATGATGCTGCTATCCTGGTTGCCCCTCCCCAGGAGTATCCATTTTCTTATTATTTGAATGGACTTCCTCAATAAGGAGGTAAATTCATGGAGCAAAATTAAGGCTTTTATACTACTGGTGAGCACTTCCTGTTGGGAACCAGTTAACCTTCCTCTACTAGTACTGGTGATAAATACACCACAGTACCAGCTAAGGCAAGGCACTAAAAGTGTACAGTCTGTCATAGGAGGCTTAGATAAAGAAGGAGTACTGATTCCCACCATCTCACCTTTCAATTCCCCTATATGGCCTGTGCTAAAAGTCACCAATAATAAGTGAAACCTAACTACAGACTATAGAGACTTCAGCAATGCTGTTCCCTTTGTTAGAGCACCTTTATCAGAGATTGTTGCCTTAATGGATGCCATTAAAAACAACAACAATTTTTTATTAAATCCAGGACATCTATGGCCTCTTGAATTTGGACTTATAAACTTAGCTAGCATATGCTCTTCTGTAAAATGTGTAGATGACTCAACCACACATTGTCTTCACCTTTGAGCATCAATAATACCCCTTTACCCAATTGCTTTTTAGATACTTCAAAAGCCCTCCAATTGCACATGGGCTTTGTGGACAGACAAAGACAGCTGCCCTGCAATTTCACCAGAAACTAGGTTTTGGAATTATGTCAGTGACCTCCTCCTCATTAGACCTGACCAAGAATATTTCAAAGGCTATCACTAATGTGTTGGAGAGCCCTGAGATGGTATCTTAAGAATATGTAGATTACATAAAGCTGTTCAAAATGTTGATATAGGAAGATTTTGAACTCACTGCCTCCCATGTACATACCAAATCTATGGATACACATGGAACAATTTCTTCTGAGAAAGAGCTGAAAAGTAGCTGAGTGGCTCCTTCACATGAGCAAATGAGAAAAGGGCCACACTGAGATGGGTAGGGGAGGCTGGGTGTTTTCTTGCCATAAACCCCATCCCCAGTGTAGCAATCCCCAATTAGGAGGGCATTCACAAATCCTAAAGATCTCCGAAGAATGAAGGGTTTGTATCCCACAATAGACACCCCAAATGTTAAGACCTGCACCTGAAGGACAAGCACCCAAAACATTTGACTTTGAAAACCAATGAGGTTCCTGTCCCTGAGACCTGGAGAGTTGTAGGGAACTGGAAAACAGCTCTTAAAAAGCTTGCATGTAGACTAACTTACCCCAGGCCCCAAAACGGAAGCAACCTTTTGAAAAGATCCCTGACTTTATGTGAAGATATTTATTCGCTAGTATTAAATCATCACCTGGAAGGGCAGGGACCTTTAGGGATACTCTCTGAGGATGGAGGTGATGACAGACACAATTTTTGTGCCCTCAATCTGCCTTCCAACACCTTTCTTTGACTCTAGATTTTTCCACCCTGGGTGGGTGAAATCTTCACACTCTCCTTCTGCCATGCTTCACGGTGCCAGTATCTCCCGGAGGAAAGGTTTTACACACATCTGCTGCTTTGGTTTTTAATGACTGGTGCTCTGGTTTTTGTGACTGCTACCCAAGGGACACCCCTTTAATGCCTGGCTCGATGGTCAGGGAGGCTTGTGTTCCTGTGTCCCACAGTACTGTAACAATTGAAGAGACAGTTCTTGTCAGGTTACCACCCCCAGGGTACTACACAGACAACAGACTGAAACATACCCCACAGTTTTTCTGTGACAGAGGCCTATTTGCTTGTCCTGATATTTTGGCCTGAGGGGCAGGCTTCAGAATTAGCACAAATCTAGAGGCTTACAGATATGCTCTTGGGGAATGTAAGTTAGAGGACACTATCTCTGCACTATACATATGCCTAGCTATAACTCATTGGTATCTCCCAGAAAGGAGCTTATACACTCATCTGCAGCCACAGATGACACGTCCTGATCACCTGGTCTGGTGGTCAGCAGGACTTGTGCTTGTGGTCCCTGAGGACTATATATATTTTCATACTTTAAACATTGCTTCATGAGAGTCTAGCTTCCATAAAGCCTGAAACTAAGTTCTGACAGAAATCCCTCCCTTTGGGACTCTGACAGTCTTGGAACACCCTCAACAACTGAGATATATTAAAAACAAAATAGGCTACTTGGACAATCACCAAGGTTTGAAAGACAACAAATAGTTGGGCAAGGTTGAATGATATATTTTATATCCAATACAAGCCCACCCTTCCAAGACTGGGAGAGGTAGCTTTTTTATCTAACACATAGAAACAAACACAGAGAATCAAGAAAAATGAGAAAACCTAGGGATATGTCCCCCCAAAAGAACATGATAAAACCTCAGAAAAAAAATTAATGCCATAGAGGAAAGTAATTATCTGATAAAGAGTTTAAAGTAATGGTCATAAAAATGTTAATCGAACTTGAGAGAAGAATGGATGAACACAGGGAGAACTTCAAGACCGAGAAAGAAAATAAAAGAAAGTACCAAATAGAAGTCACAGAGCTGGAGAATATAGTAACTGAACTGAAAAATATACAATACAGAGAAGACCTTCAAGATGGTGAAGAGTAAGAAGTGGGGATCACCTTCCTCCCCACAAATACATCAGAAATACATCTTCATGTGGAACAACTCCTACAGAACACCTACTGAACGCTGGCAGAAGACCTCAGACTTCCCAAAAGGCAAGAAACTCCCCACGTACCTGGGTAGGACAAAAGAAAAAAGAAAAAACAGACAAAAGAATAGGGACGGGACCTGCACCAGTGGGAGGGAGCTGTGAAGGAGGAAAGATTTCCACACACTAGGAAGTCCCTTTGCAGTCGGAGACTGTGGGTGGCGGAGGGGGGAAGCTTCAGTGTGGGTTGCGGGCTGAGGCTCGGGCTTTAGAGTTCCGACCCCAAGGAGAGGACCAGGGTTGGCTTCATGAACACAGCCTGAAGGGGGCTAGTGCACCACAGCTAGCTGGGAGGGAGTCCGGGAAAAAGTCTGGAACTGCCAAAGAAGCAAGAGAACATTGTTTCGGGGTGCGAGAGGAGACGTGATTCAGAGAAACGCCTAAAGGAGCTCCAGAGATGGTTGTGAGCCTCAGATATCAGTGCAGACACCAGAGGCATCCATGAAACACTAAGGCTGCTGTTGCACACACCAAGAAGCCTGTTTACAAGCAAAGGTCACTATCCACACCTCCACGTCTGGGACCCTGTGCAGCCCACCACTGCCAGGGTTCCGTGGTCCAGGGACACCTTCTGCAGGAGAACACAGGGCATGCCACAGGCTGGTGCAACGTCATGCCAGCCTCTGCTGCCACAGGCTCCCCCCGCATTCCGTACCCCACCCTCCCCCAGCGTGAGCGAGAAAGAGCCACCTATTCAGCTGCTACATTAACCTCGTCATGTCTGAGTGAAGAACAGACGCCCTCAGGCAACCTACATGCAGAGGAGTGCCAAATCCAAAGCTGAACTCCAGGAACTGTGCGAACAAAGAAGAGAAAGGGAAATTTCTCCCAGCAGCCTCAGAAACAGCAGATTGTATCTCCACAATCAACTTGGTGTACCCTGCATCTGTGGAATACCTGAATAGGCAATGAATCATCCCAAAATTGAGGTGGTGGACTTTGGGAGCAACCATATATTGTTTTTTTTTCCTTTTTCTCTTTTTGTGAGTGTGTATGTGTACGTTCCTTTGTGTAATTTTGTCTGTAGAGCTTTGCTTTTACCATTTGTCCTAGGGTTCTTTCTGTCCTTTTTTTTTTTAGCATTTTTTTCTTTTTTTCTTTTTTTTACTATAGATATTGGCACCTGTTATCGTTCCTGGATTTGTTTTTTGGTTTGGTTGCTCCCTTTTTCCTTTCTTTCTGTTTCATTTTTTTTTCTTTTTTTATTACTTTTTAATTTTTTACTTTTTAATATTTTTTTATTTTAATAACTTTATTTTATTTAATTAATTAATTAATTAATGCATTTATTTTCTCACTGTTCTTCTGAGCTGTGTGGCTGACAGTGTCTTGGTGCTCCAGCCAGTTTTCAGACCTGTGCTTCTGATGTGGGAGAACTGATATCAGGATATTGGTCCACCACAGGCCTCCCAGCTCCACATAATATCAAACAGCAAAAGCTCTCCCAGAGATCTCCATCTCAACGCTAAGACCCAGCTCCACCCAACGATGAGCAAGTTACAGTGCTGGACACCCTATGCCAAACAACTAGCAAGACAGAAACACAATGGAACCCATTAACAGAGACGCTGCCTAAAATCATAAAAAGTTCACAGACACCCCAAAACACACCACCAGATGTGCTCTTGCCCAAAAGAAAGAAAAGATCCAGCCTCCTCCACCAGAACAGAGACACCAGTCCCCTCCATCAGGAAACCTATACAACCCACTGAACCAATCTTATCTACTGGGGGCAGACAACAGAAACAACAGGAACTACGAACCTTCAGCCTGTGAAAAGGAGACCCCAAACACAGTAAGTTAAGCAAAAAGAGAAGACGGAGAAACGCACAGCACATGAAGAGCAAGACAAAAACCCACCAGACCAAACAAATGAAGTGGAAATAGGCAGTCTACCTGAAAAAGAATTCAGAGTAATGATAGTAAAGACGATCCAAATCTTGGAAATAGAATAGAGAAAATACAAGAAACGTTTAACGAGGACCTAGAAGAACTAAAGTCAAACAAAGATTGATGAACAACACAAAAAATGAAATTACAAATTCTCTAGAAGGAATCAAAAGCAGAAAAACTGAGGCAGAAGAACGGATAAATGACCTGGAAGATAAAATAGTGGAAATAACTACTGCAGTGCAGAATAAAGAAAAAAGAATGAAAAGAACTGAGGACAGTCTCAGAGAGCTCTGGGACAATATTAAACACACCAACATTCGAATTATAGGGGTCCCAGAAGAAGAAGAGAAAAAGAAAGGGAATGAGAAAATATTTGAAGGGATTATAGTTGGAAACTTCCCTAATATGGGAAAGGAAATAGTTAATCAACTCCAGCAAGCACAGAGAGCCCAATACAAAATAAATCCAAGGAGAAAACGGCAAGACACATATTAATCAAACTATCAAAAATTAAATAAAAGAAAAATATTAAAAGCAGCAAGGGGAAAGCAACAAATAATATACAAGGGAATCCCCATGAGGTTAAGTGCTTATCTTTCAGCAGAAACTCTGCAAGCCAGAAGGAAGTGGCAGGACATATTTAAAGTGATGAAAGGGAAAAATCTACAACTAAGATTACTCTACCGAGCAAGGATCTCATTCAGATTCGATGGAGAAATTAAAATATTTACAGACAAGCAAAAGCTAAGAGAATTCAACACCACCAAAACAGCTTTACAACAAATGTTAAAGGGACTTCTTTAGGAAAGAAGCACAATGGAAGGAAAGACCTAAAATATCAAACCCAAAACAATTAAGAAAATGGTATTAGGAACATACACATCGATAATTACCTTAAATATAAATGGATTAAATGCTCCAACACAAAGACATAGACTGGCTGAATGGATACAAGAACAAGACCCATATATATGCTGTCTACAAGACCCACTTCATACCTAGTGACACATACAGTCTGAAAGTGAAGAGATGGAAAAAGATATTCCAGGCAAATGGAAATCAAAAGAAAGCTGGAGTAGCAAATCTAATATCAGAAAAAATATACTTCAAAATAAAGACTATTACAAGAGTCAAAGAAGGACACTCCATAATGATCAAGGGATCAATCCAAGAAGAAGATATAACAATTGAAAATATTTATGCACCCACCATAGGAGCACCTCAATACATAAGGCAAATGCTAATAACCACACAAGGGGAAATCGACCACAACACAAAAATAGTAGGGAATTTTAACACTCCAATTTCACCAATGGACAGATCATCCAAAATGAAAATAAATAAGGAAACACAAGTTTGAAATGATTCATTAAGCAAGATGGACTGACTTGATATTTATGGGACATTCCATCCCAAAACAACAGACTACACTTTCTTCTCACGTGCTCATGGAACATTCTCCAGGATAGATCATATCTTGGGTCACAAATCAAGCGTTGGTAAATTTAAGAAAATTGAAATCGTATCAAGTGTCTTTTCTGACCACAACGCTATCAGACTCCATATCAATTACAGGAAAACATCTGTAAAAAATACAAACACATGAAGGCTAAACAATACACTAGTAAATAACAAAGAGGAAATCAAAAACTACCTAGAAACAAATGACAATGATAACATGATGACCCAAAACCCATGGGATGCAGCAATAGTAGTTCTAAGGGGGAAGTTTATAGCAATACAATCCTATGTCAAGAAACAAGAAACATCTCAAATAAACAATCTAATCTTACACCTAAAGCAATTACAGAAAGAAAAACAAAAAAAAACCCAAAGTTAGCAGAAGGAAAGAAATCATAAAGATCAGATCAGAAATAAATGAAAAAGATATGAAGGGCACAATAGCAAAGATCAATAAAACTTGAAGCTGGTTCTTTGAGAAGATAAACAAAATTGATAAACCATTAGCCAGACTCATCAAGAAAAAAAGGGAGAAGACTCAAACCAATAGAATTAGAAATGAAAAAGAAGAACTAACAACTGACACTGCAAAAATACAAAGGATCATGAGAGATTACTGCAAGCAACTATATACCAATAAAATGGACAACCTCGAAGAAATGGACAAATTCTTAGAAAAGGAAACCTTCCAAGACTGAACCAGGAAGAAATAGAAAATATAAACACAGCAATCACAGGCACTGAAATTGAGACTGTGATTAAAAATTGTCCAACAAACAAAAGCCCAGGACCAGATGACTTCACAGGTGAATTCCATCAAGCGTTTAGAGAAGAGATAACACCTATCTTTCTCAAGCTCTTCCAAAATATAGCAGAGGGAGGAGCACTCCCAAACTCATTCTACAAGGTCACCATCACCCTGATCCCAAAACCAAACAAAGATGTCACAAAGAAAGAAAACTACAGGCCAATACCACTGATGAACATAGATGTAAAAATCCTCAAAAAATACTAGCAAACCGAATCCAACAGCACATTAAAAGGATCATACACAATGATCAAGTGAGGTTTATCCCATGAATGCAAGGATTCTTCGATATACACAAATCAATCAATGTGATACACCATATTAATAAATTGAAGAATAAAAGCAATATGATCATCTCAATAGATGCAGAAAAACTTTCAACAAAATTCAACACCCATTTACAATAAACACCATCCAGAAAGTAGGTGTAGAGAGAACTTACCTAAAAATAATAAAGGCCATATATGACAAACCCACAGCCAGCATCGTTCTCAATGGTGAAAAACTGAAACCATTTCCACTAATACCAAGAACAAGACAAGGTTGCCCACTCTCACCACTATTATTAAACATAATTTTGGAAGTTTTGCCACAACAATCAGAGAAGAAAAAGAAATAAAAGGAATCCAGATTAGAAAAGAAGAAGTAAAGCTGTCACTGTTTGCAGATGACATGATACTATACATAGAGAATCCCGAAGACTCTACCAGATAACTACTAGAGCTAATCAATGAATTTGGTAAAGTAGCAGGATACAAAATTAATGCACAGAAATCTCTTGCATTCCTATACACTAATGATGAAAAATCTGGAACAGAAATTAAGGCACAACTCCCATTTACCATTGCAACAAAAAGAATAAAATACCTAGGAATAAGCCCACCTAAAGAGACAAAAGACGTGTATGCAGAAAACTACAAGACACTGATGAAAGAAATTGAAGATGATACAAACAGATGGAGAGATATACTGTATTCTTAGATAGGAAGAATGAACATTGTGAAAAATGACTTTACTACCGAAAGCAATCTACAGGTTCAATGCAATCCTTATCAAACTACCAATGACATTTTTCAGAGAACTAGAACAAAAAAGTTCACAATTTGTATGGAAACACAAAAGACCCTAAATAGACAAAGCAATCTTGAGAAAGAAAAACGGAGCTGCAGGAATCAGACTCCCTGACTTCAAACTATACTACAAAGCTACAGTAATCAAGAGATTATGGTACTGGCACACAAACAGAAATATAGATGGAAGAGGATAGAAAGCCCAGAGATAAACCCATGCACAAATGGTCAACTTATTTTTGATAAAGGAGGCAAGAATATACAATGGAGAAAAGACAGCCTGTTCACTAAGTGGGCTGGGAAAACTGGACAGCTACATGGAAAAGAATGAAATTATAACACTCTCTAACAGCATACACAGAAACAAACTCAAAGTGGATTAAAGACCTCAATGTAAGGCCAGGCAATATAAAACTCTTAGAGGAAAACATAGGCAGAACACTCTATGACATAAATCACAGCAAGATCTTTTTTGACCCACCTCCTAGAGAACTTGAAATAAAGACAAAAAGAAAACCCTAAAACAAATGGGATGTAATGAAACTTAAAAGCTTTTGCACAGCAAAGGAAACCATAAAAAATATGAAATGACAGTACTCAGAATGGGAGAAAATATTTGCAAATGAAGCAACTGACAAAGGATTAATCTCCAAAATTTACAAGCAGCTCTTGCAGGTCAATATCAAAAAACAAACAAACAACCCAATCCAAAAATGGGCAGAAGACCTATATAGACATTTCTCCAAAGAAGATATGCAGATTGCCAACAAACACATGATAGGATGCTCAACATCACTAATCATTAGGGAAATGCAAATCAAAACTACAATGAAGTATCACCTCACACCAGTCAGAATGGCCAGCATCAAAAAATCTAGAAACAATGCATGCTGGAGAGGGTGTGGAGAAAAGGGAACTCTCATACACTGTTGGTGGTAATGTAAATTGATACAGCAACTATAGAGAACAGTATGGAGGTTTCTTCAAAAACTAAAAATAGAACTACCATACGACCCAGCAATCCCACTCCTGTTCATATATCCTGAGAAAACCATAATTCTAAAAGAGTCAGGCACCACAAAGTTCATTGCAGCTCTATTTACAATAGCCTGGACATGGGAGCGATCTAAGTGTCCATCAAAAGATGAATGGATAAAGAAGATGTAGCACATATATACAATGGAATACTATTCAGCCATAAAAAGAAATGAAATTGAGTTATTTGTAGTGAGGTGGATGGTCCTAGAGTCTGTCATACAGAGTGAAGTAAGTCATAAAGAGAAGAAAAAAAATACCATATGGTAACACATATATATGGAATATATATCTGAAGAGCCTAGGGGGCAGGACAGGAATAAAGACTCAGACGTAGATAATGGACTTGAGGACACAGGGATGGGAAGGGTAGCTGGGGTGAATTGAGAGAGTGGCATGGACATATATATACTACCAAATGTAAAGTAGATAGCTAATGGGAAGCAGCTGCATCGCACAGGGAGATTTGCTTGGTGCTTTGTGACCACCTAGAGGGGTGGGATTAGGAAGATGGGAAGGAGATGGAAGAAGGAGGATATATGTATATGTATAGCTGATTCACTTTGTTATAAAGCAGAAAGTAACACACCATTGTAAAGCAACTGTACGGCAATAAAGATGTTAAAAAATGCAAGATGCATTCAACAGGAGACTAGATAAAGCAACCAAATGATCAGTGAGCTCAAAGACAAAGCATTGGATGCACCAAATTAGAGAAGAAAAATATTTTAAAAAGAATTTAAAAAATGAATACATTTTAAGGGACTTATGGGGCAACATCAAGTGGATAAGCATTTACATTATTGGAGTCACAGAAAAATAAGAGATAAAGAAAGGGGCAAAAACTTATTTGAATAAATGATGGCTGAAAATGGCCTTAACTTGGGGAAAAAAAGCAGATCAAGATATAGGAAGCTCAGATTCCTCCATGCCTTCTTAGTGGTGTGCTGTTTCCTTTTGCTGTGACTCAAGGCTAAGGCCAGCTGTTCCGTTCTCTGTCCCCAGCCCAAACAAAGAGGTTGCCACCTCTTCCGCAACTGCAATCTTCGCCTCCTTCTCCTTTCTTTGAATGAATCACACTTTTTGCTAAAGTGTTATGTGTGAAAAGGTAGGAGGAAATGAGCTTGAGAAACTCAGAATCTTCAGTTCAGACTCAGCTACTGAAGATGGCAGAGTAGAAGACCTTGAGCTCATGTCCTCCCATGAGAACACCAAAATCAAAAGTAACTGCTGAACAACCATCAATAAAAAAAAAGACAGGAAACTGACAAAAAAAGATATTCTACAATCAAAACAAAATGGTAAGAGGGGTACACTTGTGATATAATCAAATCCCATACCCCCTGGGTGGGCAATCGACAAACTGGAAAATAAATATATTACAGAGATTCTCCCACAGGAATGAAAGTTCTGAGCCCCACATCAGTCTCCCCAGCCTGGGGGTCTGGCATCGAGGGGAGGAGCCCCCAAGAATTTGGCTTTCAAGGGCAGCAGGGCAGCAGCTCCCATAGAAACCTGAGACAGACCTACCTCCTGGTCTTGTAGAGTCTCCTGGGGAGGCGGGAGTGTGCCTATGGCTCTCCCTGGGGATGTGGAGACTGGAGGTGGATATTTTGAGGAGCTTTCAGCTATGTGAACTCTCGAGGAGGCAGACATCTTGCTTGGGTCACCAGCATGAAGACCTGGCCCCACCCAGCAGCCTGTAGGCTCCAGTATTGGGACAGTTCAGGGCAAACAACAAACAGGGTGGGAAAATAAACCAGCTCATCAGCAGAAAGGTTGCCTAAAGTGTTGCTGAGCAAACAGCCACATCTAGACACACCGCTTGACACAGTCCTGCCCACCAGAGAGCCAAGACACAGCTCCACCCACCAGTGGGCCGACACTGACCCCTCCCACCAGGAAGCTTGCACAAGCTGCTAGAGCAACCTCACCCACTAGTGGATAGAAAACAGAAGCAAGAGGAACTACAATTCTGCAGCCTGCACAACCACAAAGACAGAAAGTTACACAAAATGAGAAAGAAGAGGAATATGTTCAGGATGAAGGGACAAAATAAAACCCTAGAAGAAAAAATAAGTGAAGTAGAGATAGGCAATCTATCAGAGAAAGACTTCAGATTAAAGATCATAAAGATGATCCAAAGTCTTGGAAAAAGAACGGATGCACAGAGAGAGAAGTTAAAAGAAACGTTTAACAAAGAGTTAGAAAATATAAAGGACAACAAAACAGAGTTGAAGAATATAATAACTGAAATGAAAAGTACACTAGAAGGAATCACTAGCAGAATAAATGAGGCAGAAGAATGGATAAGTGAACTGGAAGACAGAATGGGGGAAACCATTGCCACGGAAAATAATGAAGAAAAAAGAATGAAAAGAAATGAGAACAATTTAAGAGACCTCTGGAACAATGTCAAACTCTCCAAAATTCACATTATAAAGCTCCCAGGAGAAGAGAGAGACAAAGTGCCTGAGAAAATATTTGAAGAGATAATAGCTGAAAACTTCCCTAACATTGGAAAGGAAACAGTCACCCAAGTTCAGAAAGCTAAGAGAGTCCCAGGCAAGATTAACCCAAGGAGTAAAATGCCAAGACACGTAGTAATCAAACTGACAAAAATTAAAGACAAAGAGAAAATATTAAAAGCAACAAGGAAAAAGCAATAAATAATATACAATGGAATTCCCATAAGGTTATCAGCTGATTTTTCAGCAGTAACTCTGCAGGCCAGAAGGGACTGGCACAATATATTTAAAGTGATAAAAGAAAAAAAAACTACAACCAAGAATTCTCTACCCAGCAAGGCTCTAAATCTGATTTGACAGAGATATCAAGGACTTTACAGACAAGCAAAAGCTAAAAGAGTTCAGCACCACCAAATCAGTTTTGCAACAAATGTTAAAGGAACTTCTCTAAGCAGAAAAGAAAAGGCCACAATTAGAAATAAGAAAAGAAGTTTATGAAACGGGAAATCTCACTGATAAAGGCAAACATACAGTAAAGGGAGGAAATCATGCACACAAAAATATGACATCAAAACCAGTAATATAACAGGAGGAGAGCACACATGCAGGATATTTGAAATGCATTTCAAATTAAGAGATCAGCAACTTAAAACAATCATGTATTTATATAGACTGCTATATCAAAACCTCATGGTAACTTCACACCAAAGATCTATAATAGATATCGATCCAAAAAAGAAAAAGGAACTAAACCCCACACTAAAACTACTTATCAAATCAGAAGAGAATAGAACAAAAGAGAAAGGGACAAAAGACCTACAAAAACAAATCCAAAACAATTAACAAAATGGCAATAAGAACACACACATATTGATAATTACCTTAAATGAAAATGGATTAAATGTTCCAACCAAAAGATGTAGACTAACAGAATGGATACAAAAACAAGACCCATTTATATGCTGTTTACAAGAGACCAACTTCAGATCTACAGACACATGCAAAATGAAAATGATGGGATGGAAAAGAGGTATTTCATGCAAATGGAAATCAAAAGAAGGCTGGAGTGGCAATACTCATATCAGACAAAACAGACTTTAAAATAGAGACTGTTACAAGAGACAACAAAGGACACTACCTAATGATCAAAGGATCAATCCAAGAAGAAGACACAGCAATTATAAATATATATGGATTCAACACAGGAGTACCTCAATATATAAGGCAAATGTTAACATATAAAGGAGAAATTGACAGAAACAAAATAATAGTAGGGGAATTCAACACCTCACTTATATAAATGAACAGATAGAGCACCCAGAGAGAAAATTAAGAAAGATACAGGCCTTAAAAAACATTAGACCAGATGTACTTAATTAATACCTATAGAGTTTACATCAGAAAGCAGCAGAATACACATTCTATTAAAGTGCACATGGAACATTCTTCAGGGTAGATCACATGCTGAGCTGGTAACAAGCCTCGGTAAATTTAAGAAAATTGAATCATATCAAGCATCTTTTTTGAGCAAAACAATATGCGATTAGAAATAAATTACAGTGAAAAAGAAAACTGTAAAAAAGACAAACACATGGAGGCTAAACAATATGTTAATAAACAACACTGAAGAAATCAATGAGGAAATTAAAGATCAAGGTAAAACCACATAAGACCAAAAAGAAGAAGAAATAGGCATTTCTTTGAAAACGAATTCAGATTAATGATAGTAAAAATGATCCAAAAACTCAGAAATAGAATGGAGGTACGGATCGAGAAAATACAAGAAATGTTTAACACACATAGAAGAACTAGAGAACAAAGAAACAGTGATGAACAACACAATAACTGAAATTAAAAATACACTAGGAATCAACAGCACAATAACTGAGGCAGAAGAACGGATAAGTGAGCTAGAAGACAGAATGGTGGAAACAACTGCTGCAGAGTAGAATAAAGACAGAAAATGAAAAGAAATAAGGACAATCTCAGACACATCTGGGAAAACATTAAACGCAACAACATTCGAATTATAGGGGTCCCAGAAGAAGAAGAGAAAAAGAAAGAGACTGAGAATATATTTGAATAGATTATAGTTGAAACGTTCCTAACATAGGAAAGGATACAAGAAAGGTAGAAAATCATCCACACACAAAGCTAAAGGAGGTTAAAAACAAAAGTAGTAAAATCATTTGTATCCACAATAAGCAGTTAAGGGATACACAAAACAATTATATGTAAAATATAATATCAAAAACAGTAATCATGAAGGGAGGAGAGTACAAAAGCGGGGTATCTCAAATGCATTTCATATTAAGAGATCAGGAACTTAAAACAAGCACATATAAGTATAGTCGGCTATACAAAAATATCATGGTAACTACAAAACAAAAATCTATAATAGATATATACACAAAAAAGAAAAAAAAAATCCAAACATACTACTAAAGATAGTCATCACATCACAAGAGAAGAGAATGAAAGAAGAAAGAGAAAAAAAGGCCTACAAAAACAAATTCAGAACAATTTTTTAAATGGCAATAAGAACATAGATATTGATAATTACCTTAAATGTAAATGGAAGAAAATGCTCCAACCAAAAGACACAAAGTGGCTGAATGGATAAAGAAACAGGACCCATACATATGCTGCCTACAAGAGATTCATTTCAGACCTATAGACAAATACAGACTGAAAATGAGGGGATAGAAAAAGGCGTTCCATGCAAATGGAAATTAAAAGAAAGCCAGTGTTGCAGTACTTATATTAGACCAAATTGACTTTAAAATAAAGACTGTCACAAGAGACAAAGTAAGACACTATGTAATGATCAAAGGAGTGATCCAAGAAGATATAAAAATTATAAATATATATGCACCCAACATAGGAACACCTCAATACATAAGGCAATGTTTACAGAAAAAAGGAGGAATTCATAGTAACATAATAATACTGGGGGACTTTAACACCATGCTTACATCAATGGACAGATCACGCAGGCAGAAAATCAATAAGGAAACACAGGCCTTAAATGACACATTAGACTACATGTACTCAATTGATATTGGTAGAGCATCTGAAAGCAGCAGAATACACATTCTTTTCAAGTGCACATGGAACATTCTCCAGGATAGATCACATGCTGGACCAAAAAGCAAGCCTCGGAAAATTTAAGAAAATTGAAATTATATCAAGCATCTCTTCTGACCACAACATTATGACATTAGAAATCAACCACAAGGAAAACGACTGCAAAAACCACAAACACATGGAGGCTGAACAACCTAAACAAAACAGTAGCAAACTGACTCCAACAATACACTAAAAGAATCATACACCATGATCAAGTTTGATTTATCCCAGGGATACAAAGATTTTTCAATATCCACAAATCAATCAATGTGATACACCACATTAAAAATTGAACAATAAAAGCCATATGATTATCTCAATGGATGCAGAAAAAGATTTTGATGAAATTCAACATCCATAATAAAGGCCATATATGATAAATCCACAGATTACATCATACTCAATGGTAAAAAGCTGAAAGCATTTCCGTAGAAATCAGGAACAAGATAAGGATGCCCACTTTCACCACTTTTATTCAACATAGTTTTGGAAGACCAAGACAAAGAAATCAGAGAAATAAAAGGAATCCAAATTGGAAAAGAAGAAGTACAACTGTTCACCATTCATGTATGTTATGATGCTACACATAGAAAATCCTATAAGGCACTAGCAGAAAACTACTAGAGCTAATCAATGAATTTGGTAAGATTGCTGGATACAAAATTAATATACAGAAATCTGTTGCATTCCTATATACTAACAACAAAGTAGCAGAAAGAGAAATTGAGGAAACAATCTCATTTACCATCACATCAAAAAGAATAAAATATCTAAGAATAAACCAACCTAAGGAGAAAAAACTTGTACTACACAAGCCATAAGATGCTGATGAAAGAAACTGAAGACAAAACAAACAAATGGGGTCTTCTGTGTTTCCATACAAATTGTAAAATGTTTTGTTCTAATTCTGTGAAAAATACAATTGGTAATTTGATAGGGATTGCACTGAATCTGTAGATTGCCTTGGGTAGGAACCACACTACCTGGCTTCAGACTATAATACAAAGCTACAGTCATTAAAACAGTATGGTACTGGAACAAAAACAGAGATATAGATCAATGGAACAGGATAGAAAGCCCAGAAATAAACTGACACACCTATGGTCAATTAATCTATGACAAAGGAGGTAAGAATATACAATGGAGAAAAGAGAGTCTCTTCAATGAGTGATGCTGGGAAAACTAGACAGCTACATGTAACATAATGAAATTAGAACATCTTCAATACCATACACAAAAATAAACTCAAAATGGATCAAAGACATAAATATAAGCCTGCATACTATAAAACTCCTAGAGGAAAACATAGGCAGAACACTCTTTTACATAAATTGAAGCATTTTTTTTTTCATGGCTGTGTTGGGTCTTCGTTTCTGTGCGAGGGTTTTCTCTAGTTGCAGCAAGTGGGGGCCACTCTTCATCACGGTGCACGGGCCTCTCATTATCACGGCCTCTCTTGTTGTGGAGCACAGGCTCCAGAGGCGCAGACTCAGTAATTGTGGCTCACGGGCCTAGTTGCTCCGTGACATGTGGGATCTTCACAGACCAGGGCTCGAATCCGTGTCCCCTGCATTGGCAGGCAGATTCTCAACCACTGCACCACCAGGGAAGCCCTCAAAGCAATTTTTTAATGTATCTTTTTTTTGATCCATCTGGTAACAGAAATAAAACAAAAATAAACAAATGGAACCTAACTAAACTTAAAAGGTTTTGCACAGCAAAGGAAACCATCAACAAAACGAAAAGATGGACTGGGAAAAAATATTTGCAAAAGATGCTACAGACAAGGGATTAATTTCAAAAATATACAAACAGCTCATACAGCTTAATATCAAATAAGCAAACAACTCATTCCAGAAAATGGGTAGAAGAACTAAATAGACGTTTCTCCAAAGAAGATATACAGATGGCAAAAAAGCACATAAAGAAATGCTATAAGTTTCTTTTTTGTTGTGTTTTTGTCTGCTTTTGGTATCAGGGTAATTTTGGCCTCATAGAATAAATTTAGTAGTGTTCTGTCTTCTGCAATTTTTTGGAATAATTTGAGAAGGATAGGTATTAGCTCTTCTTTGTATGTTTGGTAAAATTCCCCTGTGAAAGCATCCAGTCCTGGACTTTTGTTTGCAGGGTATTTTTCTTTTTTACTACAAATTCAATTTCACTACTAGGGATCGCTCTTTTCAGATTGTCTGTTTCTACCTGATTTAGTCTTGGATGGTTGTATGTTTCTAGAAATTTGTCTATTTCTTCTAGGTTTTCCAAATTATTGACATGAAACTTTGTAGTATTCTCTTAAGATTTCTTGTATTTTGTGATATCAGTAGATTTTTCCCCTCTGTCATTTTTTAAATTGAGGTTCTCTCTCTTTTCTCTTGATGATCCTGTATAAAGTTTTATCAATTTTCTTTATGTTTCAAAAAACCCAGCTCTTGGTAATATTGATGTTTTTCTTTTTAACTATTTATTTGCTCTGTATTTTACTTATTTCCTCTCTGATCTTTATTATTAACTTCTTTATGCTGACTTTGGGCTTTGCTTGTTCTTCTTTTCCTAATTCCATTAGATGGTAGATTAGGTTGGTTATTTGAAATTTTTCTTGTTTGTTGAGGAAGGCCTATATCTCTATAAACATCCCTCTTAGAACTGCCTTTGCTGCATTGCATAGAATTTGTGAGACTGTGTTTTCATTGCTGTTTGTCTCGAGATATTTTTTGATTTCTTCATTGACTCATTTTGTTTTTTAGTAGCTTGTTGTTTATTTTTTAATTTTTAATTAAACAACACTATATTGCTAAGAAATGCTAAACTTCATCTGAACCTTCATCAAGGCATAATCTTTTTGCTGGTAGAGGGTCTTGCCTCCATACTGATGGCTGCTAACTGATCAGGGTGGTGGTTGCTGAAATCTGGCATGGCTTTGGCAATCTCTTAAAATAAGACAACAATGAAGTTTGCCTCATTGATTGACTCTTTCTTTCATGAATGATTTCTCTGTACTATGCAATGCTGTTTGATAGGATTTTATCCACAGAAGAACTTTCAAAATTGTAGTCAATCCTCTCAAACCCTGCCAATGTCTTATCAACTAAGTTAATGTCATATTCTAAATCTTTTATTGTCATTTCAACAATCGTCACAGCATCTTCACCAAAAGTAGATTTCATCTCAAGAAACCACGTTCCTTGATCATTTGTTAGAAACAACTCCTCATCTGTTCAAGTTTTATGATGACATTGCAGCAATTCAGTCACATCTTCTGGCTCCACTTCTAACGCTAGTCCTCTTTGTATTTACACCACATCTGCGGTCACTTCCTCCCCTGAAGTCCTGAATCCCTCAAAGTCATCCATGAGGGTTGGAATCAACTCCTTCTAAACTACTGTTAATGTTGATATTTTGACCCTTTCTCCTGAATCACAAATATTCTTAATGGCATCTAGAATGATAAATCCTTTCCAAAAGTTTTCAGTTTACTTTGCCCAGGTCCATCAGAGTAATCATTATCCATGGCAGCTATAACCTTACAAAATGTATTTCCTAATGAATAAGACTTGAAAGTCTAAAGTACTTCTTGACCCATGGGCTGAAGAATGGATGTTGTGTTAGTAGCCATAAGAACAACATGGAGACTTCCCTGGTGGTCCAGTGCTTAAGAATATGCCTTCTAATGCAGGGGATGTGGGTTTGAGCCCTGGTCGGGGAACTAAGATCCCACATGCCACAGGGTAACTAAGCCCACGCACTGCAAATACAAAGCCTGTGTACCACAACTAGAGAAACCATATGCCGCAACTACAGAGCCCACATGCTCTGGAGCCTGCATGCCATAACTAGAGAGAAGCCCATGCACACCAATGCAGAGCCTGCACACCAGAAAGAAAGATCCCACGTGTGACAACTAAGACCCAATGCAGTCAAAAACAAACAAACAAACAAATAAATACATAAATAAAATTTAAAAACCAATATGAATTCCATTGTACATCTCTATCAGACCTCTTGGGCAAGTAGGTGCATTGTCAATGAGCAGCAATATTTTATTTTATTTTTTTTAAACATCTTTATTGGAGTATAATTGCTTTACAATGGTGTGTTAGTTTCTGCTTTATAGCAAAGTGAATCAGTTATACATATACATATGTCCCCATATCTCTTCCCTCTTGCATCTCCCTCCCTCCAACCCTACCTATCCCACCCCTCTAGGTGGTCACAAAGCACCGAACTGATCTCCCTGTGCTATGCGGTTGCTTCCCACTGGCAATCTATTTTACGTTTGGTAGTGTATATATGTCCATGCCACTCTCTCACTTTGTCACATCTTACCATTCCCCCTCCCCATATCCTCAAGTCCATTCTCTAGTAGGACTGTGTCTTTATTCCTGACTTGCCACTAGGTTCTTCATGACTTTTTTCCCTTAGATTCCATATATATGTGTTAGCATACTGTATTTGTTTTTCTTTTTCTGACTTACTTCACTCTGTATGACAGACTCTAACTCCATCCACTTCACTACAAATAACTCAATTTCGTTTCTTTTTATGGCTAATATGCCATTTCATATATGTGCCACATCTTCTTTATCCATTCATCTGATGATGGACACTTAGGTTGCTTCCAAGTCCTGGCTATTGTAAATAGACCTGCAATGAACATTTTGGTACATGACACTTTTTGAATTATGATTTTCTCAGGGCATATGCCCAGGAGTGGGATTGCTGGGTCGTATGGTAGTTCTATGTTTAGTTTTTTAAGGAACCTCCAAACTGTTCTCCATAGTGGCTGTATCAATTTACATTCCCACCAACAGTGCAAGAGTGTTCCCTGTTCTCCACACCCTCTCCAGCATTTACTGTTTCTAGATTTTTTGATGATGGCCATTCTGACCGGTGTGAGATGATATCACATTGTAGTTTTGATTTGCATTTCTCTAATGATTAATGATGTTGAGCATTCTTTCATGTGTTTGTTGGCAATCTGTATATCTTCTTGGAAGAAATGCCTATTTAGGTCTTCTGCGCATTTTTGGATTGGGTTGTTTTTTTTTTTTGTTTGTTTGTTTTTTTTGTTATTGAGCTACTTGAGCTGCTTGTAAAGTTTGGAGATTAATCCTTCGTCAGTTGCTTCACTTGCAAATAGTTTCTCCCATTCTGAGGGTTGTCTTATGATCTTGTTTATGGTTTCCTTTGCTGTGCAAAAGCTTTTAAGTTTCATTAGGTCCCATTTGTTTATTTTTGTTTTTATTTCCATTTCTCTAGGAGCTGGGTCAAAAGGATCTTGCTGTAATTTATGTCATAGAGTGTTCTGCCTAAGTTTTCCTCTAAGAGTTTGATAGCGTGTGGCCTTACATTTAGGTCTTTAATCCATTTTGAGTTTATTTTTGTGTATGGTGTTAGGGAGTGTTCTAATTTCATACTTTTACATGTACCTGTCCAGTTCTCCCAGCACCACTTATTGAAGAGGCTGTCTTTTCTCCACTGTAGATGCTTGCCTCCTTTATCAAAGATAAGGTGACCATATGTGCGTGGGATTATCTCTGGCTTTCTATCCTGTTCCATTGATCTATATTTCTGTTTTTGTGCCATTACCATGCTGTCTTGATTACTGTAGCTTTGTAATATAGTCTGAAGTCAGGGAGCCTGATTCCTCCAGCTCCATTTTTCGTCCCCAAGATTGCTTTGGCTATTCGGGGTCTTTTGTGTTTCCATACAAATTGTGAAATATTTTGTTCTAATTCTGTGAAAAATGCCAGTGGGAGTTTGATAGGGATTGCATTGAATCTGTAGATTGCTTTGCGTAGTAGAGTCATTTTGACAATGTTGATTCTTCCAATTCAAGAACATGGTATATCTCTCCATCTATTTCTATCATCTTTAATTTCTTTCCTCAGTGTCTTATAATTTTCTGCATACAGGTCTTTTGTCTCCTTAGGTAAGTTTATTCCTAGATATTTTATTCTTTTTGTTGCAATGGTAAATGGGAGTGTTTTCTTAATTTCACTTTCAGATTTTTCAGGATTAGTTTATAGGAATGCAAGAGATTTCTGTGTATTAATTTTGTATCCTGCTACTTTACCAAATTCATTGATGAGCTCTAGTTGTTTCCTGGTAGCATCTTTAGGATTCTCTATGTATAGTATCATGTCATCTGCAAACAGTGACACATTTACTTCTTCTTTTCTGATTTATATTCCTTTTATTTCTTTTCCTTTTCTGATTTTTGTGGCTAAAACTTCCAAAACTATGTTGAATAATAGTGGTGAGAGTGGGCAACCTTGTCTTGTTCCTGATCTTAGTGGAAGTGGTTTCAGTTTTACACCATTGAGGACAATGTTGGCTCTGGGGTTGTCATATATGGCCTTTATTATGTTGAGGAAAGTTCCCTCTATGCCTACTTTCTGCAGGGCTTTTATCATAAATCGGTCTTGAATTTTGTTGAAAGCTTTCTCTGCATCTATTGAGATGATCGTATGTTTTTTCTACATCTATTTGTTAATATGGTGTATCACGTTGATTGATTTGCGTATATTGAAGAATCCTTGCATTCCTGGAATAAACCCCACTTGATCATGGTGTATGATCCTTTTAATGTGTTGTTGGATTCTGTTTGCTAGTGTTTTGTTGAGGATGTTTGCACCTATGTTCATCAAAGGTATTGGCTTGTAGTTTTCTTTCTTTATGACATCTTTTTCTGGTTTTGGTATCAGGGTGATGGTGGCCTCGTAGAATAATTTGGGTAGTGTTCCTCCATCCGCAATATTTTGGAAGAGTTTGAGAAGGATAGGTCTTAGCTCTTCTCTAAATGTTTGATAGAATTCGCCTGTGAAGCTATCTAGTCCTGGGCTTTTGTTTGTTGGAAGATTTTTAATCACAGTTTCAATTTCAGTGCTTGTGATTGGTTTGTTCATATTTTCTATTTCTTCCTGGTTCAGTCTCGGCAGGTTGTGCATTACTAAGATTTGTCCATTTATTCCAGGTTGTCCATTTTATTGGTATAGTTTTGCTTGTAGTAATCTCTCATGATCATTTGTATTTCTGCAGTGTCAGTTGTTACCTCTCCTTTTTCATTTCTAATTCTATTGATGGGAGTCTTCTCCCTTTTTTTCTTGATGAGTCTGTCTAATTTTTTACCAATTTTGTTTTCTTCTCAAAGAACCAGCTTTTAGTTTTATTGACCTTTGCTATTGTTTCCTTCATTTCTTTTTCATTTATATCTGATCTGACCTTTATGATTTCTTTCCTTCAGCTAACTTTGGGTTTTTTTTGTTCTTCTTTCTCTAATTGCATTAGGTGCCAGTTTAGGTTGTTTATTTGAGATGTTTCCTCTTTCTTGAGGTAGGCTTGTATTGATATAATCTTCCCTTTTAGAACTGCTATTGCTGTATCCCATAGGTTTTAGGGTCGTTGTGTCTCCATTGTCATTTGTTTCTAGGTATTTTTTGATTTCCCCTTTGATTTCTTCAGTGATCACTTGGTTATTAAGTAGTGTATTTTTTAGCATCCGTGTTTTTGCATTTTTTACTGATCTTTTCCTGTAATTGATATCTAGTCTCATAGTGTCGTGGTCAGAAAATATACTTGATACGATTTCAATTTTCTTAAATTTACCAAGGCTTGATTTGTGACCCAAGATATGATCTATCCTGGAGAATGTTCCATGAGTACTTGAGAAAAATGTGTATTCTGTTCTTTTTGTGTGGAATGTCCTATAAATATCAATTAAGTACATCTTGTTTAATGTATCGTTTAGAGCTTGTGTTTCCTTACTTATTTCCGTTTTGCATGATCTGTCCATTGGTGAAAGTAGGGTGTTAAAGTCCCCTACTATGATTGTGTTACTGTCAATTTCCCCTTTTATGGCTGTTAGTGTTTGCCTTATGTATTGAGGTGCTCTTATGTTGGGTGCATAAATATTTACAATTGTTATATCATCTTGGACCGATCCCTTGATCATTATATAGTGTCTTTCTTTGTCTCTTGTATTAGTCATTATTTTAAACTCTATTTTGTCTGATATAAGAATTGCTACTCCTGCTTTCTTTTGATTTCCATTTGCATGGAATATCTTTTTCCTTCCCCTCACTTTCAGTCTGTATGTGTCCCTAGGTCTGAAGTAAGTCTCTTGTAGACAGCATATATATGGGTCTTGTTTTTTGATCCATTCATCCAGTCTGTGTCTTTTATTGGGAGCATTTAAACCATTTACATTTAAGGTAATTATCGATATGTATGTTCCTATTCCCATTTTCTTAAATGTTTTGGGTTCGTTATTGCTGGTGGTTTCCTTCTCTTGTGTTTCTTGCCTAGAGAAATTCCTGTAGGATTTGTTGTAAAGCTGGTTTGGTGGTGCTGAACTCTCTCAGCTTTTGCTTGTCTGTAAAGGTTTTAATTTCTCCATCAAATCTGAATGAGATCCTTACTAGGTAGAGTAATCTTGGTGGTAGGTTTTTCTCCTTCATCACTTTAAATATGTCCTGCCACTCCCTTCTGGCTTGCAGACTTTCTGCTGAAAGATCAGCTGTTAACCTTATGGGGATTCCCTTGTGTGTCATTTATTGTTTTTCCCTTGCTGCTTTTAATATGTTTTGTTTATATTTAATTTTTGTTAGTTTGATTAATATGGGTCTTGATGTGTTTCTCCTTGGATTTATCCTGTATGGGACTCTCTGTGCTTCCAGGACTTGACTAACTATTTCCTTTCCCATATTAGGAAAGTTTTCAACTATAATCTCTTCAAATGTTTTCTCAGTCTCTTTCTTTTTCTCTTCTTCTGGGACCTCCGTAATTCGAATGTTGGTGCGTTTAATGTTGTCCCAGAGGTCTCTGAGACTGTCCTCAGTTCCTTTCATTCTTTTTTCTTTATTCTGCTATGCAGTAGTTATTTCCACTATTTTACCTTCCAGGTCACTTATCCATTTTTCTGCCTCAGTTATTCTGCTATTGATCCCTTCTAGAGTATTTATAATTTCATTTATTGTGTTGTTCATCGTTGCTTGGTTCCTCTTTAGTTCTTCTACATCCTTGTTAAAGGTTTCTTGCATTTTGTCTATTCTATTTCCAAGATTTTGGATCATCTTTACTATCATTATTCTGAATTCTTTATCCAGTAGACTGCCTATTTCCTCTTTATTTGTTAGGTCTGGTGTGTTTTTACCTTGCTCCTTTATCTGCTGTGTGTTTTTCTGTCTTCTCATTTTGCTTATCTTACTCTGTTTAGGTCTCCTTTTTGCAGGCTGCAGGTTCGTAGTTCCCGTTGTTTTTGGTATCTGTCCCCAGTGGTAAGGTTTGTTCAGTGGGTTGGGTAGGCTTCCTGGTGGAGGGGACTAGTGCCTGTGTTCTGGTGGATGAGGCTGGATCTTGTTTTTCTGGCGGGCAGGTCTACATCTGGTAGTGTGTTTTGGGGTGTCTGTGGCCTTATTATGACTTTAGGCAGCCTCTCTGCTAATGGATGGGGCTGTGTTCCTGTCTTGCTTGTTGTTTGGCATAGGGTGTCCAGCACTGTAGCTTGCTGGTAGTTGAGTGAAGCTGGGTCTTGGTGTTGTGATGGAGATCTCTGGGAGATTTTCTCCGTTTGGTATTATGCGGAGCTGGGAGGTGTCTTGTGGGCCTGTGTCCTGAAGTTGGCTCTCCCACCTCAGAGGCACAGCCATGATGAGTGGCTGGAGCACCAAGAGACTTTCATCCACACAGCTCAGATTAAAAGGGAGAAAAAATAGAAAGAAAGAAAGAAGATAAAATAAAATAAAATAAAATAAAGATAAAATAATATAAAGTTATTAAAATAAAATAAATACTTATTAAGGAAAAATATTTTTAAGTAAAAAAAAAGAAACAAAACAAAACAAAAAAACGAACGTACAGAACCCTAGGAGAAATGGTGAAAGCAAAGCTATACAGACAAAAATCTCACACAGAAGCATACACATACACACTCACAAAAAGAGGAAAAGGGGAAAAATAATATATCTTGCTCCCATAGTCCACCTCCTCAATTTGGGATGATTCGTTGTCTATTCAGGTATCCCACAGATGCAGGTATATCAAGTTGTTTGTGTAACTTTAATCCACTGCTTCTGAGGCTGCTGGGAGAAATTTCCCTTTCTCTTCTTTGTTCGCACAGCTCCCGGGGTTCAGCTTTGGATTTGGATCCGCCTCTGTGTGTAGGTCGCCTGAGGGCGTCTGTTCTTCGCTCTCACAGGACGGGGTTAAAGGAGCAGCTTCTTCGGGGGCTCTGGCTCACTCAGTCCGGGGTGAGGGAGGGGTATGGATGCGGGGCGAGCCTGCGGCAGCAGAGGCTGGCATTACATTGCACCAGCCCGAGGCGTGCCGTGCTTTCTCCAGGGGAAGTTGTCCCTGGATCACAGGACTCTGGTAGTGGCAGGCTTCACAGGTTCCCAGGAGGAGCAGTGTGTATAGTGGCCTGTGCTTGCACACAGGCTTCTTGGTGTCGGCAGCAGCAGCCTTAGCGTCTCATGCCCGTCTCTGGGGTCCGCGTTGATAGCCGCGGCTCACGCCCATCTCTGGAACTCATTTAGGTCATGATCTGAATCCCCTCTCCTCGTACACCAGGAAACAAAGAGGCAAGAAAATGTCTCTTGCCTGTTCGGCAGCTCCAGGCCTTTTCCCGGACTCCCTCCCGGCTAGCTGTGGTGCACTAACCCCTTCAGGCTGTGTTCACACTGCCAACCCCAGTCCTCTCCCTGCAATCCACCAAAGCCCGAGCCTCAGCTCCCAGCCCCCGCCTACCCCGGCGGGTGAGCAGCCAAGCCTCTCGGGCTGGTGAGTTCTGGTCGGCACCGATCCTCTGTGTGGGAATCTCTCCACTTTGTCCTCCACACCCCTGTTGCTGCACTCTCCTCCATGGCTCTGAAGTTTCCCCCCTCTACCACCCGCAGTCTCTGCCTGCGAAGGGGCTTCCTAGTGTAGCAGCAATATTTTAAAAGGAATCTTTTCGTCTGAGCAGTAGGTCTCAACAGTAGGCTTAAAATATTCAGGAAACCATGTTGTAAACAGATCTGCTATCATTCAGGCTTTGTTGTTCAATTTACAGAGCACAGGCAGAGTAAATTTGGCATAATTCTTAATGGTTCTGGCATTTTCAGAATGCTAAATGCACATAGTCTTCAACTTCACGTCACCAGTTTCCTTAGCCCCTAACAAGAGAGTCAGACTGCTTTTGAAGATTTGAAGCCAAGCATGGACTGGATCCTCTCTAGCTATAAAAATCCTAGATGGCATCTTCTTCCAATATAAAGCTGTCTTTTCAGTATACTGAAAATCTGTTGTTTAGTGTAGCCATTTTCATTCATTATCTTATCTAGCTCTTCTGGATTACTTGCTGTAGCTTCTACATCAGCCCTTGCTGCTGAACATTGCACTTTAATGTTACTGAGATGGCTTCTTGCCCTTTTTTTAATGTTTCTTTTTGAAATTTTTTTAATTTTATATTGGAGTATAGTTGATTTACAATATTGTGTTAGTTTCAGGTGTACAGCAAAGTGATTCACTTATACGTATATCCATTCTTTTTCAGATTTTTTTCCATATAGGTTATTACAGGCTATTGAGTAGAGTTCTCCGTGCTATACAGTACATCCTTGTTGATTATCTATTTTATATATAGTAGTGTGTATATGTTAATCCCAACCTCTTAACTTATCCCTCCCCCATTTTTTGACTTTGGTAACCATAAGCTTGTTTTCTAAGTCCGTTTATGTTTTGTAAATAAGTTCATTTGTATCATTTTCTTAGATTCCACAGATAAGCAATATCATATATTTGTCTTTCTCTGTCTGATTTATTTTACTTAGTATGATAATCTCTACATCCATCCATGTTGCTGCAAATGGCATTATTTCATTGTTTTTTATGACTAATATTCCATTGTATATATGTAGCACATCTTCATTATCCATTCATCTGGCAATTGACATTTAGGTTGCTTCCATGTCTTGGCTATTGTAAATAGAGCTGCCATGAATACTGTAGTGCATCTGTCTTTTCGAAATATGTTTTCCTCCAGATATATGCCTAGGAGTGGGATTGCTGGAACATACGGTAGTTCTATTTTTAGTTTTTTAAGGAACCTCCCTACTGTTCTCCATAGTGGTTGCACATTGTGACTGTACATTCCCACCAACAGTGTGGGAGGGTTCCCTTTTCTCCACACCCTCTTCAGAATTTATTGTTTGTAAACTTTTTGATGATGGCCATTCTGACCGGTGTGAGGTGATACCTCACTGTAGTTTTGATTTGCATTTCTCTAATAATTAGTGAAGTTGAGTACCTTTTCATGTTCTTTTCCACCATCTGCATGTCTTCTTTAGAAAAAAGTCTATTTAGAACTTTCACCCATTTTTTGATTGGGTTGATTGCTTCTATGATACTGAGCTGCATGAGATGTTTGTACATTTTGGAGATTAATCCATTGTTAGTCACTTCGTTTGCAAATATTTTCTCCCATTCTGTGTGTTGCCTTTTCGTTTTGTTTATGGTTTCTTTGCTGTGCAAAAGCTTTTGAGTTTCATTAGGTCTCGTTTGTTTATCTTTGTTTTATTCAGTGAGTTCAAAAAGATATTGCTGGGATTTATGTCAAAGAGTGTTCTGCGTATATTCTCCTCTAAGAGTTTTAAATTATGTTGTGCGACATTTAGGTTTTTAATCCATTTTGAGCTTATTTTTGTGTATGTTGTTAAAGAATGTTCTAATTTCATTCTTTTACATGTAGCTATCCAGTTATCCCAGCACCATTTATTGAAGAGACTGTCTTTTCTCCAGTGCATATTCTTGCCTCCTTTGTTGTGGATTAGTTGACCATAGTTACATGGGTTTATTTCTGGGCTTTCTATCCTGTTCCATTGATCTATAAGTCTGTCATTGTGCCAGAGCCATACTGTTTTGATGACTGTAGCTTTGTAGTATAGTCTGAAGTCAGGGAGCCTGATTTCTCCAGCTCCATTTTTCTACCTCAAGTTTGCTTTGGCTATTCAGGGTCATGTGTGTTTCCATACAAATTTTAAGATTGTTTTGTTCTAGTTCTGTGAAAAATGCCATAGTTAATTTGTTAGAGATTTCATTGAATCTGTAGATTGACTTGTGTAGTATAGTCATTTTGATAATATTGATTCTTCCAATCCAAGATCATGTTGTATCTTTCCATCTGTTTGTATCATCTTCGATTTCTTTCATCAGCATCTTATCATTTACAGAGTACAGGTCTTTTGTCTCCTTAGGTAGGTTTATTCCTAGGTATTTTATTCTTTTGCATGTGATGGTAATAGAGATTGTTTCCTTAATTTCTCTTTCCGATCTTTCATGTTAGTGTATAGAAATGCAACAGTTTTCAGTATATTAATTTTGTATCCAGCAACTTTACTAAATTCATTGATGAGCTCTCATAGTTTTCTGGTAGCTTATCTCGGATTTTCTATGTATAGCATCATGGCCGTTACAGTTTTACTTCTTTTCCAATTTGGATTATTTTATTTCTTTTTCTTCTCTTATTGCTATGGATAGGACTTCCAAAACTATGTTGAATAAAAGTGGTGAGAGTGGAGATCGTCATCTGCTCCTGATCTTAGAGGAAATGCTTTCAGCTCTTCACGGTTGAGTATGATATTAGCTGTGGGTTTGTCATATATTGTCTTTATTATGTGGTGGTGAGTTCCCTCTATACCCACTTTCTGGAAAGTT
Source organism: Eschrichtius robustus (assembly GCF_028021215.1). Classification (NCBI taxonomy): domain Eukaryota; kingdom Metazoa; phylum Chordata; class Mammalia; order Artiodactyla; family Eschrichtiidae; genus Eschrichtius; species Eschrichtius robustus. The sequence goes on along the minus strand of NC_090845.1, from coordinate 52,898,815 downwards.
TTTAACACAAATTGGTGTTGAATTTTGTCAAAAGTTTTTCTGCATCTACTGAGATGATAATATGGTTTTAATTCTTCAATTTGTTAGCGTGGTGTATCACACTGACTGACTTGCAGATATGGAAAAAAATCCGTGTATCCTGGGATAAATCCCACTTCATCATGTTGTATGATACTTTTAATGTATTGTTGGACTTGTTTGCTAATATTTTGTTGAGGATTTTTGCATATATGTTCATCAGTAATATTGGCCTGTGATTTTCTTTTTTTGTGGTATCTTTGCCTGGCTTTTGTATCAGGATGATGGTGGCCTCATAAAATGAGTTTTGGACTGTTCCTTCCTCTGCAATTTTTTGAAATAGTTTCAGAAAGTTAGGTATTAACTCTTCTGTAAATGTTTGATAGAATGCTCCTGTGGAGACATCTGGTCCTGGACTTTTGTTCGTTGGGAGTTTTTTAATCATAGTTTCAATTTCAGTACTTGTGATTTTTCTGTTCATATTTTCTATTTCTTCCTGATTAAATTGTGGATGATTGTACCTTTTTAAGGATTTGTCCATTTCTTAATTTTATTGGCCTATAAGTTGCCTGTAGTAGTCTCTCATGGTCCCTTAAATTTCTGTGGTGTTAGTTATAACTTCTCCTTGTTCATTTCTAATTTTATCGATTTGGGTCCTCTCCCTATTTTTCTTAATGACTCTGCCTAAAGGTTTATCAGTTTTGTTTATCTTTGCAAAGAACCAACTTTTAGTTTCGTTGATCTTTTTTATTGTTTTCATCTCTATTTCATTTATTTCTGCTCTGATCTTTATGATTTCTTTCCTTCTACCAACTTTGGGTTTTGTTTGTTCTTTCTCTAGTTGCTTTAGGTGAAAAGTTATGTTGTTTATTTGAGATTTTTCTTGTTTCCTGAGCTAAGCTTGTATGACTATAAACCTCCCTCTTAGAACTGCTTTATGCTGCATCCCATAGGTTTTGGATCTTAGTGTTTATTTTCAGTTGTCTCTAAGTATTTTTTGATTTCCTCTTTAATTTTTTCAGTGTACCCTTGGTTGTTTAGTAGCATATTGTTTAGCTCCACGTGTTTGTGCTTTTTACAATTTTCTTCTTGTAGTTGATTTCTAATCTCATAGCATTCTGGTTGGAAAAGATGCTTGATATGATTTCAATTTTCTTAAATTTACTGAGGCTCACTTTGTGGTCCAGCACATGATCTATCTTGGAGAATATTCCATATGCATTTTAAAAGAATGTGTTTTCTGCTGCTTTTGCATAAAAAGCTCTATAAATATCAATTAAGTCCATCTGGTATAATGTGTCATTTAAGGCCTGTTTTTCCTTGTTGAATTTCTCTCTGCGTGATTTGTCCATTGATGTAAGTGGGATGATAAAGTCCCCTGCTGAGGTACTGCTGTGTTGTGTGCACATATATTTACAGTTCTTATATCTTCTTCTTGGATTGATCCCTCAACCATTATGTAGTGTCCTTCTTTTTTCTCTTTTTCAGCTGTCTTTAAAGTCTATATTGTCTGATATGTGTATTGCTACTCCAGCTTCCCTTTGGTTTTTATTTGCATGGAATAATTTTTTCCATCCTCTCACTTTCAGTCTGTATGTGTCTCTAGATCTGAAGTTTATCTCTTGTAGATAACATATATATGGCTCTTGTTTCTGTATCCATTCAGCCAGCCTATGTCTTTTGGTCAGAGCATTTAATCATTTTACATTTAAGGCAATTATCGATATGTTTGTTCTTATTGCCATTTTCTTAATTGTTTTGGATTTGTTTTTGTAGGTCTTTTTTCTTCCTTTCCTTTTTTTGTTCTCTTCTCCTGTGACTTGATGACTATCTTTAGTGTTGTGTTTGGATTCCTTTTTCTCTTTTGTGTGTATATCTGTTATAGAATTTTCATTTACAGTTACCATGAGGTTTTAGTATAGCAGTCCATATGTATACATGATTGTTTTACATTGCTGACCGCTTAATTTCAAATGCATTTCAAATATCCTGCATTTGTACGCTCTTCCTCTCACGATTACTGGTTTTGCTATTATATATGTGTATGGATGAGTTCCTACCTTTACTGTATGTTTACCTTTACTGGTGAGCTTTCCCATTTCGTAATTTCAAAAACCAGAAGAGCTAAATAGACATTTCTCCATAAAAAGACATACAGATGGCCAAAGTACACATGAAAAAATGCTCAACATCACTAATTATTAGAGAAATGCAAATCAAAACTGCAATGAGGTATCATCTCATGCTGGTCAGTATGGCCATCATCAAAAAGTCTACCAATAATAAATGCTGGAGAGGGTGTGGAGAAAAAGGAACCCTCCTACACTGTTGGTGGCAATGTAAATTGGTACAGCCTCTATGGAGAACAGGATGGAGGTTCCTTTATAAAGCTAAAAGTAGAGGTATCATATGATCTTACATTTCCACTCTTGGGCATATATCTGAAGAAAACCATAATTTGAAAAGATACCTAAACCTCAATGTTCATGGCAGCACTATTTACAATAGCCAAGACATGGAAACAAGTTAAATGTCCATCGACAGATGAATGGATTATGAAGACGTGGTACATATATATAATAGAATATTAGCTATAAAAAAAATGAAATAATGCCATTTGCAGCTACATGGATGAACCTGGAGATTATCATACTAAGTGAAGTAAGCCAGACAGAAAAAGTTAAATATCATATGATATTGCTCATATGTGGAATCTAAAAACAATAAAAAATAAAAAGATACAAATGAACTTATTTCCAAACATAAAGAGACTAAAAGACATAGAAAACAAACTCATGGTTACCAGAGGGGAAGGGGGAGTGGGAGGATCAATTAGGTATTTGGATTTGGGATTAACATATACACACTACTATATATAAAATAGATAACAGGCAAGGACCTAATGTATAGCACAGGGAACTTTACTCATTGTTTTTTAATAACCTATAAGGGGAAAGAATCTTAAAAAGGAATATATATACACACACATGTATATATGTATGTATAACTGAATCACTGTGCTATACACCTGAAACTAATACGGTATTTTAAATCAACTAGTCTTCAACTGAAAAAAAAGAAAAAAAGGAAAAATCTCTCCTAAAGATTTTAAAACATTGTCAAAAGCAACAAAGAAGTCATTATATAATGATAAAGGGGTCAATTTATCAGGAAGATAGAACAATTGTGAGTACTTATGCACCAAACATCAGAGCACATAAATACATAACAACAAAAAACACTAACAGAACTAAAATGATAAATCAACAGAAAAAAAAAAAAGAGTTGGTGACTTTAATAGCCCATTCCTAACAGAGAATCAAAACTGAAATAGGAGATTTGGACAACACTCTATTCACCAAATGAACCTAACAGAAATATACGAACATTCCATCCAAGAACAGTAGAATACACATTCTTCTCAAGTATACATGGAACATTTACTACAATAACGCATAAGTTAAGAAAGAAAACAAGTCAGAAAATTCAAGAAGATTCAAATCAAAACCATAGTTTAGAAAAAATTTGTTATATCTCTATATACTAGCAATAAATAATTGGAAAATAAATTTTAATAACCACTTATAATAGTATAAAAAGAAAGATGACTGGAAATAAAGCTAGTGAAAATTGTTTTTGAACTGTGCACCACACAGATAAATGAAAGACCCAAATAAAGGAAAAGATACACTAAATTCATTATTATTAAGATGTCCATTCTCCCCAAATTCATATATAGACACATTATCTCAATATTGTTTTATCTATTCTCCACATATTAATCTATAGATACAACACAATCTATATCAAAATTGCATTATCGGAGGAGAGGAAAAGATGGCGGAAGAGTAAGACACGGAGATCACCTTCCTCCCCACAGATACATCAGAAATACATCTACACGTGCAACTGCTCCTATAGAACACCCACTGAACGCTGGCAGAAGACGTCAGACCTCCCAAAAGGCAAGAAACTCCCCACGTACCTGTGTAGGGCAAAAGAAAAAAGAAACAACAGAGACAAAAGAATAGGGATGGGACCTGCACCAGTGGGAGGGAGCTGTGAAGGAGGAAAGGTTTCCACACACTAGGAAGCCCCTCCGGGGGCAGAGACTGCAGGTGGCGGAGAGGGGAAGCTTCAGAGCCGTGGAGGAGAGCACAGCAACAGGGGTGCGGAGGGCAAATCAGAGAGATTCCTGCACAGAAGAGCAGTGCCGACCAGCACTCACCAGACCGAGAGGCTTGTCTGCTCACCCGCCGGAGCGGGCAGGGGCTGGGAGCTGAGGCTCGGGCTTCCGAGGTCGTATCCAAGGGAGAGGACTGGGGTTGGCAGCATGAACACAGCCTGAAGGGGTTAGCGCACCACAGCTAGCTGGGAGGGAGTCCGGGAAAACGTTTGGAGCTGCGAAACAGGCAAGAGACTTTTTTGTGCTGTTTCCTGGTGCGCTAGGAGAGGGGATTCAGAGCACCGCCTAAAGAAGCTCCAGACACGGGTGCGAGCCACGGCTATTAGTGTGGACCCCAGAGATGGGCATGAAACACTGAGGCTGCTGTGGCCACCACCAAGAAGCCTGTGTGTAAGCACAGGTCACTATCCATACTACCCCTCCAGGGAGCCTGTGGAGCCACCCACTGCCAGGGTCCCATGATCCAGGGACAATTTTCCCGGGAGGATGCACAGCGTGCCTCAGGTTGGTGCAACGTCACACCAGCCTCTGCTGCAGGCTCGCCCTGCATCCGTACCCCTCCATCCCCCCGGCCTGAGTGAGCCAGAGCCCCCGAAGCAGCTGCTCCTTTAACCCCGTCCTGTGTGAGCGAAGAACAGACACCCTCAGGTCACCTACACGCAGAGGCGGGTCCAAATCCAAAGCTGAACCCCGGGAGCTGTGGGAACAAAGAAGAGAAAGGGAAATTACTCCCAGCAGCCTCAGAAGCAGCGGATTAAAGCTCCACAAACAACTTGATGTACCTGCATCTGTGGAATAACTGAATAGACAATGAATCATCCCAAATTGAGGAGGTGGACTTTGGGAGCAAAATATACTATTTTTTTCCCTTTTCCTCTTTTTGTGAGTGTGTATGTGTATGCTTCTGTGTGAGATTATGCCTATATAGCTTTGCTTACAACATTTGTCCTAGTGTTGTGCCCGTCCGCTTTTTTTTGTTTTCTTTTTTTTACTTAAAATTTTTTTTTTTTCTTAATAATTATTTTTTATTTTAATAACTTCATTTTATTTTATCTTACTTTATTTTATTTTATCCTCTTTCTTTTTTTCTTTCTATTTTTTCTCCCTTTTATTCTGAGCCATGTGGATGAAAGACACTTGGTGCTCCATCAAGGCATCAGGGCTGTGCCTCTGAGGTGCGAGAGCCAATTTCAGGACACAACACCAAGGCCCAGCTTCACTCAAAGACCAGCAAGCTATAGTGCTGGACACGCTATGCCAAACAACTAGCAAGACAGGAACACAGCCCCATCCATTAGCAGAGAGGCTGCCTAAAACCATAACAAAGCCAAAGACACCACAAAGTTCACAACCAGACGTGGACGTGCCCACCAGAAAGACAAGATCCAGCCTCATCCACCAGAACACAGACACTAGTTCCCTCCACCAGGAAGCCTACACAACCCACTGAACCAACCTTAGCCACTGGGGACAGATACCAAAAACAAGAGTAATTACGAACCAATAGCCTGCGAAAAGGAGACCCCAAACACGGTAAGATAAGCAAAATGAGAAGACAGAAAAACACACAGCAGATGAAGGAGAAAAGTAAAAACACACCAGACCTAACAAATGAAGAGGAAATAGGCAGTCTACCTGAAAAAGAATTCAGAATAATGATAGTAAAGATGATCCAAAATCTTGAAAATAGAATAGACAAAATGCAAGAAACATTTAACAAGGACCTAGAAGAACTAAAGAGGAACCAAGCAACAATGAAAAACACAATAAATGAAATTAAAAATACTCTAGATGGGATCAGTAGCAGAAAAACTGAGGCAGAAGAACGGATAAGTGACCTGGAAGATAAAATACTGGAAATAACTACTGCAGCGCAGAATAAAGAAAAAAGAATGAAAAGAACTGAGGACAGTCTCAGAGACCTCTGGGACAACATTAGATGCACCAACATTCGAATTATAGGGGTCCAAGAAGAAGAAGAGAAAAAGAAAGAGACTGAGAAAACATTTGAAGAGATTAGAGTTGAAAACTTCCCTAATATGGGAAAGGAAATAGTTAATCAAGTCCTGGAAGCACAGAGAGTCCCATACAGGATAAATCCAAGGAGAAATGCGCCAAGACACATATTAATCAAACTATCAAAAATTAAATATAAAGAAAACACACTAAAAGCAGCAAGGGAAAAACAACAAATAACACACAAGGGAATCCCTATAAGGTTAACAGCTGATCTTTCAGCAGAAACTCTGCAAGCCAGAAGGGAGTGGCAAGACATATTTAAAGTGATGAAGGAGAAAAACCTACAACCAAAATTACTCTACCCAGCAAGGATTGCATTCAGATTTGATGGAGAAATTAAAACCTTTACAGACAAGCAAAAGCTGAGAGAGTTCAGCATCACCAAACCAGCTTTACAACAAAAGCTAAAGGAACTTCTCTAGGAAAGAAACACAAGAGAAGGATAACACCTACAATAACAAACCCAAAACATTTAAGAAAATGGGAATAGGAACATACATATCGATAATTACCTTAAATGTAAATGGATTAAATGCTCCCAATAAAAGACACAGACTGGATGAATGGATTAAAAAAAAAGACCCATATATATGCTGTCTGCAAGAGACCCATTTCAGACCTAGGGACACATACAGATTGTAAGTGAGGGGATGGAAATAGATATTCCATGCAAATGGAAATCAAAAGAAAGCTGGAGTAACAATTCTCACATCAGACAAAATGGACGTTAAAATAAAGACTATTACAAGAGACAAAGAAGGACACTATATAATGATCAAGGGATTGATTAATGAAGAAGATATAACAATTGTAAATATTTATGCATCCAACATAGGAGCACCTCTGTACATAAGGCAAATACTAACAGCCATAAAAGGGGAAGTCGACAGTAACACAATCATAGTAGGGGATTTTAACACCCCACTTTCACCAATGGACAGATCATCCAAATTGAAAATAAATAAGGAAACGCCACCTTTAAATGATACATTAAACAAGATGGACTTAATTGATATTTATTGGACATTCCACCCAAAAACAACAGAATACACATTTTTCTCAAGTGCTCCTGGAACATTCTCCAGGATAGATCATATCTTGGGTCACAAATCAAACCTTGGTTAATTTAAGAAAATTGAAATCGTATCAAGTACCTTTTCCGATCACAATGCTATGGGACTAGATATCAATTAGAGGAAAAGATCTTTAAAAAATAAAAACACATGGAGGCTACACAATACACTACTTAATAACGAAGTGATCACTGAAGAAATCAAAGGGGAAATCAAAAAATACCTAGAAACAAATAACAATGCAGACACAATGACCCAAAACCTATGTGATGCAGCAAAAACACTTATAAGAGGGAAGTTTATAGCAATACAAGCGTACCTCAAGAAACAGGAAACGTCTCGAATAAACAACCTAACCTTGCACCTAAACCAATTGAATAAAGAAGAACAAAAATGCCCAAAGTTAGCAGAAGGAAAGAAATCATAAAGATCACATCTGTAGTAAATGAAAAAGAAATGAAGGAGACAATAGCAAATATCAATAAAACTAAAATCTGGTTCTTTGAGAAGATAAACAAAGTTCATAAACCATTAGCCAGACTCATCAAGAAAAAGAGGGAGAAGACGCAAATCAGTAGAATTAGAAATGAAAAAGGAGAAGTAACACCTGACACTGCAGAAATACAATCGATCATGAAGATTACTACAAACAACTCTATGCCAATAAAATGGACAACCTGGAAGAAATGGACAAATTCTTAGCAATGCACAACCTGCCGAGATTGAACCAGGAAGAAATAGAAAATATGAACAGACCAATCACAAGCACTGAAATTGAAACTGTGATTAAAAACCTTCCAATAAACAAAAGCCAAGGACCAGATGGCTTCACAGGCTAATTCTATCAATCATTTAGAGAAGACCTATCACCTATCCTTATCAAACTCTTACAAAATATTGCAGAGGGAGGAACACTCCCCAACTCATTCTACGAAGCCACCATCACCCTGATACCAAAACCAGACAAAGATGTCACAAAGAACGAAAACTACAGGCCAATATCACTGATGAACAGAGATGCAAAAATCCTCAACAAAATACTAGCAAACAGAATCCAACAGCACATTAAAATGATCATACACCATGATCAAGTGAGGTTTATTCCAGGAATGCAAGGATTCTTCAATATACACAAACCAATCAACGTGATACACCATATTAAGAAATTGAAGGAGAAAAACCATATGATCATCTCAATAGATGCAGACAAAGCTTTTGACAAAATTCAACACCCATTTATGATAAAAGCTCTGCAGAAAGTAGGCATAGAGGGAACTTTCCTCAATATAATAAAGGCCATATATGACAAACCCACAGCTGACATCGTTCTCCATGGTGAAAAACTGAATCCATTTCCACTAAGATCAGGAACAAGACAAGGTTGCCCACTCTCACCACTGTTATTCAACATAGTTTTGGAAGTCTTAGCCACAGCAATCAGAGAAGAAAAAGAAATAAAAGGAATTCAAATCAGAAAAGAAGAGGTAAAGCTGTCACTGTTTGCAGATGACATGATACTATACATAGAGAATCCTAAAGATGCTACCAGAAAACTCCTACAGCTAATCAATGAATTTGGTAAAGTGGCAGGATACAAAATTAATGCACAGAAATCTCTTGCATTTCTATACACTAATAATGAAAAAATCTGAAAGTGAAATTAAGAAAACACTCCCATTTACCATTGCAACAAAAAGAATAAAATATCTACGAATAAACCTACCTAAGGAGAAAAATGACCTGTATGCAGAAAATTGTAAGACAATGATGAAAGAAAATAAAGATGATACAAATAGATGGAGAGATATACCATGTTCTTGGATTGGAAGAATCAACATTGTGAAAATGACTCTACTACCCAAAGCAATCTACAGATTCAATGCAATCCCTATCAAACTACCACTGGCATTTTTCACAGAACTAGAACAAAAAATTTCACAATTTGTATGGAAACACAAAAGACCCCGAATAGCCAAAGCAATCTTGAGATCGAAAGATGGAGCTGGAGGGATCAGGCTCCCTAACTTCAGACTATACTACAAAGCTACAGCAATCAAGACAGTATGGTACTGGCACAAAAACAGAAACATAGATCAATGGAACAGGGTAGAAAGCCCAGAGGTAAACCCACGCACATTTGGTCACCTTATCTTTGATAAAGGAGGCAAGCATCTACAGTGGAGAAAAGACAGCCTCTTCAATAAGTGGTGCTGGGAAAACTGGACAGGTACATGTAAAAGTATGAAATTAGAACACTCCCTAACACCATACACAAAAATAAACTCAAAATGGATTAAAGACCTAAATGTAAGGCCAGACACTATCAAACTCTTAGAGGAAACATTGGCAGAACACTGTATGACATAAATCACAGCAAGATATTTTTTGAGCCAGCTCCTAGAGAAATGGAAATATAAACAAAAATAAACAAATGGGGCCCAATGAAACTTCAAAGCTTTTGCACAGCAAAGGAAACCATAAACAGGACCAAAAGAGAACCCTCAGAATGGGAGAAAATATTTGCAAATGAAGCAACTGACAAAGGATTAATCTCCAAGATTTACAAGCAGCTCATGCAGCTCAATAACAAAATAAGAAAAACCCAATCCAAAAATGGACAGAAGACCTATATAGACATTTCTCCAAAGAAGATATACAGATTGCCAACAAACACATGAAAGAATGTTCAACATCATTAATCATTAGAGAATTGCAAATCAAAACTATAATGAGATATCATCTCACACTGTTCAGAATGGCCATCATGAAAAGATGTACAAACAATAAATGCTGGAGAGGGTGTGGAGAAAAGGGAACACTCTTGCACTGTTGGTGGGAATGTAAATTGATACAGCCATTATGGAGAACAGTCTGGAGGTTCCTTAAAAAAGTAAAAATAGAACTACCATACGACTCAACAATCCCACTACTGGGGATATACCCTGAGAAAACCATAATTAAAAAAGAGTCATGTACCAAAATGTTCATTGCAGGTCTATTTACAATAGCCAGGACATGGAAGCAACCTAAATGTCCATCATCGGATGAATGGATAAAGAAGATGTGGCACATATATACAATGGAATATTACTCAGCCATAAAAAGTAACGAAATGGAGTTATTTGTAGTGAGTTGGATGGCGTTAGAGTCTGTCATACGGAGTGAAATAAGTCAGAAAGAGAAAAACAGATACAGTATGCTAACACATATATATGGAATCTAAGGGGAAAAAAAAGGTCATGAAAACCTAGTGTCAAGACGGGAATAGAGACACAGACCTACTAGAGAATAGACTTGAGGATATGCGGAGGGGGAAGGGTAAGATGTGACGAAGTGAGAGAGTGGCATGGACATATATACACTACCAAACATAAAATAGGTAGCTAGTGGGAAGCAACCTCATAGCACAGGGAGATCAGCTCTCTGCTCTGTGACCACCTAGAGGGTTGGGATATGGAGGGTGGGAGGGAGGGAGATGCAAGAGGGAAGAGATATGGGAACATATGTATATGTATAACTGATTCACTTTGTTATAAAGCAGAAACTAACACACCATTGTAAAGCAATTATTCCCCAATAAAGATGTTTTTTAAAAAATTGCATTATCCTCTTTTGAAGAAATTCATAAGAATTTATTTGAACATGTTAACTATACTGAATAAAAATAATCTTGAGGAAAATAGTTGGAAGGTTTACACTACCTGATTTCATGACTTATTATAAAGTTACAGTTATCAAGATGGTTAGGTGATGACCTAAAAATAGAAATAAATTAACAGGAAGAGAAAAATATTCAAAAATTGACCTGTACATAAATGGTCAATTGATATTTGACCAAGGCTTCATGTGAATTCATTGATGATTAGGAAAGCCTAACAAATATTGATAAAATTATAGAATATTTATATTAAAAATAAACCTTAACCCCAACCTATCACCATAAATAAAAAGTAACTCAAAATGGATCATATAATTATACATAACATGTAAAATTATAAAATGTCTAGAAAAAAACATAATTATTTTTGGCTGTGAGATATGTAAAGATATCTTCAGTAAGGCATAAAAACACTAACCACGAAAGAAAAAAAATGTTAAATTGCACTTCACTAAAATTTAAAATTTGTAAAAGCTATCACTTAAAAAATGAATCAGGAAGCCACTGACTGGGAAAATATATAAGATACATAAAGGATTCCTACCAATAAATGATAAAAAGATAACCCAATAAAAAGGGCTAAAACAGATACTTCACAAAAGAATATATATAGATGACCAGTAAGCCCATAAAAAGTTACTCAATATCTTTACTTGTCAGGAAAATACAAATTAAAACCACAATACGACATAATTTCACCCATACTAGAATGTTTACAAAGGAAATCAGATAACACCAAATGTTAGACAAGGATTTGGAGCAATTTGAAATCTCATAAATTACTGTTTGATTGTACAATGGTACAACTATTTTGGAAAACTGACAGTTTTTTTAAAAATAAATATACATTACAGTCCAATAAATCCACTCATGTGTTTATCCAAGAGAAATAAAACTACATGTCCACAAAAAAGAGGTATACAGCACCCTTATTTGCAATAGCCCAAATCAAAAACAACCCAAATATTCAGCAATAAGTGTATAAATAAAGTGTGGTGTATTTCTACAATGGAATACTAATGAGCAATAAAAAGCTACACATTGATTTTACATGTAACCACATGGATGAACCTCAAAGCATTTCTCTCTGTCTCTCCTCTTCCCTCCCTCTACCTCTTTCTCTCCCTCCATACCTTGTTCATTATGTTTCTCTAGAGAACTCTAATAGACATTTTGGTACTGAAAGTGTTTCTAGATGAACAGAATCTTAAGGATTTCAGGAACTAGTTCTGGGATTTCTGGAATAGGCTCTCTAATATAACTGTATTTAAAGATGTTAATGACTCTACTTCTAGTAGTAAAGAGAGTACTGATAGTCCATGGCATGATATGACAATGGAGATACACAAAATATCACATTAGGTACTCCTAATCACATATTAATAAAAGACAATGTTCTTGGTGACCATGTATATATGACACCTTCAAATACTTTTGTCAAAATAATGCATATGATAGGATTGGCTGGTTGCTAGTAATTGCACCTTACAAAGTGGGGAAAGTAAAGGATGACCTCCGAGATTCGAATTCCCAGCTCAAGCACCATACAAATTATATGAAAATTTCTATTTGTGCACTAAATCAAAGCCCTTATCTCCTGTAATGATAGAGCTGAGCTTGCTGCAAACCAAACCTGGAATCTCCTCCTGCAAGTGCCTGAATTACAAAACAAATTGAATTCCCACCCTCTCAGCCTGTCTGCTATTAAAGGGAGGGCATTGATTTGGTATGAATCGTACCCTGAAAATCGAAGTGAAGATATATGGGAAGATCCTGGTAAAGCTGGGGACACTGAACCCCTAAATTCTGATGAGGCTTGTTTGTCAGTAGAAGCAGCTGCTCCACTCCCATCTGAGGAGATTAACTCTGCTTTGCCTGAGAAAAATGTAGTGGCTTTTCTTAAGCAATGCAAAACATTGTTGATTATCCTAAGGACCCACTCATCCATACTTTTGCTTCTAGTCTTATACCTAGACTCAAGTCCAAGCAGGCCATTAAGAAAGAGTGACCCATGTAGAGGTACACTACACTCCAAAAGAGCTACATGATTTTTCCAATTTGTACAGAAATAAACCCAGAGAATATGCATGGGAATGGCTATGAAGGCTGTGGGGAAAAGCTGGAAGGAACATAAAGTTGGATCAGATCGAATTTATGATATGAACACACTAAACAGAAATTCTTTCTGTCGATTCGTTTGCAAATATTTTCTCCTATTCTGAGGGCTGTCTTTTCGTCTTGTTTACAGTTTCCTTTGCTGTGCAAAAGCGTTTACATTTCATTAGGTCCCATTTGTTTATTTTTGTTTTTATTTCCATTACTCTAGGAGGTGGGTCAAAAAAGATCTTGCTGTGATTTATGTCAAAGAGTGTTCTTCCTATGTTTTCCTCTAAGAGTTTTATAGTGTCTGGCTTTATATTTAGGTCTTTATTCCATTTTGAGTTTATTTTTGTGTATGGTGTTAGGGAGTGCTCTAATTTCATTCTTTTACATGTAGCTGTCCAGTTTTCCCAGCACCACTTATTGAAGAGGCTGTTTTTTCTCCATTGTATATGCTTACCTCCTTTATCAAAAATAAGGTGACCATATGTGTGTAGGTTTATCTCTGGACTTTCTATCCTGTTCCATTGATCTATATTTCTGTTTTTGTGCCCATACCATACTGTCTTGATTACTGTAGCTTTGTAGTATAGTCTGAAGTCAGGGAGTCCGATTCCTCCAGCTGTGGTTTTTTTTTTCCCCCAGATTGCTATGAGGACCTGCAGTATAGCACAGGGAAATCTACTTAACTTCACTATACAGTAGAAACTAACACAACATTGTAAAACAACTATACCCCAATAATAAAAAAAGAAATTCTGGATTTAATATTGCCACTCTGGGGGTCAAAATGGTTCTAAGAGATTGTTTGGCTATTTGGCGGAAACATGGACCAAAAGATGGCCTACACTAAATGAAGTTGAAATGCCATCTCTCCCTTGATATACCATAGAGGAAAAGATCCAAAGACTTAGTGAGATTTACCACTTAAGACCTGGTAAACCATACGAGGAGATTTCAGAGAACAACCTTTCACCACAATTGTGAAAAATAAATTTGGGATGGGAACTCCAGCATCCTTGAAGAGCTGTGTGATCACCTTTCTCTGTAGATCAGAATTTACATGAAGAACTGCTGCCATTGAACTGGGAAACATAAATGTGGACCCATAACCTAGTGAATGAAAGGGAGGTCAGGTACCCTGGAGGAAGGATCCCGCTACACTGCCAAAATTTTATACTGCTAGTCTTTCTCACAGCTTTCCCCAAAGGGGCCCATAGTCTTTTACTGGGTTGTAAATTGGGGGAAAATTAAATAATGATAATTTGGGGGATTACTAGACACAAGGTCTGAACTGACACTAATTCCAGGAGACCCAAAATATCACTATGGTCCGTCAGAGTAGGGTCTTCTGGGGGTCAGGTAATCAGTGGAATTTTAGCTCAAATTAATCTCACAGTGTGTTGAGTGGGTCTCTAAAACCATCATATTATTATTTCTCCAGTTCTGGAATGCTTAATTGCAAAAGAGCTACTCAAAAACTGGTAGAATCTGCACATTGATTCTCTGACCTGTGGAGAGAGGGCTGTTATGGCAGGTAAGTCAAGTGGAAGCCATGAGAAGTGCCTCTATCTAGGAAAATAGTAATACAAAAGCAATACCACATTCCTGGAGAGATTTCAGAGATTGATTCCACCAACAAGGACTTGAAGGATTCCCACCTCACACCCATTCAACTCATCTATCTGTTTTCTGCAGAAAATAGATGGATTTTGGAGAATGACAGAAAATTATCATCAACTTAAGCAGGTGATGACTCCAAACACAGCTGCTATACCACATGTGATTTCATTTTTTAAGCAAATTAACACATTCCCTGGTTCTTGATATGCAGCTATTGATCTGATAAATACTTTTTCTCCATATCTATTAGTAAAGACCACCAGAAGCACCTTGCTTTCAGCTGGCAAGGCCAGCAATACATCTTCACTATCCTGCCTCATGCAAAGTCAATTCTCTAGCCCTTTGTCATAATTTAGTTTTCAGGGAATTTGATTGCCTTTCCCTTCCACAAGACATCACACTAGTCCATTATTATAATGACCTAATGCTCATTGGATTTAGTGAGCAGTAAGTAGCAACTACTCCAGACTTACTGGAAAGACATTTACACATCAGATGGTGAGAAATAAATGTAAGTTCAAGAGTCTCCATTTCATTGAAATTTATAGCTGTTATTGTCATGATATCTCTCATAAGGTGAAGGATAAGTTGTTTCATCTGTCCCTCCTAAACCAAAGAGGTACAATGTCTAGTGGGCCTTTTTGGATGTGGGGGTAACATATTTCTCATTTGGGTGTAATATTTCACCGCATTTACCAAGTGACTTATCTTTGAGTGGGGCCCAGAACAAAAAAAGATTCTGCAGAAGTTCCAGGCTGCTCTTCAAGCTGCTTTGCTACTTGGGCCATATGATCCAGCAGATTCAATTTTGTTTGAAGTGACAGTGGCAGAAAAGGAAGCTGTTTGGAGCCTTTGGCTGGCCCCTATAGGTGAATCATAATTTATGACCTTAGGACTTGGGAGCAAAGAGCCGCCATCCTCTGGATATAACTACTCTCCTTTCGAGAAACAGCTTTTGCCTTGTTACTGGTCCTTAGTAGAGACTGAATGCTTAAACATGGGCCACCAAATTACCATGATACCTGAGCTGACCATGATGAACTGGGTGTTGTCTGGTCCACCAATCCATAAAGTTGGGAGTGCACAGCAGCACTCTGTCATCAAATGGAATTGCTATATACAGATTGTGTTGGAGCAGTCCCCAAGGCACAAATAAGTTACATCAAGAAGTTGCCTAAATGCTTATAGTGCCCATTCCTGTTACACCACCTTCTCAATCCAAGCCTGCATATACAGCCTCCTGGAGAGTTCCTTGCAACCAGTTGATAAAGGAAGACAAAAATTGGACCTGGCTTACAGATTGTTCTGTGCGATATGTAGGCACCACCCAAAAGTGTACAGCTGTAGCACTGCAGCCCTTTTCTGGGACATGCCTGAAGGACAGTGGTTAAGGGTGATCTTCCCCATGGGCAGAAGTTTGAATAGGACCCCTGAATGTTCATTTTGCTTGGAAGGAAAAGTGACCATATGTAAAATCACATATGAATTCATGTGTTGTTGCCAATGGGTTGTTGCCTGGGGCTTGGACAGGAAACAATTGGGAAATTAATGTTAAAGAGGTAAGGGAAGAGATTTGTGGATATATTTCCCTGAATAAGTAAAAAAACATAAAGGTATTTGTGTCTCATGTGAATGCTCACCAAAGGATGACCTAGGCAGAAGAAGATTTTAATAAGTGGATAGAATTTGTTTTGTAAATATTAGTCAGACTCTTTCCACAGCTACACCTGTCATTGCTCAATGGGCTCAATGGCCATGGTGGCAGGGATGGCATGGGTTCAGTAACATGTACTTCCACTTACCAAGGTTGACCTCATTATAGTCACTGCTGAGTTTCCAATCTGTTAGCAGCAGAGAACAACACTGAATCCCAGATATAGCAACATTTTCTAGGGTGATCAGCCAAGTACTGATGGCAGGTTGACTACATTGGAGCACTTCAATCATGGAAGGGGAAAACTTTTTTTCTTAATGGAATAGACACTTAATCTTGATATACATTTGCCTTCCCTGCACAGAATTTGTCTGCCAAAACCACCATCCATGGACTAACTTACAGAATGACTTATCACCATCATGTTATTGTACATAGGATTTCTTCTGATCAAAAAACTCATTTCACAGCAAATGAAGTGCAGCTATGGCCCATGTTTATGGAAATCACTGGCCTTACCATGTTCCCAAATGCAGTGAACTGAATTGTGTGCCCTCAAAATTCATATGTTGAATCTCTAATGCCCAATGTGGCTGTATCTGGAGATACGGTCCTTAGGAGGTAGTTTAGGTTAATGAGGTCATAAGAGTAGGGCAGTGATCCAATAGGAGTGTGGCCTTATAAGAAATGTGTGTGTGTGTGTGTGTGTGTGAGAGAGAGAGAGATCTGCCATGTGAGAACAAAGTGAGAAAACAGCTGTCTATAAGCCAGAAAGAGAGACATCAGCAGAACTTAACCATGCTGGCACTGAGATTTGCAGCCTCCATAACTGAAGAAATAAATTTCTATTGTTCAAGCCACCCAATCTTTGGTATTTTGTTATGCAAGCCCAAGCTGACAAATACACCCACCATCCTGATACAGCTGGCTTGATAAAATGGTGAAATTGCATTTTGATGACTCAGTTACAGTGCAAGCCAGGGAGCAAAACATTGTAAGGCTAGGGTAGGGTTTCCAGGAGTCTGTATATGCTCTGTGTCAGTGTCCAGTATATGATGCTGTTTCTCCCATAGTCAGAATTCATCAGTCATACTCAGCCATAAAAAGAAACAAAATTGAGTTATTTGTAGTGAGGTGGATGAACCTAGAGTTTGTCATACACTGTGAGGTAAGTCAGAAAGAGAAAAACAAATACCATATGCTAACACATATATACGGAATCTAAAAAAAAGAAAAAAGTTATGAAGAACCTAGGGGCAGGACAGGAATAAAGATGCAGATATCTTGAGGACATGGGGAGGGAGAAGGGTAAGATGGGATGAAGTGAGAGAGTGGCATGGACTTATATACTACCAAATGTAAAATAGATTGCTAGTGGGAAGCAGCCGCATAGCACAGGGAGATCAGCTTATTGTTCTTTGACCACCTAGGGGGGTGGGATAGGGAGGTTGAGAGGGAGACGCAAGGGGGAGGAGATATGGGGATATATGTATATGTATAACTGATTCACTTTGTTATAAAGCAGAAACTAACACACCATTGTAAAGCAGTTATACTCCAATAAAGATGTTAAAAATATATATAAATATAAATACCAGCTATGACTATGTCACCTGTTACAAAAATGAGGACCGTAATAACCACGAAGATTTCTTCCTTTCTTTTTATAAATATGCATGTATGTGTAATTAAGCAAATATCTAGTTTTTCTTCTCTTTCTTATCCCTTATTATGTAACATAAGATGCATTGAATTTACATCATAGTATTTAAGTACTGTTAATTTTTCGTCATACTATTCAACTTTGAAGATATCCAAGAGATGAGTGAATATCACCCATGGACTTTACATCCTCTTCTGGTGAATTAGTTAGTATGTTTTCAGTTGTATATATTATGTTACGTGAAAGCATGACCTTGAGATTGTCTTTATTTGAAGATTAAGTATGATTTAAGGAGACGTATATGAGTGCCAAGTTGTCAAAAGTTTGACTTGTAATGGTTAAGCTAAGTGAAATAAGCAGGACACAGAAAGACAAATACTGCATGATCTCACTTATATCTGGAATCTAAAATAGTCCAACTCATAAAAGCAGAGTAAAATGGTGGTTGTCAGGGGCTGAAGAGTAGGGGAACTGGAGAAATGTTGGTCAGAGGGTTAAAATATTCAGTAATGCAGGATGAATAAGTTCTGGAGATCTAATTTGTAGCATAGTGACTATAGTTAATAATACAGTATAGTATTTTGTTAAGAGAGTTGACTTTAAGTGTTCTCACCACACAAAAAAAATGGTAAAAAATGTGAGGTGATAGATATGTTACTTAGCTTGATTGTGGTAGTCATTTCACAATGTATGCATATATCAAAACATAATGCTATGTACCTTAAATATATATAATTTTTATTTGTCAATTTTTACCCCAATAAAGCCAGAAAAACTGTTAGGTAGAATTCACCATGGAAAAAAAACTAATAAGTTTTAATTTTATATGTCAGCTTGGCTAGACCATATATTTAGACAAGCACCATGTTTTGCTGAAAGCCTGCTTTTGGTTTTAAGGTTCGTTGGATTCGCTGGCAGAATAACCACACACAAATAAACAACTTCAATCAAATCTTTAACAGAAGGTGATTTAACTGAATTTCAATATACAATCATTAAAAGGAAAGGAATAAGAATATTAACAGAGTACATAAATTTCAGTATACAATCATTAAAGGGAAAGGAATAAGAATATTAACAGAGTATATAACAGAGCATACATCACCGAATTGGGCCAACACTTATTTCCAGATCCAAGCATCAGCTGGGAAGTCCCTTGAACATCAATCTGGAGTCCCAATTGGGAAGGCCCCGGGCGGTGCATCCACCCCATGGGTGAGACTTCAGAGTGCCGCCCAAAGGAGTCCTGCTTTTAATGCCAAGTCACAAGCTGATAGTCATCAGCTTGCATGCAAATATGCAGCTCTGATTATTATCGCAAATCCTCTGATACTTTTTAGTTGTCTCAGAATGTTCGCTGATCCCCGGGAACTGACCAGATTACCAAGGTCCAGGAAGCTTCGTGACTTACTCCCTTCTTTATCTGTTGGTTCCCAAGACTTGCTAGCACCGTTTCTGCTGACCTGCACGTAGTCTAGCAGTTCAGCATGTTAAGCAAGTTCAGCAGTTCAGGGTCTTTGTTTAGTCAAAGGCCTATTGTTGCCTCTGAAGCTTTAACAAGACTATTTTACTAGCTTCCCCAACACACCTGTCTAAATGTCGCTCTAAAGGTATATTTTAGATAATATTAACATTTAAATGTATTAACATACGTTCGAGTAAAGTATAGTATCCTCCATAATGCAGACTGGTTTCATCTAATCAGCTGAAAGCCCCAAGTGAAAAACAAGACTGAGAGTCCCCAAGGAAGAGAAAATTCTGCCTCCTGATTGCTTCAAACTCTCGCTGCAACATCAGCCCTTCCCTGAGTCTCCAGCCTGCTTGTGTGTTCTGCAAATTTCAGATCTGGCAGCCCCCACAACTGCAATGGGCAAGCCAGTTCCTTAAAATAAATATAAAATACGTTTCTCTGGAGAACACTGGAGGAGCCACTTTGGAAGACTGCTTTGCAGTCAGCAGTTTCTAACAAAACTAAGCATATTGTGCTCCTTAGTTGTTACCCGACTGAATAGAAAATTTATGTCCACACAAAAAACTACAAAAGAAAGCTTTGTTCACATATGCCAATAACTGAAAGCAACCAAGATGCTCTTCACTAGGTGAATGGATAAACAAATGGAGCGTATCTCTACAATACAATATTATTCAGCAATCAAAAAATAAAAACCTGAGCTATCAAGGCATGAAAAGACATGGAGGAATCTTAAATGCATATTTCTAAGTGGAATAAGTCAGTCTGAAAAGGGTACATTCTGCATGGTTCTAACTACGTCACATTCTTAAAAAGGCAAAAGTATAATGACAACAAAAACTCAGTGGTTTCCACAGGAAGTGTAAAGAGGGTAGGAAAGAATAGGTGAAGGGCAGAGGATTTTTAGAGTTGTGAAACTATTCTGTATGATACTGTAATGGTGGATACATAACAAACGCACCACTCATGCAAGATATTAATAATAGAGGAATCTGTGTGCAGGGAAAACAGGGTAAATGTGAACACCCTGTACTATCTGCTCAATTTTATGTAAATCTATAACTTTTCTACAAATAAGACTATTAATAAAAAAATTTGCCAACAAATTTTTGACAAATTTTTTCCTATAAAATGGGTAAAAATAATACCTGCCTCTTGGTGTCGCTATGAAATAAAGAAATTATTCAAGAACTGAGACATAAAATATCCTCAATGAAGTTAGATGCCCTAATATCTTCCTTTTCCTACTGAATGTAGGAAGAGTTAAATACCAACATGTTAGCAGCTATTGAGTATCTGCCTATAAAATCAAAACAGTTCTGTTTTTTTATTGAACCTGGAAGTGGCTAAACTTCAAATTGCTTCATAAAGTTATGAACCTTAGGGAAATATTTAAATATACTATGGCACTTCAAAACTCTAGACGACTATACCCTTGTTTACTCTGGCAGAAGATTAATATCATTTTTTCAACTTCCATAAGAAAAATTACCAATTTGATTTTAGTTGATATGAAATATGGCCGCCCCATCCCCAAACATGATCTTTTCTGGCAAAATCTTGGGAAAGGTGAAGGTGACACACATCCTTATTGTCATCACCCTTAACCAAGTGTAATAATGTCTTTCTCCATTGACCTCCTCCCTACTCAGATACACACAACATTCACTCTCACCTTCCTCAATATGTCAAAAAAAGATACATGGAAAAGGAATAAACTAATGAATCAAATGAAGGTTTACTTCATAAGACAACATGCCTGTTAGTGTTTCAGAAACCTCTTTGTGACTGTGATGTAGATTTCTGATGTGCCTGGGGACATTAAAAAATAGGATAGTGGGCTTCCCTGGTGGCGCAGTGGTTAAGAATCAGCCTGCCAATGCAGGGGACACGGGTTCGAGCCCTGGTTTGGGAAGATCCCACATGCCGCGGAGCAGCTGGGCCCGTGGGCCACAATTACTGAGCCTGCGCGTCTGGAGTCTGTGCTCCGCAACAAGAGAGACCGCGATAGTGAGAGGCCCGCGCACCGCGATGAAGAGTGGCCCCCACTTGCCGCAACTAGAGAAAGCCCTCGCACAGAAATGAAGACCCAACACAGCCATAAATAAATAAATAAATAAATAATTTTTAAAATGGGATAGTAATTGTAATCCCAGTAACACCATGATTATACAGGTTTATGGGGCACAATTACCAACAAATCCAAGCTATAAATCTAGGTTTCTCCTTTATTCAAAGCTCATTTTAGAACTCTTAGTAAGGTTTTGTAATTTTTCTCAGGTAGGTCTTATATCTTTAGAGTCCCTAGTTATTTTGTGGATTTTTCTGTTTCTTTTAGGCTTTGTTTCCCACATTATACTTTCTAACTGGTTATTACTGATATATATGTCAGCTATGATTTTCCTCACATTCATCTTAAAATTTACTTTTGTTGAACTCATTTATGCTAAAACATTTTTAATAATAACTCTCAAGTATGCCAAGAATAAACTCGTATCTTAATTTACAAATAATTGTAAGTTTGTCTTTTCTTTCATAGAGTTATGCCTTTTATTTCTACTTTCTCTTTCAGGTACACTTTATAAATAAAGTATACATGCTTATACTAGTCTTAATTTTACTGAGAATTCCACTAGATATTATGTACAATTAAAAAAAACCACAGTATGACAACCATAGTTTTTAAGATTCTTTTTTCTTTAATCAAGGACAGACATTTGAGTTTTATAAAATGTCTTTTGGGTAAATATTGAGGTTATAAATCTCTCTTATTAGCCAAATGATAAGATATGTCACAATATTATAGATCCTTGTCTTCCCTACACCCATCTTTACAAGAGCCCGTTCTAAATTTTGCACATATGAACTGAAACTCTTGAATGGCTTTACATTTTTTTTTTAATTTAACATCATTATTGGAGTATAATTGCTTTACAATGTTGTGTTAGCTTCTGCTGTATAACAAAGTGACTCAACTATATGTATACATATATCCTCATATCCCCACCCTCTTGTGTCTCCCTCCCACCCTCCCTTTCCCACCCCCATAGGTGGTCAGAAAGCACCGAGCTGATCTCCCTGTGCTATGTGGCTGCTTCATATTAGCTATCTATTTTACATTTAATAGTGTATAAACTTCAATGCTACACTCTCACTTCGTCCCAGCTACACTTACCCCTCCCCGTGTCCTCAAGTCCATTCGCTACGTCTGCGTCTTTATTCCTGTCCGTCACTAGGTTCATCAAAAACTTTTTTTTTTTTTAGATTCCATATATATGTGTTAGCATATGGTATTTGTTTTTCTCTTGGTGACTTACCTCACTCTGTATGACAGACTCTAGGTCAATCCACCTCACTGCAAATAACTCAATTTCGTTTCTTTATGGCTGAGAACTATTCCATGGTATATATCAACCATATCGTCCTTAACCATTCGTCTCCCAATGGACACATAGGTTGCTTCCATGTCCTGGCTATTGTAAATAGAGCTGCAATGAATATTGTGGTACATGACTTTTTGAATTATATTTTTCTCAGGGCATATGCCCAGTAGTGGGATTGCTGGGTCATACAGCAGTTCTATTTTTAGTTTTTTAAGGAACCTCCATACTGTTCTCCATAGTGGCTGTATCAATTTACATTCCCACCAACATTGCAAGAGGGTTACCTTTTCTCCACACCCTCTCCAGCATTTACGGTTTGTAGATTTTTTAATGGCCATTCTCACCGGTGTGAGGTGATACCTCACTGTAGTTTTGATTTCCATTCCTCTAATTGTTAGTGATGTTGAGCATCCTTTCATTTGTTTGTTGGCAATCTGTATATCTTCTTTGGAGAAATGTCTATTTAGGTCTTCTGCCCATTTTTCGATTGCGTTGTTTGTTTTTTTGATATTGAGATGCATGAGCTGCTTGTAAATTTTGGAGATTAATCCTTTGTCAGTTGCTTCATTTGCAAATATTTTCTCCCATTCTGAGGGTTGTCTTTTCATCTTGTTTATGGTTTCCTTTGCTGTGCAAAAGCTTTGAAGTTTCATTGGGCCCCATTTGTTTATTTTTGTTTTTATTTCCATTTCTCTAGGATGTGGGACAAAAAGGATCTTACTGTGATTTAAGTCAAGAGTGTTCTGCCTATGTTTTCCTCTAAGAGTTTTATAGTGTCTGGCATTACGTTTAGGTCTTTAATTCATTTTGAGTTTATTTTGTGTATGGTGTTAGGAAGTGATCTAATTGCATGCTTTTACATGTAGCTGTCCAGTTATCCCAGCACCACTAATTGAAGAGGCTGTCATTTCTCCATTCTCCATTCTTGAATCCTTTATCAAAGATAAGGTGACCATAAGTTGCGTGGGTTTATCTCTGGGCTTTCTATACTACTCCATTGATCTATATTTCTCTTTTTGTGCCAGTACCATACTCTCTTGATTACTGTAGCTTTGTAGTATAGTCTCAAGTAAGAGAACCTGATTCCTCCAGCTCCGTTTTTCTTTCTCAAGATTGCTTTGGCTATTCGGGGTCTTTTGTGTTTCCATACAAATTGTGAAATTTTTTTTCTAGTTTTGTGAAAAATGCCAGTGGTAGTTTGATAGGGATTGCATTGAATCTGTAGATTGCTTTGGGTAGTAGAGTCGTTTTCACAATGATGTTTCTTCCAATCCAAGAACATGGTATATATCTCCATCTGCATGTATCAGGTTTAATTTCTTTCATCAGTGTCATAGTTTTCTGCATACAGGTCTTTTGTCTCCTTAGGTAGGTTTATTCCCAGGTATTTTATTCTTTTGTTGCAATGGTAAATGGGAGTGTTTCCTTAAGTTCTCTTTCAGATTTTTCATTTTTAGTGTATAAGAATGCAAGAGATTTCTGCAGATTAATTTTGTATCCTCCTACTTTACCAAATTCATTGATTAGCTCTAGCAGTTTTCTGGTGGCATCTTTAGGATTCTCTATGTATAGCATCATGTCATCTGTGAAAAGTGACAGTTTTACTTCTTTTCTGATTTCGATACTTTTATTTCTTTTTCTCCTCTGATTCCTGTGGCTAAAACTTCCAAAACTATGTTGAATAATAGTGGTGAGAGTGGGCAACCTTGTCATGCTCTTGATCTTAGAGAAAATGGTTTCAGTTTTTCACCATTGAGAACGATGTTGGCTATGGATTAGTCATATATGGCCTTTATTATGTGGAGGTAAGTTCCCTCTATGTGTACGTTCTGGAGAGTTCTTATCAACAATGGGTGTTGAATTTTGTCGAAAGCTTTTTCTGCATCTATTGAGATTATTATATGGTTTTTATCCTTCAGTTTTTTGATATGGTGTATCACATTGATTGATTTGTGTATATTGATAATCCTTGCATTCCTGGGATAAACCCCACTTGATCATGGTGTATGATTCGTTTAATGTGCTGTTGGATTCTGTTTGCTAGTATTTTGTTGAGGATTTTTGCATCTACGTTCATCAGTCATATTGGCTGGTAGTATTCTTTTTTTGTGACATCTTTGCCTGATTTTAGTATCAGGGTGATGGTGGCCTCGTACAGTGAGTTTGGGAGTGCTCCTCCCTGTGCTATACTTTGGAAGAGTTTGAGAAGGATAGGTGTTAGCTCTTCTCTAAATGTTTGATAGCATTCGCCTGGGAAGCCATCTGGTCCTGGGCTTTTGTTTGTTGGAAGATTTTTAATCACATTTTAAATTTCAGTGCTTGTGATTGGTCGGATTATATTTTCTATTTCTTCCTGGTTTAATCTCAGAAGGTTGTGTTTTCCTAAGAATTTGTCCATTTATTCCAGGTTGTCCATTTTATTGGCATATAATTGCCTGCAGTAATCTCTCATGATCCTTTGTATTTCTGAGTGTCAGTTATTACTTCTTCTTTTTCATTTCTAATTCTATTGATTTGAGTCTTCTCCCTTTTTTTCTTCATGAGTCTGGCTAATGGTTTATCAATTTTGTTTATCTTCTCAAAAAACCAGCTTTTAGTTTTATGGATATTTGCTATCTTTTCCTTCATTTTTTTTCATTTATTTCTTATATGAACTTTATGATTTCTTTCCTTCTGCTAATTTTGGGATTTTTTGTTCTTCTTTCTCTAACTGCTTTAGGTGTAAGTTTAGGTTGTTTGTTTGAGATGCTTCTTGTTTCCTGAGGTAGGATTGTATTGCTATAAACTTCCCTGTTAAAACTGCTTTTGCTGCATCCCATAGGTTTTGGGTCGTCGTTTTTTCATGTCACTTGTTTCTAAGCATTTTTTGATTTCCCTTTGATTTATTCTGTGATCTCTTGGTTATTTAGTAGCGTGGTGTTTAGTCTCAATGTGTTTGCATCTTTTACAGTTTTTTTTCCTTTAACAGATATCTAGTCTCATAGTGCTGTGGTTGGAAAAGATACTTGATACAATTTCAGTTTTCTTAAATTTACCAAGGCTTGATTTGCGACCCAAGATATGATCTATCCTGGAGAATGTTCCATGAGCACATGAGAAGAAAGTGTATTCTGTTGCTTTTGGATGGAATGCCCTATAAATATCAATTAAGTCCATTGGCTTTAATATGTCATTTAAAGCTTATGTTTCCTTATTTATTTTCATCTTTGATTATCTGTCCATTGATGAGATTGGGGTTTTATACTCCCCTACTATCATTGTGTTACTGTCGATTTCCCCATTTATGGCTATTAGCATTTGCCTTATGTATTGAAGTGTTATTATGTTGGGTGCATAAATATTTATAATTGTTATATCTTCTTCTTGGATTGATCCCTTGATCATTATGCACTGTCCTTCTCTGTCTCTTCTAATAGTGCTTATTTTAAGGTCCATTTTTTTAAACATCTTTATTAGAGTATAATTGCTTTACAATGGTGTGTTAGTTTCTGCTTTATAACAAAGTGAATCAGTTATACATATATATATGTCCCCATATCTCTCCTCTCTTCCATCTCCCTCCCTCCCACCCTCCTTACCCCAGCCCTCTAGGTGGTCTCAAAGCACCGAGCTGATCTCCCTGTGCTATGCGGCTGCTTCCCACTAGCTATCTATTTTATGTTTGGTAGTGTATATATGTCCATGCCACTCTCTCATTTTGTCCCATCTTATCCTTCCCCCTCCCCGTATCCTCAAGTCCATTCTCTAGTAGGTCTGCGTCTTTATTCCTGTCTTGCCCCAAGGTTCTTCTTACCATTTTTTTTCTTTTTTTTTTTTTTTTTTTAGTTTCCATATATATGTGTTAGCATACGGTATTTGTTTTTGTCTTTCTGACTTACTTCACTCTGTATGACAGTCTTTAGGGATATCATCTCACACGGGTCAGAATGGCCATCATCAAAAAATCTACAAGCAATAAATGCTGGAGAGGGTGTGGAGGAAAGGGAACCCTCTTGCACTGTTAGTGGGAATGTAAATTGATACAGCCACTATGGAGAACAGTCTGGAGGTTCCTTAAAAAACTAAAAATAGAACTACCTTATGACCCAGCAATCCCATCAATGGGAATACACCCTGAGAAAACCATAATTCAAAAAGAGTCATGTACGAAAATGTTCTTTGCAGCTCTATTTACAATAGCCAGGACATGGAAGCAACCAAAGTGTCCATCAACAGATGAATGGATAAAGAAGATGTGGCACATATATACACTGGAATATTACTCAGCCATTTTATGCTCATATGAAAAGTGTTACTCCTGATTTCTTTAGATTTCTATTTGCATGGAATATCTTTTTCCATCCCCTCACTTTCAGTCTGTATGTGCCCCTAGGTCTGAAGTGCATCTCCTTCAGACAACATATATATGGGTCTTCTTTTTGTATCCATTCATCCAGTCTCTGCCTTTTGGTTTTAGTATTTAATCCATTTTCATTTAAGGTAATTGCCAATATGCATGTTCCTATTACCATTTTCTTAATCACTTTGAGTTTGTTATTGTAGGTTTTTTCCTTCTCTTATGTTTCCTGCCTAGAGAAGTTCCTTTAGCATGTGTTGTAAAGCTGGTTTGGTGGTGCTGAATTCTTTTAACTTCTGCTTGTCTGTAAAGATTTTAATTTCTCCATCAAATCTGAATGAGATCCTGCTGGGTAGAGTAGTCTTGGTTGTAGTTTTTTCCCTTTCATCACTTTAAATATGTCCTGCAAATCCCTTCTCCTTGCAGAGTTTCTGCTGAAAGATCAGCTCTTAACCTTATGGGGATTCCCATGTATGTTATTTGTTGCTTTTCCCTTGCTGCTTTTAATATTTTTCTTTGTATTTAATTTTTGATAGTTTGATTAATATGTGTCTTGGCATGTTTCTCCTTGGATTTATCCTGTATAGGACTCTCTGCACTTTCTGGACTTGATTGACTATTTCCTTTCCCATGTAAGCGAAGTTTTCAAGTATAATGACTTCAAATATTTTCTCAGTCCTTTCTTTTTCTCTTCTTCTTCTGTGACCCTTATCATTCGAATATTGGTGAGTTTAATGTTGTCCCAGATGTCTCTGAAACTGTCCTCAATTCTTTTCATTCTTTTTTCTTTATTCTGCTCTGCAGCCTTTATTTCCATTACTTTATCTCTAGGTCACTTATCCATTCTTCTGCCTCAGTTATTCTGCTATTGATTCCTTCTAGGAATTTTTCATTTCATTTATTGTGTTGTTCATCACTGTTTGTTTGCTCTTTACTTCTTCTAGATCCTTGTTAAACTTTTCTTGTATTTTCTCCGTTCTATCCAAGATTTTGGATCATCTTTACTATCATTACTCTGAATTTTTCTTCAGGTAGACTACCTATTTCCTCTTCATTTGTTTGGTCTGGTGAGTTTTTATCTTTCTCCTTCATCTACTCTATATTTCTCTGTGTTCTCATTTTGCATTACATACTTTTTTGGGGATCTCTTTTTCACTGGCTGCAGGCTTGTAGTTCCCATCGTTTTTGGTGTCTGCCCCCAGTGGGTAAGGTTGGTTCAGTCAGTTGTGTAGGCTTCCTAGTGGAGGGGATTGGTGCCTGTGTTCTTGTGGGTGGGGTCTGTATCTTGTGTTTCTGGTGGGCAGCATTGCATCCGGTGTTGTGATTTCGGGTGTCCGTGAACTTAGTATGATTTTAGGCAGCCTCTCTGCTAATGGGTGTGGTTGTGTTCCTGTCTTGTTAGTTGTTTGGCATGAGGCCTCTAGCACTGAGCTTGCTGGCCGTTTGGTGGAGCTGGGTCTTAGTGTTGAGATGGAGATCTCTGGGAGAGCTCTCACTGATTGATATTACATGAGGCCGGGAGATCTCTGGTGGTCCAATGTCATGAACTCGGCTCTCCCACATCAGAGGCTCAGGCCTGACACCAGACCGTGGCACCAAGACCCTGTCAGCCACAAGGCTCAGAAGAAAAGGAAGAAGAAAGAAAGAAAAATAAAGAATAATAAAGAAATTAATAAATAAGTAAAATTATTAAAATAAAAAATTTTAAATAAGAAAATTAAAAACTAACAATAATAAAAAAAGAAAAGAGCAACCAAACCAATAAGCAAATCCACCAATGATAACAAGCACTAAAAACTATACTAAGATAAACGTAAAAATCAGAAACAAGTCAGTCGCAGACAGAAAACCCCACATCTGCAGTTGCTCCCAAAGTCCACTGCCTCAATTTTGGGATGATTCACTCTCTATTCAGGTATTCCACAGTTGCAGAGTACATCAAGTTGATTGTGGGGATTTAATCTGCTGCTTCTGAGTCTGCATGGAGAAATTTCCATTTCTCTTCTTTGTTCACACAGCTCCTGGGGTTCAGCTTTGGTTTTGCCCCCACCTCTGCATGTAGGTCACCCTCAGGCATCTTTTCTCCACCCGTACAGAAGGGGATTAAAGCAGCGGTTGTTTAGGGGGCTCTGGCTCACTCATGCTGGGGGGAGGGAAGGGTATGGTAGTTATAATTGGAATGTGGGGTGAGCCTGAGGTGGCAGAGTTCAGCATGTTGTTACAACAGCCTGAGGCACACCATGTGTTCTCCCGGGGAAGTTGTCCCTGGATCATGGGACCCTGGCAGTGATGGGTTGCACAGGCTTCCAGGAAGGGGCTTTGGATAGTGACCTGTGTTTGCACACAGGATTCTTGGTGGCTGCAGCAGCAGCGTTAGTGTTTCATGCCTGTCTCTGGTGTCCAAGCTGATAGCCGCAGCTCGCACTGTCTCTGGAACTCGTTTATTCAATGCTCTGCCTTCTGTGGGCAGACAGGGAAGGAATCCCTTCTCCTCGTACACCCTGAAACAATGGTCTCTTGCCTCTTAGGCCAGTCCACACATTTTCCCGGACTCTCTCCTGACTAGCTGTGGTGCACTAGCCCCTTCAGGCTGTTTCACACAGCCAACCCCAGTCCTCTCCCTGGGTTCTGACCTCTGAAGACTGATCCTCAATTCTCTGTCCACAACTGACCCGCTGGGTGAACAGACAAGCCTCTCAGGCTGGTGAGCACTGTTTGGCACTGATCCCCTGTGTGGGAATCTCTCCACTTTGCCCTCTGCACCCCTGTTGCTGAGCTCTCCTCTGTGGCTCTGAAGCTTCTCCCACCCCCTCACCCCTTCTCTCCTCCAGTGAAGGGGCTTCCGAGTGTGTGGCAACTTTTCCTCCTTCACAGCTGCCTACCAGAGGTGCAGGTCCCGTCCCTATTCTTTTGTCTCTGTCTTTTGTTGTACCCAAGGTATGTGGGGATTTTCTTGCCTTTTGGGAAGTCTGAGGTCTTCTGCCAGCGTTCAGTATGTGTTCTGTAGGAGTTGCTCCACGTGTAGATATATTTTTGATGTTTTTGTGGTGAGGAAGGTGATCTTCACGTCTTACTCCTCTGCCATCTTGAAGTTCTCCTGGGGTTTTACATTTTATTCAGTCTGTCTCTTATAAAGCATATGATTATTTTCAATTGTTATTTAAACTGTTTCATGGTGACTGTGCCTGCTAGCTAATGCTGACCAGCCATTAGTTCTTAATTATTTTCACATCTGACACTCCAGGGAAAGTCCCAGTAATTCAAAGTGAGACTCTTGATTAGTATCAACAGTGGAAAAATCACTTAAGACAATGGACCACTCATACAGTACATACAAATTTCAGGCCAGCAAAGACTGTTTCGATATGGTCAAAGGAAGGATTCTGCCTACTAAGTAGGCTGGAGATTTCAGTAAAGAAGATAAAGAAGCTATACAGTAAGTTATTAAACTGTTTGCTTAATTTACTGAAAGGTGGTAGGAGGTGTCATTCTGCAGTGAGAGAATGGGGCTGACACAGGAGTCAATGTGATTAATTACTTCCACGCACGCACTTCTTCTCCTTTCTCCTGCTCCTGGCTTCATGACTTTACAACGATCTCCCCTGAATCATGCTCCCTCCAAAATTAACCAGTTTGCTTTGTTACTGGCATTATATGACTATTCGAGTCTTTTCAATCCAAGTAATCACTGAATATTAGCTTTTCCATAGCTTTTTTTCTTTCATTACTTGTAATGTTTAACATTTTTCATGTTTTCATTATTCATGTATATATCTTCTTTCATATTTTACTGTTCTCCTTTTCTTATGACACTTTTGATGTTTCTCTTGTCATAAGTTATAGCCTATAAAAATGATAAAGGTTTAATAACCCTTTATCATTTTTATGGCCAAAATTTCCTGCAATTTCTTCCATTACAATAGTATTAATGGAAAATTGTGAAGCTATCTTAATACATATAAAAAGGTAATATATAAAAAGTTTATTTATGGGTTTATAACTTATCATGCAGATCTTATTTTTCTTTTATTTTTCCACAAGAAACTATAAAAAAAAAAATTTAAAAAATTCCTTGATTCAACCGGAGAGAAGCTTCAAGGTGATGGAAGAGTAAGATGCAGACATCAACTTCCTCGCCACAAATACATCAGAAATACATCTACATGAGGAACAGCACCTACAGAACACCTACTGAATGCTGGCAGAAGACCTCAGACCTCCCAAAAGTCAAGAAACTCCCCACATACCTGAGTAGGGCAAAAGAAAAAAGAAAAAAACAGAGACAAAAGAATAAGGATGGGACCTGCACCACTGGGAGAGGGCTGTGAAGGAGGAAAGGTTTCCACACACTAGGAAGCCCCTTCATGGTCAGAGACAGAGGGTGGTAGATGGGGGAAGCATCAGAGCCATGGAGGAGAGCGCAGCAACAGGGGTGTGGAAGGCAAAGTGGAGAGATTCCCGCACAGAGGATCGGTGCTGACCAACACTCACCAGCCCCAGAGGCTTGTCTGCTCACCCACTGGGATGGGTGGGGGCTGGGAGCTGAGGCTCCAGCTTCGGTCGGATCCCAGGGAAAGGACTGGGGTTGGCTGCGTGAACACAGCCTGAAAGGGGCTAGTGTGCCACAGCTAGATGGGAGGGAGTCCGGGAAAAGGTCTGGAGCTGCTGAAGAGGTAAGAGACTTTTCTTGGCTCTTTGTTTCCTGGTGCGTGAGGAGGGGGGATTAAGAGTGCCACTTAAAGGAGCTCCAGAGATGGGCGCGAGCTGCGGCTATCAGTGCGGATCCCAGAGACGGACATGGGACGCTAAAGCTGCTGCTGCAGCCACCAAGAAGCCTGTGTGCAAGCACAGGTCAGTATCCATACCTTCCCTCCTGGGAGCCTGTGCAGCCTGCCACTGCCAGTGTCCTGTGATCCAGGAACAACTTCCCCGGGAGAACACACAGAGCACCTCAGGCTGTGGCAACGTCACGTCAGCCACTGCTGCCACAGGCATGTCCCGTATCCATACCCCCCCTCCCCGTGGCCTGAGTGAGCCAGAGCCCGCAAATCAGCTGCTCCTTTAATCTGTCCTCTCTGAGCAAAGAAAAGACGCCCTCAGGCGACCTACACCCAGAGGAGGGTCCAAATCCAAAGCTGAACCCCGGGAGATGTGCGATCAAAGAAGAGAAAGGGAAATTTCTCCCAGCAGCCTCAGGAGCAGCGGATAAAATCTCCACAATCAACTTGATGTACCCTGCATCTGTGGAATGCCTGAATAGAAAATGAATCATCCAAAATTGAGGAGGCGGACTTTGGTAACAATGATATATATATATATATATTTTTTTCCCTCTTTCTCTTTTTGTGAAGGTGTATGTTTATGCTTCTTTGTGTGATTTTGTCTGTATGACTTTGCTTTTACCATTTGTCTTAGGGTTCTGTCTGTACGTTTTAGTTTTTTGTTTTCTTAACTTAAAAATTGTTTTTTTCTTAATAATTATTTTTTATTTTAATAAATTTTTTATTTTATTTCACTTTACATTATTTTATCTTCTTCTTTCTTTCTTTCTGTTTTTTCTCCTTTTCATTCTGAGCCATGTGGAGGACAGGCTCTTGGTGCTCCAGCAAGGCATCAGGGCTGTGCCACTGAGGTGGGAGAGCCAAGTTCAGGGCACTGGTCCACAAGAAACCTCCCACCTCCACATAATATCAAATGGCAAAAATCTCCCAGACATCTCCATCTCAACGCCAAGACCCAGCTTCACTCAATGGTCAGCAAGCTACAGTGCTGGACACCCTATGCCAAAGAACTAGCAAGACAGGAACACAGCCCCATCCATTAGCAGAGAGGTTGCCTAAAATCATAATAAGGCCACAGACACCCCAAAACACACTGCCAGACGTGGATTTGCCCAACAGAAAGACAAGATCCAACCTCCTCCTGCAGAAAACAGATGCTAGTCCACTCCACCAGGAAACCTACACAACCCACTGAACCAAACTTAGCCACTGGGGACAGACACCTAAAACAACAGGAACTACGAACCTGCAGCCTGCGAAAAGGAGACCCCAAACACAGTAAGTTAAGCAAAATGAGAAGACAAAGAAACACACCACAAATGAAGGAGCAAGGCAAAAACCCACCAGACCTAACAAATCAACAGGAAATAGGCAGTCTACGTGACAAAGAATTCAGAATAATGATAGTAAAGATGATCTAAAACCTTGGAAATAGAATAGAGAAAATACAAGAAACGTTTAACAAGGACCTGGAAGAACTAACGAGCAAACAAACAGAGATGAAGAACACAATAACTGAAATTAAAAATTCTCTAGAAGGGATCAATAGCAGAATAACTGAGGCAGAAGAACGGATAAGTGACCTGGAAGATAAAATGGTGGAAATAACTACTGCAGAGCAGAATAAAGGAAAAAGAATAACAAGAACTGAGGACAGTCTCAGAGACCTCTGGCAAGACATTAAATGCATCAACATTCGAAGTATAGGGGTCCCAGAAGAAGAAGAGAAAAAGAAAGGGACTGAGAAAATATTTGAAGAGATTATAGTTGAAAACTTACCTAATATGGGAAAGGAAATAGTTAATCCAGTCCAGGAAGCACAGAGAGTCCCATACAGTATAAATCCAAGGAGAAACACGCCAAGACATATATTAATCAAACTATCAAAAATTAAATACAAAGAAAACATATTAAAAGCAGCAAAGGAAAAACAACAAATAACACACAAGGGAATCCCCATAAGGTTAACAGCTGATCTTACAGCAGAAACTCTGCAAGCCAGAAGGGACTGGCAGGACATATTTAAAGTGATGAAGGAGAAAAACCTACAACCAAGATCCGATGTAAAAATTAAAACATTTATAGACAAGCAAAAGCTAAGAGAATTCAGCACCACCAAACCAGCTTTACAACAAATGCTAAAGGAACTTCTCTAGGCAGGAAACACAAGAGATGGAAAAGCCCTACAATAACAAACCCAAAACAATTAAGAAAATGGTAATAGGAACATACATATCGATAATTACCTTCAATGTAAATGGATTAAATGCTCCAACCAAAAGACATAGAGTGGCTGAATGGATACAAAAACAAGACCCGTATATATGCTGTCTAGAAGAGACCCACTTCAGACCTAGGGACACATACAGACTGAAAGTGAAGGGATGGAAAATGGCATTCCATACAAATGGAAATCAAAAGAAAGCTGCAATAGCAATACTCATATCAGACAAAATATACACTAAAATAAAGACTACTACAAGAGACAAGAAAGACACTACATAATGATCAAGGGATCAATCCAAGAAGAAGATATAACAATTGTAAATATTTATGCACCCAACATAAGAGCACCTCAATACATAAGGCAAATCCTAACAGACATAAAAGGGGAAATCGACAGTAACACAATCATAGTAGGGGACTTTAACACCCCACTTTCACCAATGTACAGATCATCCAAAAAGAAAATAAATAAGGAAACCCAAGCTTTAAATGATACAATAAACAAGATGGACTTAATTGATAACTAAAGGACATTCCATCCAAAAACAAGAGAATACACATTCTTCTCAAGTGCTCATGGAACATTCTCCAGGATAGATCATATCTTGGGTCACAAATCAAGCCTTGATAAATTTAAGAAAATTGAAATTGTACCAAGTACCTTTTCTGACCACAATGCTATGAGACTAGATTACAATTACAGGAAAAAAAATCTGTAAAAAATACAAACACATGGAGGCTAAACAATACACTACTTAATAACCAAGAGATCACTGAAGAAAACAAAGAGGAAATCAAAAAATACCTAGAAACAAATGACAATAAAAACACGATGACCCCAAACCCACGGAATGCAGCAAAAGCAGTTCTAAAAGGGAAGTTTATATCAATACAATCCTACCTTAAGAAACAAGAAACATCTCAAATAAACAACCTAACCTTAAACCTAAAGCAATTAGAGAGAGAAGAACAAAAAAATCCAAAGTTAGCAGAAGGAAAGAAATCATAGAGATCAGATCAGAAATAAATGCAAAAGAAATGAAGGAAACAATAGCAAAGATCAATAAAACTGAAAGCTGGTTCTTTGAGACGATAAACAAAACTGATAAACCATTAGCCAGACTCATCAAGAAAAAAAGGGAGAAAACTCAAATCAATAGAATTAGAAATGAAAAAGGAGAAGTTACAACTGACACTGCAGAAATACAAAGGATCATGAGAGATTACTACAAGCAACTCTATGCCAATAAAGTATGAAATTAAAACACTCCCTAACACCATACACAAAAATAAACTAAAAATGGATTAAAGACCTAAATGAAAGGCCAGACACTATCAAACTCTTAGAGGAAAACATAGACAGAACACTCTATGACATAAATCACAGTAAGATCCTTTTTGTCCCACCTCCTACAGAAATGGAAATAAAAACAAAAATAAACAAATGGGACCTAATGAAACTTAAAAGCTTTTGCACAGCAAAGGAAACCATAAACAAGACCAAAAGACAACCCTCAGAATGGGAGAAAATATTTGCAAATGAAGCAACTGACAAAGGATTAATATCCAAAATTTACCAGCAGCGTATGCAGCTCAATATCAAAAGAACAAACAACTCAATCCAAAAATGGGCTGAAGACCTAAATAGACATTTCTCCAAAGAAGATATACAGACTGCCAACAAGCACATGAAAGAATGCTCAACGTCATTAATCATTGGGGAAATTCAAATCAAAACTACAATGAGATATCATCTCACACTGGTCAGAATGGCCATCATCAAAAATCTACAAACAATAAATGCTGGAGATGGTGCGGAGAAAACGGAACCCTCTTCACTGTTGGTGGGAATGTATATTAATACAGCCCCTATGGAGAACAGTATGGAGGTTCCTTAAAAAACTACAAATAGAACTACCATACGACCCAGCAATCCCACTACTGTGCATGTACCCTGAGAAAAACATAATTCAAAAAGAGTCATGTACCGAAATATTCATTGCAGCTCTATTTACAATAGTCAGGACATGGAAACAACCTAAGTGTCCATCAACAGATGAATGGATAGAGAAGATGTGGCACATATATACAATGGAATATTATTCAGCCATAAAAAGAAATGAAATGGAGTTATTTGTAGTGAGGTGGATGGATGTATAGTCTGTCATACAGAGTGAAGTAAGTCAGAAAGAGAAAATCAAATACTGTATGCTAACATATATATATGGAATCTAAGGGGGAAAAAAGTGATGAAGAACCTAGGGGCAAGAGGGGAATAAAGAGACAGACCTACTAGAGAATGGACTTGAGGCTATGGGGAGGGGGAAGTTTAACCTGGGACAAAGTGAGAGAGTGGCCTTGACATATACACACTACCAAACGTAAAATAGATAGCTAGTGGGAAGCAGCTGCATAACATGGGGAGACCAGCTCGGTGCTTTGTGACCACCTACAGTGGTGGGATAGGGAGAGTGGGAGGGAGGGAGACGCAAGAGGGAAGAGATTTGGGAACATATGTATATGTATAACTAATTCACTTTGTGAATCAGAGCAGAAACTAACACACCATTGTAAGGCAATTATACTCCAATAAAGGTTAAAAAAAAACCTACAAAAAATCATTTGAGTCTTTATTTGAATTACATTTTAATCTGCAGGTTTAATAATAAGGTATACATTTATAACATGGTCCTCAAATCCCATAACACAGTGACATCTTCACATAGTAAAGCCATCTTTTATTGTACTCAAGTTTGTAACTGTCTCCATCTAAGTTTCGCATGTATGTTTCAGCTAATTCATAGGTATTTTAAAATCATTTTTTACTAGTCGTTTCTGGTATATTGAGATGATTCTAAATTAGGGATTATAGGACTTTCTTTAAGACATTTTGTCATTTCTTACTGTCAGAGCTTTTACATGAATTCTCATGTGGTCTAATACAATTATATTTTTTTCCAAATAATAATCTGTGTTATTTTTAAATGGTGCCACATGCTGTTTTACTGTAGTTTTTTTAAAGGTATTTTTAGAATTTGACAGAACTCTTCCTCTTATTACTCTTCTTTCTCAAATGAGCTTTTCCTTTTAAAAGGCAATTTTTAAAATGTATTTCATCTGATTACAAAAGCACTTAAAAATAAAAAACAGATTAGAATTATTATATGCATAATATGATCTCCATCATGTAAAATTTACATCTACACATATGGATAGAAGAATGACTGGACAGAAATATGCCAAAATATTAATAGCAGTTATCTCTGAGCAATTTCATTCTTTGCTTATCTTACTTTACTTTCAAAAATCTTCCTTTTTATTATTAAAAAACAATTAAAATATCTAACATGACTATGAAAAATCACACCAAAAATTACTTAGTACAACTATTCTGATCACCTTAATTCTGTATGTTCACACATAAATATCTGGCAAGCAATGAAGGAATGGGGTTAGAATGGTATCTCTTTGACTAAAAATGAATTGCATTAAAGATATTCTTTTTATAATTACCTTCTTCTGAGCCAGAATGAGATATTGGTCCACTTTTGACATTAAATATGAGCCTCCATTATGTTCCATCTAGTAAAATTTCAAATCCCTTAAATGTACCTTTCCGTTGAGTTTTAACCTGTGGAGGATTAAAAAGAAAATAATGTCGACAAATTATATAAGCTTATTGGTTCAGTCTTAACAACTGAGTTTCAGCTCTAATGGAATTTTGGTTTTCCCTAGAACTGTGTTCCAGAAACAGTGCTAACCTTTAGAATTCAGATTTGCATTTAAGAATATTATTCTGGCTACAAGAGAGACAACAGTTCTAAATGGGTCAAGATTGGAAATGAAGCGACGAGTCAGAAGGCTGTGGTAGTAGTCCAGGTGAGAAATTATTATGGCCTGAACTAGAATTGTAACCATAGTGATAAAGATAAATAAAAATATATGAGAAATATCTAGGAGGTAGTCTTCATTGGACTTGGTGGTTGTTTAGATGTAAGGAGTAATAGAGAAGGGAAATCAGGCTTTAGTGACTGGATTGATCATAGTCCAGTCACTGAAATTGGGGAAGAATAGAGATATCAAATCAGGTTACTTGGGCTAGGAAAAAGAATGAAATCAGTTTTAGACATACTGAGTTCCAGGTCCCTGAGATGCCCAGTATGCCAGTGAATATAGCTTAGGTGAGAAAAGTAAGCTGGAGATACAGATTTGTGTATCCTCTGTGTATGAGAGGCAATTTATATAGCAGGTGTAAATGGAGTCATCCTGGGAGGGTGGGTAGAGAGAAAAGAGGAAAGAATGCAGAACCCTCTAAAGTACCAATATTTAAGGGATAAGCAGGAAGAGAAAATCCACCCAGGAGATGAAAAGGGACAGCTATAGTTACAGGAGTTATATCAAAAGAGTGTAAATCACAAAAACCAAGGGTACATATTGTTTCAAGGAGGGAGTAGTCAAGTGTCACCAGTTACAAAGAGGTCATATAAGATAAGTATTGAAATGTAGTAATTAATTTTGGCAAAAAAGAGAGAAAGTTCAGAGACCTTGGCAAGAATAATTTCAGTGATGGAAACCGGTATGTAGTGGGTTGAGAAATGAGAGGGTGGTGTGAAAATTTAAATTCATGATCATAAATAACTGATATTTGGCAATGAGCACAAAAAGAGACACAGTGTAGTAGCTGTAGGTGAATATGGAATGTGTATTTGAGAAAAGAAAAACTGTATCTTTTTAAGATGGGACACACTTAGGCATGTTCAATGATAACAAATGGGGAGCATTGTATATATATGTGTGTGTGTATATATAGATATACTGAGTGTGTGTGTAAGTGTGTATATACATATGTATATGAGAGAAGAGGTTTGTGTATAGTGTATGTGTGACTTATAGGCATAGGTAAATTTATATACCAAAGCAAAAAAGGAAAGACATTTTCTCCACTCTAAGAGGCTAAAAAGAGGAATTGATGGCTGGGGACTTAGAAAACTTTGATAGTAAGAAACTGCTGTTCCACACAGATTGCATTTTCTTGGTGAGTTAGAACATGGGGTCATTTTCTGAGGGAAAACGGGAAATGAAGAGATCACAAGTGTGATGGAAATGGAGACACTTTGATATCATTGCTGTGGATAATGTGATAAAGAGCTATCTAAGGAAACAGAGATTTCCAAGCAGCGTCATTGGCCTAGGTGAGATTAGGAAACATGTTTGTGGTGACAGATAGATGGCAGAAGAACAAGAAAGGCTCAATTTAAAGTGAGCTAAGTTTTATACTCAAATTGCCAAATGAACAACAACAAAAAATCCACTGTTTTCATCCCAAAGACTCTCTTTGCATAATATTTTTACACAGTAAAATATTATTACAAACTATCTTTCTAATTTGTGAAACATGATAATCACATATGCAAAAGCTCTCTCATAAAATATCTAATAATTCTTTGGTTGTTGACTGCAAGTTTACCACTATGTCTCTGATGAACAAAGGGAAAAATGAAGGTCTGGACAGGAGAGAGAGGAAATAAAGAGGCAAACATACTTTTTGATCCCAGGTCATGCCATAACCCTCAGCATAGCGGCACATTGGGCCAGTGAACATAAACATCTCCTGGGCTCCCCTGGCCATGGGAAACTGACCCTTGTTGGAGACCACACCTGAAAGTTTAAACACATAGGTCAGCTGTCCAAAATAAGACATGATCCCTGAATGTTGTTTTCATCATGTTTAATCTGTCTTAAGCCTGGAGGCTAGAAGCTCCAGGACAATACTGAATAGAAGCAGCAAAGGCAAACACCTTTTCTTTGTTCCTGAACTTAGGAGAAAAGTTTGCAGTTTTCACCAATAAGCATGATTCTATCTGTATGTGTTTCATACATGTCCTCATTATTTAATATAAAAAATATTTAATAGTGTTTACTATGTGTCAGATAGTCTTCTAGGAGCTTTACAAACATTAACTCATTTAATTCTCATAACAACCTTATGAAATAGGTAGTCTTAGTTATACCTATTTTTGATGAGACAACAGAGGCAGAGAGACATTAAGTATCTTGCCTAAGATCAAATAACTACAAAGTGGCAGACTAGCTCCCCAGACTATGTTCTTAATCACTAAACCAGTGACTCAAATTTTTTGGCTTCAGGATCATTTTATGCTCTTCAGAATTATTCAAGACCCCAAAGAACCTTTGTTTATGCAAGTTAAATATATAGATATTTCACATATTAGAAATTGAAACTAAGAAGACGCTAAAATATTTATACTAAATTATTTATAATGTGTTTAAAATTACTAGTAAGTCCACTATATGTTAACACAATAACATATTTAAATAAAAATAACTATATTTTCAGGGCTTCCCTTGTGGTGCAGTGGTTAAGAATCCACCTGCCAATGCAGGGGACGTGGGTTCGAGCCCTGGTCCAGGAAGATCCCACATGCCGTGGAGCAACTAAGCCCATGAGCCACAACTACTGAGCCTGCGCTCTACAGCCTGTGCTCCACAACAAAAGAAGCCACCGTGATGAGAAGCCTGCAGACCCCAAAGAAGAGTAGTGCCCGCTTGCTGCAACTAGAGAAAGCCCGCACGCACCAACAAAAACCCAACACAGCCAAACATGAATAAGTAAATAAATATTTTTTTAAAGTTTCTCTTAAAAAAAACTATATTTTCTAAAACAAAAATGCATTATATTTAGTGAGGAGAAGCTCATTCTTTTACATTTTTGCAATTCTCTTTAGTATTTGGTTTAAGAGAAAAACAAATGGACTCTCATATCTGCTTCTGCATTCTGCATTGCAATATGTAATTTTGTGTGAAATATACAAAAAAAATCAACTTCAAACAGATAATTAGTTGAAAAAAGCAGAAATATTTTAAGAACATTTATAGATAATTTTTCATATTCTTTGTTGATCAAATCAAGACAAATGCTGGCTTCTGATAGGATATTTACAA
Source organism: Eschrichtius robustus (assembly GCF_028021215.1). Lineage (NCBI taxonomy): Eukaryota > Metazoa > Chordata > Mammalia > Artiodactyla > Eschrichtiidae > Eschrichtius > Eschrichtius robustus. Next base: position 52,857,661 of record NC_090845.1, on the reverse strand, counting down.
TGGTGAATCTAAAATTTTTATCACTGAATTTCCATACTCTGTTACACTACAATTCATTGATCTGTCTCCTATTCTGAGTCAATCTTTTTCCCATTCATGATTTTGTAACACCATGCATTGGTCATTTGAAAAACATTGGTTCACTAAAATATATATTATGCACTATAAATATTCATTGTACATTACAAAACTTCATTTATATCACTATTGATCTCTAAGTAAAGTCCTTAAGTACTGTGAGGCTACCAAGCTCATTGTGGTAGATGTAAGTTTTCAAAATTCTAATTTTTGCTTGTATGAGACAAATTCATAGTAAGAGATAGGCAAGTTAATTTATTATATATCTGAGATTTTAAACTATTTAGGAAAATGTCTTATTAATAAGGAAAATGAAATGATGAAAAGGGTCATGAATATGTTAAATAATAAATGCAGACTAAATTGATTGGATGCAAATTATAGCCTACTTCACACATTTTATCTTGCTTTTTCTTACTTATCCTTGGGGTGACATTAATTTTTGGTGTCCACAGAGTTGGTGTTAAAACTAGAAAAGATTAAGAAATATCACATAGAACATCAGCAACAGGGTGTCATAAGTCATTTTTCTTCTCTCTCCCTTTTTAAAACAACTAATTGGACATCCATAACCAAAAAATTACTTCTACATATTACACCAGGGGACACAGAAGGTTTGTAGCCACCTGTGCATATGACAATAAACAAATGAGACCTCAGTAAGAACTGTGGCTCAAAGAGAATCAAAGAACCCATACCACACTCCATTCGTCATGATGAGGGAAAAAATATGGAGAATGCAAAGTTGAGTAGTAGCAACAGGAAAGACAGAATTTGGACAAGTCCGGTCTGGCTGAGGGTAGATTCCAGCATGTAATCAACACAAGATAGACACAAAGTTGGAGACAGAGAAGAGGGAGGAAATCACCAGGCAATCCCCCTCCCAAGCCAACACTGCAAGGGATTGGGCTTTTGGTTGCAGCATCAATGACCTCTCTAGCAGAGGAAGTAAAATGAAGCAACCTCTCCTGCAAAGGAGGTTAAAAGCAAGTGGTGAGTGACTGCCCAGCTCTCACAATTATGCAGGTTGCAATTGGAGAAACCTATTTCTCTCCAGTAGCATCTAGATTTCTGAGGAAGAACCTCCATGACTTGGGGGATGAAGGGGAAAAAGAAGGAAGCAGATAAGAATATTAAAAGACATTAAAGAAGCATGGTTCCTAAAGGAGTGGCCAAGAAGGCAGAACAGGAAGACTGAACTCAGCTCCTCCCATTAACAAACCAAAATTACAACTATTTAAAGAGAAACTATTGATAAAAACATCTGAACACTAGCAGAAAACATCTTCTACAACTAAAAATATAAAGAAAGAACCATAATAAGAGGGGTAGGAGGGGCAGAGACACAGTATAGTCAAGACACATGTTCCCAGTTAGGCGACCCACAAAGGGGAGGATAATCACAATTATAGAGGTTCTCTCCAATGAGCAAGGGGTCTGAGAGCCACATTGTGATTCCCAGCCTAGGGGGGCTGCACTGTGAAGGCTAGCCCTCTAGAATGTTTTCCTTTGAGGCCATTGGGGATTACTCTCAGGAGAGCCAGAGGGCTGTAGGAAATAAAAGCTCCATTCTTAAAAAGTGCACACAGAATCTCACAGACTCTGAACTCAAGACAGAAACAATAATTTGAAAGGAACTTGGGTAAGACTTGGTGCTGGCAAGAGCCATTTTGGAATCCTCCCTCAAGCTTATTAGCACCAGGACACACCCCTGACCATGAGCCAATCTGCCCCAGTCCTGGGACACCCCTGACTAAGCAGCTAACCAGGGGTGTCAGCCATGAGCAAGCCAGCTGCCATAGAACCCCTTGGGGTCTCCAGTCACCCCTGGACCCAGATATGTCCACCAGAGGGCCCAGGACATAGCCAAACATCAGTGGGTCAGCATTATCCCTGGGACAACTGGGGACCCACAGTCAGTCACTGGGACCCAGCCCTGCACATAATTGGGCTGACATCAGATCCAGGAAACCTAAGCCCCACAGCCAGAGTCCCCTGAATCCAGCTCCACCCACCAATGGGGAGGCAACAGCACCAGTACCCTGGATAAAGGCCCACACAGCAGCAGGCCAACACTAGTTCTGGGACACCATAGACTCAACAGTCAGTCATGTCAAGAACTGGGCCCATAGACCAGCAGACAGAAACAAGCCCCAGGACAATTTGTGCCATGGCCCTACCCACCAGCAAGTCGACATATGTTCAGGAAGCCCAGCCCCACCACCAGCCACCCTGGAACATGGCTCTGTCCCCCAGTGGACCAGTACTAGTCATGGGACACAACAGGGGTTTGCAGCCAGCCACCTTGTGACTTTTCTTCATCAACCAGTGGGCTGGCATTAGGAATAGGATACCACAGACCATGCAGCCAGCTGTGTCAGGACCTGGCCCAGCACACCAGCAGACTCAGCACTTGGCAGGACCTGGCAACCAACCAGACCAAAAGCCAGCCATGTCTACCAGCATGCAATAGAAGTCAGCCTATCACAACAGAAGAGACGATGCAGCCCACATATAGGGCACTCCTAGAGCATATAACTCTAGTCACCAGAGGGGAGTGCACTTCTGGGCTCCATAGGATATCTCCTACATAAAGACACTTCTCCAAGATCAGGAAATATGACCAACCTAACAAATATATGGAAATAAAAACAGAGAATTAGGCAAAATGAGGGAACAGAGGAATATGCTCCAAAAGAAGAAACAACATAAAACCCCAGGAGAGGTAAACTAAGTGAAGTGGAGATAAGCAACCTACCCCAACAAATACTTCAAGGTAACAATAATAAAGATGTTCAAAGAACTCAGAAGAATGGATAAACAGAGTAAGAAAATAGAAGGTGCTAAAAAGCAAGTAGAAAATATAAAGAAGAACCAAATAGATCTGAAGAATACAATAAATGAAAAATTTAAAAAAAACACTAGAAGGGATGCAGCTACCCACAGGTAGAGCACTCTCAGACCCAGGAGCACACACCGTGAGGTAAGTTGGTACCATCCCGGATCCCCATGCTCCTTGTTAGTTCACTGGGGCAACAGCAGCGTTTCTAGAAAAATGGGTGATGAACTGAAGAGCGGCCCCAGGTATGGGCGCACGGTCCTAGGACACTCGCTTCCTGAACACCAAGAGGGATGCAACCAAAGGATGTTGAACAGGGTGCCACCCATGCATCAGGGAGGTGATGTGAGATGGCAACCTGGAGCACAGCAGCAAGATCTGAACAGTGATGGCACTTATTTCAGTTACAAGTTACTCAGTAGACAGTAGGTTGACTGAATTGTACCCATTCCCATCATGATGTACACCACTAAGGCTCCACACTAGAGTGTGGCTTGACTGCAGTTCTCTCTGAGAAGCGCTTGCAGTTAATAGTTTACCAGGCAGGAGATTGGTGACAAGATCACAGAGTAGGACTTGAGCACAACTCCTCTCATGAAAACATCAAAATCACTACCAACTGCCGAACAACTATTAATCAAAAAAGATGTGGTGCCTACCAAAAAAGATATTTTACATCCAAAGACAAAGAAGAAACTACAATGAGATGGTAGGAGGGGTGCTTTCTCAATATAATCAAATCCCATACCCAGGGGTGGGAGACCCATAAACTGGAAAATAATTATATCACAGAGGTTTTCCCACAGGCGTGAGAGGCCTGAGCCCCATGTCAGGCTCCCCAGCCTGAGGGTCTGGCATTGGGAGAAGGAGCCCCAGAGCATTAGGCTTTGAAGACCAATGGGGTTTGAGTGTAGGAGCATCACAGGACTGGGGGAAACAGAGACTACAATCTTAGAGGGCATGCACAAGGTTTCATGTGCACTGAGACCCACCACAGAGCAGTGACTCCATAGGACCCTGTGCAAGACCTATCTGTGGGTCTTAAAGGGTTTCCCAGGGAAGCAGGGATTGGCTGTGGCTCACTACAGAGGCAAGACACTGGTGGTGGAGTCCCTAAGGCAGTGGTCCCCAACCATTTTGGCACCAGGGACTAGTTTCATGGAAAACAATTTTTCCACGGACAGGGAGGGGGTGATGTGAGTGATGGCGGGGGATGCTTCAGGTGGTAATGTAAGCAATGGGGGAGGATGGTTCAGGCAATAATGAGAGTGATGGAGAGTAGCAGATGAAGCTTTGCTCACTCGCCCACCACTCACCACCTGCTGTGCAGCCCAGTTCCTAGCAAGCCATGGAACACTACCAGTCCATGGCCCAGGGATTGGGGACCCCTGCCCTAGGGAATATTCCTCAGTGTGAGTTCTCCCAGAGGTCTTCATTTTGGCACCAAGACCTGGCTCCAACCAACGGCCTGCAGGCTCTACTGCTGGGAAATCTCAGGCCAAAAAACCAAGAGGGTAGGTACACAGCCCAACCCATCAAAAGACGGGCTGCCTAAAGGCATCCAGAGCATACAGCTACCTCTAGACATGCCACTAGACAAGGCCCTGCCCACCAGAGGGACAAAATCCAGCTCCACATAACAGTGGGCAAGCACCAGTCCCTCCCACCAGGAAACCTGCACAAGCCCCTGGACCAACCTCACCCACCAGGGGGCAGACACCAGAAGCAAGAGGAATTATAATCCTTCAACCTGCAGAATGGGGCACAAAAACACAGAAAATTACACAAAATGAAACAGCAGAGAAATATATTCCATAGAAAGGAACAAGATAAAACCCCAGAAGAACAACTAAGTGAAGTTGAGATAGGCAATCTGCCTGAAAAAGATTTCAGAATAATGACAGAAAAGATGATCCAAGATATCAGAAAAAGCATGGAGACACAGAAAAGGAAAATAAACGAAATGTTTAACAAAGAGCTAGAATATTTAAAGAACAAAAAAACAGAGATGAATAATACAACTGAAATGAAAAACACACTAGAAGGAACCAAGAGAAGAATAAATGAGGCAGAAGAACTAATAACCGAGCTGAAAGACAGACTGGTAAAAATCACTGCTACAGAACAAAACAAAGAAAAAAAAAATGAAACGAAATGAGGACAGCCTCAGAGACATCTGGGACAATATTAAACACAGCAACATTTGCATTACAGGTGTCCAGAAGGAGAAGAGAGAGAGGAAGGGCCTGAGAAAATATTTGAAGATATAATAACTGAAAACTTCCATAACATGTGAAAGGAAACACTCACTCAAGTCCAGGAAACCCAGAGAGTCATATACAGGGTAAACCTAAGGAGGAACACGCTGAGACAAATAGCAATCAAATTGACAAAAATTAAAGACAAAAAGAAAATATTAAAAGAAACAAGAGGAAAGCAACAAATAATACAAAAGGGAATCCTGATAAGGTCATCAGCTGATTTTTCAGCAGAAACACTGCAGGCCAGAAGGGAGTGACATGATATATAAAAAGTGATGAAAGGGGAAAACTTACAACCAAGAATGCCCAACAAAGTGTTAGATTCGATGGAGCAATAAAAAGCTTTACAGACAAGCAAAAGATAAGAGAGTTCAGCACCACCAAACCAGCTTTACAACAAATGCTAAAGGAACTTTTCTAAGTAGAAAAGCAAAGGCCACAACTAGAAACAAGAAAATTAAGACTGAGAAAGCCCACCAGTAAAGGCAAACATACAGTAAAGGTAGAAAATCATCCACACATGTATGATATCCAAACAAGAACCTGTGAGAAGAGGAGAGTTCAAATACAGGTCATTGGAAATTCATTAGGAATGAAGAGACCAGCAACTTAAAACAATCTTGTATACATATATAGACAGCTATATCAAAACCTCATGGGAAATGCAAACCAAAAAACTACAATAGATATACACAAAAAAAAGAAAAAGCATTCCAAACACAAAAGTAAAGATAGATATCAAACCAAAAAAGAATAGAACCAAATAGGAGAAGTAAAACGACATACAAACCCCCAAAATTAACAAAATGGCAATAAGGACATACATATCGATAATTACCTTAAATGTAAATGGATTAAATGCTACAACCAAAAGCAAAGACTGGCTGAATGGATATAAAACCAGAATATATGCTGTCTACAGGAGACCCACTTCAGGTCCAGGGAAACATACAGAGTGAAAGTGAGGGGATGGAAAAAGATATTCCATACAAATGGAAATCAAAAGAAAGCTGAAGTAACAATACTCATATCAGACAAAACAGACTTTAAAATAAAGACTGTTAAAAGATACAAAGACGGACACAACATAATGGTCAAGGGATTGCTCCAAGAAGAAGATATAACAATTGTAAATATATATGCACCCAACATAGGAGCACCTCAATATATAAGGCAAAGGCTAACAGCCAAAAAAAGAGAAATCAACAAACACAACAATAGTGGGTGATTTTAACACCCCATTTATATCAATGGACAAATCATCTCGACAGGAAATCAATAAGGAAACACAGGCCTTTAAAGATACATTAGATCAGAGGGAGTTAATTAATATCTATAGGACATTCCATCCGAAATTAGCAGAATACACATTCTTCTCAAGTGTACATGGACTATTCTCCAGGATAGATCACACACTGGTCCACAAAGCAAGCTTTGGTAAATTGAAGAAAATTGAAATCATATCACACATCTTTTCCAACCAGAAAGTTATGAGATGAGAAATCTACTAAAAGAAAAAAACTGCAAAAAACACAGACACGTGGAGGCTAAACAATATGCTACTAAACAACCAATGGATCACTGAAGAAATCAAAGAGGAAATCAAAAAACCTAGAGACAAATGACAATGAAAGCATGATGATCCAAAACATATGGGATGCAGCAAAAGCAGTTTTCAGTGGGAAATTTATAGCAATACAATCTTACCTCAGGAACCAAGAAAAATAAAAAATCCACAAACTAACCTTACACCTAAGGCAACTAAAGAAGAAGAACAACAAAGACAACAACAACAACAAAAAAACAAAGTTAGTAGAAGGAAAGAAATCATAAAGATCAGAGCAGAAATAAATGAAATTGTGATGAAGAAATCAATAGAAAAGATTAATGAAACTAAAAACTGGTTGTTTGAGAAGATAAATAAAATTGATAATCCGTTTGCCAAACTCATCAGCAAAAGAAGGGAGAGGGCTGGAGTCAATAAAATTAAAAATGAAAAAGGAGAAGTTACAACTGACACAACAGGAATACCAACCATCATAAGAGACTACTACAAGCCACTATATGCCAAGAAAATGGACAGCCTGGAAGAAATGGACAAATTCTTAGAAAAGTACAATAAAACAAGACTGAAACAGGAAGAAATAGAAAATATGAACATACCAATCACAAATAATGAAATTGAAACTGTGATTGCAAATCTTCCAACAAACAAAAGTCCAGGACCAGATGGCTACACAGGTGAATCATATCAAACATTTAGAGAAGAGCTATCCTTCTCAAATATTTCTGAAAAATTGCAGATGGAGGAACACTCCCAACCTCATTCTATGAGGCCACAATTACTCTGATACCAAAACAAAGATAACACACACACACACAAAATTACAGGCCAATATCACTGATGAACACAGACACAAAAATCCTCAACAAAATAATAGCAAACAGAATCCAACAGCACATTAAAAGGATCATACACCATGATCAAGTGGGATTTATCCCAGGGATGCAAGGATTCTTCAATATATACAAAACAATCAATGTGATACACCATATTAACAAATTAAGGAATAGAAACCATATGATCATCTCAATAGATGCAGAATAAGCTTCTGACAAAATTCAACACCATTTATGATAAAAAAGAAAAACTCCAGAAATGGGCATGGAGGGAACCTATGTCAACATAACAAATGCCATATACTATAAACCCACGGCAAACATCATTCTCAATTGTGAAAAACTGAAAGCATTTCCTCTAAGATCAAGAACAAGACAAGGATGTCCACTCTCACCACTATTATTCAACATAGTATTGAAAATCCTAGCCATGGCAATCAGAGAAGAAAAAGAAATAAAAGGAATGCAGATTGGAAAAGAAGAACTGAAACTGATTGCAGATGACATGATACTATGCATAGAAAATCCTAAGGGTGCCACCAGAAAACTACCAGAATTAATCAATGAATTTGGTAAGGTTGCAGGATACAAAATTAATGCATAGAAATCTCTTGCATTTCTATGCACTAAAAAAAAAAGATCAGAAAGAGAAATTAAGGAAACAGTTCCATTTACCATCACAACAAAATGAATAAAATACCTAAGAATGAGCATACCTAAGAAGGCAAAAAACCTGTACTCAGAAAACTATAAAACACTGATGAAAGAAATCAAAGATGACACAAACAGATGGAGAGATATACCATGCTCCTTGACTGGAAGAATCAATATTGTGAAAATGACTATACTACCCAAAGCAATCTACAGGTTAACTGAAATCACTTTCAAATTACTGGTGGCCTTTTTCACAGAATTAGAACACAAAATTTTACAATTTATGTGGAAACACAAAAGACACCGAATAGCCAAAACAATCTTGTGAAAAAAAAATGGACCTGGAGGAATCAGGCTCCCCAACTACAGACTATACTACAAAACTACAGTAATCAAGGCACTATGGTACTGGCACAAAAACAGAAATATAGATCAATGGTACAGGGTAGAAAGCCCAGAGATAAACTTACCCACCTATGGCCACCTAATCTATGACAAATGATGAAAGAATATACAATGGAGAAAACACAGTTTCTTCGATAAATGGTGCTGGGAAACCTGGACAGCTACATGTAAAAGAATGAAACTAGAACACTTCCTAACACCATACACAAAAATAACCTCAAAATGGATTAAAGACCTAACTGTAAGACTGGACACTATAAAACTCATAGAGGAAAACATAGGAAGAACACTCTTTGACATAAATCATAGCAAGATTTTTTATGACCCACCTCCTGGAGTAATGAAAATAAAAACAAAAATAAGCAAATGAGACCTAATTAAACTTAAAAGCTTTTGCACTGCAAAGGAAACCATAAGCAAGATGAAAAGACAACACTCAGAATGGGAGAAAATATTTGCAAATGAACCAACGGACAAAGTATTAATTTCCAAAATATACAAACAGCTCCTGCAGCTCAATATCAAAAAAAGAAAAAAAAATCCAAAAATGGGCAAAAGACCCAAATAGACATTTCTCCAAAGAAGACACACAGATGGTCAACAAACACATGAAAAGATGCTCAACATTGCTAATCATTAGAGAAATGCAAATCAAAACCACAATGAGAGGAGGAGAAGATGGCGGAAGAGTAAGACGCGGAGATCACCTTCCTTCCCACAGATACATTACAAATACATCTACACGTGGAACTACTCCTACAGAACACCCACTGAACACTGGCAGAAAACGTCAGACCTCCCAAAAGGCAAGAAATTCCCCACGTACTTTGGTAGGGCAAAAGAAAAAAGAAATAACAGAGACAAAAGAATAGGGATGGCACCTGCACCAGTGGGAGGGAGCTGTGAAGGAGGAAAGGTTTCCACACACTAGGAAGCCCCTTCATGTGCAGAGACAGAGGGTGGTAGATGGGGGAGGCTTCGGAGCCACGGAGGAGAACACAGCCACAGGGGTGCGGAGGGCAAAGCAGAAAGACTCCCGCACAGAAGCTCGACAGAGCAGCACTCACCAGCCCGAGAGGCTTGCCTGCTCACCCACCGGGGTGGGCGGGGGCTGGGAGCTGAGGCTCAGGCTTCAGTCGGCTCACAGGGAGAGGACTGGGGTTGGCGGCATGAACACAGCCTGAAGGGGTTAGTGCACCACAGCTAGCCGGGAGGGAGTCTGGGGAAAACTCTGCAGCTGCCAAAGAGGCAAGAGACTTTTTCTTCCCTCTTTGTTTCCTGGTGCGCGAAGAGAGGGGATTCAGAGCGCCGCCTAAACGAGCTCCAGAGACGGGCGCAAGCCACAGCTATCAGCACGGACACCACAGCAACAGGGGCGCAGAGGGAAAAGCAGAGAGATTCCAGCACAGAGGATTGGCGCCAAGCAGCACTCACCAGCACGAGAGGCTTGTCTGCTCACCCACCGGGGTGGGCGGGGGCTGGGAGCTGAGGTTCAGGCTTCAGTCGGCTCACAGGGAGAGGACTGCGGTTGGCGGCGTGAACACAGCCTGAAGGGGTTAGCGCACCACAGCTGGCTGGGAGGGAGTCCGGGAAAAAGTTTGCAGCTGCCTAAGAAGCAAGAGACTTTTTCTTGCCTCTTTGTTTCGCGGCGCGCAAGGAGAGGGGATTCAGAGCGCCGCCTAAACGAACTACAGAGATGGGCGCAAGCCACGGCGATCAGCGCGGGCCTCAGAGACGGGCATGAGATGCTAAGGCTGCTGCTGCCGCCACCAAAAAGCCTGTGTGCGAGCACAGGTCACTCTCCACACCGCCCCTTCCGGGAGCCGGTGTAGCCTGCCACGGCCAGGCTCCCGTGATCCGGGGACAACTTCCCCAGGAG